>NC_079380.1:0-600000 GCF_021018895.1 Seriola aureovittata | reverse complement strand
GTGTAGGAAAAGGAGTCCAGGGATCTGACGATGGCCTCCAGTGAATGGAGCGACAAGAACTGCCTCCTTCTGAACATCTCCTGAAGACCAAGGAGATGGTCATGGACTTTCGGAGGTCTAGGCCCATCCTTCAGCCAGTCAACATTCAAGGGAAGGACATTGAGGTGGTGCACACTTATATATACCTAGGTGTGCACCTGGATAATAAACTGGACTGGTCCCTGAACACGGATGCCATCTACCTGAAGGGGCAGAGCTGGATCTTTTTCCTGAGGAAGCTCAGGTCCTTTGACGTTTGCAGTGAAATGCTGAACATGTTTTATCAGTCAGTGGTGGCCAGTGTAACTCT
The DNA here is from genome assembly GCF_021018895.1 of Seriola aureovittata. Lineage (NCBI taxonomy): Eukaryota > Metazoa > Chordata > Actinopteri > Carangiformes > Carangidae > Seriola > Seriola aureovittata. Next base: position 599,651 of record NC_079380.1, on the reverse strand, counting down.
TTAATGCTGCAGTCTGCTGGGGCAGCAGCATGTCAGACATGAACACAAAGAGACTGGACAAGCTGGTCAAAAAGGCTGTGTCTGTGCTTGGCAGGAGTCTGGACTCACTCAGGACTGTTGCGCATGCAATGTAAGATGGAGGCCATCTTGGACAATACCAACCATCCTCTCCACAACATTCTGGCAGGACAGAGAAGCAGCTACAGACTTGCTTGTTCTGTTTCTTTTCTAACAAAGCCGATTTGACCCATTTGCAAGATTGAATCAAGTATTATCATTATTATATTTTAAAAACTCACGGATTTAATAGACGCAGCATTGAAGTGTTTCCAGGCTGAAAATCCATCTGTTTGTAATGGTGTGATAGAAGGCATCCTGGAAGAAGAGAGTTCGCCGACGTTGGTGCAGAAAATACCTGACTGACCGTCATCTGCTCCTGGCTTCAAATACGTCCTGAGCCTGTTCTTGATACAGTCTCCAACAGTGTTCATCTGGATGATCCGGCAAGAGACTATCCAGCTCCATCACGTAAATTGTTAAAAAAAAAAAAACTTTAAAAAAAATGTTAAATTAACTTTTTTTTTTTTTCCTAAACTAATGGCACATCCGTCCTTACTCACAAAGTTTGAAACGAGATTGGATTTCCTGTTGCCGAGCAGGGTGGGTTCGAGAGACTAGAGTGATTTCCTCTAAAGTCTAAGCTAGAGTCCAAAATGCCAGCGCCACCCATGGGCGGAGCAGTAATAATCCCTTAATTACTATTGTTGAAAAAAATCCTTCTCGTTAAGAATAACAAAAATATAACTATACAATACTATACTACTAACTATACTACCAATAACTGTACAATAACACATACAGAGCCTCAATTTCTGGCTTCAACTCCCGTCAGACCTATGAAACGCCCGAACATGGGCCAATCGATCAAAGGCGCGGCCGCCTGTTGCTAGGAGACTGGTCAAAGGCAGGCTTTGTATGTTTTTAATATATTGATGGTCTGTTTAAACCAGTTAATGTTGATACACTATTTTATTTATCAAGGATGTAATTTTAATGTTGTTGGGTCTGAGTTCTGCCTCATGAGCTGGACACCATAAATGCTGCATCTTCAGTTGTCTATCAATTTATTGGCTATCATAAATTAAGAAAATATTAATATTAAAAATATTAATATTAAATAATAACTTTAAAATGATTTAAGTCCTCTGGGGCACCAGCCTAAACTAATAGGCAAAATAACCAATATTGTTTCAGTCTCTAATTATTACTATTAATCTGGAACTCTGATTAATAATTACCTTAATAACTATTTAACCAAATAACCAAATTACCAAATCAACAGTAAATTAAGTTAAAGGATTGGAATTATACTAAGTAGAGGTTGGCAATATTCACGCTTGTGCAACATTAAACACACCAGTAGTTATACTTAAAGACATTTATTTACAATGGAGCAGAGTAAAAACACAATGTCTAATCTAGTATATACAGGTGTGTGTGTGTGTGTGTGTCTGTGGGGACACAGACAAAGGCAAGATCGCCAATTCAAAGTGGTCAATGTGACCCATGACCTGAACAAGGTCAAATTTCCCCACTGTGGGACTAATAAAGGAATATCTTATCTCTTAGCCTATATTATCTTATGATCATGTGTTAGTGTTGTGTAGGGTTGCAAAATTCCGGGAATTTTCAAAAATGGAAACTTTCTGTAAGTGGCCACCAGAGCCGGATGCCACCTATTGTTTACATTCCGGGGTTTGGCGCACCTCCTGGGGTGAAAGGAGGAAGGTGAATGCTGACGTCAGCTGACGTCAGCTGCCACTTTTGCTGCACGATGGGATGCTGCTGGACATTGGTTGCCGATCGGGGGAATTAGAGTGGAGATTTGTGCTGTTATCCGAGATCGGATGCCTGTTGCCGGCTGATGGGGCCAATTTTGCACCCTTGGTAGGCGAAGAGAGGTGTGTTATTGATGTTCATTTTGTATTGTTTGATTTATTTAAAGTTGAGTTTCGTATTGTTATGGTGTGTGGCTTTATGAAACTTGTAGGTTTATGTAAATGTTGAGTATTATTGTGGCCGGTGCGATGATGAATGTGTGTTTTTAAGATAGAGAAGTGTTCGTCGGTTGACATTATGTTTGGCGTGAATTTTAAATGCTTATGTGTATTTTGATATGCGATGAATTATGTTCTTTTTCTTCTTGCTGCTGTTTTTTAGTTTCGCGGTACCGACGGATAATAAAATACGTGCCTGTCGAACTCAACGCTGCAATTATTGATGCCAAGGGCTGCTACACTTTCCATGGGCATTTATGGGAAATTATGAGAATAAACGGGAATAAAATGGGAATTTTAAAAATTGAAGGTTGGCTCTTCATAGGGAACTTAAATATAGTTGAGGAAAGTATATTTTAGCACAATCTTGACTAAAACAAACAGATGCCATTCAAATACACTTGAATATCCATGCTATTCCTCACTGGACCACACTTTTGTGCCTGAAGCACAAAGACTATTGAAGGCACACATTTGAGCCTGTGGAATAAACATATATAATATATGTATATATATATATATATATATATATATATATAATATATTCCCAGTTAGTTCCCCTAAATTCCCATTAACTCACAAAATTCCCAAGCTTAACTTCCCATGGAAACTTACTTTCTAGAAATTTACCGGAAATGTTCCGCCCCTTTGCAACCCTAGTGTTGTGTTTGTCTGACAGAAGTGCAACATTAACTTTCATTTAGTTTTAAACCACATACACCATGGTGGTTTTCAGCTCTATATTTGAACCAGATGAAGGATTTTAGTCGTCGGACGTCTGGATCTGAAGTTATCAGAGAAACAAGCTGAGGAAATGTTAGACAGCTCAGCTCCCAGCTGCTGGAGACGTCCTGTCCTGTGTCACTGAAGAGCATCGCTGAATCTCTGATTTTTAAAGGTAAACTGCTTTATGGGTTTCTACTGGTTTGAATCCCCTGGTGTGTTTGTTATGGAGAGGAGGACACCTCTGCGGATAATTCAGCTGCTGGTAAAAACCTGCTGAACGTCTGGTTCATAAGTTATCAGAGAAACAATCAGAGCAAAGGTTAGCATCAATCTCAGCTCCAACTCTGCCCTGACGTCTCTGTCCTCTGTACAGCGTCAGTGAAATTCTGACTTTAAATGTCAAACTGCTTTATTCAGTGTTTTTAACGGCTAGAATCACCTGTTTGATTTCCTGAACCACTGACACTGAAGGATTCCAAACTGGGAGGAGACAACAACTCCCATGATCCCACACTATTTCATGACGTCACCCAACACCTTCTTTTGTGGTTTTGATTGAGAGACCCCTAGATGCAGAAGTTACAGACTGTGTGTCTAAACTAAAATGGTAAACATGAACTGTTTAATGTCAACAGTTAGCATTGTCTTTGCAGTCATGTCCCCTTTAGTTCAATTTCGCATTAAGTAACTGAATACAACCCCATAGAGCTGATAGGATGGCTGTAGATTCTTTAGCCTTTTTACACCAAAAAAACATGGTTAATCCACTAAAAAGAGGCGATGCCAGACCTTTCTGTTTGGAGTGAGAGGACCCAGACACTGAAAACACACACACACAGATGCAGGGGAGTAATACCTTCACAGAAGTGAGCTGCTATTAAAGTGTTGGAGCCTCTGTGTGAGACGCTTCGATCAGTGACTGTGTGTTTTTCAAAGTTATTTCAAGGCTGCAGCTGCGGTGTTTCTGGTTTAACAGCAAAGTGCTGGACAGGTGACAGGTGGGTTCACAGTGTTTGTCTGTGAAAGATGTTACAGCAGGAAAAGGGTTAAAAATGAGCGGGTTCACTCGGGTTTTGTGTTTACATCACTGCTGATCAAAGATGGAGCTGATAAATACCATTCTACTGCAGAGTCATGTGACCCAGGTTTGAATGCTGATTGTTCCCTATTCCATTGCCGACAAAAGCCAGATGTTAGCAGGTCGTAGTGGGTATTTTGACCAGTGGAAGAGGGCTTTAGTGTGTTCACCTGGGTGTCATGTTTACATCACTGATGATGAGAGCCGATAAATATCCATGTCTACTGCAGAGTGACCTACGAGTGAATGCAGATTGTTCCTTTTCACACTGACGGCAAAAGCCAGATGTTAGCAGGTGTTAACATGTTTTTGGTTCAGGCAAAGTGACTTTAGTCATCTTTAACGTGAAAATAAATAACACAAATCAAATCATTTATCTGGATCTGGATCAATAACCTGTTCCAAGTACAAAAATGAACTTGTGTTTTTGATTCATGGTGGTTTTGCACAGAAGTTCATTCTAAGGTAGAAATAGAAGAGAAACACATCTTGTTGAAATATAGCTAAAGAAAGGCCCTGGAGGAAACCTGTTGACAGCTAAATGAAAAACCGTCACATGACACTGCAAACCAATTCAGCCACAAACTCACGATCCTTTTCTCTTTTTCTTTTCCAGGGTTTAAAATAGCTGCATGTTGAGGCCACAAAAAACATGATTATCCTTCACAAAGACTCTATTGTGCTTTGTGATTTCAAATGTCATCATATTTCAGCATGTAACTACTGGTTGTGTCATTTGAGAGTCTAGAAAATGACAGAGTGGAGCAGAGTGACACACTGGCACAGTCATACTTTGGTCTGAGTCCAGCTGAAACCCTGCAGCTGCAACATTTTAGGACATCTGGTTCTGTTTATTCCTTCTCATGGTGTCTACAGTATATTTACCTGCTCACCTAATTCCCCCTCACCCAGTGTAACCTTCGTATGTTTGCAGGCCACATGAAAGTGACTTTGCAGCACAATGATTAGTATTGTCTTCATCAGCTGTCTGAGGGCAGAGAGAGAGGCTCCTGTTATACCTGCTAGCATTCGCACAGAAGCACAGGAGAGGCTGAGTAACCCTGTGTGATCAGCTGAAAAAATATTAAGCTGAGGAAAAAAAAGCTGTTCTCCATTACTCTAGAACTGTGGCACATTGACAAAGATTGTATAGACTTTAAAATACTTTTGAAGCACATTAAATAGACTTACACTATATACTTACTGAACTGACTAGTACAAGGACTTGCACTCTTGCACATAGGTTTAACCACTCTGGCTAAGCTGAGACAGAGACCGGTCTAGAATAAAGTTAATTTTCTCCTGATCTGTTGGTCTGAAAAAAGCAATTTTGATGTCAGAATGTTTGGAAGATCTGTAGCTTCAGAAAAATTTATTCAATAGGAGAAACAAGCTGCAAACCCGTCTCCTTTCTCAACTGTCTCTGGTCTGGCCTCTCTGGTCGAAGCTCAAACTTATGGTCAAGGTGTTCCACTTAGAGCTCCCCATAGAGGCTTGGAGCTCTTCTGTTGTGTTGTCTGAATATGCAGCGCTTTTCTCTCTTGTTAGGGTTCTAACCCTGAAGGGGTAGAACACTTTGTTTTTGCGTAGGTTTATTATTAGGATTCTTCTGCCACGGCTCAAATTGCCGTGAGCTGGAATGAGCGAGAAACACAAAACTTCCAAACAACTGGAAATGATGTGTGCTACTGGCCCAAGAAGTATGAGCGCAATTGGCCACACGGTGGCGCTGAAATCAAGAATTTAAAATTACATTTTGGAAAGGCCAAGCCCCTCACACCATTTGTGTGATTGACTTAAAATTTGACACACATGTCCAGCTCAATGTGCTCTACAAAAAATCCCAATTAAACTATAAAAGTCCAACTGGATAATTTTTTTGCTAATTTGCTAAATTTGAAAAACAGTAAAATGAATAGAACTTTAAAATTTTTGAGATTAGAAACACCAAATTTGCTATACAGCCTTGGGAACTGAATAAACAAATTTCTATCACAAATTAGCAAGATCGGTTGGAAAACATGGCCGCCATCAACAAAATATCTTTGCAAAGGGCGGGGCTTAGCTAATATTGGTCATGACTGATTAACCATTGGTCCGATCATCATAAAACTTGGTCGTCATCTTTGGGCCGGGACAGGAAGTAGGCCTACCAAAGCATTTTGAGGTTGACCTCTAGGGGGCGCCATAAATGCCAAAAATACATACTTCAAAATCTGGCAAACAGATTTTCCAAAAAATTGGTACACATGTAATGGGGGTGAGTATTGATGAAAATCTGAAATGTCATATTGATTGATTAAGGTGGGCAGGGCCTATTCATCAATATGTGCCACCTAAAGCCTTTGCTCAATTTGCAGAGAGCTGGAACGAGCCAGACACACGAAAATTTGTATCATAACTCCAAATGGTGTGTAAATGCTTCACAAAAAATATTGTCACATTTGGCCTTATGGTGATGCTATAATTATGAGTCAAAATTGTACAAAATTTGAAAGGCTGACCCCACCACACTGAGAGTCCGATCATCTTCAAATTTAGATAGAGACTACCATTATGGATTTTGAGCTAATTAGCATAAAATTAAAAACACTTAAATGAATAGAACTTTTCAAATTTTTACTTTATCAATACCAAATTTGGTATGCAGTCTTGGCTGACTGAGAGGCACATTTGTATTACAAATGAGCAAGATTGGTCGAAAAACATGGCTGTCATAGACTGAAATATCTTTGCAAAAGGTGGGGCTTAGCTAATATTGGCCATAACTCCATTTGTCCGATCATCATAAAACTTGGTAGATATCTTCAGGTTCATATAGGGAGCTGGCCTTCCAAACCATTAAGTAGCTAAAATTCAGCTGCTTCCCTCATGTGAGCGGAAAACGGTTAGAACTCACGAATTGTCATTTGTGGCTGTAAGTTTTATGTGCCTGCAATGCAATGGCATTGAAAGTATATATTATTATTCTGCATTCTTTTATTGTTATTCAAATCTTTGCATTTTATTCTTACTTCTTCCGCCTTTATACAGTCTTTAACTACTCCTTCATCCTTTTTTGTATGAAAACCATTCAACTATCAAAACGTTCAGCTTGTTCTGTAGATTATCGGATGTATAAAAATTTTTTCTACTTTTCTTAATATTCAAAATATTAAATTTTTCTGCAATTATTTTGACATTCAAATGAATGGAATGTTCAAATCCTTGAAATTTTCAACCCTCTTTAAACTTCAACTACTTCAGCATACTGTAGCGTCCACCAGGACGTGTAGGAAGGACAAGCGAAGCGTTATCCAATTTAACAGTTTTATTACTGAACAGGATGGGTTACTGTCGGCCGTAACCACGCCAAAACAACAAACTCACCGGCATTAACTGTGCTCCAGCTCAACATCAAAGTTCTCCTTCTCTCTAGCTCTCTCTCACTCTCCTGCACGCGCACACTCTCATACCTCATGCACTCGCACCCCTCCCCTACCTGTTCCACACCCACAGACCTGGCATTTACACAGAACATCTGAACATGTACAACATCATACAGGAACATTACTGCAGGGTCGCTACATTGCCCCCCCCTCGCCCCCCTTGGGGCGAGTCCCTCGCCCCAAGGGGTCGCATAAAAAGTCTCTGAGATGGCCCGGGGCTCTTCTCTGTCTCTGAGGCCGCCTTGGAGTGAACACCAGCGGCTGCACCTGCAGTCTTGGAACATCCTGCCGAAGAACAGGGGATGAGTTTGGAAGTGGGGGAGAGTGTGGGGAGTCAGTAGGGGCCACAGTCAGTGAGTCGGGGGTCTTGACCGCTTGGTTTCTCTGAGAGGGTGCTTGGGGTCCAGGGTGCTGATGTGGCCGTGCACTGCCCCTGTATGGGGCCAGCCTGTCCCTATGAAGGGCCACCCGTCTCCCCCTAGGTGGCAGCTGGACCCTGTATACCACCTCTCCCAGCTTTTCCAATACTTCACAAGGGCCCACCCAGTGACAGTCCAACTTAGGACACCGTCCCTTCTTCCTTCTTGGACTATACACCCATACCAGGTCCCCGGTCTTGAAGTCCCCTCCTCTAGCCCTCATGTCATAGTTTCTTTTCTGTCTCATGCCCGCCTTCTGCAGCTGGTTGCGGGCAAAGGCATGTGCTGACTCCATTCGATCCTGGAGCCTCCTGGCATATTCTGGTCCCGATTGAACCGCCGGTGCGTCTGGGGGTCTGCCAAAAGCCATTTCTGCCGGCGTCCGCAGCTCTCGGCCCAACATGAGCAGGGCCGGTGTGCATGAGGTGGAATCCTGCACAGCTGATCTGTAGGCCCATAGGACGAGAGGGAGGTGCATGTCCCAATCACGCTGATGTTCCGCAGTGAGGAAAGCAAGCTTCAAGTTTCGCTAGCGTCCTGTTGAACCGTTCGACCAGTCTGTCACTCTGCGGATGCAGAGGAGTTGTCCGGGTCTTCTGCATACCCAGCCGGTCACACATAGCAGCGAATACACTTGACTCAAAGTTTCTTCCTTGGTCACTGTGGATGACCTCGGCTGCTCCAAATCTGGCAAACATGCCCTCCACCAGAGCATCTGCAATGGCCACCGCCTCCTGGTCTGGTATGGCGTACGCCTCCAGCCATTTTGTAAAATAGTCCATGGCAGCCAGAACGTAACGGTTCCCCTTCTCTGTGCGCGGGAATGGACCCATTATGTCCACCGCCACCCTCTCCATCGGGGCCCCCACCGCTAGCTGCTGAAGTTGGGCACGCGACTGATTGGTGGGGCCTTTGTGCGCTGTACAGAGGTCACAGCGCCGGCAGAAGTCCTCAACGTCCCTCCTGCACTGACCCCAGTAAAAGCTTTGGCGGAGTCGACGCAAGGTTTTGGAGACCCCGAAGTCTCCTGCCCCCATAGTTCCATGAGAGGTCTTTAGCACCGATTCCCTCAGTGCCCTGGGGACCACCACCTGCCACCTCTCCTCTCCTGTAGCTGGCTCTTTCCAGGCTCTCTGAAGCACTCCATCCTTCACTCGGAGAGCCTCAAACTTTGCAAACAGTCCTTTGGTGGCAGGCGAGCACCCCGCGACCTCATTCCACAATGGCTTTTGTCCTGCCTCCACCCACCCCAGCACGGGTTGGGTGGAGCATCCTGTTCCTGCTGCCCTCTCCATTCGGGTGCGTCAACGACCTGTGCTTCTCTGCAGACCGGCCCAACTTCGTTATGCATGTGGTCTTGCTCTCCTTCTGCACGGAGCTCTTTCTCCTGATCCTCTCTCTTTTCACAGTACCGGCAGCCGCCGGGAGCACAAGGGCGCCGGGACATGGCATCAGCGTTGGTATGGCGAGCCCCAGCCCTGTGCTCCACTGTGAAGACGTACGGTGCCAGTTCTTCCAGCCAGCGTGCAATCTGCCCCTCAGGCTCCTTGAAGGACATTAACCACCGGAGGGCTGAGTGGTCAGTCCGCACCGTGAAGGGCAGGCCGCACAGGTAGTACTTGAAGTGGCTGATTGCTCTCACGATTGCAAGCAGCTCTCTGCGTGTCACACAATAGCGCCGTTCAGCTTTGTTGAAGGTCTTGCTGAAGTACGCCACCACCTTCTCTCCTTCCGGCCCCACCTGGCTCAACACCGCCCCCATCCCCACATCACTGGCGTCTGTATCCAGGACAAACGGCAGGTTGAGGTCTGGGGGGGTGAGGATGGGAGACTCTGTCAAGGCCTTCTTCAAAGAGCTGAAGGCCAGCTCACACTCAGGAGTCCAGGCAAAATCACAGTCTTTTTGCTGCAGGCGGAACAGGGGTGCGGCTATGCAAGAGAAGCCGCGCACGAACCGCCTGTAGTAGGACGCCAGTCCGATGAAGCTCTTCAGCTCTCGCAGATTGGTGGGGGGCTGGCCAGTCCTTAACTGCCCGCACTTTCTCCCCCAACGTGCTGATGCCTTCTCCCCCAACTCTGTGCCCCAGGAACTCCAACTCTCTCCTCATGAAGCAGCACTTGTCAGGGTGGAGCTTCAGCCCTGCTGCCGCTATCTTCTGTAGAACCTGCCGCAAGGCTCTTAAGGCCGCCTGGAAGGAGTTCCCGTGGACCAGGATATCGTCCAGGTAGACCAGGCACTCCTGTCGGGGGATGTCAGCCAGCACTTTTTCCATCAGCCGTTCAAACGTGGCTGGGGCGTTGCACAGGCCAAAACAGAGGACTCTGAACTGCCACAACCCCCTCCCGGTGCAAAAAGCTGTCTTTGGCCTGGCTTCAGGACTGAGAGGCACCTGCCAATACCCGCTGCGCAGGTCTAAAGAGGAGAACCAGGATGAGCCGGACACCAAGTCCAGACATTCGTCGATGCGGGGCAGCGGGTATGAGTCCTTCTTGGTCACACTGTTCAGCGGCCTGTAGTCTACACAGAACCTCATCTTTGGACTTCTCTTCTTGTTGACCATCACAACCCCCGAGGCCCAGGGGCTGTCGGAGGGCTCAATGATGCCAGCCGTCAGCATCTCATCAATAGCGCTGTCTGCGGCTGTCTGATGGGCCAGGGGAAGGCGGCGGGGACGTGTCTTGATGGGCCGTGCGTCGCCTGTGTCGATTTCATGCTGCACCAGGTGTGTAAGGCCCACTTCCTCTTCTGTCAGAGCAAAAATGTCCTTAAACTCCCACAGCACCTGCCACAGCTCCTCCTGCTGCCCGGGCTCCAAGTTATCACAGCTGCTTTTCCACACCTCTCTCACTGCCGCCAGTCTGTCTACCCCTTCAGCTGTGGGTTGTTGGTCTGAGGCAGGGGGCCGTACATCCATTGGGGTATGGGGGGTGGGGTTGGGGCTAGCATTAGTGTCGGGAGGCATGGCTGCAGGGGGGGAGACCTGGGGCGGAGGGTGTGCTTCAGCCACTCTCGAGGTAGGTGGGTGCTGTGTCGTGGCTAGCGTGGGGTGCACCATTTCAACTGTGGGACCCCCTGGAAAGGCTAGTGTGTTCCTCCCCAGGTCTAGCACACAGCGGGCGGCCCACAGGAAGTCCAGTCCTAATATACAGGGGTCCTGTACTGCTGCAACCCACACCCTAAAGGTCACTGACAGCCCCCCCACCTGTATAGCTACCACCCCTCTCCCAAGCATAGGGGCTAGCTCGCCAGTCACTGTTCGCAGCTTCACCAGAGCGGGTGTCAACCGTGTCCCCGCTGGGACAACATCTGGTCTCATCAGTGTTGCTGTGGAGCCGGTGTCAACAAGGGCTGTACATAGGGTCCCTGCCAGGGTGACGGGGACATGGCAGAAATCCCCCATGTGGGTCCAACCCACCACCCTCGCAGACTCAGCGATGTCGTCTGCTTCTGGGGGGAGCGGAGCCCCGCACCACCGTCCGTGCGGCTGGGCTCTGTCCACAGGAGATAAGGCAGGGTGGGACACAGGGGTGGAGGTCTGTGTCGTCCCATCTACACAGACCCCGGGGCGTTTCCCTGAACATCAGCACGCTTGGGGCACCTCACGCTAATATGGCCAGCCTGGCCACACAGCCAACACACAAGAGGGCCCCGGCGAGGGCGGGTGCTGCTCTGCGGTGATTGCAACGCCACCGCACGGATTAGCTCAGTCAACTCAGCTGCCCATGCTGGTTTCACTTGTCCTGGGTCCTCCTGCATCACAGTTCTCACAACAGGGCTGTCCCCTGCTTGGACGCTCTCTGCAGCCCCTCCCACGACCTCTCTCTCCAACGCCAGCGCTTCCTGCAGAGAACGGGGGTGCGCCAGTTGGGTCTGGACGCGTAGCTCCCTGGGGGTTATAGCCCGGATGAACTGGTCCCTGGCCAGCTCGCTCTGCACTTCGGGGGACATATGGGCGTATGCTCTTCTAGCCAGGGTTTCGATATCATTGGCCAAAATGCGGAGCGGCTCACCCGGCCGTCTCTGCCTGCTCGACAGCTCCGAACGCAGCACACCAGGCTGGCTGCATTGTCCAAACCGCCGCTTCAGAGCCCCAACCAAAGCCCCATAGTCAGCTCGATCGGCCGGGCTGAGCAGTAGCAAACATGATAATGCTTCTTCTGTAAGACACAGAGCCAGCTGGAGCGCCTTGATGTCCACTGACCAGCCCATAGCCTGTGCCAACAGTTCAAATTGAGCATGGAAGGCTTCCCAATCTGCTTTGCCGTTATATTTCGGTGTTTTCATTTGGGGTTGGTTACACCGGGCACCGGCGCCATCTTTGTTTACATCAGGCACTGCGTCCCTACCGGCTGAAGTTCCCGCACTGGCGCGTTGCTCCGCGCTCAGCGAGTCGAAGCCGGCGGCAGCAGCTAGCTCTGTGGTTGCCTGTTTCAGGCGATATAAATGTTCTGGAGCATGGTCAAACTCACGCCATACACTGTCCATCACCTCTTCCTTGACTTTCGGACGAGCACCGGCCCGGTCCTGCTGTGCAGCCATCCCGTGTAGAGGCGACGAAGAGGAGTTAGCAGAGTCAGGGTTAGAGTTTCAGTTTCAGCTATTGAACTTGTATTCAACTTTTTGATATGTTGAAAAGGTTTTGAATTATCACAGTTTTAGCTTCATGCTTTTTTTAGATCATTTTTGAGTTTATAATGGTTGAATAATGCACGGAATGTTCAGGGCTAGAGTGGATAACATCATCGCTAGAGTGGGAGAAGCTCTAAAATTTGTCTGACAAAAATCTGTGTAACTTATCCTTGTGGCCATATTTCGATCTTGACACATCATTTCTTCCACATTAGTAGACAAATTTGCCTTTCTGGCTACCTTAGCACAGAGACTAACAGAATTTAGGAAATTTAGGAGTGGAATTCAGGAAAAAAACAGAACTGACCATTTTTTGTAACTCGCTCCTATTTCTACATGTTTGGCTCCAGAAAGACCAAAACTACACACACACACACACACACACACACACACACACACACACACACACACACAGCTGTTTAAAAATTAGTAGTCATACAGGGAGATACCAGTTCAGACCGGACAGAACAACAGTAAATACAGCAGCAGATGTATTAAATTTAACCTACTCCACTGGTGGTATACTCCAGATCCCACTTTTACTTTCCTTTGGTTGTTAACTACTCCTGCATACTTTGTGCTATTTAAACCATTGAACTATCAAAACTTTCAGCTTCTTCAGGAGATGTATCCTTACCTTCAACTTTTGGATATTATTCATCATTTTTGAAATAAGTTTTTCTGCAATTTCTTAAAGTTGAAGTGAATGGAGAAGATGTTCAGGAAATGCATTTTCTAGATAGTGTGAATGCTGCAGCAATATATTTCAGCCCAGTTTTAATCAGGAAGCATTTGGCAGTTGACAGATCACATGTATCCTTTCTTTCAAGTTTGATACTATTCATCATTTTTGAAATAATAAGCTTTTTCTGCAATTTATACAATGTAAGTTAATGGAGACGATGTTCAAATCCTTCAAATCTTCAACATATTTGAAATTCAACTACTTCAAACTTTAAACGCTGCCAGCTTTTAAGCAATTTTTCAGCTTATTCATACACTCTACACTGAAAAAAGAAAATAGTTGAACCAACTTAATTGAATTGTTTCAATTGGTAACACCTAAATGAAATAAGTTCTTTGAAATTAAGTTACTAAGTTAGATTAAGACAATTGATTTAAGTCACACGTACTTAATTTAATTTTTCTCAAATCAACATTTTGCATTAATTTAACTTAAAATTACGGCAAGTCAACTTAAAGTTTTCAGTTTTTCCAACTCAATAATTTGCATAACCCAAAAGTAAAATATTGATCTTTTCTAACCTAGTAAAATGGTTTAGTGTAAATTACTTTTTGTAGTAACCTTTATATTAAATTTTAGTTTGTTTAATATTATATTATATTAATTAACTAAATTACAATTTTAAGTTGGCTGAAAATATTTTTAAAAAATTCAAAATTTGCTGTTTTTTAAATACTTTATTGTATAAATGTAATGAACCATTAACTTTATCCCAGTAATGTTAAATTTAGCACAGAAAAAAACATAATAGTGGTAATTTAAATAGCGGTTAATGGGATTTATTAACCCTCAGGGGTCCCTCTGTCCTTTTTTGGACATTTTCTTCACTTTTCTTTTTTGATTTGCTGATCATTTTGGCTGTGTTACAGCTGAAGGTATGGATTTCTGCAAGAAAGTGTCTTTTTTGACCTATTTTTAAAATCTAATGTCAGTTACTGTTACAGGTGTATTATACACTGGTAACACATTTTGAACCCTCTGGGGTTCCTCGCGTCCAAAAAAGGACGCACAAAGAAAATGCTATAAAATCATCATATATCAATATTTTTTTCTGCTTTTTTTGCATACATCTCTTAAACCACTTCAGTTCTGCTCAAACCTACCAAATGTTTATTAGTTTTCAGGATTTTACCCTTTAAATGGCAGTTTGAAGACATGTTGCCTCTTGTTTTATTAAAAAAAACAACACAGAATATGAGATATTTCCCACATAATACATGGTGGAGGGATGTGACATTGTTTTATATCAGAGTCTTTTATATCAAGACATTTCTCAAAACCAGAATATGATCAGGGTGACTTTTGAACACTGGAAATAAATCATGTACTCATCCCGGCAGTAGCCCCCGTGGCACTCAAAATTTCCCTGGAATTTTCTAGTTATTATTCTTCTGCCAAATTTTGGTGCGTAACTCGTCCCGCAGCTGTGAGTAAACCCCGGTAATACATACATCAAAACGAGGTGCTATGACTTTTGGTGTTAAAATTCCAATTTTTCCCAAAGTTATTCCCAAAATACTGGGAATAAATAATGCATTAGGAATGCATTGGAATTTTTTTTAAAAACCCACAAAATTTCACCTTTTTTCTACAAAATTTCACCTTTTTTCTACAAAATTTCACCTTTTTTCTACAAAATTTCACCTTTTTTCTGAGTCACCTACCTCTCTCATACCTGCACGTAAAAATGTGATTCAAACTATAAAACGGAGGAAAACTTCTGCTCTCTCAAAAACACAACTGTTTTTACATAACATGTAAACTTTTCAAACTATGAGTACTCAAAGGAGGAGTGCAAATCACTTTTTCTTCAAAGTTAGAGTGACAGCGTCAGTTGGCTAGAGTGCGTGAAGCAATAAAAAAGAACCTTTATTTTTATTTTTAACTCGAGCCCACTACCAAACCGTAAAAAGGAGATAAATAATTCTTTCTCAAAATGTAGACATAGTTGTTGGGATTCATAAAATGTAACTTTGACAGGCAGGGTCTGCACAAAATTTAAACGGGGGTGCCGAGTCCGGCAGCAATACCTGTCTCACTCTCATTGACACCTAATGTAATCGTCTTTTTTTTTTCAAAAGAATCTCACTCTGTCTTCGCACTGAGCTTACTCACTCATTTTAAGGAATATCTGAATAAAATAGAGACTGTAGGAAACTTCTGGCTTCAGTGCCTCTCACGGTCTTTTCGGTTTTTGAAAAGAAGTAACGGTTTTCTCATAATTTGCAATTGTTTGAAGCCATGTAGAAGCCAAATTCTGGGCAGATTTTCACATTGCCATGGCAACGCCAGCTCCTGACCTGACCTCTGACAGCCAAGAGCTGCGTGATGTCATCGCTACAGTGACACAAAGATTTTTTACCCTAACCCTAACCCTATCCCGGCAGTAGCCCCCGTGGCACTCAAAATTTCCCTGGAATTTTCTAGTTCGTCTTATTCCTCTTCCCTTTCGAAATTTCGGCGCGGAACTAGTCCTGCAGCTTTGAGAAAACCCAGACATTATATATATCAATGCATGTGGCTCTATCAAGAATGGTGTGCTATCACTTTTCTAAGTGATTCGAGTAACCATGGTGATGTAAATAGCGATGAAAAACTCCCATAGAGAATGAATGGGGAGACGTCTTCAAAATGATATGGATATGGATAATATGGATATTAACTGTATAAGTGTCTCAACCTGGTAACACAAGCTTTTTGGAGGCTCTTTGGTAGACAGCTCTACTGCCACACACAACAGTACATGTGTTGCTATGGTTGTGGGTGCTTCAAAAGGCTTTTTGAGGTCAGTGTCAGGATAAGTCTCTATGACATGAATGAAACTGAAAGTAACATCATTTATACAGTTTGAAACGTGAAGAGTGAAGTACATACACCAAGCAGCAGGCACATCAAAAATTTCTCCAGGAATTTTGCAGTTACTCTGTTACTGTCTTGCCTTTGGATATATCTGCAGAGAGACTCTGGAGCTAAACTGTTGATACATTTATAAACTAATTTGAGTAAGAAAAGACACATAAAGCTCTGAAAACTAAGTAGTATAGTAGCGGTAGTAGTTTCAGTATGCGACAGTGATGCCATTGGACAGGCTTTTTGTCCATTACTTTCAGGGCCTGATTGTATAAGGATGTGAGAAGTCTGACTGTAGATGGTGACACTTAAGCACATACTGTGATACAAAATGATAAATGTGAAAAAAACATGGAGTACATAATTACTGTGCTGCAGTATGTAGTGGGTATGTAGTGTCTAATTAATTTGAAGCAATTAGGGTTGGTTTTTAGGGTTTTTGAGATCTTGGTTACATGTTTATTAAATTTGAGTTGTGGATGTAAGATTACTCCTCAGAACTTGAAATCATTGACTTTCTCATTCTCATGACTCATTCTGTATCTTGATTTTAACGTTTTCAGGTGAGCCCTGTTTTCTAATGGAGAAACACATGGAAACTGTCTTTTTCAAATTAAAAACAAGATGATTATGTTGCAGCCACTGATGGACAATATCCAAGTGAGCAGTTAGGATCTTGCCTGCCTTGCTTGGTAATTTAGCTGATGCATGATGCATATATGACTGCGTCATCTGCGTTAAGCTGACAATCAGCCTGTGGGTAACTTGCAGGCAGGTAATTTATATACAAACTTAAGAGCAGCTGACCCAAAATCAAACCTTGGAGATACTCTTTCTTTGAATAAAAGGGATTTTTCTTGGTCAATTTTGACATACTGCTCTCTAGTTGAAGGTATAATTCAAACTGCTTGTTTAGAAAACTTTAGAAAACAGGAGAATATCATGGTTGACAGTGTCAAATTCCTTTTTCAAGTCAAGAAACACTGCCTCCACAACTTTACCCCCCATCCAAGGACTGCTTTACATTTTAAATGTAGTCATGTCCTTCTCTTGCTGGATAAATTGCTGTTCATCCAATGAAAAGCTTAAAAAGATAAAGACACAGATAAATGAATGTTTATGACAAAAGATAAAACTCAACAATTAACAACTTTAATTATGTGTTACCTCTGCCTCCTAATTCTGTAGCTTTTATCACCTTCTGTCGTTTTGCCTCCTGATTCTCCCCAGCCCCCGTCCCCTGGCCCCCCCCCCCCCCCCCAGTGCCACACACATTGGCCACCTCCTGCTGAAATTACAATTGCTGCAGAAGATTAAATTAAGGTGGGGGTGGGAGGGTGTGGCAATGAAGAAAAAACAAAAAACAATAAAGGCATCTAACTGAAAAACTGTTTTCCAAGTAGAAAAGACATCCTGAAGTTGTCTTCAAACCTTCACAAGTCCCTGTTTGGTTTCCCTCTCCTTGTCTTTCCTGACTAAATGGAGACTGAACAGATCCCATAAAAAGTCTGCATCTTGCAGACACTGCAGCTTGAGCATTTGAACAGGCCCATTAAATGTGCAGACTCTAATTGAGGAGCAGGACAAAGAGCAGAGAGGAGAACATGAGGCGTTACCTTGCAGCAAGAGGCTTTAAAACTGTGGCATCATGGTCCCTCATTTTATGACCTGTGGGATTTAAAGGATTTCAGGGGACAGCACATCTGTTCCAGGAGGACTAAAATTGTTTTCGTCAGTTCAAGACAACATCTCTGTGTGTGTGTGTGTGTGTGTGTGTGTATGTGTGTGTGTGTGTGTGTGTGTGTGTGTGATTTAAGGTTTATTGGAGGACACAGGGACCTCTCAGACAGCATGAATCTAGCAGTCCAACCTTTTGTCTGCTGTGTTGTTAGCCGGCTTGTTGTCTGTCAGGAAACCACACTAATTACTTCCACAGAAGACAGGATGTCTCACTTAACACCGGCAAAGACAGCAGTGTGTGTTGGAGACCAGAGACAGCACAATGAGCAGGGTTTGAACCTGCAAATGTGTCTGCCTGCATATACTTTGTTTTTTGTATTTACATCTTAGCATCACACTTCATCAGACACACATCAAACCCATCTTGCTTCATGTAACATGAACGTGAGTTATTGCTCAGTGTGTCGGGGCCTTTATTAGACTTACAGTGACTACACGACACACAACTTGAGTCCTCTATCTGTGTCTACACAGGATGCATTCAGGTGCAGTATTGAGTGTAGGTCTCTCATATTTAGAGCCCAACACACACTGTAGTTATGCATGAAAATATGCTGTAAGCTGTGTTTATGTGAGTAAAAGGAGAGGCCTTATGTGGTCTGTGTGCACATGATGATCCTTTGTAGACACACTATTAGTGTGCTTTTTAGTTCTAGTCAAACTTTGACTTAAATGACTTTAAATACAAGGATCTATATATCTGTAGCTCGGTGACATTTCTCTACATTCAGTGAACTAGTCTACTCATAATTCAGACTTTTAATATTGAGAAAAAAAAACTGTGGTCAGTCACATACAGGAGTTGATTACCAGTCATATAACAAAGGCTCTATAGGAGCTCCTGTTGTATATAAGAGCTTGTGAATTTCCCTGTGTGTTAGAGCAGGTTGACATATTGCTGGATTTAAATTATGGTTCAGTACACAGACAATATAATTAGCTTACAAGTGCCATGCTGGGATTCTCTCCACACCCCCTGTGTCCCTAGAGATCCCAAATCCTCTCTGTCCCCTCCCACTGTCACATGACAGTTCTTCAGCTTTTTATTAGTTCAATCTGATCTGGATTTTTCTGTTTCTGGTTTTACAGCAGCTCTTTCCTTTTTTTTTTATCTTATGTTTATATTTTTGCTAAATGAAATTTCTCATTTTACAGTAACTGCAAGGGCAAACAGATTTAATGCTGTGGTGCACTCTGAGTGGTTAAGGCATTGGACTTGACCTCCAGTGGGAAGTTCCCTCCACTGATCCAAGCGCAATGAAGTGCTGGTTTGGAGCTGAGTGTAAAAATAAACCTCTCAGTGAATGGTGGCTGTAGAAACCTCATGAATTGATGCTCGGAAATCAAAACAGCTGTCAAATTGTCAGGGTTTTGAGGTAAGTAGGACCCAAATGCAGCCAACACATGAGAGACAGTGCAGGCGGGTTTATTTAACAAAAAGAACTTCAAAAAACAGGCACAGGGAACCACAGGGGATGACAATAGGCAACAAGAACAAAACAAGGACAAACCCAGAGATGAACAGGACGTGAACAGTTTGGAGTCAAACCCAGAAATAAACAGATGAACCGACACAGACAAAGGGAAGCACAAAGACTATATAGACAAGGGAGGCAAGGGTGGTTGAACACAGGTGAAACACATTAGGGCGGGGCAGACAATCAACACACAAACAAGACCAAGACAGGAAGCAACACACTGAGACACACAAGGAAACCTTATTACAAAATAAAACAGGAAGTGAGAAAGTCCAAAACAAAACTAACAAAAAGTGTCTGCCATAGCAAACCATGACACAAATCAGCCACTTGCTGCACGTGTGTGATTAACAGTTTGAAACAGCTCAAACAATGGAGCAATCAATTTTATTGAATAAAAAGTAGCCCATTTTTATTTTTATTTTTATTTTGTCTAAGGAAGAAAATTTCTTAGTTTGAAATGTTTGCTGTTTTTACCACAACCAGACTTCATCAGTGACTAAAGAAAATAGCTGTCCAACTTGAGAAAACGCAGAGGTAAAGTTTGTTCCATAGTTGGCTGATCTTTTGTGGGTTCAGTTTTTTTTATGTCCATGTCTACAGTCTTTGTATCATATTCTACAAATGTTTTATTCTACAGGTCAGTCAGTCAGTCAGTAGGTTGTTTCAGAGTCAATGGGTTCTGTAAATGTAGAACAATACAACAATGTGTTGACATGAAAAATGTACATTTGAATACTTCAGTATTTTTAAAAATCAAGTACTCCACTACTTTAACTCAAGTAAAAATCTAACTGAACAACTTTCACTTGTATTGGGGTCATATCTGCCCAGAGGATCTGTACTGTGACTCAGTTGTGTACTTTGTCCACCTCTGGTTATAGGCTGCAATTATTTCACACTTGTTCAGTTGTCTGACAACACAAACATAAAATTATGTAAATGACATCAGGTGGTGACCACAGAGAGCAGGAGGACTCTAAACACGGGTGTAACATTCAGCACAGTAACCAGCTGTGAGTGGTTGTCCAGCTACAGTCAGCTGTGTGGCAGCAATATTAAGAAGACAATTTTCCATTGTGCAACTTTTTGTGTGATCACCCATTTCTACGCTCATTTAGCTGATCACACAACTCAGATGTTGTCATGATCCTGTAAGAAAAAAACCTAAATACAGATCAATACTTATAGTACTTCTACTCCAGGCTCAGAGGTTCAGAGTGTGTGAGGTATGGTGGCTGACAAGGGCAAACGCGCTGCAACGGCCCAAAACACTTCCAATAGGAGAAACAAGCTGCAAATTTATAAACGATGCAGATTCACAAGCACATATGGAAATACAAAAACAAATACAACAACAGCAAACACGCTGCAAATACAGAAACGATGCAAAAACAAAAACACACAAACCCCAAAACCAAATACAACAGAAGAGAGCGCTGCATATTCAGACAACACAGCAGAACAGCTCCAGGCCTCTAGGGGGAGCTCTAAGTGGAACAACCATAAGCTTGAGCTTCGACCAGAGAAACCAGACCAAAGATACCATATACAGAAGATAACCCATTACTTGCAGCAACAATGGTATAAAATGGGCTTCTT
This sequence comes from Seriola aureovittata, assembly GCF_021018895.1. NCBI lineage: Eukaryota > Metazoa > Chordata > Actinopteri > Carangiformes > Carangidae > Seriola > Seriola aureovittata. The sequence goes on along the minus strand of NC_079380.1, from coordinate 578,898 downwards.
TATGTCACACAATACAACACTAGATACAGTATGAATTAGCACTCATTTTTATCTGCTATCGTAATATCTGATCAATCCAGTCAAAGATCATATCAGTCTAATAATACTTTGTTTTCCCTCCAAAAACAGTTAAATGATAGTAATAGTATTATTAAGCAAATAAATAAAAGTTTTATTTAAGTTTAAACTTATAATTCATGGCTTCAAATATAAGTACCTCTAAACTTCTGTGGTTGGAAAGCAACGTCGGCAGAGCTGCAGAAGTGAAACCAGAACTGACAGAGAAAAGAGAGATCTGTGTTGCTGAGACAGAGACAGGTGTCCATGAAGTTCATTTTCGCCTGATCTGTCGGTCTCAAAAATGTAATTCGGATGTCAGAATGTTTGGAAGATCTGTGGCTTTAAAAATATGGATTCAATAGGAGAAACAAGCCGCAAAACTGTCTCCTTCACAGCTGTCCCTGGTCTGGCCTCTTAAGCTTATGGTCAAGGTGTTCCACTCAGCACTCCCCCTAGAGGCCTGGAGCTCTTCTGTTGTGTTGTCTGAATATGCAGTGCTTTTTTCTCTTGGTTTGGTATTGGTGGTATTTGGGTTTGTGTGTTTTTGTTGTTGCATCGTTTCTGTATTTGTATTAATGTCTTGGTTTTTGGCTTCCTGCAGCTCGTGCTGTTTGTGTTTGGATGCGTGTGTTTTTGAACCTGCATTGTTTAGGAATTTGCAGCTTGTTCCTCCTATTGGAAGTGTTTCTGGGCGTTGCAGTGCGGTCGGCGTTTTCGGGCCACTATATGAAGGGCTGTGAGGTATGCTGACACAAATACCAGCTGTGCTACATTTCCTGAATACCAGACACACTGCCTGCACCTGCTGCTGTTCAGCAATAACATCACGCAGGCCTGGTCCAGCCTGCTCATCTGGTTCCATCAGTGACAGGGATTTTCCAGTTTAAAAACTGCAAAGATCAGTAACAGGCTGCAGAGTGGTGTGTTCAACTAGCCAGGAGGTGGAAGGTTGATGATGATGTTAGTAATTTCTTGTTAAACCCTCTTGAGATACAGTTCATCCATCTGCCCCATACATCTGACGAAAGCATGCATGGACAGATACTATTAGTGAGCATAGGTATGTGATTCACAGTCACTACGTAACACATCAATACTTACATATAACTACATGGTTGCTGCTACATGCATGCAAAACCTTGTGAATAATATCGACTATTTCTTTATCATAGCAGGAACTGATCTGCTTTATTTCCTGCAACAGTCTTTTGCAGTAATCTTAAGATAAAGCTGCTAATACAACCTTGCCTGTGTTTCTGTCTCTGTAAAAGTCACAGCTGTAGAATGTTTGACTCCACATGTGGAAAAGTATATCTTAAAAAAGGTTTTCAGCATTTCTTAGAGAAGACTATTCATTATAGTGAGCTTTAGAGGTGTTTTAAGCATATATTTGAACTGTGCATGTTTACTTGGTGACGTGTAAACATTTTCCTAGTTAACTAAAATAATGCAAATGAGACTAAACTGGACACAACTCAATTTTTATATAATATCTGCTCATCAAAATATCTATCTATCATTATATTCATCTGTGGCACGTGGTCACGACCCATGAATATGACAGAAACTATAGATACATCGGCTGCTAGTCAAGCTAGGCTCAGAGAAAACAGCCTGCTTCAGTTGGGCTGCCACGATATCAGATTCTCACTACACGATTATCGTGGTCAGAAGAATTCACGATGAAGATATTATCACGATAGAAACCAAACCAAACCAAATGAAATGAAATTACATTAAATTGAACAAAATAGAATAAAACAAAACTACGAAAGCCGAGAACGGCAATCCCCTCTTTTTATTTTTGCACTGTTTTTTTTTTTTTTGGCACTGTTTTCTCATGATAACGACTTATTATTTCGTTATCACGAGAAAACAATCTTTGTTATCTCGTGATAACGAATTAATTATTTCGTTATCAAAATACAATTAAATAAAATAATACTATCAGTCAAATTTATCTTTAACTTTGTTTAATGTGTTTTGTTTTTTTGGCAAATGGTGGAGAGAGTCTGTGACCACAGCTGTAATAAAAAGAACAATTACACTTAATGATAGTTGAAAGACAACAAGACACTTTTTGTCAATACTAGTATTTCACAACACCCCTAGAGGACTTTAAATTACATGATGGATGCAAACAGGCATCAGATCCTTAATGGGACAGAACTCTTCATGTGAATGTGATACACACTTACACACACTGTGGTTTTACATGTGTGTTGTCTCATCTCCACAAGGCTGCAGCCTTTTGTCCCTCTCAGTTCGACTCATCTTTTCCCCAAAAAACCTGCTGTCTTCTCCACCACAGTTCACTCACACACGCACACCATGCACACAAACACACACACACACACACACACACACACACACACACACACACACACACACACACACACAGCAGAACAACAAATCCTCAGTCTACCTGGCAGAGCAGGTATGTTTGTATGTATGTGTGTGTGTGTGTGTGTGTGTGTGTGTGTGTGTGTGTGTGTGTGTGTGTGTGCAGACCCTTTCACAACTGTTCTGGTTGCTGTTACTGTAGCTCTGCAAATATCAAACCTGCAGCTAGAATCCTGGACGCTTTCTCCAACTGTGAAGCAGCTCAAATATCAGGTATTTACCCTCTTGTGCTGATCTCCAGAAGGTCGTACAAGCTTTTATATGGCCATGTCAGTTTTAGAGTTGATTTTTACATTGTACTTATAAAACTTTTCATGGACTAACTAATTCTCAGATCCTCTTACTAAAACCTGAGTCAAAAATAAAGCTTTCTATTTGCAGTCACTGGCCCTCAGCTCTGAAACTTGAGGCTGCAGAATGACCGATATTCATTTATTTTTCAACAGTGAATTTATAGCAGCTTATCTGTGGTATATCTCCTGCTGCTGTGGAGGCGCTCATTCATGAAAGGCATCAGAGGGTAACTGACAAACGGCCTATACGATTGTTAAGGTGGGAGGACTTGTTGGCGCATTAACATTTGAAGATATTTGAAACTTTTTTATTGTTTGCTGCTTCAGAATTCAACAAAACCTTGTCCCGTATGTTTTACTAATTATCTCACTCTTTTCTCTTATTGTATTGCAGTGTCTTGTTCAGTGCATTTTTTATTTGCCCGTTTTATCTCATTGTAGAGCTGAAATGTTTGAATCTTCTTTTCTCTGGTGAAGCAATTTGTAACTTTGTTTTAAAAGGCACTTTGTAAATAAAGTTTAACCTCTTACAAACCCAGTCTGAATCCAAGTGTGTACATTCCATTATCACCTTGGAGCAGGGAGGAGCAGACACATCTTACCTGCTGCTTCCACCCGGCAGAAAAGAGAGCAGGACAGATGCAGGGTCTCCTCAGTTCCCTTCTATTTCAGCCCTGACTGAGCTGAACTGACTGGACAACATCTTTCCCTCCCCCTCTATCCTGGCACTCTCTCAGCTGTTAGGTAATCATTTCATGGCTGTGTGTTCTCCCCCAGAGGGCAAAGAGATGTGAGGGCCAGAGTGATGGAGAGTCCACTTGATCTCTTCAAATGAGCTGATAAAGTGGAGACGTGTCTGGCTGCACTACAGTTCTTTGTTCTGCTGATAAGTAGAAATGTCCAGTGTGATTGTGAAGAATCCTCATTTATCAACTGTACACAATAGAAAATAAAATATATCAAATCATGGATATCATGGATATATCATGGATAATATAACCATTTATGCTATGTAAGAAATAATTGGAGCGGTCTATTTTGTTGAAGTTGATTCAGTTATCTACACACATACACACACACACACACACACACATTGTGGTGTACAATGATGATTGAACACTGTCTCTCTCTGTACCTGCACTCTCTTTCTCAGTCTTGTAGGATCATCTGACTCATGCCTTCACACTGGTCTGTCACCACATGCGTAACTAAGCAACCCCTGCACCAAACATACATTCAAATGAACTTCTTCATATGTTCATGATCTGTTACTTTTTATTTCATCAACTGAAAATAGAAAAGAAATGAAATAGTAACTGTGGCAAGTGTAAAAGAATGTCAATAAGTCATTAGGCATTAATTGACCAATTAGGAACTGTGAGGCAGCCCCAGGTCAGTTGTAATTAAGAATTGTCAGATAAATTCTCTGAGTCTTCAAACCTTAACCCTCAGTAACCATCAGAGCAACTGACTGAGGATGTGAAAATGAAGGATGAACTGATGCCTTCAAAGCAGAGGAGACATAGATAAAAACATATCAAAGCACTTCAAGCTTCAAATGTCTGATGTCTGAAAAGTGATGAAGAAATGGTGGCTGAGAGGAACTGTGGAAGTCATCGCGAGATCTGGAGAAAGAAAACTTTCAGATAAAAAAGGTTTGTCTGCAGTATGGTGGCCCTGAGAGCTCAACATACTGCAACTTAAGAAGATGTGCACATGCAAACAGACAAAACACAAACAACCTCAGAAAACATCTTCATCAATTTGACAACACATGCTGCAAATACTCACAACACAACCAAATACACAAACGTGCTGCAAGCGGCACAGACAACAAAAGAATTGTTTCCAGAAGACACTAAAAAGTGATGAACCCGGCTGGGACACAGTTGTTGTTCAATGCCTTTGACTTCAAAAGTCACAAGTTGTCCCAGCCAGGTTATTCGAAAAAAAAAAATGGAAAAAAATCTATGGCAAATTTTTATTGACCCTTAATTAAAAAGAAATATGAAAATCTGAATGATTAGAATATGGGTTGGGTTTGGACCCCTGACACAAAACACAGACACAAAATTAATGAGGGGAAGAACTACAACTTTATATTAGAATACAATCACATACAGTGTAGGGTGAATACAATGTACTTAGTGTGTAATTAGTGATCTCAATAATATGGAAGACAAAAAACAGATAAAAGTTAAGAATGACAAAAATACTCATAGTAAGTAAAAGTTCAAGTCATTCTAAGTGATGGTTTTGATATAAGTTGAACTTATAAGATAATGGGTCAAATTCTGACTTTATATATGGAAATGATAAGATAGCAGGTTCTGTTTGTATGTAACTGTTGGAAATGAATGTGTTCTTATGTAACTATGTGCGACCTATTTTTCTCTTCCTGGCACAAATGGATTTCATACGCTGAAATGAGTCTCCTGAAAACAGATTCATCCTGGCCACACACACAAGCAGAACAAATTCTTTCAATTCAAACTCATGGATTCATTATAATTTCTGTGTAAAACATGGGTTCATCTCTTACACCACATGATAAAAAGCTTAAACATGCATTTTTGCTTTTCTTCTTTTTGGTGCTGAGATTTCTCGTTGTCTGTTTGAATAGAAGACCTGAATGTTGTGATCAGTGGACCTGTCACTGCACAATCAAGTGAAGTAACTCTTATGTTCAAGAGTTACATCATGCACTTTAGTATTTTAAATGTGATTTATCTCATCAGGTCAGCTGAGCCAGACCAGCCTGAATCCCAGCTGAAACTAATAAATGCACTGATCTGCAGTGGGTGTTGTGCTCCCATGCCTGGGGGGGGGGAAGCTGCTGTATATCCAGAGAAGCCTGTTTTCAACACCTGTATTCAGCTGGCAGGTGGGTGGGGCGGACCAGTGGAACAAACCTTTGACGTCAGTCAGTGTGTTCAGCCAGTGGAGTGAAAAACAATGGGGAACAAGATGAAGCTCAGAGGAGGGGAGAGCTGTCACACCAGCTCACTGTTATCTGACTAACTTGGATGAGCTGGATTTTCAGATACTTCAGATACACATGCTGTGATACAGGCTTTTGTATAAAAGAGGTGTTTTCTCTGTTCACTTTTGCTAACTGAGAAATAGTATGTCATATATTTTTCAGATGTTACATTGCTCTTTTTGGAAGTCTTAAGTTGCCCATAACAGTTTCAGTATCACACAGACTTTTGCCTCTAGGCCTGACAGACTTTAAGAAGAGACAGAATCATCTCATGCTGCCAAATCATTCAAACTGTTTCCCATGACAGAGTTAAAAGAATATTTCAGCACTGTTCAGAAATGTGCTCATCTGTTCTTAGAAGAGTTAGATAAGAAGATAAACATCACTCTCATAGTTTAGCTTCACATAGAGATTTGAAACAGCTAGCTGACTGTTCAAAGGTAACAGAATCCACCTGCTAACACAAATCTTCTTTGTTTAATTTAACTTTGTTAAATTGTGATGCTGATGCTCAGGGTCATTTTTGACCCCCTTCTTTCAGTCTCTGGTAAACTTTCCTGAGGGGGGTGAATTTGCATGATTAACAATATAAAATATATTGTTTTTCACTGGATTCCATCATTGTGCTTCAATGTAGCTCTACTGTCAGCTGATAAGAAACTATTTCAGTCAACATGCATCTGACAGCAGTTATAACCTTGAGAGTGTTGCTTCAGTGTGCAGAATGGAGGTTTTCATGTCATGGTTTAACTGCAAACAACATCATGTCTTGGATGCAATCATTTCTATTTTGGAAGCCATGTCTCATCTGAAATGGTGCATGAAGCTGGAGCCTCCCTTCAACCATCGTGTCTGGGTAGCCTGACAGACATGTAGATACACATCAAAAACCACAAAGACTTCTACAATTACTGTGCTGCTCTGAGGAGGGAAACATGGGCGGAGAGAGAGGAGAGAGGGTGACAGAGGGGAGAGAGACAGAGAGAGAGAGGAGTGAAGAAAGAGACGGAGAGACAGTGTCATGGTTTGCCATGGCAGACATTTTATGTTAGACTTTGTTTGGATTTTGTCACTTCCTATTTTATTTTGTAGTTGGTAGGGAGAGAGAGATAGAGAGAGAGAGAGAGAATGACATTTAGCAAAGGGCCACAGCCCAGATTTAAACCCAGGCCACCGCTGACTAAACCCAAATGGCATGCCTTCCACCAGGTGAACCACCGGGGCCCGAGACAGACTATGTTCCTTATTTAGTCTCTCACACAGAGCACAGCCTTCATCTGGATTACTTCAACTCCAGAACTTAACACACTTTTATTAGAGGCAGGTCTTTATGTCTAACTCCCTCTGTTTGATATAGAGTTGAGATAGAGGTGGTCATAGTTGTTACTACGAAGCCTTGTTACCGATGACTTCTCTTTCTCCCTCCCTCTCTCATGATTTCTCTCTTTGCTCCATGTGCTTATGTTTAGCTATTCCTCTGCCTCCTTTAGTAATAATGATACAATGAATGAAAGAAGTTTATTTGCTGTAATGGAGGTGAGGCTCAGTGTATTGGAAGCGCTCCTCCTCTTCCTTGTAGTTCCCTGGCAGTGTTGCTCAGTAGACTGCAGCTCAGTACTCGGCTCACCAGTGGTGAAATATCAGTCAGTCAGTCAGCCAGTCAGTCAGTCAGTCAGTCAGTCAGTCAGTCAGTCAGCGACATTTCTGATTATAGGGCTGGCCCCACTGTTGTAGTCCAGCAGAAAACTGTATAATTTACCAGTATGGAAGATGCTACTTTGAGACTTGAGCTACAAGCTAATTTTTAGTGGAAGTATTTAAGATATTTTTCTTTTATTGAAAGTAGCAGCTGCGCAACAAGCTACTCAGAAAAGGCAGCTATAACTTTGAAGCTTCACGAAAAGAAATATCTGGTGATGCTATAATAAACAACAGCATCAGCATAAATAATGACTGGCACATTCATTACATAACATTACACTATTGCCAAACACTGTAAGGTTTTTCACTCTAATAACAACTCATGTAAAAAACAACTGCTGTCCACACCAGCACCTTCAGGTGTTTGTATGGTTTAAAGTTCTCCACCACTCATGTCGTCTGAACACTAAATTAACAGAAAAACACAGAATCACAATCTTTTTCTTCCTTTGGTGAGATATATTTTTTATTTTTTCTGGCTCAGTGTGGATGCCAGAGCTCTGAGAGACAGAGAGGAAGAGTCAGGAACCAAAAAAGGCAGACTTCTCAGTTTGAGAGGAAAAATTAAAGACAGAGGTGAGGAGAAGTGCTTTATGGACAGCGGCATGGAGGAAAGAGACAAATAAAAGGAAGGAGATCAAGAAGACAGAAAATATCCCAGATTGATGAACACAAGCAGAACAGCATTCATTTCATAAAGAATGAGTTAAGTCGGCTCTCGCTGGCTAAAGACTTTTCATGTGGAGAGTTTCCTGTCCATTCTGCTGACTCACTTATCCTGCTTCATACTTATTGCTCCGACTGCTGAGTCGCAGCAGGAAGGAGCCTCTAATCAAGATAATTAGATTGACTGAGCAGTAACTGAGCATGGGGAGGTTCGACCAGTGATTTAAAGCGCATGGGGGGGATGGGACATAGTTAGCACACCACAAACATGTTCACATCATCGGCCTGCTGTGAGCCAACATAGAAAATAAATTCAACACCACTATGTTATTTACAGCTGCAGTGTAAGCAGTAGTGCTTGTTAACACTTTATGATACAGCCTGAAATTTACAGTGCAATACAGTTTAATCAATCAGTTTAATCAGGTGCCAATAAAATACTTACTGGTAATTAAACATACGTAGGTACGGTGGAATAAATGACTATGGGGTACAAGATTACTGTTACTTACAAGAAATTACTTGGAAATATGTATAAAAAATATACTCATGTAAAAGTACAAAGAAAGTCCATTAAAATGAGTAAATGCTACTGTGTTACAGTTTTAAAAGGGGAAAAAATGTTTTATGGGGATAATGATGTCATAAGATAAAGATTAAAGAAACGGCTTAAGGCACAGGCTTTAGGCACGGGGGGCAATGCCCCACCAAATGCCCTGACTACCTCACTAATTCATCCCACTTCATCCCATAGCTAAAAAAAGTATATTATTTTATTCTTGTCAATTTGACCAGTTATAAATATGCAACATTCAAATGATCAAAGATTATTTCTATCTGATTGTTTGGTCTGGCCATATAAAAACCAGATACAGCGGGCAGAGCAGTTACTTCACTATCGTTTCACTTCATCACTACTGTCTGGTTACCAGCCTACTGTGCTCGCTCTCAGTGACGTGACTCCCATGACAATAACCTGGTTTTAGTTTGAGACTCCATGAAATTTGATCTCTAAATCTGAGAGATTTATTTGGCAATTTGCATACTGTGGTTTTTATGATTATTTATCGTCAATCATTTGCAATCACCTTTCAGATTTAGCTAGTTAGCTGCATGTGTGTTTCTGTTAGCTAACTTCAGTTTTACACCACATAGTGGCAACACATTCCTCTCTGTTGCCATGCACCTATTTCTAGTTGTTAAACCAACGCCACTGTTAAAGGGCTGCAGTCAACAGATGCAGGAATATGGTGTCGTCTCACAGTACTACTCCTCAGCTCGATTCAACCCCTGATCCCCAACCCAGTTTCACAAGCACTGTACCCCCAGACAGCCCTCAGTGCAGCAGTGGCTGACAATGACATTTCCAATTACATTGTAGCATCTCATTTAAATAGAAAATTCATTAGTAGACCGGAAAAATATGTTGTATTAAGGCAGATATTTTATCCCAGTCTGTATAATAATAGATAATTAGATATAAAAAAATTAAGTTGTCCTTGAGGTGGGTTTAAAATTAAATACATTATGGTACATTATGCATTATTAGATTCTATGACTTTAATTTTAGATAACATAAAACAGCTATAGCTTACAGTCCTAAAGAACACTCATGGATAAATCTGGCAGTTAGTGATCTGTGATCTCTTAATGCCCCCCCGATTAAAGCAGTCTAGAATCGGGCCTGCTACCTGGCGTATATGCGTTGTTGTTTCCAGGTGTGAACCATTCTGAAAGCAAGCAATAAACTGAAGTCAGGCTCTTTTTAGCTTGTGCATACAACTTATCATTTCAATTCCAAATTGAATAAACTATCACAATATGAAACTCCATAAATCAAACAGCTGCCACCTCTTAGAGAATTAACAGCAGAAAAGTGGAGATGTATAGTCCAGAGTGGCTGCCAATGCTATTTTGCTAGGCGACGCAGTAGTTGATGCCTCGAAATTGAGTTACAAAAATCATTCTTACAACTCAAGTTAGCAAAGTTCTCAGCTGTCAGAGGTCAGTGTGGGATGAATATAACTCTTCAGGTAAAAAATTAATTTCCACAAAATAGTGTCAAAGTTGCTCAATAATTTATTCATTTGTTGATTTTACAAAACAATATTTACAGTGTAAAAACAATTACTTGTTTGAACTGACCAACCAACCATCCATCCAACCCTGAAAAACACCCGACTGTGACAAACCACTTTGGTGAAGAGTGACAAACTAACTTGTTGCCTGATTGGACTCAGCAGCCTCAGTGCGTCAGTCTGTAAATGTCACTTTGGTGGGACTTCAATTTAGTCCCAGTAGCAGTCTAACACTAGGCAGTTTCTAATCCAGAATAATTACAAAAGTCTGGTTTTGATCAACAAAAGTGTTGCTTAATATTTTGGAGCAGGTGTCTGGGCGAACATCATGCAACATAGTTTTATACTACAGTGTAACATTGAAACTTGGTGAGAGGAACCAGAACCAGGACCCGGCTCAGGCCTGTTAAACTAAATGTTTGTACAAAATATCCTTCAATGTTGGAGTGAGTGTTCCTCAGATATTTCACTGATTTTCCTGGAGCTGTTTGTCTCTCCGCTGCGCTCCTTTCAGTATCGGAGATGAGGAGAGCAAGGAATGCTCAGGAGCAAGACACAATCCTAAAGGAAGCAGCTCTGTCCACACAGATGAAAGACAGTGTTAACAGTTGGCACAGACGAGGAGAGCCAAAGTTTGAAATTAGTCGGAAACATTGCAACATTTCTTAGGGACTGTCTGGCTTCCTCTGGTTTCACCCACGGTGCACAAGTGTCACAGACTTGACTGAAGGTCCTCAGACAAGCAGAGATTCAGAAAGCCCTGCTCTGACCCCGCCGGCCCTTCATCTCTTCTTCTTGCTGTGTCGGAGCATCTTCTTCCTTTTCAGGATCATTTCATACAGTTTCTCCAGGCCAGGCTGCAGACCCTGACCATCCAGTGCTGAGCAGCCCTGTGTTTGGTGCAGTGTGGATGAGCTCAGTTCATGGAGGGCCAGCACCTTCTCCACCTGAAACAGAGACCAGACAGGAAGCCGTCACAACCTGACACTCATCCAAGCAACTGTGATCCCCTCTAAACTAATGATCAATGAAGATCAAATCTTCAGTGTTCGAATGACTAACTGCTGACATGAACTGGTTTCATTGATAGAAAATGGCTTTGTAATTTTCCAATAGCACGTGCTCATCTTTTTAAATGTAAGTATGTGTTTTCTTAATTCTGCAAGATTTAACCATTTCATTTTATCAGATGACTAAAGATTAGTCCAAACATTCTGCACTATTGACTTTTGATCTTACATGACAGTAAACTGAATATATTTAGGATTTTTGATATTTAGGACTGTTGGTTGAACAAACCAAGCCTTGGACTTTGGGAAATTGTGATAGACATTTCTCATCACTTTCTGATATTATATAGAATAAAGGATTAATGAGCCAATCAGCAGACTGAACAATAGAGAAAACAATTATATGTTTCATGCCTAGACACAAACATGTGCCAGCTCAGGACTGAGAAATATATTTATCATTCTTTTGTTTCTAGAGGGAGAAAAGCAGTAATATTCCATATAATGGTTTTCATAGTCACTGGTGCCATAATCATCAACCATAGGAGATAATCCTTTGGCAAATACAAAGCGTTACATCATATCTTTAAAAGTACTTTTTTGGTTTAGGAGCAAAGCATTCAATTCATAATCTGTCATCTGCACTAACTTTCACCGAGATGGGGAGATGAAAATCATTTGAACTTTACCCAGGAGATCAAACTCTAATGCTACAGGTTCAGCTATAGATTATTCTTCTCTGGTTAGGGTCTTTCTTGGTAATAGCCAAGACCATAATATATAATATAAAACCAACCATCGCTTCTCTTGATATTCTGCAATTCAGTGTTTGGACTGTTTGGAGTATTGTATGAATTTTTCAGTGCTTGGGTTTTGGTTCAGATGCTGATGTGATACTTTCCTCCCCATATCTCTACAAAACCCTTAGTACTGCATGACACCTAGACCTACGTAAAACTAACTACTTGTAAAGGATCAGAAAGTAATGAAAATGCTCATCACCGCAATACCAAACAGTTCGTGTTACAATTATTACCTCTGAAGCTGACATGGCTCCATCCTGGTCCTGTTTGTTTGCCAAAACCAGTATGGGCACCCCCTGGTTCTCTGCTGACCGAGTGATCCTGTGGAGCTCCACCTTGGCCTCCTCCATGCGCTCTGTCTCAGCTGCATCCACCACGAACACCAGCCCATCCGTCCTCCTGGTGTACGACTTCCAGAGGGGCCTCAGTTTCTCCTGACCACCAACGTCCCACACCTGGAACGTGGTGGTGTTTGTTTTGATGTTCCCCATGGCTACTTTAATCCGCTCCATGTTAAATCCCTTGGTGGGGATTGTCTCCACAAACTCCTGCAGCTTGAGTCTGTAGAGGAGAGAAGTTTTCCCTGCAGAGTCCAAACCAATCACCACTACATGCAATGACTGGAAGCCGGGGAGGAAAGGTGTGTTGGGGGCAATTTCTGTGAAATGATTCCCCATGTTTAGGTCCAATAAGGTAGAGCGATCCCTCTAAAGATGTAAAGGACCAGATTATTGCGTTTGGTGGATGGTCCTTTAAAATCCCACAATTCCTGTTCTCCTGGGTCCCTGTGTGTCCTTGGCAGCCAAAAACATGTGTCAGGGTCAGGACAGGCTCTGAAGAGGGGCAGGGAGGAGTCCTTTCAGCTGGAGAGCAGTTCACACTCCTGGCCTCACTTCAAAGTCTGGTGTGGGAGGATACTGGGGGACAGCCAGTCGGCCGCAGTCACTGAGGAACTGGAGATAAAAGAGGAAAGCATGAGTCAGCAGTATTAACAAAGCACTGGGCTGTCAGAAACCCAGCCAACTTAGTGCAGCTCCAGTCCACTGCCACACCACAGAGGAACAGATTGATCCAAACTGCTTTTTTTTTTATTTCTAAAAAATTGATTTAGGTTGTACTCTTTTATAAATTCAGAGCAACAATCATTTAAAAGGCTGAAACACTATGGGATGATATGCTTGACTGGAGCTGTTGTTGTGAACTGCTGGTAGCTATGCTTTTGTCCTGACTGCAGTGAATGATGAGCGGCTGCGGGGCAGGAGGCAATATCAGCAGTGTTCTCTGGTTCTGGTTCTGGTTCTAGCTGTCTCCTACACACAACTGGAAAAACAGGGATCACAGAGTGAAATCCTGCAGCGCCTGTTCTGTCTAATGGGAGCCTCTTACCCAAACTGGGACCAGGTCCTGTTTATAAAACCTTGGTTAAATACATGCACAAAAACGTGATTACCTTAAATACAAGTAGCAAAATAACATAATACCAACAAAAGCAAAAAACACATGCTTCCACACATGTGGGATCAAGTTTTAATGTAGTTATGGAGTTGAATCGACAAAAACTAGTCCTTCTCTCTGATCTTATGCCTCGCGGAGGAACCTTCTCTGGTTCCGCGCTACAACAAAGTCAACAAACGTAGGTTTTTTTCACTTTGGTTTAAAATGATTAATCCATCTCACCTGTCGGTGTTCCCGCGCTCCTTAAACTACTCAACATTGTTCACGTGCGACGAAGTTTCTAATAATAACAGAATTTTAATGTGAAAAATAATAATAATCCCGACAGACTCGTACAGAGCCGTATGACTCCGGCTGTTATTCTACAACGACTAAAGGCAGTAGGGCGGCAGCGCCCGGTGAGAGCACGACCAACCCCCACTACTGACGTAGTATCGGCGGGAGGGACTGAGAGAGAGACAGGACTGGACAATGGAGGAGAAAGCGGTCCAAAACTCAGCATCAGGTCATGTTACTGTCATTTCCCTGTGAGTTACTCGTGTTCATTTTCAGACTCCTTTAATTATGTAACAATGCCACATTCAAGCACAAAATGTGGTACAATGAATTCAGGGTAAATAAAGACAAATGGCCGACTGAGGAACCACATTCAACCAATCAGCTCCATTTACGCCAGCAGAAAATGTTGTGCTATGACACCTGTGCTGATCAGCACAGGTGTCATTGATTGTTACAGTGGTAACATTGGTAGTGTTAGGCAGGTCCTAATCAGGCCTAAGACCATATTTCAGACTGGTCTGTAGTGTTAGGTCAGGCTTAACTTGGCTCATAGATTAGTCTAATACAAGTCAGGCCGTTTAACAAAAATAAAGACTGACTCATTTCTCTTCGGCTATCTCAGGCGTAAGACCAATGTTACCATGGTAACAATCAGTGACTCCTGGCTGAGGAGTAGCACCCAACAACAAAAAAAAAAATCAGGAAAACATTGCTCATAATGTGTGGTTTGCTAACATTGTTATGGAGAGAGCAATGACAAGGGAAAGAGTTTTTAGGGACCAAAAAATCTGACTCATTAAAATTTTTTTTACTCTTCACGTTCCTTGTAACTGTTGAATTCTACCAAAAGACAAACATTTTCTGCTGGGGTTAATGAAGCTGAGCACTTGGATGCAGTTCAACAGTCAGCCGTTCTTTTAATTTGAAAAAGGTTTTACTTTACCCAGAATTCATTGTACCAAAGTCTGGCTTAAGAGAGCAATGAGAAGGGAAAGAGTTTTTAGAAGCCGCAGCGATTTTTTTTCCAAGTCATAATTTTCTTTTTATTGTTTCACTTTTCGCTGAATTCCCGTAGTAAAACTTGGTTGGCTTGATTCTTTGTATTGCCTTTTATTTATTGTCCCACAGTCTGGCCTAAGATAGTCAAGAACTAAACTGCTATGTGCAATGGACTCAGACTGAAGTCTGACTATTTGTTATATATAAGCCACAGTCAAACTCTGTCTTTGTGAAACCAGCCCCTGCAGGTAAGTTGTCTAATGTTTTTTTTGGCTTAAAATTATTCAGTCTTTATTTTTCTCAAACAGTCTGACTAACATCATACATTTGGACATACTATATCCAAAATGAAGACTGCACCAATACTAGAGACCAGTCCAATATATCTTTGTGTAACCAGCCCCTGTTGCTGAATTTGATTGGCCTTTGCTGTGTTTGTAGGGAGAACAGAATTATTACAGTTTTTCTCAATCACTTTGATGCAGTTCTCACATCACAAACCATTAACCATCATTCTCACCTCTCTTAATGCAGTTCTCAAAACAGTTCATCATTTCCTCACACACATTAGTATTTCTCATTGTATTTGTACAAGCTTCTTTTGTATCAACACATAGTTCACTACTAAAGACGTTTTCTCATTGTGTTGATGCATTTCTCATCTGACTCTGACAACTCATGAAAACAGTTTGTTCCTCCGTCAGATACAACGACAGACCTCTCACTCACTTTGATACCGTCCTGCAGCATCAATGTTTTCAATCAGATCACTTTAAACTTTATTCAAATATGTATGAGAGAGCAAGGCAAGTCTCACACACACACACACACACACACACACATATACTGTGTATATATATATTTATCTACTGTATATGGTGTGAATTTACTGTACTATAATTGATGCTATGTTCTAAGTTTGATTGCATATTTTATATTATATTTCTCTTTGTCTATTTTCCAATGAATAGTTCCATGTTTTCCTCCTATCACACATTTTCTAAACTACAGTGCATACGGAAAGTTTTCAGACACTTTCAAGTTTTCCACATTTTGTTATGTTTCAGACTCATCTTAAAATGGATTCAATTCATTACACACACAATACTCCACAATGACAAAGCAAAAACAAGTTTTTGGAGTTTTTTGTTAATTTATTAAAAATAAAAGACTGAAAACACTGCATTGAAAATATCATACAGTAAAAACATCTGAAAATCAAGTATTTGCTTCAAATGCCAAAAATCTTTTTCAGTATAGTAATGTTTTGGATACACCATGTTCTAAATCTAAAGCTCTAACAGAGGGCTTTTATATACATTTCCATACAGTGTTCTAAAGTGACAGTGATCTGTTGAGAGGTTGAAATGGTCACAGTACAATAAACACCAAGGCAATATTGAAACAGAATATAGTCATTTTTTCCAACATGTTACTGTTGTTACTGCAGTACAGTGTTGTGTCTGAACATTTGGTGATTTAGTGTTGGGAGAAATGCATGAACTGTTTTGAGAACTGCATAAAGAGTTGTGAGAATGATGTTTCTAATGAGTGAATTGCATCAAAGCGATAGTAACTGTAATTCAGTGAAGACACATTTTCTCCTGAGAATCCTCATTGATTTCAACATCAGTTTGGGTAGTTCGCTGGATCACTGACTGTCTTTCGTGTGTAATGAAGCAGAGGCTCGCCCAGATATGATGTCATGAAGTCAGCTGTCTGTCATTTTCATGCAGTCCCTAAAGAGGAACTGCAGAACCTCCTGCTGTGTACCAACACACTTCCCCCATTCAAATGAATGGGAAGGGTTGTGTTTTCACAAACAGAGCAATGAATGCAGGCTCAGAGTGCTAACAGGTCATCATGGGTCAGTATGAGCTACCTATGATATAATGGGTGTAGCGATTTGCATGATAATGGCCCACGCAGTTCTTTCCTTGATACCTGGTACTCATTATGATAACAATGTGGGTGGGTGCAAATTTGCCTGTGGTGGGGGATGTGTGTCTGTGTGTGTGTGTCTGAAACAAGTGATGACCTATTGATTCGCTGAGCAGAGGTGGTTTGTGACAGGCTGACTGGAGCCAGGCTGACTGACTGCTTGTTGAGAAAATATGGTGGGGCCTGTGGTGGCCTGTAACATGAGTAGAGGGGTTTTGAGAGGACACAGAAAATAATCCTGAGAGTCAGTTGGATAAAACTTGGATGACATGAACATTTGATATAATTCATTGTGGCTGTTTGATCCTGCTCTGGAAACTCAGACAGGATGCAGCTATAAATGCCCTGATTTGAATAGGACGACACAGCTGTGAGATTATTGGCAGGGGTCACTGTGACACTGATTGTATCAGGGAATCTTCAGATGCATGTGGAATGTGTGTGTGAGACAGGCTGTAAAAAAGGCTGTTATCAGCTGTGACCAGCAGAGGAAGAAAATATGATCACAGCATCCTGCACACGTGTTTTCTGGAAACAACCTACAGAGGGTCTGCCGTCAGTTTGAATCTTAGCCCCAGACAATGATGCATTTGAAAACTTTTGCATTTTCTTTAAATGGAGAGACAGGTTTCATAGAAAGTGTGTTCATATACCTGCAAGTAAGCATCAAAAGATTTTGGTCCTAGAACTATGGTATTCCATTGGCATCAGTATCAAACAGGGGGGCATCCTATTGGCCTAGGGGAGTTAAGATGTTAACCATGTCATTGCAACATCCCTGTTTGTTTGTTTGTTTTAAAGTTATGTACTTTTAAAATATTTAAAAAATATCATATACAGCCCTGGTCTTGGAGCACAGGTCCATCCAAATTAAACCATTAAAAAAAAGCATAACTGCATGAGCATTCAGGTTAATTTTTGACCTTGGGCAACAGTACCTTGACAACTCAATGTTCACTTAGCATTTTCCAGAGCTTTGAACCACATGTCCCAGCCTTCATCAACAATTGTCCCAGTAATTATCATTTCTCAACAGCAGAATGTCTGAAGTTTGGAAAGAAACTGATCCAGAAACCAACCTGACAAGGGAAAACTTGAGTGAATTGCAAACCTGATCCTAGAGCAGTAAGCAATGACATCAATCAGTGTAAAGGGTAGTAGCACACTCTATTGTCAGCAGCAGGAACAGCAGCTATAATGGATGATCACTGTAAAGGGAAAATTTGAGGAGTCACAGTTTTTCTCAATCGCTTTGATGCAGTTCTCACATCAGAAACATCATTCTCATAACTCCTAAGTTCATTATTTCCTCACACTATTCTTTCTCATTGTATTTGCCCAAGCTTCGTTTGTATCCACACATAGTTCACTACCAAAGACGTTTTCTCATTGTGTTGATGCATTTCTCATCTGACATTGACAACTCATGAAAACAGTTTATCAGAGCCATGAGCGGACCATGACAGGCACAAGACCTTCGTGCACTTAAATGAGAGAGCTAAAATGAAAGAACATCTTTAGGTTACCAGATATATCAGTTCCCGCAAAGCAGGGAACTCCTAAGTGCTGGAGCAGAACTAGTGTAAGTTTAACTGTACAGCAGGGAGTTAGACTGTGATAACAACAAGAAAAAAAAACAGCAAGTTTAACTGTGTTCAGACAGAGCAGCAATATACACTACCAGTAACAGAAACTGAGGTGGGACACCACACTGATGTCAGCATGTCACAACACAGCGCTGCAACAAACTAAGGAGTTCAGCAGAGCAAGAATGACCTCAGTGCTGGGCTACAACATGCTGCTTAGTTCAATGTGTGATTCTCTGTGGCCAGTGCAAACAGTGAAAACACACGTGTGTTTTCCTCTCAGTAAGGTGATCAGTGTTTGATTTTCAGGTCTGAGGGAGCAGACCTGACTCTGTTCACTCTGAGCTTGCCAATTGAAGCCCATTTTGTGGTAAGAGAGTATTTTTTTTACTTCATTTATTTTTGTATCAGCGCTGTGTGCTCTGTAGTTAAACTCTTCAAACTTAAATCATCTTTACTGAGTCTATGTAGATATTTATCAAGTTAGATGTCAGTGGTAATGTTTTAGTTGTTAGCTGTAAGGTAAGCTAGTTCATGGCTACAAGAGTCTGGGTTAGTTGTAATGACAATACACACAGACACACAGACACACACACACACACACACACACACACACACACACACACACACACACACACACACAGACAAACACAAATGTTCAATTGTTGAAGCTGGTGAACATTTGAACATTTTGTTCAGTTTTATTATTATGCTAACTAGTTACATGTGTCTGTTATTAAATGATGTGGGTTTTATCTCTGCAAAAAAAACAGAAAATGTCTCTGGTTTAGTCTCAAACACAAGGAATGACATGTTACAGTTCACCACATAGCCCGGGTTAGTTGTAACATACTCTGGGCTGAAATGTGACAGTATGACATGGAGATTATGACAAAAACGAGATAATGAAAGATTTACTATTTAACACTTAAACAACTTTTTAAGTTTGTTTGTGTGTGTGTGTGTGTGTGTGTGTGTGTGTTTGTGTCATAGTCATAGTAGTGAGAAGACATTTGAGCATAATAATAAAACTGAACAAAATGTTCAAATGTTCACCAGCTTCAACAACTGAACATGTGTGTTTGTGTGTGTGGTATTAAATTTTGAAAGCACTGGCTTAAAAGAAACAGAGAGAAATGTCACAAATGTCCCCTACTTCGGTGAAGGTTCATTAGTTACTGTATGACACACAATCACACAGGGAGACTGTCCTACTCTATCTCTCTGTTTCTCTCTCAGCCTAGGAGAGCATGTTGCCTGCAAACTACACTTAACAAGGTGAGAGACAGGAGCGAGGAGACGGACTCCTCAGCCTTCACCACTCCTCCACCAGGCTGCCTTCTCTCCAGGGCACAAGACCGGTGAGTAAACACTGTTATTGAATGTGAATCATTTGTTATATCATGTTGAATAAGACAAGAAAGATCTTTTGTTGTACGAAAGAAAGTAATATCCAGGAAGAAAATACAGTGCAGCTGTGTGACGTCATATCTTCAGGAAATGATTTATAAAAAAATATATTCTGGTACACAAATGATCAGAGACTTGGATTTCTGTTTAATTCTGATGTTTTAAAGTTTTCTAAGAAGATAAGATGGGCTATTAGTCAGTCTTTGATTTCTATAGTAGGTTATTACATTAACAAACTGGGTCAAACTAGCAATTAGCTGTGATAGGTACAGTATGTGTCGGGTGAATACACAAAGGAAATAAGTAATGAAAGTGATGGCAGTGGTTGGGAATCAGGATGTATCAGGTTACTCTACTGTCAGATCAAACACATACAGTTTAACAGAGTGTATGAGCGTACATTTGCATGCTGTTTTTGTGTCAGGACAGAATATCTTGTAATTGTAACCACATTCTGCTCTTGATGAAGCTGTAAACTAAGCTTTGAGTTGTAAATATTAAACAGTAATTTAACACCATGCCTTCTGTGGCAGATAGGGTGTTGCACTCGTGCTCCAGGTTTAAGCCGTGTGTGATTTCCACTTCATTTCAGCACACAAAACAATACCAGCCTATAATGCCAACTTGAATCAAGCAAATAAAAAGAAAACATATTATTTTTGTTTATTGAAAGTTAAGAGCATCGTAACAATTTAGACAGTTACACATTTCTGTTCTTCAGGCTCAGTGCTTCAGGAAATTCAATTTGAAATAAAATAATTGAAATTACATTCAAGTGCCAAAATCTTTCATTTAAGTAAGTTTACATCAAAAACGACAGACTGTCTGATTTGAGATGTCTATATTTAGTGCCAAGTGCTGTAGCATTCAGGTATGTTGAAATTAGGACTTGGATTGTGACATGAACACTGTTTACAAGTGGGAAACTACTCATTATGGAATGAATGCACTACTATGAATTAACATACTTAACAATCCTACACTTCCCATTACGCAATTATATTGTGACTTACCGTGCATTTTTGTGCATTGTCAGATCACCCCATAGGGAACATTACTGTGACTTGTTAACATCTCCTCCAGCTGCTGCACAGCAGGATGTCTGCGATGCACTGGGAGGCCAGGCGGCGTCAGAGTGTTGTAGACCACAGGGTGACCCGCGACAAACAGCAGGTCAGTAACATGTATAACCACTTTCTGATAAGGAACCCTTTATCTATGATGTAACTGTAATGTAACAGTGCATTTATTCAAGCACTATACTTATGTTCAATTGTCCTTTATTTCAACTACACTTCAGATAGAGACATTTATCTGACAACTGTAGTTACTCTGCAGATTCATATTCTACATACGAAACATATCATCAGCTCATCAAAATTGGTGTAGTCCTATAGACAGCAACAAAATAGTGTTAACACAATATTACAAACATGTCAGTGTCACGGCTGCTGCTGCTGCTGCCCATTTTCTGTGTTCATCTTAATCCCTGAATCTGACTTTCTAATATTGCTGTTCATGTGTCACCTGTCTATGATGTTTATTTAACAGCTGGGTGGTATAGTTACTGATTTTGAGTAAGCCGCCATTCAAAATGTACTATAAGAATATACTTAATTTACTGTTTGTGGTGGATCAGTGATGTGACAACAGTGTAGGTCAAGTTAAAAACAGAACTTCCATAGTGGCTGTAAAATCACATGGACTGTCCTGCTGCACTTTGTCTGGTCTCCTTTATTATTGAACAACAGGAGGACTGATTGGAAAAGGAGCAGGGACATGCGACACCCCAGCATGGGGTCCAACCTGTTTCCTGGGTGAATCTGACGGCTTGTATCATGTTACTGATGTCCAGGATGCATTCAGAGCCAGACAGAAATTTGTTTAATAAATTCCTGAATTAAGTAGCATTAACTTTGAATAAATAGAGTTATTTCAACATAAGGCATCCCTTGGACAAAAAGCCATTTATTAGGCACTTAACTACAGTTTTTCATAATCATTTTGATGCAATACACTCATCAGAAACATCATTCTCACAACTCTTAATGCAGTTCTCAAAACAGTTCATGCATTTCTCCCAACACTAAATCACCAGTGCAAAAGCCTCAATCAAAACCTTGTTCACGTGTTGAAACATGCAAAGTCAGTCAATCACTTCAACATTGTCACGAATGAATTTAAACCTTTTCACGTGAGCTTCACGACTTAAACTCCAAATGTTTTGATGTTTTGATATTAAACTTTCTTCAAATATGTATGAGAGAGCAATGCCAGTCACACACATACATGCACGCACATGTAACCTGCACATCACCTTCCCCTTCCCCAAATCTTTAACTCAAAATACCATAAAGATAGGATAAACACAAATAAATAGTTCACCACAATTCGTAGTGGTTAGAAAATAAAGGAATATTCAATTCTCAGTGCTTCATACACAAATTAAATGTATCCACAAGTGGACCAAAATACACTTATGTTGCAGTTATCAGTTCAATTGTCCATTTTAGTTTTTCCCCTTTAATTCTCTTGGCTTCAAGAACAAAAAAATGACCTGAGATCTCAGTGGAAAAAAGTACCAAAGAAAATAGAATAATTCTCCTCAGTTTGAGTTCCTTTGATTTGGTCCCTACCGTCCCCTGGACTGGCACAACCCACACTTGTCAGCGTCCTGACAGGATGAAGGCATCCACAACAGTGATGGCGATCTGGACCAGAAGACGAAGCAGCTCCACGATGTCACAGATAGAATCGTCCCTCAATAAAAACCAGCCTACACACAAGTGTGTAGAACAGTTAAAACACAGTCTGTATTTTCTGGTTTTCACTATCCATTGTTTTAGAGTTTACCAGAATTAAATTTGCATAAACACAGAATTAAACTTTAACTATAATAACCATGTGAAGTAAATTATCTTTTATATACACACACTTTTCAAATAAACCCACATATCTAGTCAATTTATATTTTATAATACACACATCGGTTTAAACACATTCCAATTAAACACAACTGTCCCATGTGTTATCTCAGGCTACAGCAGCAACTAGTGACATTACACTACAGTTAGCTTAGCGCTAGGCCGCAATGCGGCCGAGAGCAATTAGCGGCTAAAATAAACTTAGCAGCATCAACTACGTTTTTTTTCCACATCACACAAATATATCCTGACTGGTTTTAAGCTTTACATGCATTCCAAGGTAAAACAACACACCAGTAAATTATTTTTGCAGCAAACCATTGACGCTAACTCACCAGGATACTCCGATAATTAGAAGAAAACACCCGCCAGAGTATCTCATGCGCTCCTCTTTCCACAGCGACCCTGCAGCTTGCAGTAGTTTTCTCTCTCTCTGGCGATACACCCGTTCAGTTTTAACTTATCTGAATCTTACTTTAAAATACTTATTTCACTCTTTCCAACAAAGACAACCATGTCAGCGTTGCGTACGCTGCATCATTGAGGGAAGACTGGATACTTCTCTGCAGGCAGCCCTCTAGCTCAGTGTTTTTCAACCTTTTCTGAGCCAAGGCACATTTTTTTCATTGAAAAAATCACGAGGCACACCACCAGCAGAAAATGTTGAAAAATGAAACTCTGTAGCCTATATTGACAATATAAAGTCGTTCTCATCAAAGTGTCTTGAATAGGAATCAAATAAACACAAAGAAAAAGTATTTTATAATCGTTCATATTTCTACTCGCTCAGTGTGAAACCTGTTTGGATGAACACAGAGCTGATATCCTGGCAGGAATCGAAGAGAGACACATACGAAGCTCTTCCTCAACAGCTCTCAGTCTCTCTCTGCTTTTAGTTTTTATAGCAGTCAGGCTTGAAAAGCTCACCTCACACAGATGTG
Source organism: Seriola aureovittata (assembly GCF_021018895.1). Classification (NCBI taxonomy): domain Eukaryota; kingdom Metazoa; phylum Chordata; class Actinopteri; order Carangiformes; family Carangidae; genus Seriola; species Seriola aureovittata. Next base: position 555,366 of record NC_079380.1, on the reverse strand, counting down.
TCGTGGAAAGGAACTAGGTCTGCTGGTAAAGTCTTGGCTACGAGGGCCTCATGGTGTAAAAAACAGTGCGTAACAATCACATCTGGGTTTCTTTCCATCACTCTGCTTACAAAGCCTTTGGTGCGGCTGACCATGGCTGCAGCTCCATCAGTGCAGACACTCGTGTAGTTTTCCCACTTAAGTCCTTCTTGTTCAAGATATTCTGATGTGACCTGAAAAATTTCCCTTCCTGTTGTTTTTTCTGGCAATGCCTTGCAAAAAAGGAAGTTTTCTCTGATTCTAAAGGGGTTTTTTAAATCGAAAACAACCGGACTAGGTTATTTGTCTGGGAAGACGTTTCACCTCTCATCCAAGAGGCTTCATCAGTTCGTGTACGCATCTGACCTGGTCCTGGACCAGTCCTAGCCCTGAGAGGTGAAACGTCTTCCCAGACAAATAACCTAGTCCAGTTGTTTTCGATTTAAAAAAACTCCTTTAGGATACTATGACCTGGACAAATGAGAATATACACAGGCTCTTTTCTCTGATTGCGTCTCCATCCACAAAACGCAAATTGGCCAAGAGTTGAGCATGTCCACTAATATCAGTAGACTCATCAAGTTGCAATGCAAATTTCTTACTGATATGGATCTTTTCCAAAACCACACTTTCGATGTCTGCAGACATGTCATCAATACGTCTGGAAATTGTGTTATCTGAGAGAGGGACTTTGACTATTTCTTTAGCCGCTTCAGGTCAGAGCATCTCATTTACAATGGTTTTGCAGGCGGGAAGTATTAATGTCTCTGCCACAGTGTGCGACTTTTCTACAAGTTCAGCAACGTGGTAGCTAGCTTTAAGGGCTCTCATTTACCTTTGTGGTTTTTCTCATGAAAGTTGCCTGTTTCTCTGTGTGTTCACTGCATATAATACTATAGGTATTAACCTACAAAAAAACAAACATATTTACTTGTATATAAATATGCATATATGTCAATAAAAACAAATGTAAAAAGAAAAGCATAATAATAAGTACAATTAATCCCCAACATAACTACAATGTACATAAAAAAATAAAAACAAAAACAAAAAAATAAGAATCCCCCACCCCCCAAAAAAGAAAGGAAAAAAAAAATATATATATATATATAAAATAATAATAATTTAAAAAAAAACATGGATTTGGAAACATGGGTTCCTGTGGTTTGTTTTTTTGCAAACTTCACTGAACTCTAATTTATCTCTGAAATGCCACATTACTGCAGCAACCTCAGCCTTAGACCACCCTTTCTTCAGCACTCTTCTGGACTCTTGAACAGCATCTTGTCCTGGAAGATATGTAAAATACAAAAAAAAAATCACAGAAACAGAAAACAAAATGTGTTAGACAGTTGGAGCATTGAAAACCCAAATTCAACTAATACAACAGATTCCAGTTGTTACCATGATGTAAAATCTTGAATATGGACCCCTCCGGATGGAATCCAAAAAAACTGGCTCCCAGGTTCATCAGCCCATTCCCCACCCAGAAGGTCATCAGTCCGACAGCGGTGAGACTGAGGCTTCCACGCACCATGCGTCCATCCCACCTTCGACGTGTCCAAAGTGAAGCTGGTCAACGAAAGCCCTCTGTCACCGGCGGCCCCGCCTCCTCCTCCTTGCCTCATTGACCAGTTTTTTCAGTTCTGCACCTGGTCCTTTCCTGTCGTCGTGGAAGGGGGCTCCGGTACATTGTCGATTAGGAGGGCTACGGTCTGGAGGAGAGGTCCTGGATTCCTTCTCGCCACATCGTCGACCCTGACCCCTCATATATGTGGAAAGGGTCATGAATAAAAAACACTCTGAATCAAGACTCCGGTGTGCATGCCTCGTCAATACATGGTTCCAGGAGAAAAATTGACTACAAGTGATGAATAATGAACTCCCTTCGTCAGCCAGACGAGTTAAACTTGACTGGAAATGTTGATGGGAACTGGAAAGCTTTCAAGCAAAGTTTTGAACTGTATACTCTTGCTATCGGTCTGAAAGACAATGAAGAAAAGTGGAAAATAGCATTGCTGCTAACTGTAGCAGGACGTGCCGCATTAGATGTGTACAGCATGTTTGCTTTTGTGGATGCAGAGGGTTAGAGGCAGAAGTACGAGGCAGTAACAACGAAATTTGACCAGTACTGCACACCGAGGAAAAACGTGACCTATGAAAGGTATGTTTTCAGAAGTCGTCTCCAAAAGGAGTCAGAGTCAATTGAACAGTATGTCACGGACTTACGGCTAAAAAGTCGTTCGTGTAACTTTGGGACATTGTGTGAATCCCTGATCACAGATCAGATAGTGATTGGAGTAAGGGACAAGAACGTGAGGATTCACGTTCACCTCTCGTTAGAGAAGGCAAAAAAGATTTGCCAAATGTTTGAAAGCACGAGGATGCAAATTAAGACTTTTGACAATGGCGCCATGGCCGAAACAGCTGAGGTGGATGCTGTGCGGCTGAAAGAAGAGAGAAAAAGCAATGTCAAGTCTACAGAAAAGCGCCTAAACAACAAGAGAGTGCGGGCTGCGATCGGTGTGGCAACAGACACACCGGCTTTCGGGAAGGACTGCAGGAAGTGTGGAGGTAAAAATCACTTTGCCAAATGTTGCTTCACAAAGAAAGTGCAGCTTGTGGAGAACAAAGGTGACAACAGCAGTGCTGAGGATGAGACACCGTTCTTCGTGGATACAGTCAAGCTCGTAGATGACGTCAGTCTCAAAGAGAAAGAGGGGCCTCCAGTCTACGTCGATCTGGTTGAGGATGCTTAGAGCACTACAGAGGACGAATGGATAGCACATGTGGATGTGAATGGCACGGATGTTTCACTGAAACCTGACACAAGGGTGCAGGTGAATATCCTGCCAATGGAAGACTATTACAGACTGAGAAAAAAGCCCATGGTTCGTGATAAAAAAGTAAATCTAAGAACTTATGATGACAAGCCTATACCTACAAAGGGAGTGTGTAGTGCTAACTTATCTTGCAATGTAATCTCTTTCTCAAATTAAATCGAAGGCAACTTGACTTATATTTGTCTGTGGAAGACGTTTCGCCTCTTATCCAAGCGCCTTCATCAGTTCTTATGTATTGGTCTCTCTAGTCCACACTAGTCTGACCAAGAAAGTGGAGTAGGACCCAGGTATTTAACCTCTTGTGGGTGGGTCCACCAAAGTACCTATGAAAGTACTGGTTTCACCTGACCATTGTTGTGGTCTCATGTGGACGACTGTCGTTAGGGTCAGTGACCCTGTTGTTATCCCGTGTGAACGACAGTCGTTAGGGTCAGGTGAGCCCCTGGTGGATGACGATCGTTGAGAGTCGTCTGAGGTTATGTTGTTGACCGGTTGGTACCGATGAAAGGGCGACATTGTAGATGGGGGATAGATGGTGTCGCAGACCCCCTCCCCTGTTTAGCGATGGCCTCTCCACTTTTACATAGATGGCTTCCTTGACTCCCCTTTCAAACCATCTACAATGTCGCCCTTTCATCGGTACCCAGGAGCGTGAATATTGCCAACCTCTACTTGGTCGAATTTCAATCCTTCAACTTTAACTTACTGTTGATATGGTAATTTGGTTATAGTTAGTAAGCTTAATCACAGTTCCAGATTAATGGTAATAAACTGAGACTAAAACCATATTGGCTATTTTGCCTATTAGTTTAGGCTGGTGCCCCGTGGACTTTAATTAATTTTAAAGTTATTATTATTATTATTTAATATTAATATTTTTAATATTTATATTTTCTTAATTTATTATATGATCAATAAATTGATAAACAACCGAAATCCAAGATATTTGGTGTCCAGCTCATGAGGTAGAGCTCAGACCCAACACAATCGAACGTGACAAAACAACCAAATGTGACAAAACAATCAAATGCAACAGCATCCATGACTCTTCACCTGAGTGGCTCCTGTGTCGCTGTCCTCGGCTCAGTGCTGAACTGGACAAAGACCTATAACTCAGCAGACTTCATTTCTCTCTCTTATTGACTACACAAAACATATACAAACAAGAAATTTATCTTTGGAGGTTTTGTCTCTCTCCATTTATTTAACCAACCAAGCTACAATGTTACAACATACCGGTACTCAGATCGAACAGAAGAGAGAGAGAGAGAGAGAGAGAGAGAGAGAGACATGGAAATGGCGCTTGTGACATGTCTCTGGGTCAGGGAACTTGCGATGTGCTAGGCTGCTGCTGAACCCTGCCTCCTATAACACATAACGCCATCATATGTTACCTTTGTCTGCTGCTGCCAATAGTGTTCCCCCCAGAAAACGTGCAGACAGACAAACAGACAGAGACACTGCTGTTAACATTACTTGCCTTTCTCTTTCCCTTGCTGACATGACTGTGAGGGGATGGATTAAGGAGGAGGGGGAGGAGGATTAGTGTTGCTTTGGGAGCGGGGCCGGACGGCTGGGCTGGCCTTTAAACTAGCACTCACATTTAAATCAAGTGGAGTTTCCTCCTGCTCAACACGGCGTCTTTTGTTAAAAAAACAAGTAAGCTGCTCTGTTTCGCCATCTTAAGCTCCTTTCTCTTTTTTCTCTTTACCTGTAACGTTACACATTTCTTTCTTCCTGACTGTTTGCGCGCAAACTAACTCATTCATTTCATTGGGTCACATGCTGATGATGCTGCCTGGGGGCGGGCCCTCACATATGATAGAAAGCTGCTGATAGACTGAGAAGTTAGCTTCACATGAGCTCAGCTAAAGCTGGCAATTGGATGAACATTTTAATCCCCAAAACATATTCTTCTGATTGGCTTGAATGGGTGGGCCTGGTTCAAAATGGGTGGGCCCGGGTGCTGGCGCCGCCTATGGTATTGATATGACAAGTACACGTGGAATGAGTTCGCTATGTTATACCGCTGCACCAGCAGGTGGCAGTAGCGCAAGGTTGTCGTGCTATCCTAGTTCATATATGTGGAAAGGGTCATGAATAAAAAACACTCTGAATCAAGATTCCGGTGTGCACGCCTCGTCAATACAGCACCACCTAGGGGTCCCCGTCCGACGGTCCACGCCTCCTCCCTGCCTGTTCCCTCTGACGTGGATCTCCCCGCGGAGGGGCCATCTGATGACGAGGGATCCCTCCACCAGACCCCCTCCACCCACCTGGCTGAGGAGATGGACTGGACCAGCTCACAGGAGTTTCACTTGCTCTTTGCCAGGATTGTTCTCAGTATCATGCTAGACTTTCCAGCGTTCATCTCCAGACTGACTTCCGTTTATCCACTCTGCTCGTCCCTGACCATCCTGCCTCGTCTCTGCCCCGGTAAACGCCTCAGCCTTCTGTCCCCGTCCACAAGTTTTGCCTGTGCGCTTTCTGGTCCCTGCCTGCCTGTCCCTGTGGCTGTTTGGCGTTCTCCAGCTCCGACGTCGCAGCGTGAGTGCTTCCCTGCTGGTTTACCGATCCTTCGTCTGACTCCAATTACCTGCTTGCCTGCTCCTTCCTGGTTTGTCTGCCCCGCTGACTGCACACCTGGTTCAGATCCTCCTGCACCCTCGACTACATCTCCAGCCTGCTCCCTAGCAGTGCAGTGGCCTTCCTACCAACTCGTCCCTGTGTGTGTGTGAGCCTTCCCAACCCGCTCCACTCACCTGCTCCGCAACACGGCATCTCCAGCCCCGGACCCCTTCCTCTATCCCCAATACCCACCTGTGTCCAATATCTCTGCTGGTTCTTCAATAAAAGTCATTACCAACTATTCACCTGTTTGGTTGTGCTGCAATTGGGTTCTACCACACCCCGTTACACATATGTGTCAAACTCAAGGCCCGCGGGCCACATCCGGCCCGGCTTGCAATTATATCCGGCCCGCTTGATCATTTTATATTATTGTTACTAATGGCCCGGCAATATTCAGCGCTGGTAACACATAAACTACAGATCCCATAATGCAGCGCTTCAGCTGTCTTGCTGAGCGCTTTCCGCGCTAATCAGGTCTAGTGTCTGTTGCTGCAAGTTATTGCGAAGCTAGCCCCTCATGATGCCGAAAAGAAAAGTTGATTCTGAAAATAGAGCCTTTCAAAACCGATGGGAGGCTGAGTATATGTTTACTGACATTGCCGGTAAACCCGTTTGTCTCATTTGTGGCGCTAATGTGGCTGTATTTAAAGTGAATTTTGAATTTAATCTAAGACGGCACTATGAGACAAAACACCAGGATAACCTGAAAGACCTGAATGCAGAGCAGAAGATGCGGAGAGTAAAAGAGTTAAAAAAGAAGCTGACATTTCAGCAGATGTTTTTTACCCGTGCAAAATCACAAAGTGAAGCTGCTGTGAAAGCAAGTTTTATCATGGCAAAGGAGATCGCTCAAGCAGCCCGGCCATTCACCGAGGGAGAATTTCTGAAGAGCCGCATGATCAAGGTGTGCGACGTCGTATGTCCAGACAAAAAGCAGATGCTGGCAAATTTAAACCTGAGTAGAAATACGGTTGCTGATCGAGTTTGTGAGATGGCCACTGATTTAAGAACACAGTTGAGTGAAAGAAGCAAAGACTTTATTGCATACTCTCTTGCTGTGGATGAAAGTACTGACATGACTGACACTGCACAGCTAGCCATCTTCATCTGTGGGGTGGACTCCAATTTGCGCGTTACAGAGGAAATATTGGACATTAAATCGATGCACGGGACAACGACAGGAAAGGACATTTTTGAAAACGTATGTCAAAGTGTAACCGACATGAAACTGCCCTGGGACAAACTTATTGGACTTACAACTGATGGAGCACCGGCTATGTGCGGTGAAAAAAGTGGACTAGTGCGAAGGATGCGAGTAAAGATGCAGGAGGAGAACTGTACTGGTGAGTTAACAGCATATCACTGCATCATACACCAGGAAGCACTATGTGGCAAAGTCCTGAAGATGGACCATGTAATGAGCACTGTAACGCAAACCGTAAACTTTATCCGAAGTAAAGGTTTAAATCACCGTCAATTTCAGTCCTTTATGCGGGAGATAGATTCAGAGTATGCCGACATTCCTTATCATACAGAGGTGCGTTGGCTAAGTCGGGGAAAAGTTCTCAACAGAGTTTTTAAACTCAGCAACGAAATCTTTCAGTTCATGGACAGTAAAGGAAAAGACTCCACCGTTTTGCGAGATGAAAAGTGGAAATGCGAGTTGGCGTTTCTGGCTGACATAACAGCTCATCTCAATGCCTTAAACCTCCAGCTCCAGGGACGTGACCGCATGATCACTGATATGTATGACGCAGTGAAGGCATTTCAAGTGAAGCTGCTTTTATGGGAGACACAAATGCACCAGTGCAACTTGCCCCACATTCCCCGTTGCCAAGTAATGCTGAACCAAGTCGGCACAACGGTGTTCCCAAATACGCACTATGCTGATAAACTGAGCGCACTGCGCACGGAGTTCGCACGGCGCTTTGGTGACTTTGAAAAACAAAAAAAGAATTTCGAGTTGCTTCGCAGCTCATTTGCTGTCTACGTGGAAACTGCACCTGTACAGATTCAGATGGAGCTGATTGAGCTGCCCACAGAGTTTATTCACTCCATTCCCGCAGCAATGCCCCAGCTCCGTCTACATGCGGCTCGAACCTTGTGCATGTTTGGTAGCACATATCTGTGTGAGAAACTTCTCAGTGATGAAGACAAACAAAACAGCACACAGGAGTCGTCTCACTGATGAGCACCTGCAGTCCATCCTGAGAGTCTCCACAACACGGGACCTCACGCCAAACATAAACGAACTTGTTACCAAAAAAAGATGCCAAGCATCCAGTTCTGATAAAATGGCATAAGATCAAAGAAAACTGAATGATTTGATTCGTTATTTGTTATTGCTGAAAAGCACAAATTTTATTTATATTTCCAGGTTTTGTTTTGTTTTGCAGCATGGTCATATTTCTAACTTGTATAATTTTGACAGGAGATATTTTTATGGAGAGTAAAATCATTTGGGTTATTTTAAAATTTAAGTTTTTTATATAAAATGACATAAAAGCAAAGAAATTCAAATGTTTTGATTTGTTATTTTAATGTTTACTTAAAGCACAAGCACTGTCACAATTTGTATTTATTTTTTTCAGGCATTTTTTGCAGCATGTTTATATTTCTAACTTGTATAATTTTGCCTGGATATATTTTTAAGTTTAAGTTAAGTTATTTAAAGGTTAAGTTTATTTATTCCAGAATAACATTCATGTCTCTTTTTATTCATATTTATGTTCAAAAAACATTTCGTCTTAGTGTGTTCAATAAATGTTTATTCTGTTCGGCCCGCGACCTAAAGTGTGTTTTGAATTTTGGCCCCCTGTGCAATTGAGTTTGACACCCCTGCCATTACAGATAACCTACATTACAAACTGATTCAGTTAACTCTTTTACCTGTCCAGCTACGAGCGTATTAATGTGAAAGAGACATAGTTTCTAATTATAAGCAACATCATCAGAAACATGATTAAAGTATTTACCATGACATGAGAGGAAACTGTGATACCTACAGGTAAGTTTGGTTACAGTGACATTCAAACGTGACATACAGGTGAAATCTAAACAAATATAATCACATGATTAGAATTAAAAAAGAAACTCTAGAGATAGTTTCCACTTGTTAGTCAGACTAAGGATAAATTCATGGATTATTATAAGTTTGTTACTGACATTGTTGATATGTGATGAGGTCAGTGTGACTGAAATTTATAAATCATGAAAGATTGAACAGTGTGTGAGTCATTGTTCTCAAAGACATCAGAGGTTGAGTTTTTATTTTCTAGTTGTGGTCATAGAGTCTCATGTCATTCTGAGTGGCAGTGATGAAGAAGAGTAAAAGCTTCATCACTGTCAGGAATCCTGTCGGATTAATGAGTCCGTGTTCAGTTCAAATGAAGTTATAACACTTCTTAAGAAGTTATTTAGTGTGATTAACTCTACTCTGTTTATTAAAAGCTCTGTATTAAAAGTGGAGACATGGAAAGACTCAAACAGCATAATGAATTGACTGATTTATATAAATGTCTGCTTGTTATTATTCATCACTTAATTGTGAACCCTTTTTCCTGTCGGGCTGTTAACAGGTTCTGATCCTTTGCAGTTAATCTGCCCTGGAGCAGGTTAGGAGTTCACCATCAGTTACCGTGGTGATTTACCCTAGTAACAAGTGAACCACTGTCGTAGGACTGAAAACACAGAGTTAAACCTGAAGTTACCTTGATATCCGCTAACCCTGCTTCCTAGTAAAGACCTCTGGACTCAGTCAGTGAAACCAGACTGGAGGTTGTGGGTTAGTGACACTATGCCTTATTAAGAGAAACAGCAATTGATGTGAACCAGGCCTCACAACAAAGATCTCAGAGACTGAGGATGATGCACAAAAAAAAAAAACTGAGGATGAGACTGAGCACATTATGTTTATCTATGCGTATGATTTTTCACCGCATTCACTGACTTTCCTTGCCACTGTAGTAGTTATCATTTAATGCCACAATTCTGTAATTGGCCAGTCAGTGTTAAGTGATGACATGCCAACTTCAAGTTTTAATCTAAAGGAGGAGTTGATCAATCTTTGTGAAGACGTCATTATGCTGTGTGCACAAGAGAAACTTAATAACTGGTGTGCACAAAAAAAAAAAAAAAGTTATTTGGACTATACAATTGTAATGTGTCAGGAAAATTATCAAATAAACTCAAGAATAATGTCTGAGATTCACAAGAGTAGGATATTTATTCTTGCAGCAAGGGAACAAGTTACACACAAAGAGCTTGCAGTGCAAATGTTCAAAGAATACAAAGTTCAAACTGGATATATACGTATATACATGTAACATATGGGAGTGTCCTCACATTCTTACTGATATAATTCATGTGTAGGTACGGTGTCTAAGAGGATCAGAGAATGTCACTCTGTTCCTCTCTGATAGTTCCTGTCCTTATCACCCACATCTGGTTTCTCAACCAAAGTTTATTTCAAGACGTAGACAGTTCCAATTTCGTGACGAGTTCACTGACTGGTCATGTACAGTTCCTTTTTGTTACTAGTTCACTGATAGTTCATCATGTACAGTTCCTTTTCCCTAGGGCAATCGTTTTTATGAAATCATAAAGTATAATTTTTTCCAACATAATGAAAAGTGCATGAAAAGTAATATTTGCTTAGAAAAGGGTGGTGACCACTGATCTGAAGTGTCCAGATGCATGTGACTTTACATTCAGAAAAAACAAATGCTCAGAAAATATCTGTTAGTGCTAATATATGTGCTAACCTTCAATTTCAATGTCATCCAGTGATCTCCCCTGCATGTTGGAAAGACGTCCTTTCTCCATTGACAAAAACAGTTTGGAAATCTTGGCCAACTTTGTTGTGGGAACTGGTAGTCTGTAGAAATCGCGGTGAACACGGATATCATGACCCAGGAAATCTGCAACCTGGTCAAGTTAATTGTTTTCTAAAATAAGGACTTGTGAGAGTGTGGCGACATGTTTCCTAAGATGTGTCGACCTGAGGTGCTCAGGGTGCTTTGCTCCACACTGGATTGCATGAACTCGCAAACAGTCCTGTCCTCTGTAATAGCTCATTGATTTTGGTCGTGCAAACAGGTAGACGTTTATGGCACCAACACCACATTCAGTCCTTTTACTGGTCAGTAGTGAGAGCGCATTCATCATGCTTGGTCTGAGCAGAACTGCAACCTTTTGGCCCCTTTTTCCCACAGCCTCTGTTCAGTCTTTGACAACCCCATGGCAACATCTTCCTGGAGCTTTGTGTTGTCTCTTTCATTAAAAGTTTTGAGGCGCATTTTTGAAACCTCCCCATCACGTCTGCGATTGAATACAATGATTTGTGCAAGTGTAACTGCAAGTTGAGCATAATTCTGAGTGGTGGCCTTCTCCTTCAAGTTGCAAAAGGCATTTTCTGCAGATTTCTCAAGGTACCTATGAAGAATCTGAACATCTTCAGTGAAGGGTAATGTTGATGGCTTGTTGTACTTTGCATCACTCAGTGTGTTCAAGGCACTGTGAGACACCAACTCAGACCATTTGGAGGTGTACAACTTCTTGAATATATCAGTGGATTTGATCAATTCTTCATCTTCTGCCATGAATGCCCTACAATGGAAAATGTCACAGATTTTGTGCAGCGTGTCCCAATTTCAGTGCAAGGCTTGGTGTTCCATACGAGTGTTTTTCTTCATCAAAAGCTAAAACTTTCTTTACAGCTTGCACAACTCTCGCAAAGTTCGCAGGTTTAACAGCTTCCTCCAAGTTATGTATTGAGAATTCTGTGCGCAGGCATAACAACAAACGCCCCACTTAACGGAGCTTCTGTCTCATGTATTCATATTTTTAATTCACCTTGTCCGTGTCTGTTGTACAATGATTGGGCAAACTCAATAAAAGACAGGTCATTTCACACAGCAGAGGCAATTTCATCCTGTTTCATGACACTAAGGAGCTTCCACACTCCACTTGAGATCTGATGACAGGATGCAGAGTCTTGAGCAACAACCAGACCCAGTATTTTGTTTCTCCCAGGTTGTTTATCCAAATCTTCATCTCCCAGCTTGCAGGGGCATCTGCGGACATGTCTCCAAAGCTCTCTCCGAATGTATCCAATCCAATCCAATCCACTTTATTTATAGAGCACAATTTTAACAAACACAAGGTTTCCAAAGTGCTGCACAGCAAAATAAAAACACAATAAATAACACAACAGAACACAATAAAACGATGAAGGACAGACTAGGATAAAAGTGATAAAATAAGATGAAATCAAATAAAAATAAGATAAAAACAATTAAAATAAAAGATTAGATAAGATAAAATAAGATAAAAACAAATAAAATAAATAGAATAAAATAAATAAAGTGCACTGCTCACACAAGATGCAACACGCTACTTGGTGTCAAAAGCAGAGAGAAGAGGTGGGTTTTAAGAAGAGATTTAAAAAGTGACAGTGAGGGGGCCTGTCTAATGTGCAGCGGCAATCCATTCCACAGTTTTGGAGCTGCAACAGCAAACGCTCGTTCACCTCTGAGCTTAAGCCTAGCTTTAGGCACTATCAGGAGCAGCTGGTCAGCTGACCTGAGAGAGCGGCTGTGAGTGTAGGGGTGCAGCAGCTCAGAGAGGTAAGGTGGGGCAAGGCCATTCAAGGCTTTAAAAGCAAATAAAAGAATTTTAAAATAAATCCTAAAATGGACGGGCAGCCAGTGGAGTGTATGGAGCATAATGTAAACCAGTTTCACATGGCCAGTTTAAATATTCAGAGTAAATTAACTTTATTTTCATTAAACTAGACAAATGGAAAAAAACGCTTCGATATTAACGAATATATTTGCTTACCGTTTTTAATCCTCCAGGGAGGCCATGCTGCGGCATCCAGCACAGAGCACATGTAGAAATTAAAGCGCGGAGGTGTGGGCGGACCTTGGAGCTGAGTGTTGGTAGGGACCACCCAAACTTGTAAACCAGCCAATCACAAAGAAGCCCACCAAAATTGCATCTTGTGTATCGAAAATGTGTATGAAACTGCAATACAGCCATCACCTGTGGTAAAAAAGGACTTTCAACGAAAATGAGAGATTATGTTATTTAGACACTAACGAATGCGAATACACTCGAATTACGCAGACATCCGCATGGTCCATGTAATACCTTCATGTCCGCGTAATGTCGGTGTGTAGTTAGGTCAATTGTCTATCTATACCATAAAGACCAACACACACACACACACACACACACACACACAAAATGCATGAAATGCATGAACTGTTTCGGAACTGCATTAAGAGTTGTGAGAATGATGTTACTGATGAATGAATTGCATCAAAGCGATTGAGAAAAACTGTGAAATCAAATTAAAGCTGAGACTTGTCACTTTAATGTAATATCCAGTTACACCAATTACATTAACATGTTAACATGGAGCACGGCAGACAATTTTTGCATTGCTTTTGTATGATTGGATGTTAGAGATAAAGTAGAGGTGATCTCTTTTCCTCTGCTTTCTCTCTACTGATGTTTATTTCAATTCAACTCTCTCTCTCTTTACAGCTGGTGCTTGGGGGTCCTGACACCAGGTGCAATCCAACCGAATCAAACACAACACAAGAGCAAACAGGTATGATGATGTAAGATGGACATATAAACAACACGGTTGAACAAGTCAAAAAGCCAAGTTTTACTTTTTTAGAGCTATTTGTCATATACTCCTTTTCTTCTGCTGGATTTGAGGATGAGTTCCTGATACATAATCTGGGCTCTGCTCAGAAGGTGATACTAAAGTTCCAGGTACTTTCAGGGGTTGTTCTTGTTGATTAGTGGTGTAGCTATGGTTTTATTTTTACATCAATCTAGAAGCATTGGTTCATACAAGAGATCTATAAACAGGCCACAAGCTTAAAAAATAAATGTAGCCCATATACAGATTAACATTTAATTAAGAAGCAATTTGAGTCAGCTATATGATACTGTCCTATCAGCTAATCGCATCTTTTTACAGCCTATAAAAGCTTCATCTTGCACATAGATGTGACTGTTGCCCATTCATTTCAATATACCGCTCACTGTCTACTAATCACTTCATGGTTTGGCTCCTAAATACGACTGTGACCAGTTCACAGCCACAAACACTCCAGCACCCTCCGACCAGACATGGTCTCCTAACTGTACCCTCCAGAGATGCTGCATTCAGTCACTATATCTCCTCTGTCTGGAACAAACTACATGATGGTATAAGATGTACCACAACTGTGTCATATTTAAAAGCAAGCTAAAGACCTGCCTGTTCTCTCAAGACTGTGGCCTGCTAGTGCCTACATCTCTGCATCTCTATATGCCTACACACATTGGACAGCCATTGGTTTCTGCAGGAACAGCAAGTGTTCTCTGCTTCCCACACAGTCTCAAAATCTGTTTGCTGTTTTTGTAACAGTAATCCTTAACTAGAAAATTCCAGGGAAATTTTGAGTGCCACGGGGGCTACTGCCGGGATGAGTACATGATTTATTTCCAGTGTTCAAAAGTCACCCTGATCATATTCTGGTTTTGAGAAATGTCTTGATATAAAAGACTCTGATATAAAACAATGTCACATCCCTCCATCATGTATTATGTGGGAAATATCTCATATTCTGTGTTGGTTTTTTTTATAAAACAAGAGGCAACATGTCTTCAAACTGGCATTTAAAGGGTTAAAATCAGTCTCTATTTTATTCAGATATTCCTTAAAATGAGTGAGTAAGCTCAGTGCGAAGACAGAGAGAGATTCTTTTGAAAAAAAAAGACGATTACATTAGGTGTCAATGAGAGTGAGACAGGTATTGCTGCCGGACTCGGCACCCCCGTTTAAATTTTGTGCAGACCCTGCCTGTCAAAGTTACATTTTATGAATCCCAACAACTATGTCTACATTTTCAGAAAGAATTATTTGTCACCTTTTTACGGTTTGGCCGTGAGCTCGAGTTAAAAATGAAAAAAAAGGTTATTTTTTACTGCTTCACGCACTCTAGCCAACTGACTCTTTCACTCTAACTTTGAAGAAAAAGTGATTTCCACTCCTCCTTTGAGTGCTCATAGTTTGAAAAGTTTATATGTTATATAAAAACAGTTCCTTTCTTTTTGAGAGAGCAGAAGTTTTCCTCCGTTTTATAGTTTGAATCACATTTCTACGTGCAGGTATGAGAGAGCTGGGTGAAAAAAAAAAAAAGAAAAAGGTGAAATTTTGTAGAAAAAAGGTGAAATTTTGTAGAAAAAAGGTGAAATTTTATAGAAAAAAGGTGAAATTTTGTAGAAAAAAGGTGAAATTTTGTGGGTTTTTAAAGAAAATTCCAATGCATTCCTAATGCATTATTTATTCCCAGTATTTTGGGAATTCATTCATTCATTCATTTTCTACCGCTTATCCTCTAGTACTAGGTCACGGGGGGGCTGGAGCCTATCCCAGCATCTTTCCGGGCGAGAGGCGGGGTACACCCTGGACAGGTCGCCAGTCCATCGCAGAGCAAACACATAGAGACTGACAACCATTCACACTCACAGCCACACCTATGGTCAATTTAGAGTATCCAATTAGCCTAGTCCCCATTTTGCATGTCTTTGGACTGTGGGAGGAAGCCGGAGAGAACCCACACTTGCACGGGGAGAACATGCAAACTCCACACAGAAAGATCTCACGGCCGAACCGGGACTCGAACCCGGAACCTTCTTGCTGTGAGGCGACAGCGCTAACCACTGCACAACCGTGCAGCCTTATTTTGGGAATAACTTTGGAAAAATTGGAATTTTAACACCAAAAGTTATAGCACCTCTTTCGGGATCAAGACTTATGTTTTGATGTATATATTACCGGGGTTTTCTCAAAGCTGCGGGACGAGTTACGCGCCAAAATTTGGCGGAAGAATAATAACAAGCTGAGCACCCATGGCACTAATAATTTCTTCTATCTCTCCTCTCACAGAATATCTCTGTTTGACCATTTCCTGGCCTGTCAGTCCAGAGGTGTCCTGAGTTAAGAGAGTAAATAAAAAGCTTTAAGAATGAAAAATGTCACTGAGACTTTTTGGCTGTAGGAAGGATTTCATTCTCTGAGACACTTGATAAATATGAGCCCAGATATGGAGTCAAACATGGAACACACACACATTTGCATAAAACTACTCACTGTAAACACAGGGCGGCCCATGCACACACACACACACACACACACACACACACACACACACACACACACACACACACACAAATAAATAGGGTGTATCTGCATTGGCATATTAGCCATATACTAAGTTTTGACCTAGTTTTGTTAATTAGCTGTTATACAAAACCCATTTACATTCAGCTTAGTTTTCTGCTTAGTATCAGCTGGTTTCAGTCTAGCTTCAGCTGGTCTGAAAAGTCAGTTCCATATTATTTGTCCCCATTATTTGAAGTGTTGATCCATAAGAAGTTTTTTTTGTGGTTTTAAGAACCAAAAACCATTTCAGTGTAGTTTTACATCTCTTCTCTCATTCTTCTCTCTGGAGCACTAGTAACAACAGGTCAGCCAATCAGAAGAGAGGAGGCTCTGAGCCATAAACCTATAGGATGGTTACATTATTCGAGAGAATGTATTACTGTTCAGTAGAATGGGGTAAACACTTTGCAGCTTCATATAAAACTACTGACTAATGCTGCTTTAACAAGCATCCTGTTATTAATGTGTTGTTTTTAGCTGGAGGTGGGTGTCCCCACTGTAAAGACGACCTGAAGACATATGTCCATCACAATGCCAAGATCCCCAATAGATACTCAGTAGGTATCAGCACCTTTCTGATGATGATTGTCATGTGTCACTGTATTTAACTTTTTCTCCATGAATGTAGCTTTGATTGGATTTAGCAGTATCACTTATCTTAGGAAAGAAGAATCTCATTGTAAAGGCACAGCACATTTTTGATAGTTTCCAGTGGAATAACATCAGTTTATCTTTCAGTCTGTGCAGTACACTCAGCAGTGGTGAGGAAGAGGAACAGCACTGCTCTCCTATAACGTCAACGTGAGATGATCTCAACTCTTTCATAAGTTAACATGATTAATGTTGCTTCTAAAATGTCTCATCTCAGATCAGCTGTAAAATGTGTCTTTCATATGTCTACATTATAAAAAATGTATAAAACACTGAACTCAACTCCACTTGCTGTGTTTTCATTCAGTTATTCACTAAACGTGACTGATGGACTAGCTCAGGACTAAATTGATACAAAGCATGATGGTGCCACCTACTGACTGAGTAAGGCTACAACATCACATAAAACCAGTGACGATCAGACATTTTGAGAGGTAGGACTCGCCGTATTGTCCCGATGCATCCTCCTGATATTGACACACTATTTGAGATTGTATTCCCTAACGCATTACTACTACACATATGCTTGAACTGTTGTGTGGCAGGCAGACAGCCACCAGAATCTCTTTTTTCCTTTGACCTCAAGAATACTCTGCAAAAGATTCAGGCAACTTAGATGTTCTTCTCCGTCATCAAGGAGGCTTCTGGTTGGTTTTAAATTCATCCTGCAGCAGGACAAGAAATCCAAACACAGCCAGAGACAAGAGACACAATGAGTCCTGGTCCTCTCAGAGCTGATCAAAACATCAGCATAGTGCTATATGGATAATTCACTGCTATACTACTACTACTACTACTACTACTACTACTACTACTACTACTACTAATAATAATAATAATAATAATGACTAGAAAATTCCAGGGAAATTTTGAGTGCCACGGGGGCTACTGCCGGGATGAGTACATGATTTATTTCCAGTGTTCAAAAGTCACCCTGATCATATTCTGGTTTTGAGAAATGTCTTGATATAAAAGACTCTGATATAAAACAATTTCACATCCCTCCATCATGTATTATGTGGGAAATATCTCATATTCTGTCTTGTTTTTTTTAATAAAACAAGAGGCAACATGTCTTCAAACTGGCATTTAAAGGGTTAAAATCTTGAAAAAGAATAAACATTTGGTAGGTTTGAGCAGAACTGAAGTGGTTTAAGAGATGTGTGCAAAAAAAAGCAGAAAAAAATATTGATATATGATGATTTTATAGCATTTTCTTTGTGTGTCCTTTTTTGGACGCGATGAACCCCAGAGGCTACAAAATGTGTTACCAGTGTATAATAGACCTGTAACAGTAACTGACATTAGATTTTAAAAATATGTCAAAAAAGACACTTTCTTGCAGAAATCCATACCTTCAGCTGTAACACAGCCAAAATGATCAGCAAATCAAAAAAGAAAAGTGAAGAAAATGTCCAAAAAAGGACAGAGGGACCCCTGAGGGTTAATAAATCCCATGAACCGCTATTTAAATTACCACTATTATGTTTTTTTCTGTGCTAACTTTAACATTACTGGGGAGGAGAGCAACGCGACTAGAAGTGACAGCGAGAGAGGGCTAGTAGCTTCTCCTCTCCTCTGTCTCAGCGGAGACCGTCACAACTTCATTCACTCTTTTAACAAAACAAAACAAAAAGCAACGAAGGAAGCAGTAAATGGACTTACATATTTAAGACCTAACTAAATGTAATTTAAGACCTAACATGCGGCTAATGTAAAGCTAGCGGAGCTTGGAGAGTTGGTTATCTGGTTGCAAGGCGCACGCACGCACGCACACAGGTCAGGAGCTGCCGTTGCCATGGCAATGTGAAAATCTGCCCAGAATTTGGCTTGAATTTTGTGCAGACCCTGCCTGTTAAAGTTACATTTTATGAATCCCAACAACTATGTCTACATTTTCAGAAAGAATTATTTGTCTCCTTTTTACGGTTTGGCCGTGAGCTCGAGTTAAAAAAAAAAAAAGGATATTTTTTACTGCTTCACGCACTCTAGCCAACTGACGCTGTCACTCTAACTTTGAAGAAAAAGTGATTTCCACTCCTCCTTTGAGTGCTCATAGTTTGAAAAGTTTACATGTTATGTAAAAACAGTTGTTGTGTTTTTGAGAGAGCAGAAGTTTTCCTCCGTTTTATAGTTTGAATCACATTTCTACGTGCAGGTATGAGAGAGCTGGGTGACTCAGAAAATAGGTGACCAGCTTAAACACGTCTTTTTATTTATCCGTATATAAATATAATCCGTCTGAGTCTTCACTTGTTTGTTCATAAAACTTTCTTCAAATGCTCAAACAAACTGGCTTCAGCAGTAGTAGATGCGTCTGTACTGCTGGCAGATGTCATGCGACGTCCCGTAAAACTGAAGCTGCTTGGGTTCACATTCATCATTTGTAAACTGATTAATTCAATTCAGAATTCACAAAAAATGCACAACAATGCTCACAGACACTTATTTTTAAAGTATGTCACCCCTGGAGTCATCTTCAACTCTATGGGCGTAAAATATGCTTCAGGAAAGTAGCATGAACTTTTTCAGTTGCTCTTGGCTTTGGGAGTTTACTACACAAAAGAGTGTAAGGGATGTGATCACAAGCTTCTCTACAATGTGTGATCCACATCCGTCTGCCTGATAAACAGTTCTCAAGATATTGCGTTCATAAGGCCAAAAGAGGTCACTGTGACCTTTGACCACCAAAATCTAATCAGATCATTCTTGAGACCAAGTGAATGTTTGTGCCAAATTTGAAGAAGTTCTGTCAAGGTGTTACTGAGATATTGCAGACTTTCGGACGAAAACAATATGCCTCCAGCTCTGACTGTTGCCGGTGCAGAGGAATAACAATAACACTTGATTTGGTTTAATAATGATCAGAGTAAGGGCAGCAGCAGCAACAACAACTGCTGTTTTGTTAATAATTAATACATTTTAAAATTAATAATCTGATATCTATTCATTGTTCCTGAAGGGTACATCAACCAGAACGGGCAAAGGGACCAGCTTGAGACAATTTATTGTGCGGTCACACCAAAATATGTTTTCCATTCATGTCTATGTGGAACTGAATTCACAAATTCACTGTCCGACCTCCTTCGCGTCACTTCAGTCTGATTGAACTTTGACCTACAAAGTCTGGAAGCTCCAGCTAGTTTGGGAGGGAATCAGACTGACACCTCACTCACTAAATATTGATTGTTTATATTTTAGTTTTTATCTGTCCATATGCTTGAGAAAAATTTTCAGATCAAAAACACGAGACAATGGTTACGTACTATAGCTTTAAATTACAAAAGCTCTGAACTGAAATCAGAACATACTGTATTTAGGTCCTCACGTGGTTTCTCTTTGCCATCTTTCACACTGCCTCTGTATCCTTCCTGGACTGGCCTCTTTAAAAAACTGTAGAACTATAAAGCTGTCAGCTGAATGGTGCATTCTGCCCATCCTTCCTTTGTTCATTCATTAAATCATTCAGATATAGTTAATTCTTTAGTTAGGTTCTTTTACACTTGTACTTTGGTTCATTTGGTCTGTATGAAAATATCCACTGTTGTATTAGAGTTTTGGTCCCATTTGTGTTCACATTGACTGTTTCTATACCAACTAAGAGTAATTGTAAAGTTGGGAAATCTAACTCCATCAGCTCTGTCTGCAGTTTAATGAAGAAATCAATGATTATGAGCATTATTAGTGCCACGGGTGCTCAGCTCCGAGGCACACCTCTAAAGCTAGAATAGCTGAGAGGAGTGCCTCGGGGCGGAGCATCTATTAATCTTCTGTTTCGGGTTTATTATTCTTCCGCCATATTTCGGCGCGTAACTCGTCCCGCAGCTTTGAGAAAACCCTGGTAATATATACATCAAAACGTGCGTCTTGATCCCGCAAGGGGTGCTATGACATTTGGTGTTAAAATTCCAATTTTTCCCAAAGTTATTCCCAAAAAACTGGGAATAAATAATGCATTAGAAATGCATTGGAATTTTCTTTAGAAACCCACCTTTTTTCTACAAAATTGCACCTTTTTGCTGAGTCACCCAGCTCTCTCATACCTGCACGTAGAAATGTGATTCAAACTGTAAAACGGAGGAAAACTTCTGCTCTCTCAAAAAGATAGGAACTGTTTTTACATAACATGTAAACTTTTCAAACTGTGAGCACTCAAAGGAGGAGTGCAAATCACTTTTTCTTCAAAGTTAGAGTGAAAGCGTCAGTTGGCCAGAGTGCGTGAAGCAGTAAAAATTAACCTTTATTTTTATTTTTAACTCGAGCTCGCGGCCAAACCGTAAAAAGGAGACAAATAATTCTTTCTGAAAATGTAGACATAGTTGTTGGGATTCATAAAATGTAACTTTGACAGGCAGGGTCTGCACAAAATTTAAACGGGGGTGCCGAGTCCGGCAGCAATACCTGTCTCACTCTCATTGACACCTAATGTAATCGTCTTTTTTTTCAAAAGAATCTCTCTCTGTCTTCGCACTGAGCTTACTCACTCATTTTAAGGAATATCTGAATAAAATAGAGTCTGTAGAAACTTCTGGCTTCAGTGTCTGGCACGGTCTTTTCGGTTTATGAAAAGAAGTAACGGTTTTCTCATAATTTGCAGTTGTTTTGAAGCCATGTAGAAGCCAAATTCTGGGCAGATTTTCACATTGCCATGGCAACGGCAGCTCCTGACCTGTGTGCGTACCTGCGTGCGCCTAGCAACCAGATAACCAACTCTCCAAGCTCTGCTAGCTTTACATTAGCCGTTTTCTTTACTTTTCTTTTTTGATTTGCTGATCATTTTGGCTGTGTTACAGCTGAAGGTATGGATTTCTGCAAGAAAGTGTCTTTTTTGACATATTTTTAAAATCTAATGTCAGTTACTGTTACAGGTCTATTATACACTGCTAACACACTTTGTACCCTCTGGGGTTCCTCGCGTCCAAAAAAGGACACACAAAGAAAATGCTATAAAATCATCATATATCAATATTTTTTTCTGCTTTTTTTGCATAAATCTCTTAAACCACTTCAGTTCTGCTCAAACCTACCAAATGTTTATTAGTTTTCAGGATTGTAACCCTTTAAATGCCAGTTTGAAGACATGTTGCCTCTTGTTTTATTAAAAAAAACAACACAGAATATGAGATATTTCCCACATAATACATGATGGAGGGATGTGACATTGTTTTATATCAGAGTCTTTTATATCAAGACATTTCTCAAAACCAGAATATGATCAGGGTGACTTTTGAACACTGGAAATAAATCATGTACTCATCCCGGTAGTAGCCCCCGTGGCACTCAAAATTTCCCTGGAATTTTCTAGTTGGTATTATTAGGCTGGAAATTAATCATTGTGAACAGTGACAAAAAGGGGAAAGATGTGCAGATATATACTGGGGGGATCACACGTCTTTTTAATGGACTTAATGACCTGACAAAGTACATAGAGTTTACAAATACAACAGATGAGACTTTTAACTGCTTTTGCCTGCTAATCAGGGTAAAATACCTGCACTCGTTACCATGGTTACCAAATTACTTACATTAATATATTTACTTCTCATACAGAGCAATTATAAAATGGCTTCCTGAACAGAGATGGATTTATTAGTATTACACTTTTGAATCTGCTATCACAACATACTGTGGTTGATGTGTTTGTTTTCAGTGTACAAACAAACCAAAGCAGAGTCCAAGCGGACTGAGGTCCTGTCACCAGGGTTCGATTAACACCTTTCTCACCAACCAACTGCACTAACTGGGCAAACCCACCAGAGTTTGATTCCACCAAACCAAACATCTTTTACCAGCTTTCCAGGCCTCTTCATCCATCACTCCAGAATGAGAATGAATGGCATCCTGCTACATCATCATATCTTATTGAACATTTTAGTGTCATCGTTCTTGGAAGAAAAAACAGTATGTCCACCATGTGTCCATTCATCAGGGTGGCGGGGGCTGTACATGGTGTGGTATGGTACTGTTTGCTCCACAGTCAATGTACTCGTATGTCTCCAGAGAGAGCTGCTCATAGTGGGCCAGGTAGTAAACAGTCATAGACATCCTGCAGTAAAACAAGCAGAACATGAAGAATTATAAAACTAGATACTGGCAACAAGTTTAAAACATGGCCTCTCCAGGAAAGGATGTCAGCTACAGTGTTGACCTCAGCTGCACTGACCATGCACAGTGCTCTGTCTTCACAAATCACATCAGCAGCAGCAGACAAGTTCAAAATAGTGAAGTCTACAACACTGTCAAACTATTCCTGGATCTCACATGGAGTAACACAGTTGATCTTTAAGGGTAAATTAAATGTTGGCAAAAAGTGAAGGTTTTCTTTAGATATGTGACTGAGGCAGGGTGGGTGGGGGGACTGTTTTAATCCATGCACCAGTCATGTGAGTGCTGGCTTCACAGAGCAAACTGGGGCAGAAGTCAACACTGATAGTGTAAATGCTCATTCCTCATTAGTCTCACTGAAACAGTCAAACAATCCTGACATCCCCTTTTAGTCCCATTCCATTCAAACCAGTAAGAAAAGCAATGACAAAAATACAAACAGAGAAATCTAATGAGAAGTTACCAAGGTGTGTTCATGTAGGCCCACATCACTCATAGTACACACTAACAAATGAAGTACAGGAATGGACCTAAAAATGTACAAAGGCTTCATTGCTTCAGCTGTAGCCTGGCAGGGTAGAGCACTGTACCTTTGAACATTGGTACATTTCTATACCTTCTTGTCTGTACCTTTATGTCCAGGTACAAAAATATACACACTGGAAAGGTACAGAATTGGTACCTTTTTTTAAGTTATTTTTTTGCATTTTTGCCTTTATTTTGATAGGTGCAGTGAGAGAGAGAGAGACAGGACTTGGTACCTTATGAAATACAGGAAAAAACATTGTCCTAAATTCAGAGACAAAATCACTTAGTTATTGACCAAAATCTATTTTAAAAAACTGACAATTAGTTTAAATCTTTCAACACAAAAACAACATTTTATATGTAAATTAATCCATTCATGCATTTCAATGTATTGTTCTGATAGACCTGATTTGTCCTTAAAACAAGTTCCAGCACATGAGAAAAAGCAGCTTTTCAACATTAAGCTGAAGTCTAAAACCTAAGGAGCAATTCTCTAATCACTCAGTCCTGTCTGTCTCTATCAAAAAAAAAAATTTCATGTGCCATATAAACTTGTTAGTTAGATACGCTTTATTTATTCCGGAAATGTCACAACAATGAAAATCTGATCCTTAAATTTGCAAAAATTTCTACATTTCAGTTTTTTTCTGTCAAGATGGGGTGCTGAGTGACATTAATGAGAAATAAAATGAACTTTTTTGATTTTAGCAAATGGCTGCAATGAAACAAAGAGTGAAAAATTTAAAGGGGTCTGAATACTTTCCGTACCCACAGTATATTAGCTTGTACCTTTTTTGACTTTTCCAGTTTGATTTTAGAAAGTCTGAACAGCAAAAAACTACATTAAATGCTATAGGTCTGTCTAAGTCCAGACACTCTGGCTGCTCAGATCAGATTTAAAAGTCTGTTTTGAGTCACTCACAACGTGACACACAATAATGACGTCTAATCCAGAGTGATTGTATCTGTGTTGTTACTACAGCAACACACGCAGATCGGTTGGTGATGTCTGGACTCCCAAATCTAATCTGATTACTGGCAAATAACATTCAGGTCAATAGGGGAGTCTGTCCTACAGAGCTGATTCACCTGCAGTCTGAATAAAGACTTTACAGTGTTACCAAGGTCTTTTGAAATGAGTGTGTCTTTGTGCTGAGAGGTGATATCTGTAAAATTTGACCCAGAAAGAACATATGATCTTTGTAAAACAACATAAAGTATTAAAATACCAATATATAACCATAGATCTACATTTCAGAAATATGTGTGCCATTCCTCAGGTTGTGCGGCATTGATTGCTGGGCCAAACTGACTCATTTGAGTGTATGTATATTATAATATTAAAGTTCTTTTAATCATATCCAGGACTTGATGAACCTGTTGACTGCTGGGCCTCTATCACTCAGAGATTCAGAAAGCAGCCACAATAAAGGATTAATAGTATCGGTGTCTTTTTCTGTATGTCAATGAGTTTAACACAGCTTTATTTAGCTATTTAACTTCATGAGTGCAATTTAAAACAACCTTAAACCTTCCAAAGACAGCTACAAATTCCTAAACAGGTCTTCCCTTGACCAAATTACATACAACACATTCAAAAACACTGTCCCAAGTGCAACTTTCCCCACTGTGAGAAACTTGATACTTACTGTAGGTGCACATACAGAATGTGGACGGGTAAGGAAGCTTTCTTACAGTAGATACTGCAGAGAAAAACAAGGTGAAAACAGCCAATGAATGATCAGTTTAGAGAGGTGCCAAAGACAGTATTTATGCTGCAATAATGATTAAATATACACAGATGTTGAACACAAGACAGGAACAGACAACAGGTTTCTACCAGTGCGTAGCATACATGCTGTATGTAATTCAAAACCAAAAAACTCCTCTGACTTTGTACAGAGAGCTGAGAGGGACTGAAATAAACTTGAATGGCCATTTTCATGTTTTACAACCTTCTGTAATCCTTTTGTAAATTTCATAAAGTAAACTTAAACCACTAGACCTGCTTCTCCAGCTATGACTGCCCTGCCTTTAACAGTTCATACTTTAAGGTAAACACAAGAAACTTGTGCTACAGAAAATGGACCAGACTCAGTGAATAGCTCCCTAAGCTTAACATGTCCTATGATGACTATTAATTTAGCTATACAGACTAATGAGCAGTGATAACTAACATGTCTTTGGGGTCATCAGGTGGGAACCTCCTTTCACCAGTGTTTCGTCTAGCTGGTCCCACGACACCTCCAGGAGGCTAGACAGTGATCACTGGCGTCCCAGAGTCACTCCCCTAATGCCAGCCATCACTGCTCCTCACACCACGATTATTTTCTTTATCTTGCCTATGCTACCACAAACAACACCATCATCAACTCTGACAAAACACACTAGCAGATTCAGCAAACAAACTCCCCCAAACAGTTGGAGAAAGTGGCGGCCATTTTGAATGAGGGAGGTAGAGTCAGGGAGAGGTGCCTTTTTGGGTTAGCTCTCCCCTGCCGGATTAGGCTGTGCCCACACCCCCCACTTAAAAACACTTCCTCTTCCTGGATTTCTTCCTTGCTTCTCCTAAGAGTCTGTCTATCCTAAGTGCTCCCCCTGCTGGGCCCCCAGCTACCATTACTTCTTCTCATCCAAATCCACTGACTGGATCTTGCTGCCTCATCTGACATGTCCTTTACTATTTTCCTCACACTCTGTGCACTTGCTCCTAACTCCAAAGAGACAACAGAAAAATCCTCTACATCCTACTTCCACTGGACAAATCCTAACTTTCCATCCTCGCTGCTCTGTTTCTGCCCCTAACTCTACATACCTGAGCTTTTTCCTTTCATATGCTTCTTCAACTAAGGCCTCCCACGGAACAGTCAGCTCTATGAAATATACTTTCATTCTACTCCTAGACCACAAGACTATGTCAGGCCTTAGCTTTGTACTGGCTATTTCCTGGGGCCATTTCCCAATCACAAGCATCCTCTAAGTTGCCTTGCCTCCTTGTTGTCTTACCAACTTTCTCTCCCTCTTGAACAAACTTGATTGCAACTCTCTTTATTTTAGGCCCTCCTAAATTTGCCTGCCTCCGTGACTCTTCAATTCCTGCAGCTAAGCTTTTTAGAACCTGGTTATGTCGCCACGTATACCTGCCTTGCGACAGACTAACCTTACACCCTGACAGAATGTGCTTTAGAGTTGCAGTACCTGAACACAATGAACATAGTGGGTCTCCATTTACCTAGAGTTTTAGGTTCCGGGGAGTTGGCAATACATTATAAGTTGCCCCTATCAAAAATATAATACTACTTTCCTCCATACTCCACAGTTCTTTCCAGCTAAGCTTTTTCTTGTCTACACCTTCCCAATTCACCCACTGTCCCTGCTTAGCCTGAGCCACTGCCTTAGCACCCCTTAATATTTCCTCCTGTCTACGAACCTGCTCCACGACTAGCTTTCTCTTCTCCTTGGGACCTGCTCTACTCCACACCGGTTTGCTTGGGCCAAGCCCCAAGCCTCCCCGGCCTATTTGGACATTACCCACAATCTCTGTATGCCTGAGCGTTGCTTCCGCCTCCTGCACTGCCATTCTTGGATTCCACTTTCTCCCCTTGATTGGGTTTGGAACCACCTTACTGACTACCACATCTTTGCTCCCAGATAACAGGAGCTCTGTCCTAACCTTGGTACATGTAAACTCCTCCACTAGACTAGTTACTGGGAGCTGAAGTATGCCTTTCCCATACAGTGCCACTGTGCTTAAACATCTAGGAACACCTGGCCACTTCCTAATATAGGAGCTAACTAATCTTTCCATTTTTTCTGCAGCAGATAATGGAATCTCATACACAGACAGTGGCCACATCAACCTGGGAAATAACCCAAACTGCAAACACCATAGCTTCAACTTTCCTGGAAGCCCTGATTTATCTATTCTATCCAGTCCCTCAGCAACATCCTTCCAAAACTGCACTACCTGTTGTCCGTCATTCAAGTCTGCCTTGTACCACCTACCTAGACTCTTTACTGATTTTTCCCTAATTATTGGAATTTCCTCTTCGTCTATTTCAAACTTCCTATCACTTAACTTCCCTCTACATATTGAGATACTTCTAGACTTACTAGGCTTGATTTTCATACTAGCCCACTTTAAGTTTTTATTAAGTCTCTCAAGTACTCTTTTCATACATGGCACCGTTGTAGTTGTCAACGTCATGTCATCCATGTAGGCCCTAATTGGTGTAAGGCGCATCACATCCTGCCGCCTCTCTCCACCTACAACCCACTTAGAAGCTCTAATGATTACCTCCATCGCCATTGTGAATGCCAATGGAGAAATCGTGCACCCTGGCATAATGCCTATTTCTAGCCTCTGCCATCCTGTTGTAAAGCCTGCTTTGCTTAAGCATAGTCTAATATCTTGGAAATACGATTTTACTAAATTAACCACTACTCCAGGCACTCTAAAATAATCAAATGCCTCCCAAATAAGGCTATGTGGCACTGAACCAAACACATTTGCTAAATCCAAAAATATGACATTCAAGTCTCTTTTCTCTGTCTTGGCTGCCTGAATCTGATGCCAAATCATGCTAGTGTGCTCTAAACATCCTGCGAAACCTGGTATTCCTGCCTTCTGTACTGCAGTATCTATTAAGCTATTCCTTTCTAAATAACTAGCTAATCTCCGTGCGACTACGCTAAAGAAGATCTTCCCCTCTACATTTAGGAGAGAGATCATTCGAAACTGACTCAGGTCTGAGGATTCCTTCTCCTTTGGAATAAAAACACCTCCTGCCCTACGCCATGCTCTGGGAATAACCTGTTTCTCCCAAACTATTCTTAATTGCCACCACAAAAACTTTAGGATATCAGGTGCGCTTTTATAAACCCAGTAGGGGACTCCATTTGGCCCTGGGGCCGAAGAAGCCTTTGCACGCCTGACTACCTCCTCAACCTCCTTCAACCTTGGTGGTCTAACATCCATCTCATGATCTATCTTTCCTACTGGTGGCATGTCAGGTGGAAGGCCTATTACTCTATTCTGCTCAAAATCTGAATACGTGATTCTTAGATATTTTTCTACTTCTAACTTTGTTGCCTTAAGCTGCCCTCCCTTTTCCTGGTATATACACAGTAAATCACATGACCATCAATTCAGTTTTTCTTTTTCAATACAGTATTACTTTCACTTTGATAAAAGCAATGTTAAATGACGGGGCTCTGATTTAATTGTGAAAGTCCTGACAGGAAGTTGTGATTTGTATTTTTCTGCCACTTTGACTATTCTTTCAGATGTTTGTCCCAACAAATCACACTTGTTGCTTAGTTCATGTGGAGTTTTCATTTGGACAGCTGTTATTTATTTATGAGGTGCTATATGAAAGTATTCTAATTTTAAAGTTCAGTCATCAACGAGCTAGCCCCGGGTCATTCCTCCTCCTGTTTCCCTGCCTGAAGCAGGTCTCTTGTCCAGTGGACGGACTGTAACGCCACCATCTTGGACTGCAGCTGGTAACAGTGGTTCTGGTTCCACTCAGGTGGAGAACTGAGGCTTTTAAAATTAAATATCTAAATATAGCACCTTTTTTTTGTAAGTTATTTTTTGGCATTTTTGCCTTTATTATGATAACCACAGGAAGAGAGAGAGAGGGGATTAACATGCAGCAAAAGGCCATGGTCGCGTTCGAACTAGGCTGCAGTTAGGACTAAGCCCCAATACAGCATCTTTTAATGAGGTGATCTGTACGATTCATCTGAAAAGTTGATAATATGCCAAAGTAAGATCGTCCTCGATATAAGATCGTCAGATAGCCCACCCCTAATGCCAGCTGCCTAACATCTTTAGATTTTTTAGATCTTTAGATTTTGTACTAAACCCGTTAGTTATACCACAATCTTCCCATATAAGGAGGCTCTGAATCAAACCATACGTTTTTTCTGTCAGGTTAAGTAACGCTGGCAACTCACCTCAGGTCAGGGTCTGTCAGCTTGATGGGGATCACGAAGGAGTACTGTGAGGAAACATAAGCAAGTCATTCACTTTCTTCACACTGCCCTCTAATTCATCACTAGCACAATATCAACAATATTCTCATATAAAACTTTACTGTATCAGAAAAATCATACAAAATAAGCAGACTCAAAACCTCACAGATTCTCACTCTCACTTTTAAATTTGGTAGCCATCCATCCGATCATCTCTACATGATAGTAGCTGTTTATGTCAAGTTGGGAAGTCTCACCGTTTTGATGGACAGGGGTTTGACAGAGGCCACATTCTTAATGGACACTGTTCCCACCACTGTGTCAAAGTTGAGGGCCTGCACTGTCAGATTATAGGCCTGCACTGCTGCAAAGTTGTCATTGGTGATGTTCAACACATTCTACAAGGAGAAAGAATTGTGACTGAATGAATCAGTTAAGTTTCACTGTTCTATCCATTAAACCCTTTGCTCTCCTTGCTTTCTCTCTCCACTCACCGTGATGTTAATTTGGACTTTGTCTTCAATGAAATATACAAAGGATGACTTCACAGCTACTGGAGACAGAAGGACAGAGCGAGGAAAGAGGAAGAACAACACCAGGGAGCTGACAAGGAGGCACACACTGATGGACACAGCAACATACAGCTTCCTGAGAGGAGGAGATATCACAAACATCATCAGGTCATATAGTCCAACAAGTGGTTTGAGAAAAAACTTCATCACTTTAATTCAAGTGTTCAGTATTTGCTTCCTTACGTGTGTCTGGGTCTCAGCCTCTGGTCATTACAGGGAATGACAGCCACCAGCATGCTCTCCTGACCTAGAACAGACATGGAGCACAGTTTCATATGTTTCATACTCCCAATGTGGGAAAAATTTGAATATTCAAACTGTAATTAATCTATTGCCTCCAGAAACAAGTAGGGCAACATCAACTATACAGATAATAAGAGGGCAAAAGGAGAACTTTAACAGCCTCAGTGTGTGTGTACGTGTGTGTGTGTGTGTTTGTTTGGGTGTTTAGTACCTCTAGGTATACGTCCAGTACCCTGGCAGGTTGGACAGTGAAGTGTTTCTCCTGTGCTGTCTCTCCTGTTGGAGCTCCGCCTCTTGAGTTCATCCTTCTCAATTATAGGCTGGTGGTCATTGTCTTGGCCACTCCCATCGTGCTTTAACCCAGTGCCACCATCACATGTGCTGGGAACAGTCCCCATACCTGAGGAAAGATAGGGGTCAACTGCAAAACTTTGGACTAGTGGAAAGAAATTAAATTGTATTAGTAGTCTTTTGAGGAAACATCTTAATGTTATGAAAATACATCTGTAATAATAATAAAAGACTAATTAACATACAATATTTTGTTATCAAAATGTATGAATATCTTAAGTATAATTAGTACTACAATTTTATTCTCATACATGAATTTCTATATAAATTATTACTTTATCTTGAAATATTACAGCTAAAATATCATTCTTAAAATTACACCTTTATCATCACTATGCATGGTGGCAGCACCACTCTAATGCTATCTGGCTGTGCAACCTTTCTGTGTGTGAACCATTCTCTGCTCATTTCTACCATGGCAACTGCAAGTAAAAAGAGGAAAGTTGACAGTGAGGGCCGCTGCTTTCAGGAGAAATGGGAATTACAATATTTCTTCACTGAAAATCAATTGTGTTTGCCTAATTTGTCAAGAGACGGCTGCCTTGTTTAAGGAATTCAATGTAAAGAGATACTACCAGACAAAACATGCTAACGCATACGACAAGGTAACAGGGAGTGACCGTACTGAAAAAGTGAAGCACCTCCAAGCTGCTCTGGCATCACAACAGCGATTCTTCATGCGGGCCTGTGACTCAATTGAAATCATCACCAAAGCAAACTACAAAGTGGCCCCCTTTAATAGCAAAACATGGCAAACCTTTTACAGAGGGTACGTTTATCAAAGACTGTGTCATGAAAATGGTTGAGAACATTTGCCCTGAAAAGAAGCAAGAATTGATTAATGTTTGCCTAGCTCATAACACTGTGGCACATAGAATTGAGGACATATCGTCAGATATGCAGCTATTGAGAAGGACATGTTGCTTTTCTCTTCTCCCCTCTCCACGGACCCTGATGAGGGTCCTACAGCTGCAGCTGAAGCTCATTGAGCTGCAGTGTTACGACGAGTGGCGCCGCAGACACCAGCAGCTTTCTCTTGTTGACTTTTACCGGCAGCTGGATAAAGGCAGGTTTCCAGAAATGCGAACATTTGCAAAGAAAATGCTGAGCTTAATCAGCTCCACATATTTGTGTGAGCAGGCATTCTCTGTCATGAATTTAAACAAGAGCCGATTGAGGTCAAGACTAAGTGACTCCCGCTTACGTGACATTTTACGCATCTCAACCAGTGCCCTCAAACCCGATCTGGCCTGTTTACTGAAATCCAGATCTCAGTACCACCCTTCTCATTAGTGTCAGCAGGTTATCTGTTTCTTGGTCAATCTGAAATTCTGAGTGTTTTGAACAGTAACATCTGTCACTATTAACAATGAAAATCCAAAAGCACAGTTAATATACGCACTTGGACTTATGGCACTTATTTCATTAAACTCTTGAATAAGATTTGGCTATAACTGTTGATGTTATGTACCTGTAGATGTGACACAAACTATTACTTTCTGAATGATCTTGTAAAAGACAAGAATAAAATTCACATGTTTTAAGACAAATTAAGCCGCGGTGGTACTAAGCGTGTGTGTGTGTGTGTGTGGGGGGGGGGGGGGGGTGTCGCAATATTTACATTTTCATTATCATTATCTCTCCAGCCGCGACGTGTCAATTCTCCATGCAGGAAATACCCTGAGTGTGACAGGACACTGATCTGCTGAGAGGTTGAAATGTTCCCAGTACAATAAACACCAATGCAGTGTTGAAACAGAATATAGTAATTTTTCCAACATGTTACTGTTGTAACTGTAGTTCAGTTTGTGTCAGAACATTTTTTGCTCTATATTTCTGCACTTCTCTTTTTATAAAGTCAGATTACACATTTTTTGATGTTTTGATAAAAGCCTGACTAAGTCTTGAAACTCTGGTGAAAAGGTTTAATTCATTGGTGACAATGTTGAAGTGACTGACTGACTGCATGCTTTGACTCGTGAACAAGGTTGATTGTTTTAGAGGCTTTTGCACTGGTGATTTAGTGTTGGGAGAACTGCATTAAGAGTTGTGAGAATGATGTTTCTGATGAGTGAATTGCATCAAAGTCACAGCAGAGGTTGGGACTTTAATAATTTCAATGTCTGTGACCCTGACCCAAGAGTGACCACGTAAAAGGAAATATTCCAGCCTGAAATACACCACAATTTACCCTCAACAGTGGATAAAATGATTGTGTGTAACATTGAGGTTAGTAGTCAGAGGTCAAAACAAATCTCATAAAAACAGGTGTGCAGTTTTCATGCCAGGCACCAAACAGCAGGCAGACAGATACAGACACAGCAGACCATCAGGAGCTAATGAGACATATTTCTTTCAGGAGTTGGTGGAGATAAAAACAAACCTTCATTTTAAGAAAGAACTCAGACAGCCCTTTAATCTTGTTGTATGTGTTCACTCATTTAGAATGATTCTGTTGACAAACAGCTGTGTCATCAAGTGTAGTAATCTTACGTACACACTAAAGTGCAAATAACAAGTCTGAACTATGGACTTCCGTCAAGGACGCTTTTGTTTCTTACACGGAAATTAAATTATTTTTAGGAAGACAGGAAACCCCCACACAACACACACAGTGTAACACACACAGTGAAACACACACAGTGTAACACACACACTGTAACACACACACTGTAACACACACACTGTAACCCTCCCAGTGTACATCGTTGACCTGGATCATTTAAAACCGTCTAGTCTCATCTCGTCAGTGAAGGCAACACACCAACAACAACCCTCCTCAACATGTCGCACTTTCATTTCCCGCTCTTCACCGGTCTGCGCCATGTTCGTCAGTCAGCGGACAGGGTGTCGGCAGCTTACCTGACAGGTGAGCTTCTGTTTGAGTCGTTCACAGCCTCTTCATCTACTTGCTGCGTATTATAACGTTAAGTTCTTCTTGTTTGCTAGCAATGTGGCGCTGGTACACGGATCACACCCCGCGGAACACAACACGCAAACACTTCCTGTGACCGCTTTCAAAGTAAAGTTGTCATAATAAAGTATGTCCACTATGCTGTTTCTCCGACTGTATTCGGCGTTTAATTATACAATGAGAAGTTGTTTGATCACATAAACATGTTATGTACAACTCCACAAAATCGCCGTGTGACATCTTCTTCACCTTTATTTGCATTATTCTTACAGCAGATGGCAGCTGATGGTGATTTATTTTTTATTTTGCCCAAAAATATTTCTCTTCATTTTTGTTTGTTTTTGCTCAGTGAAGAAACAAGTATGGAAGTGTAAGGCATTCATTAGAAATTTCTTTTCTTCTAACAAGATAATTATTTGAGAATTCTGATAAAAGTTTTAATGTGAAAAATAAATTCCAGCTTTTCTGAATTAGTGTTGAAGCAAACATGTCCCGCCTGGTACGTTTGATCCAGTTTTATTTTGGTTTGAGACATTGGGAGATACTTGTGTCTTTAAGTAATATAGATAGTATTGTTATTAGTTTTTCGACTTTGCGCAGGCACCTTTAGGACTTATTGTTCAGACTGAGAGCCCATCCTGATATCCTGGATATTGCAGTATTTCTGCATGATGAGCTGAACCAACACGGCATGCGTCACAGATATAAGATGGTGCATCTTAAATGCATACAGGCTGGCTATATGGTGACAAAAAGAGACAATCAGGCAATTGCTGAAAATGCTGGATCTCCACAGAGTGCAACTAAGGTGCCGGAATATCCTTCAGTGACCCAAAATTTTTTTGGCATGTTCATATGATAAACCTGAACCTTATGAGATCTGCATCAATGGTGCAATAGATGAGTTTTTATGAATGGTGACATGGCTACATGCATATGCTCAAAGTGTGATCCAAAGGTCATCGCTGGATACTTCATTGATGAGGTGTAATCAAGGAATGGGACTGCTACCAAGCGGCAACTTCCTCCTTTGGCACTTCAGTGGCAGGTTTTGCCACACCACGCCAAATATCTTGTAAAAAGAGAAATACTTGGCAATAAACCTTATTTTCTGATTCTGCCATTGTGATGATGTCATCATCCCTTCCTCATGCTGCTGTAGCCAACAACAACAACACGGATGACTGAACAGGGGCGAAGAGGTGAAATGCTGCCCCGTATGGAGGTGGAGCAAGTAGCACGATCTTACACATTACACATTTAATGAATTACTTTGGGATTGTTTATAAAACGGCACTGAGCTGATATATTTAGGTCCAAAAACATACTTTTTTTTTTGGTTAAGTGGTCCTTCAAGTCCATTAACAGAATGTTTATCAGCCAGTAAACAAGTTGTCAGTCTAAATCTGGTGATGACTTTCTTGATACAAAAGAAAATTAAAATCATGAAACACTTCCTGAGCTTATTAGTACCTTATGTGCTCTGACTCACATTCACACACTGTCTAAAGCTATACAGCATTGACAAAACTACAATCAAACAAAAAGTAAACAAGGAAAGGAAAAGTGTGTACATGTGAGCGAGTGAGGCTCTTTTATGCTATGTCCATTACACAGAAGTTGCTGGATAGCCTCCATTCCTCCATCAACTTTAACACCTTGTGCTAGCAGCAGGTAATGAAGCTTTCAACAAAGATGGAAGTCCACTCAGCTCTACTGCCATCCTTCCAGACGTCCTTGAGACATTAGCTGAAAGCATCTTTGAGTATGTTGCCTATCCTACAGCTGCACAGTTTGCCAATGTAGCAGAAGCATTGATTCGAAAACATCCTTGCCTCAAAGAAACAGGGTCCTACAATGGATGTTACGGATGGCAACAAAGACTCAAATTTAAAATGGGCAATTATAGACCCAAACTTAGAGGGCTTGGGTGCCCTGAGCTTGATGTGAATGCTCTAAAAAAAGAAGCGAGCAAATGAAAAAACGCCTGCCAAGAATGTGAAGAAGGCACGGAAGGGTGAGGCGAACTACTTGCCACCTCATCCACAGGGAGAAACACAAGAAAGTTTGGAATGTGAAACACTGGAGCTCCTAAGCAAAGTGAAGAAGAGGAATAATTCCCAGATCATCAATGAGAAAATGGAAAGGACATTGTCCATTCACAGACAGGAAGTTGTCACCCTGTCCCCACCTGTCAGTGACTTGAAGGAACGTTGGCCTGCTCCTTTTCTTCCAGCACAGGTAAATGTTTTTTTTTGTTGCTGTTGTTTTTTAATAAAATTTGGCAGGAGTATGGTTTTAGCTGAATGAAAGTTTAATTCTGACAACTCTTATCCCATGTTGCTTTGTTTTGTGTGTCACACAGATCAATGAAGAATATAGAAGGATCCGTTAATCTGGAGTCAACTTTCATGCAAAATCTTGATCAGTGCATACCAAGCCTAATGCCATTGGTGTTGTCAAGAGGAGGGGCTGCAAAAAAGATCCAGAACATCATGGAACTCCTTAAGGTACATGATTCAATAGTTAGGATAAAAATTTAAAAAATTTACCCTTTTTAGGAAAATTTCATTCATCCATGTTACCTTTTTTCTTCTGGGAATCTAATCCTGAGGTGCTACATGAAACCCTTAAATAATTAGAAAACTTAAAAAAAAATTCTTTATCAGGACAACACAATTGAGACACGCCGAGAGGTTGCCATCCGCTGCCTAGTGGTTTATCTTGGGGAAAAGGAGGAGGATCTTTTCAAATATTTGGTAGGTAAAACTAAATCAATTTTTTTTTTTTTTGCATTTTGACTACAGTCATCAATTTGATACAGTATTTTCTTCCAACCCTTAACATAATAGCCTATGAGAGGGTTAGGGATACCAGCTAAATGACAATGAAGACTGAAATTTTGTTCTGATATTTGTGCTCCCAGGATGCTGAAGGCCAAATTGGAGATCTTGAGAGCCAAGTGATGAATATCCTAGTCACCAAAGGCGCCAAAGCATCTGATCCAGCCAGTGCAACTATCATGATCGAAGGGACAGAAGTCATTGAGGGGTTGAATGTACCAAATTTTTAAAATCAATCCTAAAACATACAGGAAGCCAGTGAAGGGAGGCCAGCACAGGAGAAATCTGCTCTTGCTTGCCTGTTCCTGTTAAAAGACGAGCTGCTGCATTTTGGACCAACTGTAGTCGTGAGAGGGAGTTCTGGTTAACACCAACATAAAGAGCATTACAGTAGTCAAGGCGGGACAACATAAAAGCATGGATGACTCTTTCAAAATCATTAAAAGACAGGCAGGACTTGACCTTTGATAAAAGCCTCAGTTGGAAAAAGCTAGATTTCACAACTGAATTGATGTGTTTGTCCAATTTAAAATCACTGTCCATAATCACACCCAGATTTCTAACAGTGGATTTTACGTATGGACTTACAGAGCTCAGGTCTATGTGGGGGCCAACACAGGCACTACTAGACAAGCTGGTAAAAAAGGCTGTGTCTGTGCTTGGCAGCAGTCTGGACTCAGTCAGGACTGTTGTGGAGAGACGCACACAATGTAAGATGGAGGCCAACTTGGACAATAACAACCATCCTCTCCACAACATTCTGGCAGGACAGAGAAGAAGTTAGAGGTGCAGAAAATGCCTCATCTCCCTGCGGTGCAGAACAGAGAGGTTCAGGAGATCCTTTGTTCCCACTGCCATCAGGCTATACAACACCTCAGCCGAAGGAAGTGGACTAGTCTTATTATTATTGTTTATTTATTATTAACTATTTTTATTATTATATATATATATATATATATATATAATCATCCTCCTCAATCTCTTCATCCGGGCATGAGGAGGGGGGGGATGTCTGGCTGTTGGTCTGGGGATGGTATCCCGAGCTGAGGCTGACAGAGGAGAACTGGGGTCAAACAGGGGTGTAAGAGACCCGCCAAAGGCTGATGAGAAGATTTGCTGTGGAAACAGACGGAGCAAGCCGCCACAAAGGCCTGAGTGTCCTTGGTGATGGTGGGTCACCAGAAGCGCTGTTTGATGAATGAGAGCATGCGTTGAATTCCTGGATGACAGGTAAGTTTGGAGGAGTGTCCCCAGTGGAGAACATGGAATTTCATAGGGCCAGGCACAAACAGACGGTTAGCAGGAACATTACCTGGGTCAGACTGCGTGCGCTGGGCATCCTTAACTAGTGTCTCTATTTCCCAGAGAGCAGCAGCAACAATGCAGGACACGGGAACAATGGTTTCTGGGACAGTACTGGTCTTGTCCTTGTCACTCTGATGGGAGAGGGCATTAGGTTTTTGATTGTGGGTTAATGGTTGTTCCCCAGAAACAATGACCACATTGCCTGGCGAGACTTTAATCTCTTTTGGCGCCTCGAGGTAAGCAAGGTTTTTGTGGTCCGTCCATACCAAAAATAGATGTTTGGCTCCACTTTGGAAAAAACATTAGCCTGGTGAAGAGGACTGAAGGCACAGTCGATGAGGGGAAGAGGGTACTTATATTTTTTTGGTTTTATTTTTTCAGTGATGTTGTTCAGTCCAGTATAGTTGATGCAGGGACGAAAAGAGCCATCTTTTTACCCCAACAAAGAAAAACCCTGCTCCAAGCCTGCCAACGGTGGGTCTCTTTTCTACGTCACTCTCTCATGCGATTATCTAATCTGGTGGCTACGGAAATTAGAGCATCGAGGGACTCAGTCTCATCTCTCACTGCCAGCTCATCTTTCATTGTTTCTGAGAGGCTGTGAGAAAAAACACCCTGGAGTGAGACCTCGTCCAAACCATTCTGGGCCGCCAGGATTCTAAACTCGATAGAGATTTCGAATCCTGGCAGAGAGACAACACCACTAAGTGGCTCTGCCGGTGAGAAGACTCACCAGAAATATAGGTGGTTGGTTGTTCCGAAAACACTAGGGAACATTGCAGAAGGAACCATGCGCAAGTACCCAACTCACCACTGTAGCGTTCTGGGGTAGGAATGTGGGGTTCACAGGGGAGAGGAGCAGGGGCAGCCTGGGCAGAGGGAGCTGGAGGTGGGTTCAAATCTGGTGGAGTCAGGCAAGCGGAAACGTGGTTCATCTGTATGCCCAGCTGAAAGACAGGCACTGAGGGTTTTAAGGTTCTCCACGACATCCAGGAGCACCCTCTCATGTTGTCCAACCAAAATTCCCAGGGCCACTAATGCCTGGCAGAGTGTGTCTGAATCTGCGGGGTCCATTTTATGGCTAGGTTGTTCTGTAATGATCTGGCTAACTCTTTAACACCTGAGCCTCAAAATGTCCAACTGGATTTTTTTTGCTTATTTTGACTATAAAAAAAGATCAGAAAATGTCCTGAGAGTAAGTTGTCTTTGTCAGCATCTGTTATTTTCAATTTACTGCATGTTAAAACACTGAAAAACAGTTTAAATGAAGGAAAAACACGTAAACGGAATTTGATTTTAGAGTTTTAGTAAAGAAAAAACACTGAAACTGTACATGAATAAGAGGTTTTCCATGTTCCTCTCTGGCTGCAGACAGTCCCACACCACATTCCTGACACTGCCAGGCAGTGCTCTTTTTACAGAGCTTGCAGCGCTGTCGCCCCATGCTGGCTCTGTTAGATTTTGTGTGGCCGCTGCTTGTGGGGACAGGCAGATTTTTGTTACCTGGGGTCTTCTGTGGGCCATTTTTCACATCAACTCCAAGGAGGTGCGCAGTAAGCTCCTCCTGGAATTGCTGACATCCTGGGATTCTCTTGCAGGCTGGCACAGCGAGTCTTGTGGATCACGAATGAGTTAGTCATGGCAATGTCAAGCACATGTTGAAAAACAGTGGTGGGTCCATCTCCTTGTTTTCCAGTCGACAGTGTTCCACCTTTGATGATGTGGTGAGCGGCTATGGTCTCTAACACCATCACCGGAGCCTCCAGCATCCCCACGCCTTCTCCCTCTATGGCCCTGAATGTGACCTCTGATAGATAGATAGATAGAAGAGAAATTCAATTATCTAATAGCTCATCAAAACATAAAAATGTGGTGGACACGTGCATATAATAACACACACACAGAATAAATTTGAGCTTCATTCATTCAGAAATTCAACTCGGCTAACATTACCTTTTTTCGCCAGAAGTTGCTCCTTCGGTTGCTCCTTCATCCTCACACCCAGCTGTGAACCTCTGCAGAGGTTTTGTTACACGGGAGGACCGTCTTGCTAACATTTTCATGAACTAGCTGTATTTCTCCACTCTGCTATCTCGGTAAAGAAAGGGCACTTTCCCGGGGCTTATATATAAGCCCTAGAGGCGGGAGTGAAATTACTGTAATGAGACCTATATGCCTATAAAGCGCAAGGTCTTACCTTTCAGAAACCGTTGGAATTTTTCCGATTGCTCAAACCGTGACAGCGTTAGGGTAATCCAAAGTGCGCACCAGTTGTGTGTACACAAATGTTGTTCAATTGAGATCAGGCAGGGAGAGAGTCCTGGGGGAATGCTGGGGGTTGAAGAATCAGAGTTGCAGCAGGATGGCTGGTGTGGAGCAGGTGAATGGTCTGAGTGGGAGCAGGAGGTTCAACTGGGGCAGGCAGCAGCACTGGAGTCGGCAGTAAAACATGGGTAGTGGAACAATCTGGTGATGAGTTAGTGAAGAGCCGGGGTTTTTATACAGACCTTGATGATAGATGGAAAACAGGTGAGCCAGGTAGCCAGTGTTGCGCCACGCCCCTGTTGAGAAGCACACACAGAAAAAAGGGGAGGAGACACAGGGGAAGACATACAGGGAAAAAACACAAGAAAATACTGGTAAGTCTAACAGTCTGTGACAGTGACTTAGGTGTCTTCTTTTTGTCATTGTTTAAAGGAGCTATATATAAGATTTGCTATTGCTACATGGCTAATGTTAGTGTGAGGGAATTATGATTCTGAGCTATGTGTCACTGATTGAGGGTGAAGGGTCAGCCTGAATGCCCTTGGTCTGCCTGACACTGATACTGAACTCTGCCTTGCAGGAGGAGAAGCACATCCATGGCATTCTTTAGAGCTACTTAAAGGGAAGACACAGAAACTCTCATCTGAATTGAGGTGACATCATGCACATTTGCTTGTATTGATGATTCCTCTGTTCTCCTCGGCCAAGCTCAATAAACATCTTCAGTGTAAGACATCCAGGGCTCCAGTGGTCTTTCCTTCTCTGAAAACCACAGCCATGTGACAACAATACGGAGGACCAAACCAATGTGGTGAAGTCAGCGCTGGACTTAGAAATGGACATAGTCTTTCAGCTCTCAGCTGTCAGTGTGGAATTCTGGTGTCTAGTGTATTAATTTACAACTTGTGTGACAGTCAAAAATTGAAAAATTGAATTACAATGCATTGAATTGAAAGAGAATTGAAGAGATGTTATACTTGATGAATGTTCTACAAAGCAACAAGTTTTGCCAATGTATTTACTAAGCTCTAACTAGACAAACTCTTTACTTGTGAAGTACCTATTAACATTACCAACATTGCTTCTCTGGCTGTCTTCAAATAGGCCTACAATGTTGGTGGAAGGGTGCCCCCTTCATGGTGTGAAGGTCATGGCCGGTTCCTCAGGAACAAGAGAAGAAGGTGAAGGGAATAACATTACAACTGAAATGTAATTGCTTTCAAAAGAACATTTAAAAATAACCATCAAGTATTAACTGGGAGTTTTACGTCATAACTTGATGCAATCGATACAGTTGTCTTGTCAAACAGTGGTACATTGTCTGTCTTGGTCTGTCCCCAGTTTACAGTACACTTTGAAAGAACCACATTCATTGTATGAGTTTATTTGGAGAAAATGAATTCCCTGTTCACAGACAATGTTATTTGAAATACTTGGACAATCAGAATCCTCTGTGTTACACTGTTTCCTCAACTCCAACCTGTTCAACTACAAGATCCAATATTAAATATGAAAACAATAATTTTAAAAAGTGCAATATAATGTACACAAACCACATCCTGTCTCTAAGATCAGAGCGACACAGTTGCTACAGCCTCAATTATCATTTAGGCTATGACTGTTTGTTAGACAGGTTACTATTGACTTTGGTGTCTTGGACAGGTAGGTGTTGAACCTGCGAGGGTCTGGACCTGCTGCATCACAGTTATCTCTCATATAACCACCTGTATTTTTACCACTGCTCATTCTGCTATTAGTACTGCCACTGCATTATTAGTTTTAATTATTGATAATTTTGAGACAAATGGTTAAAGCTACAACTACTGTTTCAAATACTTACTTGAAATACTTACTACAATTACTGATTCAGCTTCTTCAAATACTGTTTTATCTTCTTCAGTTCCTGCCAAACAAACTTCAACTTCTGCTTTGTTAAATTCTGCATCTGCTTGAAATACTTCTACTTCATTGATTACATTCAACTATCTCAACACCTTTTTCTACTACTACATGTTGTACTATGTCAAGTACTCAAAGTCCTTCTACTATTATATTTAGTACTTATTAAGCACACTCAGATTTTGTATGAATAATTTAGCCTTTTCTACTTCACAGTATTTCCTCTAATTCTATGCAGTTGTGGTGCTTTGGGCAATAATTACAATATCCGACAGTAAATCTGCTGTTGTTTGGCAAGTTGGTTTGGGGATGGAAGCTGGAGGAGAGGCTGACAGATGACCCAAGCAGCTTGCAGAACTTCTTCCAGAAACGTGAGGCGAACTGGGGACCCCGGTCAGACACAACATTCTGAGGAAGACCATGGAGCCGAAACACATGAAAAAGGACTGCCTCCGCTGTCTCCTTGGCGGAGGGCAGCTTAGGCAGGGCAATAAAGTGAGCCATCTTGGAAAACTGGTCAACGACAGTGAGGATGACTGTTTTACCCTCTGAGGGAGGCAACCCAGTGACAAAGTCCATAGACACATGAGACCAGGGGTGGTGTGGAACCGGCAAAGGCCTGAGTAGACCAGTAGGAGGGCATCGGGAGACCTTGCTGCGGGCACAAACAGAACAGGCAGAGACAAAATCACGGGTATCCTCCCTGAGGGAGGGCCACCAGAAGCGTTGAGTTATAAGACTCAATGTTCTACTCACCCCAGGATGACAGCTAAGAGGAAAGGAGTGCCC
This sequence comes from Seriola aureovittata, assembly GCF_021018895.1. Taxonomy (NCBI): domain Eukaryota; kingdom Metazoa; phylum Chordata; class Actinopteri; order Carangiformes; family Carangidae; genus Seriola; species Seriola aureovittata. The sequence continues at coordinate 513,199 of NC_079380.1, read as the reverse complement.
CCACTGCAGGACTCGGGAACGGAGCAGGTTTGGAACAAAGAGCCGACCAGGAGGACAGCCATCAGGAACCTGGGCCTCCGAAAGGGCGTGCTGGACCTCTTGCTCAATGTCCACACAGTCAGGGGGCAGGATGGGAGCTGCATCCCGAGGGCGGTCTCCTGCCTCAAACTGCCTTGAAAGGGCATCTGGTTTGACATTACGAGTCCCAGGGCGATAAGACAGGGTGACATTAAATCTGGTAAAAAACAACGCCCACCTGGCCTGCCTGGAGTTGAGCCTCTTAGCTCCACGGATGTACTCCAGGTTTTTGTGGTCAGTCCAGACTAGAAATGGTTACTCTGCCCCCTCCAACCAATGCCTCCACTCCTCCAATGCCAACTTCACAGCCAGCAGCTCCCGATTCCCCACGTCGTAGTTGCACTCGGCGGCGGAGAGTTTCCTGGAGAAAAAGGCTCAGGGGTGAACCTTATTGTCCCTTGCAGAGCGTTGGGAGAGAACGGCCCTGACCCCCACATCAGAGGCGTCCACCTCAACGATGAACTGGAGTTTGGTGTCGGGCATCTGCAAAATAGGTGATGAGGAGAACCAGGACAGGAGGGCATGGAAGGCTGCCTCAGCCTCAGGAGACCAGGAGAACTTAGAGTTTGAGGAGGTGAGAGCATGCAGAGGAGCTGCGACCTGACTGAAGTTCCGGATGAAATGGAGATAAAAGTTGGCAAAACCCAGAAAGCGTTGGAGCTGTTTCCGGTCGGTGGGGACAGGCCAGTTTAAAACAGCCTTGACCTTTTCTGGGTCCATCTGGATCAGTCCTGGTGAAATCATGAGCCTGAGGAATGACACTGTGGTCTGGTGAAAATCACACTTCTCTGCCTTCACAAACAACTGATGCTGGAGCAGCTGCTGCAACACCCAACGGACATGACCCACATGTTCCTCTTCGGACTGGGAAAAGATCAGAATGTCATCAAGATAAACAAATACACAGACATTCAGCATATCTCTGAAGACATCATTTACCATTGACTGAAAAAAAGCTGGGGCTTTTGTAAGTCCAAATGGCATCACCAAATACTCATAATGACCACTGGGTGTGTTGAACGTGGTTTTCCACTCGTCCCCTTCACAAATACGGATGAGTTGGACAGGAGAGGAAGTGGGTAACGGTTCTTCACTGTGATGTCGTTCAGGCCACGATAATCAATACAAGGACGAAGGGTCTCATCCTTCTTTCCACAAAGAAGAACCCAGCTCCTGCAGGGGAAGAGGAAGGACGGATGATCCCCGCAGACAGCGCTCCGTGGATGTAGTCATCCATGGCCTTTCTCTCAAGACTGGAGAGGGAGTACAGACGACCCTTGGGTGGAGCTGCACCAGGGAGGAGCTCTATGGCGCAGTCGTATGGGCGATGTGGTGGCAATGACGTGGCACGAACCTTATTAAAGACATCCTTCAGGTCTAGGTAGACTTCAGGCATCCTGAACAGGTCTGGAAACTCAGAAGAGGAATCAGCAGGCGGGGAAACCGACAGAGGAGACAAACAGGAAGACTGACAAGTAGGACTCCACCGTAACACTCTCCCAGTAGCCCAGTTCATCAGAGAGTTGTGTTTACACAGCCAGGGATAACCCAGGATAAGGGAGTATTGAGGAGACTTAATAATAAAAAATGAAATGGTCTCATTGTGGCTGACATCAACAGAGACAGAGGAGGAGTCTGGTCTGTGACCCAGCTGAGCAGGTGGCCATCGAGAGCGCTGGCCCGGCGTGGCTTGGACAGAGGGTGGAGTTGTAGATTCAGCTGGTGGGCCAGGTTCAGATCCATGAAGCTCTCATCTGCCCCGGAGTCAATGAGGGCTGTAAGAGCCAGGGAATTCTTGGGAGAAGCGATGAGCTGAACAGGGGTCAAGGAGCGTGCTGGTGTAGAGGCAGTCACGGTGTGGCTCACCAGTAGGCCTCCGGTTACTGGCGAGCCTGGCCTTTTACCGGGCACTGAGCCAGGAAGTGCCCCATCTCCCCACAGTAGAGGCACAGTCCCTCACGTTGGCGGCGCTGGCGTTCCTGTTGGTTCAGACGGGTACAACCAAGCTGCATAGGTTCCTCCTTGGGGCTAAAAGGCGCAGATCCAGGGCAGGCCGGAAAATCGGTTAATGGAGTTCTGACCACAGGGGGTGTCCTAGAGCTGTTCTGTCACCGTCAAGGCCAGTAGCTCCACTGAGCTGCTCTCGTTCCTGCATCCGGTTGTCAATCTTAATAGCAAGTTCGACAAGACCCTCAAAACTTGTAGGAAGATCAACCATAGTAAGTCTGTCCTTCATATCTTCAGAGAGACTCAGGAAAAAAAGTGTCTGCAAGTGCCTCGTCGTTCCACTGACTCTCAGCAGCCAGAGTGCGAAATCTGATGGCATGATCAAATACACGGCTTCTGCCTTATTTGAGATTACCAAGTGCAAGGGCTGCCTCACAGCCCGAGACAGGTTGACCAAAGAAGTTCCCTCTTCCGCCAAAGATCTGCATGCAGCAAAATGGCAGAGGTTTTTTGCAGACAGCTGAATTTTCCACAGTCTCAGTTTTATGGAGAAGGCTTTCACGCTCTCATAGGCTGTTGTGATGAGCTGACTAGGATCCTGCAGCTTTAACTTCAGGATGTTTAGTTGTTGTGTTATATCCACAAGTAATGCCAAATCCATTATCCATTTTTGATCATCTAGTTCAGGAACATTCAGTTTGCCATCGTCCATGAATCGCTTCACTTCAGCTCTTAACTCAAAAAATCTCCTCAACACGTTTCCCCTGCTGAGCCAGCGCACCTCAGTAAAATACAGTACATCGCCATACGATGCTTCGATTTCTTCCAAAAAAGCCCGGAACTGGTGGTGCTGTAATCCTCTGGACCTGATGTAATTTACACATTTCAGGACAACAGACATGACAAGTTCAAATTTCAAGCATTTGCTGCACAGCGTCTGCTGATGTATAATGCAGTGCAGAGGTCTGGGTCTGAGTTTTCCTCCGCTAACTTTCTCTGAACCAGCGCTAACAGACCATCGGTTGTAATGCCCACCAGTCTGTTCCAAGCCGCTCCATTGCTTCACACAGTTGCTGAAATGTATCTTTCGCTGTAGTATGGCCATGCATCGGACACAAACTCAGCAACTCTTCTGTCACCTCAAATCTGTCATCCACACCCCTGATGAAAATTGCAAGCTGAGCATTGTCAGTTGCATCAGTACTTTCATCAAGTGCCACCGATGCAGTGAAACTTCGAGCTTTGTCCCGTAACTGTTCATAGATATTACCTGAAAGTCCGTTAATCTGCTCTGCCACAGTGTTTGCCGACAGGGAAAGGTTGTTAAACAGGCTTTTCTTTTCGGGACACAGAATATCAGCATCTCGTAGCATGCAGTCCTTCAGAAACTGCCCCTTGGTGAATGGCTTTCCCGCCTTGGCGATTAATTCACTGACGCGTAACTTGCTTCTACTGCAGCATCCGCGTCCTTACCAGCTTTGTGGAAAAGTTCTTGCTGGGATAGCTGTCCTCTTTGTAGCTGCTCGGCTCGCTTTTTCCTGTCATCTCCCCTGTAGTTATCATAATGCTCTATGTGTTTACTCGCATAATGTCGCTTGATATTATATTCCTTAAGAGCGGCAAGTTTCTCTTTACATATGAAGCAGATGGCATTTCCACTGAACTCAACAAAAAAATAATCCAATGTCCATCTTTCTTGAAATTGTCTGTGTTCGTCATCCACTTTTCTTTTACGTTTGGAGAGCGACATCTTCTTCTACTACTAACTTTTCTTGTTCTTCTGCGCTTCTCGTCATCAGCACTTCCCTTGAGATCATTTTGGATTTTTTTTTTTATTAGAATTGTTTTTATAATTTAAATTGCACGCAAAATTATTGTCTTTATTGTGGAAAACAAATAAATAAAAATAAACTTGAAGGGCCAAATTGCATTAAATTTTTTACGTCAATGTAGGGATGTTGAGACCCCTGGTCTAAGGCCTCCATCTTACATTGCATGCATCTCTCCACAACAGTCCTGAGTTAGTCCAGACTCCTGCCAAGCACAGACACAGCCTTTTTAACCATATATACTGTATATATATAGAATAAAACTTGCTGTGCTTTGACTAGTCAAATGGGTTGAATGAAGACTGTTTGACTTACTTTAGCCTGTATTACAAAATGTTGACGATAAAAACCAAACCATGGAGAAACTACATAAACCACAAAGAAGTTAAAGCTTTACCAAATATTGTTGCAGCTTGGCATAATACAGAAGGAACATTACAGTTACATTTATTAATTTGTCAGATGCTTTTATCCAAAGCAACTTACAGTGAGGGACATGCATGCTTCAGTGCAGTAGGAGTCCTCTGTGTAAAGACTATTTGCTAGGTCTACTCACTAAGTGCAAATAAGGTAATGTAAATCCTTTGTGCTGTAGCATTAAATCACATGAATCACTGAAAGAATTCATATTTGCTCGTTTTGGCCTGAAATCCATGTTACCCATAATGCCAACGGACAGCAGGCATGAATAAAAAAAGTCGAATTTATTCAAAAGAAAGCAATTTGAAAAGTGAAATGTTTTTCATTTGATAATTATTAATAATAATTATAATACAGGCCTTTGTTGTGAGCAGATTACTGAGAAGCACCATGGAAAATACTGTCCTTTTGAAGTTGCTCTTTATATAAAGGCTAATGACTATCATCATTGTTAAAGCACCTGCTGATTGAGTATAACGGCTTATAGTATCGCTTATTTATCTGTTTATTTATTTTTATTTATGTAGCCTTGTCAAGACAGAGAGCAGTAAATATACTTGAGGGATTTTTACATTTGATAGTTTAGTGCTGTTATTGACGGGACAAAAGAGCCAACAGTAAGGTAAAAGTTCATGATAAATCAACTCTTTCTACCAGTCAAGAGTCATCACAGGTCAACAGGTTTCTTTATTCAAAATGACAATAAAATAAAAATGGAGAACAAGCTCACAAACGTCATCATACATTTGCACAGTAGTACAAGTAGTACAACGAAATTAGGCAATACCTCCTAAACTGGCATTTTTCATATACGACTTGAGGAACTGAAGAAGAATCAGACTTCAAGCATGGACCCTTATTGTATTATTAAAGTATTGTGCATACCTTCCAGAAAAATCCATTCATTCTGTAATCTGTGAAAAATGTATGATGAGCATCTCTTGAAAGATGTTTTTTTTTTTTATGAATTTAAAGTTTAATTGATTGTGAATTGACAGTTTATTGAAATTTGGTGATTAAAAAGAAATGAAAGTTAGATGATTTTTGGGAGCAAACCGGAGCACCCAGAGTAAACCCACACATGTGGACTTCTAACAGAAAGGAATACGGGAAATAAGAATTGTGAGAAGTAAGAAATAATAAAAGGAATAAAAGAGAAAGAGAAGGGAAATGTTAGAGGGTAAGGAAGCTAAAGGGGGGGGGGGGGGGGGTTAGGCTGGTCCAGATCATTTGTTTTTGGGCCTCTGCATGACAGTATTACACATGGGTGGGAAGCGGGTGTTTGATGGTGCTGCAGAGACTCACTGGAGCTTACAGACGGTACATACAGAGGAGAGGCAGGTCTGCTCCAGGTCGACAATTGTGGTCTCTCTATATCTGAGCTCCGGGTTCTTGTGTCTTGGTTTAGGCCTGGATAATCTGGGCAGTGGCTCCCCGGTATCAGCAGAGCGGTAACTGGAGCCTTCTGTGCTAAAACGAAGACCAAACCATTGACTAGTTGAATCCCGTGCAGCTGAGGTAGCTTTAGCTGTTTTGGAAATGGGTGGGAGGCAAGTTGGCCTCAGGTCAACTTTACTGGGCTCTTTAGAGCTGATTGGAAACTTGTGCTGTTCCTGACACCACAGATTTTCTGCTGCCTTGTGAAGGTCATGGTGAACATACTGCTGGAGGTGCTTCGTCTGAGCAGTCGGTTCTGCATTCCTCACTGCAGAGTCCCGTTCCTCTTTTTTCAGCAGCTCAAGACGAGCAAGTTTTTTAGCTGCCAGGGACAAATTGGCTTTGTCCAATTTGATTCTGTCCTCTTTGATCTTCTGAGCCTTCAGTTTTTCACTTGTTATGAACGACATGTCAGCCTCTTTATTTGCCTGAAGCAAGTTCAAGTTACTATGTTGCTCTGTGTTTGCCTTCTGCTCTTTCTTCAGAATCACGTTCTGTCTGTGGTCAGAGACAGACTGAAGGGCAGCAGACCTCTTCTTCTCCTTTTCCTTCTGCTGTTTTGCCAGTTCAGCCTCTCTCTTAGCTACTTCCTTTGCAAACCTCTTCTCCTCCAGCAGAGCTGTAGTAGCAGCCTGCTCCTTCTTTGTGGCTGCCAGTTTGTCTCTAACCATCTCCTTTTGTGCCTCAAACCTCTTTGAGCTTTCTGTCTGTTCAGGTTTTCGTTGTAACAGTATTTGTTTCTGTAGAAGCTCAAGTTTCTGCTCCTCCATTCTACATTCCTCTCTCTTGAGCTGTGCTCTGTCAATATCCTCCAGTTTGTTTTTGAGGTTAATTTTCTTTGACTCAGCTTTTTTTTCCACTTCTCGTCTAACCTCTTGTGCATGTAGTTCATCGATCTTGCGGAGTAATTCTGCGTCTCTCTTGTCTTGTTGTCTCTCCTTTTCTTTCAGCAGTTCTCTTTCTTTCATTTGCTTCACCTGATATTCTGTCAAAGCTTGGGTTTTTAGCTTTCTCTTGCATATCTTCTCCTGCTCCCTTCTCAGATCTTCTGCCTGTCTATACTGCACCATTGCTTCATACTTCCTCTTTTCATTTTCAGCCAGTTGTTGCTGTCTTATCTTCAGTTCAGTCAGTACCCGATTCTCCTTCTCTACAAGTGTCCTTAAGACTGTACTGTTGAATCTATTGAGGTAGCTGTTCTGGTTAGTGCCACATCTGTCTCTCGCTGGCTGCCTGATGTTCATTTTGGCTTCGCTGAGCTGATTTCTTTGGGGAGACTGAATTCTGGCCCATTCAGCCTTGAATAAATTGGCCATGTTTGCTGTAGCCATCTCTATTGGTTGGTTTTTGTCTTATTTAGAGTTGTGTGAGATTTGATGTCTCTGTCAACTGTTTTGCCTGAGTTCACGACTAAGACGACTAAGTAAGACTGCCTGTATCTCTGCCCAGCCCCGTAGGTCTTAATTATTATTCCCTCAAACCCAACATCAAAGCAACCTGATGACATCATCACATTCTGCTGCCTTTGATGGTGGAATATTTAGTTATTTATTTATGGTGATGACATCATCACATTCTGCTGCCTTTGATCTTGTTCTTCGTTTTTTTTATGATTCTGTGACATCATCACATTCTGTTGACTGATCTTGGTCGTTATTTGTTTTTTTTTTTTCAAACATCATTACGACAGTCGGAGCCGGGGGTTCATCTCTCTGTCTTTCCGTCCGTCCACCTGTCCATCCGTCTTTCCTATTCTCATGAACATGATATCTCAGTAGGACTTAAGGATGCACTGATTAGATGTCGGCAGTCAAAAGTCAAAGGTCAAGCAAAAGGTGAGGCCACAAAACACTGTTTTGTCTTTGTGAACGCAATATCTAGGTAACGCTTTGAAAGAACTTCTTCAAATCTCTAATAGGTTCTTCAAGGTCACCTGTGTAAAACTTGTTTCTGTGTTTGTTTTGTTTTATTTCATCTTCTGCTGAGAATTTCAATGAGTTCCTTTAAAATAAGCTCTTGTCATAAAAGTCTTTACTCCTCAGTCTTTGGTCTGAGTAGAGTAAAACCCTTTCATTTTGTAAATAGTATAAATAATAATGATATCATAATCTTATCAGAAACATGGTGTAGAGCTGATGTACCCACACACTGCTCTTGCTTCAAGTGTTTTTTCTGGGTTGTCTGCTCTGCAGCAGTGGTTGATGTGGACCCAAACTTTCTTACCGTCACCCAGATCTGTTGGGTTTGCTAAGACTCCTTCACGCCTGGGTTGGTCCCACTTTCTTTTGAACACCTTAACATATACCCACTCTCATGAGCATATCCTCTGCAGCTGGCAGCCTCCCTCTCCTCTCCTTTCACCTGTTGAAAGATAACTTTATGGATTCGAATTAAATGCTGTACATAACTGGTTAACTCTTTTTGTAATTGTTCAGTTAATCAGTAACAATAAACACAATCATAGATTTCTTTTTGACACTGTAGCTAAACTCACTCAGCAGCAGCCGTCTCTTAACTGCTCGCCCTTTACAGCCCATGACTTTCTAGAAATTTTCAGTAATAAAATAGACTCTAGCTTCTACAGAACCAGCAGAGCATTACATTGAATCCCTGTTTACTTCTTTAACAAATTTTGAGACTGTCTCTTGAAGCACTGTCTAAGATCCCTCTACCAGCTGAGCTCTCTAAAAAGACCTTTGGCCAATCTTGGGACCTTCAGTGCTGAACATTAATAACTTATCACTCACTTCTGGCACTGTTCCAAGTAGCTTTAAGACCTTTGCTTAAAAAAACAAACCCTAATCCATGATCCTTAAATAATTACGGACCAGTCTGAAACAAAGTTTGCTATCTGGAGATTTCGGAAAAAAATGATGCAGTTAGCTTGGGAAAACAACATTTGTTATTATCAAGAAAATCAATATAAATACTAGGAACTGACCGATTATCGGCCTGTCTGATTATTGGTGGTTATATTCAGCATTTTCCGATTATCGGTATCGTTATGTTTTTTTTAACTGATAGCCAATACAATAAAAGTAGTAGTAGTACAGTAAATGTGTTACTGCATTACATATTAAAAGGGGAGTGGTAAAACATCTTATTTGGAGATGATAATAATATATGATAAAACTATTAAATTAAAGAGCATCTTTAGGCTGCCAGGTGAATCAGTTCACAGGTGTGTACATTTTATTGACTAAATATGCGCTAGAACACGTTCATCTCTTGTTCAGAATCAGCTCCTTATCACAGGTAACCAACACGACTTGTTCCCATTCATCCCCGCAGCACCACAGAGCTTTACACAGTGTAGACGCCGAGCGTCTCCTGACTTCAACGGGGAAGCAGAGAGTGGGTTGTTCCACTGCAGCGAAACTAGACGGTCATTGGATAAATGCTGGGCTTTGTCCTGCCCATCAGACGCTCAGCGTCTCTGGGGGTCTATGGGACAGTGGGCTGGCCCGGACGCTCGGCTTCTGCATGATGATTGGATGATCTGTCTGAGGCTGAGTCCCTTTTTGATTGACAGCGGATTTCAAGTTTTTAATTCCGTTGTTCGGAGTTGATCTGGAAACGTTACTGATCCTCAGCGACTTTGTCTTTGTTAAAAACGACTAGTGTTGTGTTTGGCGACTTTCTTCTGTCACTCTGCGAATTAACATATAAATAAACGGACACATTTTATGATATAGGCCGAAAATGAGCTTCCCCTCCTTATAAGACCAGCAGCCGCCACTGACATAGATGCACATATTCAAAAATAAAACTATGAAAAAAACTGTACAAAAGTGTTGACAAAATCCCTGCTGAGCAGGATGTGCAAAAGATCACAGTATAGACAATATGTGTTCTGTGCAGGGATAATACTCCAAGGTGTTACTGTAATGTGGTTGTTGATGATTGATGAGGCCAGGTGCAGAAGAAAAGGCAGGTGCTGGTCCATCACTGGGAACTACTGGATTGGAATTCTGGTCTGATACAGACAAACATGTGATAGGACAGTTAGTTTAGATCATACAAGTTCTTTATATTCAAACATGTTTGGTCTGTTTTGTGTGTATAATAAATATTAGGGATAGATATGAATATGCTCAAATAAATACATTATTAGGCAGTGGATCCTGAACCTGCTGGTTATGGATCAAACAGTCTCTTTGTCTAACTTGTAAAAAAGTTACTGACGCATGTAGCTGGTCAACAGCCCAGGAACAGGCTAAATTCTACGAAATCGCTGTCTGTCAACATCATCAATCATACATTTATGCCACTTAAAGTGTTTGTCATCTGCACTCAAGATACTTTTTGCTGTAGTTGTGATCAAGCAGATGACAAAATTTTCTCGGCATCAAACCGGAGCTGTCTCCAGCAGTATCATAAAGTAGTATTACAACAATACCTGGGACAAAGCTAGCTGGTTAGCATGCTCATTTCAGTAGATATCTCTGAAATATAATTGCTGGAGGTCTTGGTCATGACACCATCTGTTACTCCTTCACATACTATTGATAGTGTTAGTTCATTTTTTTTAACATTTTAAACTAAAATTCCCATCCCAGCCCATCATAGCTGTCGGCAGACATCACTCATTGTGTGACAGGGTAATGATGACTTTGACTTGATTACTCCACAAACACAAGCCACAGCTTCCCTGTCAATGCAGCTTAGTTTTGTTTATATCCTAGATTTAATTTTTGAAATTATAAGTGCTTCACTAAACACATGATGGGGCTTGGCTGGCTACAAATAAAGACAGATAATTTAAATTCTCCCCAAATGTATTAAGGCTGAACTTGCAGCTTGGGGCCCCCTAGTGGCTGCGGGGGCTCTATGCATCTGCATAGTCCGCATATACGTAGCAAGAAATGGTTCTGGGGTCCCCTTTAAATAAAGTTGGTGTAAAAAACAAAGCCTAGAGTACATGCAGTTGGATTGTTGTAGTACTGCAGTCCTAATGAATTCTCTTTCAACTTTCACATCTTACATTGGTTACAAAGGACGTTTTTTGACAGCCAGTAGCCAGTAAGCTTAGCTTAGCCCAAATACTGGAAATGCAGCTACCCTGGCTCTGTCTGAAGGAAACAAAAACCATCTACAAACACCTCTAAACAAATGATATAACGTGCATTTGTGAGCTTTAGTCAGTGTAAAAGGTTGTAACAAGTGAACAAACACCTTATTGTTGTTTTACACAGGGTATGTGCTGGGCTATTTCTTGGTTCAACAGAGTGACTTCTGCTTACTACTGAGCTGTAGAGCTGCTGGGAGGTGGATTTTCTTACCTGTGGACAGATCTGTACTAGCTATTTTGCCATGTCCAATCTTTATGCTAAGCTAAGCTAAGCTAAAGGCTATGGTAGGTTCATATTTAGTGGACAGACATGAGTGGAAATGGTGTGAATATAAACACTGAAGTATTCCTTCATTTCATTGCAGTTAGTGTCTATAGTTTTCTAAAGACAGCAGTTTTTATTTGAATTTGCAGACAAAACAAAAATACACAGTTAGCGTCTCTGTGCTAAATCTGATACTGGTATCAGGTATGCACACAATTTATCATAATCCTACAACAAGTGCTGTTTTATTAAACCATTTGTTCAACTCCAACCACAAATCCTTCAAGTCCTCTCATGTGCAAACAAAAAGACAATCAATCAAGACAATCAATTCAATCAATCTGGTAACATTTCCTACAAAAGATAACACTAACACACATACAGGAGAGCGAATTCAACCACCACACAATAAGCCTGAAAATACAACATCCAAAGCTCTAAAGTTTTACATTTCCAATCAGCCTTCAAGCATTCAAAGAAAAAAAAAAACACCTGAAGCAATCTCAATTCTTAACTTTAACTCATGAAGTTAACTGACAGTCATTGCTTCCAACTATAGGTGATTCTGTATTCACACATTTGGAAAGGAAAAAAAACAAAAACACATTTCACATTGTTACACACTGTTTGATTCCAGTTAAAGTTTGGAAAGACCATACTGTACATATTCTTAATGTGCTGTGCCAAAGGAAGAACATCAGCTCCCTCGCCTCACCACTCCGAAGAAGCACAGAACAAATGATATGTACACGAATGAGCTCTGCTGAAGGGATTCAACCCAGCAGAGCTGTTTGAAGTCACTAAATGTTCCCCATCCAACTCAACTTAACAGCCACTTTAAGCAGTCTTTTGTAAAGACCTGTGTTCTGTGTGATTTTAGAAGAGAAAGACAGTGAGTGAAACATTTTTAACTTCAGTCCTCTGTATGCTTCAAACTAAGAATTCATTGGATCATCATCAATATGAACGTGTAGAAATATGATGTAAAAGAAACACTATTTACCACAATATTACAGCCTCTAGATTTCACCTAATTTTTTAACTTTTTAAAGGAATGGACATGCATTTCTGTTTAACTGGTTTCCATTTTCTTCAATCACAGAAAATCCACAAACACACATGTTGAAGTGCATGTGTTACCATGATTATCAAATTATTTGCTACATGCTGAAAGCTCATAAAGCCCATATCAAACTCTTAATTGCTGTGGTTGGTGTGTTTTCCTTTCACATGACAAATGAACAGCAGAGGTCACTTGAAACTGGACTGTGGTTGTTTAGCCGGAGTTTTCATGCCTGCAGTCAAATGTGTTTGTTTCAAATCAACCAAACCAGATGAGATCTCCTGTCGTACGGCACAATGGAAGAGTCTGACTTAAAAAAATGGACAATGTGATAATTATGCACAATTAATACTGCAATTAGCAACATATGCAAAGGTTTCAAAGGGCTTGAACGAACTAGTTCATTGAAGCACACTGAGACCTTCAGTCTGACCACAGGGTTCAGGGGACACAGAAAATCAACTAGCATCTTCAGGACAACAAACAACATCAGGGAAGATGTTTGACCATCAAGACAACAATTCGTGATAGAAGTGAAGGTCAATTGTAGGAAACAGTTACATTTTATGTTGAATAAATGGTCCCTGTGTCATGTAACTTTACGTTTAGAGATGTAGGGGAATGTTTTTCTGCTTTCAGTGGTCATCTACTCATCTACAGCTGGTTACACACACAATACAGTAACTTGTGTATATATTCTCCAGTGATACTGACAAAAATAAACAAAACAAACTAACAAAATAAATATTCATAAAAATGCAGCCAAAATTTAAGACACTTGGACATAGATAATCACCTTGTACAAACATGAATGTGTAGATAAGTGACTCCAATGCTAATGGCATTATTCAAACACTTGCTTGTGTACTTAATGTAATTAGGTGTGGGCAAGGTGGATGATATCTCCTATCATGGCATATGTAAAGTGTTTTTCATAACTGATAATTAACTGAAGTGTCACACATAAAACCACCAGATGGAAATGTCTGTTTTTGGTTAATACAGTGATGACAAATCAAGAGACTTCATCACATTTATCACAAGTCACATACAAATCTAATATTGTCACAAAACAGTTCTGCTAATGATTTGCCACACTGCCCACAATAAACTGCCTAATAAAACGAGACATATTAAAATGAAAAGATACCTAGGTATAAATGTTAGGGTGACAGATTTATATTATGTTGTCATGTATCAACATTTTGACTAACCCTAACCTGAATGATCAGATTAGTTCTGCACAGGCCCAAACAGAGACCTGAACCTGTCTGGTACCCATATCTCTCAACTACCATTGCCAAATTTTGTGACCCAGACCAAAGAACCAAAGCTATGTTTTTGTGTACTTGAGCTATTACTACTATTACTTTTGTTGGCTTGTCTGGCTATTACTAGGCATTGGCAACACTCTTGGGCATTGTGTATCTACTTGAAACATCTGACATGCATGAAAGCATGAATGCAGAGGATGGCACAGTGAGAGAGAGAAAGAGAGAGAAATTTCTTAAGAAATTACATTAAATTTAAAAATAACCAAACCTGGACCAAACCCAAGCCTAAAATCTTCAGGCTCAGTCACACCAGCATTTTGCAGTGACAGTTAATTTCAATGGAAATTCTGTAGTCAGTTTATTCACTTGTAATTAAACCCAGGTAAAACTTTTGCATCACGTTTAACTGTGGTGAACTTAAACATGCAAATTTGATGTCCCATTAGCTTGGGAAGCTGTTGTGACAAGTCATGTGATAAGTCATTAGCTCACCAGATACAGTAGAGCCCTCCAAGTAGTGATAGTAGGACATTGGTAGGACATGCAGAAAAGTTTGTCACCCTCGGGTGTGACTGGGCAGCAGAACAGATCAGAGCCAAACCACCAACACTCAATCACCCAGGAAAGTCTCATTAAAAGCAAGTAGGCTATATCAGAACTTAACACTGTTTAGTATCCAGCAAAAATATTCAATAAATTCAACATGGAATGTAAGACTTAACTGTCCTGGTACAAAGTGAACTGTGATGTGAATCTCCTCTTGTTCTAAACATATCTCTTTCATCAACTCTTAAACTGATAAGCAAAGAAAGCACCTACACTGAAAGTAATACCACAGACAGGTGGTATCTGATGGTCTAATTCATGATAACAGAGGTCCCAGTCATAGAGAAGATTGGACCAGTCAGAGGAGAGATGGGCAGAAGGACTGAAAGTAAAAAGGTAGATAAGCAGAAATGAATGTCTCTCTTCCCATCTGTGCTCCTCTTTCTTCATCCATTCTTCTTCTCTGTCTCTTTTTTTCTTCCTTCTTCACGACTTCATTTCTTGTGTCAGTAGTGTGTGGAGTACCAGTCATTGTCGGTCATCTGAACGAGCTCATTGACCACGTCCAGCAGGTTATAGTTGTGTTTCTTCAGCAGCCGCTGGTTCAGCAGCCGGTCCCCAAAGCCCATCTCCACCAACACGGCCATCATGGTGTCCTGGGTTGATGCATCGACTGGAGGCTGCATGGGAACAAGATCTGATCAGTCCATAAAACCTGCTGTTGATTATATGAAAACAAATGTCTCACTTGTATGTGAAAAGACCAATTTAACAATTGACTGTTTGCCCCAACTTCAAACAGCAACTATCTAAACGAAGGGGCATTAAGCAGCGTTGCTTGCCATGACGTAGATTCTATGTCAACACTTCCCACTGTCGCAGCCCAGCTGCCCTGGGAGAAAGACTAGTCTACCCTGTGAATGTAATTATACATTTTTTTGCATTATTTGATACTGTCATTTGGTTTATGTTCAATTATACCGGTAGTAGTACCAGTAATAATTTTATGGATTATGAGTATATTTGTTAGATATACCTGCTGATTTGACAAATTTTTGCAGTTTATTCGTAGGACTGGCTATGAGCAGCGCTCAAGATGCTGAGATGCAACCACAGTAAGAAGCGAGCCAGGCTAATCTTCCAGTAGGCGATTACTTTTTTTTTCTTTTTTTTTGTGTGTGTGTTGGGGGGGTCCTTGAAATCCTTTGTTAAGAAAAACTGTTGTTAAGCTTAAAATTAAGGAGCAAAAATGTAAAAATTGATTAAACTTATTTTCTCCAATGTTAGATATTAATGATAGCATATTCAGTTAATTAACATAGCTACAGTAGTATTCCAGTATTACTTGCAAGGCCAGAAGCAAACCATGCTGCAATTATTTTCTGGAATTACAGATTTTTAAAAGAAAACATAGGGCATCTACAGTTTGGGAAGTTATCTTCCCGTTATGTGGAAACTTGTTCTGTATGTACACCCCATCTAATTGATCAGAGTTAGGCTACCATTAGCAGCTCTGTCATACTCAAAGTAGTGAAATATTTGCCAAACAAGTGCCCCTAAAAGTGTCGCCCTGTAGCTGTCCTTTCTATGTGTCATAAACAGACAAAATCCATAATCTATGGCAAGAGGAAAATACAGATTGGCCTTGGTATCCATAGATACCTTAAATTAGAGGGCTCAGATTTGGATCATGGACAAAAAAAACGTTTTAGGTGCATCCCTGGTCTGAGCACTTTAAGAAAAATGCCTTGACTACACAGATATAAAATATGAGTTATGAAATAAGATTATTAGATAAACTACTTGCTGACCTGTGTGGGGCCTTGTCCAGTGAACAGGGCTTTGTAAGCAGAAGCAGCTACTGACAGAGCTCCCTTCACCAGGCCGCTGGTGATACCTGGGTGCCTGAGGAGAGACAAACATCTAAAATGTGACATCTGCTGTGAAAGCCTTGGTATTTCAATAGAAAACCTGAATGGCCACTTCACTTGCAGGGGCCAATAAGCCTGTAAAACATCTTCCCCATCATAACCTCCCAGACATGTTGCACTGGCTGTGTGTCCCATTTCTAAGCTGGGGTTGAGGTCATGTGGTCATTACTGTGGATTCAAATTTGTTATATATAAACTTATACTGTAAAACGGAACCACAGCTGTAGACAATAACTGAATTAGTATTAGTAACCAATTTGAGCTTGTAAATGATAACAGGTGACTTCATTCCTTGGATTAACCCATTTATGGAATCAACATTTTAGATATTTGTTTCTCTTTCACAGAGGTGGTGGATGTCACATGACTCTCATGACTTGACTCAAGTCAGTCTTAAGACACAAATCTGAGGACTTAAGACTTGCTTGACTAAAACTGATAAAAGACTCAACTTGACTTTGACTTGGTATCATGACATGAGACTGAAAATTTAAATGGACTTGACTTTGTTATTAAATATTTACATTTTCTAGATGTTTTTCAGATAAGGAAAATATTTTTTTTAAACATGATTGAGTAATTTCTAGTGCAATGGCTGAAAACCAGCTCTCATAGGGAGGGGCTAAATCACAGAATTACTAAAATTAAGATTGCAGGAGGAAAGAGAACATAACACTGCCAGTTCCACATAGAGATGTATTGTTATAGTAATAATTAGAAGAGTTCAGCTCAGTAGAGCTCATATCTCCACCAAGGCCAAACAATCCTACATATTAAAAAAGGAATAAAACATTTTTTGGATCCACCAGATCTGCACCCCTGGCCCCTCCCCCATCCCTCCACCAAGTTTGGTGCAGATCAGTTCAGTACTTTTTGCAGACGAATCACCAGACAGAGGTGAAAACAGAACGTCCTTGATGGAGGTAATTATAATAATGATCAGACTAATAATAATGATTATAGCAGTTGGTGGCTGCAGTCACACAGCTGGACTCTACATTTCCACAAAATGTCAAATATCAGTCAGATTTAAAGGTTAAAGCTGCTGCAACACTTTTCGTTAATGTTGAAAGTAAAATGAAACTTTTCATGACCTCTGTCTTTAAATGATTAAATTTGGTAACTGGAGCCGATCATCAGGATTTCGTAAAATTTGACTTGTGACTTCCTTGATCTGAGAGATTTCTTGCACTTACAGCAGTGACTCAACTTGCTTGATTCTCACCACAGTATCTTGGGACTTTCTTGTGACTTGCATATGTGTGACTTACTCCCACCTCTGCTCTTTTATATAGTGTTAAGGCCTGCTCACAGCCACATTCAAAATGCCAAGTATCACAGCGAACTCCAGTGGCATTAGTGCAATTAGTAGATATACACAACTTCAAATTCAGTGAACTTGAAATGAATGCCATTTAACAATATCCAGCCATCTTGCCAGTGATGACTATACACAAAACAGGAAGAAGCTCAGGGAGCTATTGTGACTGACTAGCACTAGCATGTACTGGATTGCTAGCATCTTAGTGGTCGCCAGCTACAATATTTCAACCATTATCAAGCTATTAGAACTAAATATTAGGCAAAGATGTGCAGATGACCAGGTCTTGGTGCAACACATCTTGATTACAACAATTACATTTACACCAAGTGAGATGATTTCATTATCATATGCTGGATGACACCAGACGTAGGCTAAAATGTACAGTACTTCTTTTATTATAAAATATATTGTGTTATATATTATTATACATTATCCATAGTAACATAGTTTGTGTGTGCGCATGTGTGCGTGTTTGCATGTGTGCGTTTGTGTGTGTGTGTGTGTGTGTGTGTGTGTGTGTGTGTGTGTGTGTGTGTGTGTGTGTGTGTGTGTGTGTGTGTGTGTGTGTGTGTGTGTGTGTGTGTGTGTGTGTGTGTGTGTGAGAGAGAGAGAGAGAGACCTGGGGTCCTTAGGGTTGTCCTCTGTGTCCTCAGTAGCTTCAGTATCATCTGTCTGAGTATGTTCGGGACCAGAGGCTGTGACACAACAGACATCACATTATCCCAGTCTCAATCACACATCCATCCACAAACATACAGTCTGTAATCATGTCTATATGTCTCAACAAGTGTCTGTATCACTATAAATAAGAAGCTAAAAATAGCTGCTAATGTTTCTGTAGACTCTCTAGAGTACATTGGACAAGTGGACATTTCCTATTCCCTTTAAAAGCCAGGCGTCTGCACCTTGGCAGAATGCTACTATAATGATGGATGTGGTACAAAAAAAAAATTCCACAGTACCACCACATAAGAAACGGATCTGCTTGTGTGCAAAATGAAAGCGTGCATGTAGTCTACCTCAACAGTAGGATCCCACCAAACAGGCCGACGTGCAGTAAACAAATGAAAGTAAACACAGTAATGGCTCTGCACGGCACTCTATGGAACACAGATTGGTCCAAAACGTCTATTTTGACATCTATGTTAATATGTCAAATTTGCATGTGTTTAGAGGACCAAATATGACATGTCATCAGCTTTTTATGGGTTTTAAATTTGGGTGCTACCACCATCATTTCAAAAGAAGAAACATTTCCCCATTCAACCTCAAACTGAATTGAGGTTTGAATTATTGACATTATTAATAATAATATTCATACATATACCATATATATATGGTATATGTATGAAACAATTATCATCTTTCGTGTCTTTATTGAATACAGCCATTAAACATTTACAGGGGTTGTGGAAAAATTAAGTGAACCATTGGATTTAATAACCTCAAACCAGCTCTTCCAGTAGCTGTTCTTTAAAGAACTGCTTCAGCTCAGACATATTCTCAGGATGTTTGGTTTGCACTTTTTCATTAATTTTCCCCTTGATGACGTGGAGCTGTCCATCAGCCCCAAATCATGATGCTCCCTCCACCCTGCTTCACCTTTGGGATGATGATGCTGGGATGTAGAATGCAGTGCACTTTACACCACACATAGAGCTGCATGTGTTTCCCCAACAATTCAACCTTAGTTTCATCAATCCATAAAACATTTTCCCAGTACCATTGAGGACTGTAAAGGTGCTCTTTGACAACCTTCAGGAGTGCAACAATGTTTTTTGGAGAGCTTCCTCCGTGGTGTCTGTGGCAGGACACCATGCCCCATGGAACTATGCACCATGATGTTAACCAGCTCTAATGATTCCTTTAAGCCTTTAGCTGTAACACTGAGGTTCTTTGTTAATGTTTCTGATCATCTGTTTTGTGCTGTTGGAGTCATCTCAGCTGGAAGTCCACTTCTAGACAGAATACCAACAGAACTAAATCATCTCCATTTATAGACAGTTTGTGTGACTATGGACTTATGAAGATCTAAACTTTTTAAGATGACTCTGTGACCCTTTCACATTTTTTGTGAGGCCTGGTTCACATCATCTGATGTTTGTTGTGAACAGCAAATTCTAAATGTCTTAGTCTTGTTTTTAAGTCAAAGTGTCTCTAACCCACATCTCCAATCTTGTTTCATTGATTGGACTCAAGGTTTGATCAATCCTGACTCCAGTTAGTTTCTGTTGATGCCATTAGCCGAGGGGTCACATACTTTTTCCAACCTGCACTGTGATAGTTTGAATGATGTTTTCTATATGTACAAAAACTGTCCATATTTAAGGACAAATTTATACATAAATGGAGGTAATTCCAAAGGGTCCACTTACTTTTTCGTGCCGCTGTACTTAGCCCAAATGTACATACTTCCAAGAGCCAACATGATCACAATGTAGGCATACATACTGTACAGCTCAACATATCCCCTTTGTCATTAAGGGGCTGGTATGTTGATGCCAACCAACCAATGTCTTAAGATGTGCAAATTTGACATATTAACGCAGATGTCAAAATAGACTTTTTGGACCAATCCACATTCCATAAAACTCAGCAGAGAGCCTTACAATTATGTCAGGATGTGTTCTTAAAATAACAGTGAACTGACTTCAGACCAGGTTTTTGCTGGTCAATAATGAAACTGATTTCTGCTGCCTCAAGATAGCAATTCGCCAACAATGCACCTGACTGGACTGGACCTGACTAAGAACAACACACCCACCCAGCTCAGGTGATCATATCAGATCAGAGTGTATTCATTTTTTAAACAACATGGGCGCTGGATGGGAAAATGACTTTTGCATCAGTTTGAACCTAGCAAAGACACTTGTGTCACACTTGGTGCCACTTTGTGCTGGATGTATAAGAGTGTCCTAAGTGTTGTTGATGTGCTTACCGTACTCATTTTGGTATAGTTCAGAGCCCTCTGTTCCTTCCCCAGCAGCAGCAGCAGCAGCATCAACATCTGTTTCTCCACTGCTCTCTGGACTGTACAAAGTCAAGAGCAACACATTTTCAATCATTTACAACTAGTGCAACAAACACTAAATGAAAAAAAAAGGAAGGTGAGAAGAGCAGAGTGATGAGTATGACATGACTGTTGCTGTACTGTTGGAATTAGTGCTGTGGAAATGGACATCTGACTGAATGTATCCAGACGACAGGTAAACATGGAGGAAGTGGTGGTTGAAATCAACAGTGAAATGAGAGCTGGTCAGAAAGCTTAGAGGCTGATACAATCAACTGATATAACAGAGTTAGATATAAAGGGCCTGTCTTGAATATCAGACTGTCTGTACCTCACCATTCATACCGACCTTGGTGTGAAAATGGCTTTAGGTGGTGCCACCACTTCAGGTGTGAGCGGCTCATCATCCAATGTCTGAGATGTACACAGCATGTCATTGGCACTACTGGTACCCGACAACTCTGTCCCTGGAGCTGCAGTGGCTTCATTCGCATCACCTAGCTCCCCCTCCACAGTACTGACTGGGGGGTCAGAAGATGAAGGATCTGGGTCTGTGGTGGTCTTGACGGGGATGTCACCAGGCTGGGACAGAGCAGAGCTGCAACAGGATGAGAGGAGATTAAAGGGAAGGAAACATCCGCCATCCAGAGGATGGATTCTCTTACCTCATTTTTAAATGAAATAAAAGCCACAGTTGTGTATGTTTATTGTAAATGTAACTAGTTTTTACAGGCACCACAAATTCCCATGACACATACCTGTACATGGACTCCCCCAGTGGCCGACTGGTGTCAAAGCAGTCAGGGAGGATTATGATGTAATCCTCTGAAGAGGTGGAGGAAGAGCGACTTCTTGTCCCCTCTCTCTTGTCCTCTCCCTCTTTCTCCTTCTCGTCCTCTGGCTCCTTCTCTCTCTCCTTCACCCTGGACTCCACACAGATGCTCTTCATGTGGGACTCTTCAGCCTCATCTGTAATGGGGTCAAGACAATGAAGCGTATTCACTGACAATATGGGGGATGACAATATAGGGGAGAATATTGCTATAAAATGTTTAAAATGCCAAAAAAAGACCTTTTAAATAAGTACAAGATTGGCTGTTTTAGTCAGAACACATGGACTGGACTGTGAGCCATTCAGATTAATTCAATAACATTTTGAGGAAGATGTTTATTCACTTTTTTTTATTTACTAAGAATGAGATCAACATCGATTTCATGTCTGTTAAGAGCTGAATTGCGGATGTGGTTAACCTAGCTTAGCATAAAGACTAGAAGCAGGGGAAACAGCTAGCCTGCCTCTGTTTAAAGTTCACAAATACACTGACCAACACCTTTGATGTTCACTCATCAACAAGTTAAAGCATCTTGTTCGTTTGTTTAACCCATACATGAGCAGAAATTAAAATTTACATGCAAGAACAATTTCTTGATGAGGAAGAGTTTATCTCAGAGCACCTCTGTGGAGTGTCTCTGGACACAGTGCAGGCTGCCAGTCAGTGAACACAGCTTTTGGTTTTGGCCTGTGTACAGGCACAGTGGTTGTAAACCTGACAACATCGCTGGACCTCATGCAAAACACTGCTCCCTGATGTAGTTTGTCAACAAATAGTTCCAGTATATAAATAAAGACCACAGTTTCTTGTTTTTACATTTCTGTGTTTGTACAGATTAAATCATCCAGATAGCATGTGTTAATAAATGAGATTTCTCCTGATCTAAGTCTTGGAAAGAAACACAAAGTGTGTCATTCCCAAGAAGTTAAAATGTTCCTTTTCAAGTCAAAAAAATACTGATTACCTCAACCAAGAAGGTTATGTTTTCACCCATGTTTGTTTGTTTGTTTGTTTGATGGTCAACAGGATTACATGAAAAATACTAAACCGATTTGCAAATTTGATGGGGGGATGGAGCATGTGCCAGGGAAGAACCCATTATATTATTATACTTTTTGATCATTTTCCTTAACAGTGTGAGATACAGCATGTTTCCACTTTTTCATCAATCTCTCAGGAATAATGTTTGCTGCAACAGAAGTTAATGAGTAAAACTAAAAGACTGAATCGAGCAGAAACACTGAAGCTTTGAGTAGCAGACTGAAAATGAGGTGAGCAGCAGATTGAATATGTATCTCACTAATCAAAAAACCATTGTAGATTATTTGACACACCTTATAATTTTATTTTTATTTGCTAGTTGTAAATACTGGAAGTCCTGTTTCAGAACTATCCAGCTGATCAATGCATACAATGAAGTTTAACTGGAATAATTCAACACTGACATATTCAGTAGAGACGAGTCACCACTGTACAAAACAAACAGTAGACTAATGATATTAAAGTGGTGTTACAGAGTGAATATTAACTAGAGAACAGTGAGTTTTACTTACACTATTAACCTTAATCAGCTACAGCTTATATAACCTGCTGCTTGAGAAGGTTAAACCAGCAAAAAATAGAAACTAGAAACTACATCGTTGAGTATCTTAATGTGATTATTTGTTGGTGTACACGTACAAACACAGTTTGAACAGCTGATTCGCTACACAGTTTTAATCTTTATCACATGTCAAAATACTGAAGTCCAAGTGAAGTCATGAGTCATTGGTGTGAAGCTAAAATCTTTAAATGAAATAATTTCTGATTCTATTTCTGTTTTTTTATGTCTGTAATTTATCATTCAATGTATTGACTTGAGGTAATTACCTACCTAAATAGAAGCAGTTTTATTGTTACTGTTTATTAGCAGAGCAGCATCTCTGCACAGGATTCAAACATCAGGAAACGTGGTGTGAAATGTGAGGTCAAATCTAATCTCATGTCAGCAACTCAACCACTCTATCTGCGGCCGTCACCTGTGGCTGTGTTCTCCTGAAGTGTGGAGGCACCAGCTGAAGCGTGGAGCAGGGTGGGTGCTGAGCTGGGTGCTGAGCTGGGACCAGGCCCTGGGGTCTGAGCCACAGACATGGGAGCAGGCAGGGAGGCTTTCAGTGGGGAGGGGAGGGAAGCCTTCAGTGTAGCTGGTGGTTTCAGGGTGTTGTTGGATCTGCCAGGGTTACTGTCTGGGGTCTCCTCTCCTTTCATTGTTTTACTCTTCACACAGGAGGAGGAGCTGCCCTGAGCAGCTGGACACACCACTAAGAGCAAAAGGAGGATGATGTACTGTTATACTTTTCTCTTTCACACTCAGACTGAGGCAAAGAAATCCAATCTGAAATATCAATGTAGAAGTAAAGAAGATTTGGCACACTGTAGTAGTGAGTACGAGGTATATCAACCGACTGTGTCACAACAGCTTTGAATCATTGACATATTTCATGAGCTGCATTTGCTCACATGTCTGGCCAGTCCTAGTTTTTACCACCACAAGTACTTCATACTAATTAGTGACAGATGTTTCAGTCCAGCACATCAGGTATTCATACAATAAAATGTATCATGGGAAGAATGTTGAACATACAAACACACAAGATGGTAGGAAATGTTAGTCGGGACATTGCATGTGGATAAACAACAGCTCTTTAACAGAGAGAGCTGTTGGTGTGAAAGAAAAGCACATTGCTGCTGAACAACACATTCTGTATTAACTTTAATGGATGTCGCCCATCTCTGGTAAAATGGACTGTTTGTGTTAGTTTACATCCAGTTGGCCTTCCTCTTTATCATCTTCATCAGAATATCTCTAGTTAGCTTGTGCGGAACTGTCTCTGCCTCTGAAAAATATCATTTAACTTCTCCTCACTGCATATTGTATGGGGACACAGCGCAACTTCAGCATTCATGTGTCCAATATATCCTAATATCTACTCCTTTTAGCTCCTCCCCATTAACTCCAGGGAAATATCCAGCTTCTCAGGTGCTAAATGTAAACTAGTTCACTCACTTACTGTGTGTGATGACAGTTTGGAGCTGAGCAGGTACACCACAGTGAATTTATCATACACAGCTGCTGCTGGAAACCAGGTTGATAAGAGTGACAGTAAATCAAAACAGTCAAGTTACAGGCTGTAAAACCAAAACAATGAGCTGAACAAGCGATAGCTCTCAAACAGTCATTACACAAAATAATTTGAGTCATTATTAATGTAAAATTATTGATTAGTGCAACTTAAAAATCTATACAAGTCAAAATTTAACTTTCTCAACACCACTATAATTTGTAAGAAATTTAAGAAAAAAAATCAAGCACAGAAAAAAATATTCCCATTTCCTACTCTTCGTGCTCTGACTAGTTCAGGAAAAAACATATCAGAGAGCTCTCTATAATTCTTTTATAGAAGACCATGTAAACACAACTAAATCACATCTCACCTCTAAGAGGGAGGGAGTCGCTCAAACAGTAATAATCCTGCCAGCTAGAGGGTCTGAGGAAGCAAAGCACTGTGGGAATATTGTTGCTCTCTTGTAGGTAATAGCCTCTTTACGAATGAACTTCAGTGAGTTTTGGTGAGCTGGAGTGCCACTGGAGTGCATTGCTCAAACTGAGTTTGTTTGTGCAGTTTGTGAGCAAAAGCTGTGATGATGAATAAACGTTAGTTTGTGCGGTTGAAAAAGTTGATAAGAATATCATCTACCACCCAGTGAGTTCATATTTTCAACATTAATCCCATAACAAATTCCATGAGTTGCTGGCCGACTGAAATGTCCAGGTTTGGAAGACTACCAGCACCATGATATGTAGTATGACTGCACCCTGGTTTTAAAACGACCAGTTTTTAGATTATTACTTTACATACTCTTATTTTTTTGGGGGGGGATTTTAATGCCTTTATGATAGCACAGTAGAGAGAGACAGGAAATGGGGAGGCAGAGAAGGGGGAAAAGCCATGCAGTAAAGGGCCGTCCGATGCTGGATTCGAACCGGGGCCGACTGCAGCGAGGACTGTAGCCTCTACATATGGGGCGCCTGCTCAACCCACGGCGCCACCCAACGCCCCAACATACTGTTATTTTAATGACATTACATATATTGTGGGTTTTTTTTTTACTTATATTTTCCTCTAAAAATCTAATTCTGCCGCTTCCTCATGTTTGCTGGGAAATAAAAGTCCTAGAATCAAATTTGATGACAATATAAAAACCAGCAGCATTTAAAAGACAGCTTCAGACCAGTGACATGTCTCCAGAACTTCCTATGCTTTTATCCAAAGCGACTTACAAGTAAGGGACATCAATAAAAGACTTCCTTTACCTGTCCCCGGGCGGGGCCCTCTCAGAGGGGCGTGGTCAGGGGCCTCCTCCAGGGTCATTGAGCGAATCACAGTCTCACAAACAAAGTGAGTCCCACTGATGTCATCCTCCCCTTCCTCCTGAGCTGGGACTCCACCCCCTTCAGCTTCAGAGACTGTCCCATGGGGGACCTCTGAGGACCAGTAACAAGACAACAAATGCTGACACACAGGTATAATTGTAACATCAGTTAAAAAAAGGTTCAGGTTAAATCCTGCTAAATGGGACATCTTTGCCATCTACTGTCGTAAACCTGTTCCTGCAACACAAAGCAAAGGAGTAATGGAAAAGGATTATGGGTAATCCTCAAAGTGATGGAAGATTTGCCATAAGGTAATGAGTCTTTGAGTGGTTGTGGACAAAATAATGTTTATGAACTTGAAAAGTACATATAAATTGAGTTGGCTTGGTCAGGCTGAATATTATTTGTTTTATATAAAATTCGCCATGGTTTTATTAAGTTAACTATTATTTTTTTATGTGTTTTATTGCCGGTAAAAATCATCACATTAATGTGATGCTGTCTTTTCGGACAGAGCATCTGTGTGTCCACAAGAGATGACCATTCTATTCTGAATGCTGATGAGGAATAAACCTGCTGTTCCCACACACCTGACCAGTGGTCACATGATCACAGGTAAAACACCCAAGTGACATGGAAACAAAGCAGATCTACTGTCGACTGTGTGAGCTGAACTAATTGACAATAAAGTGTTTCAGACCAAGATGCTGGAGTTAATGCTTTTATTTCATCTTATTTCTATGCATCACTGATTAATTGTGGATCCATGTAGGAGATCCCGGGGATCCATTAATGACATTCATTAATGATCGACTCTTTTATTACCAAATTAAAAACTATATAAATATGTGTGATCTGGTACTCTGCTTTTGTCTATTCTATACGTTGGTTCCTTATGTGACCATCACATTTTACACATCTCTACACACGGTATATTTATCTCTTTCTTTGGTACCACTTTACAATAAGACTACCCTTATAGAGGATTTATACATGGTTTATAATTAAGTAATTAATTCGGTTGTTAACGCTTCATAAATAATAAACAAACAGTTATAAACAAGTTATAACACAGTTTTCATATATTGATGCAGCTTCACTATTTGGCAACATCAAGTTAAGGCTTACTATTCATTATTCTTACTGATGAGTTATTACCATTTATAACTGGTGAAAGGAGCCTCATTGTAACTGATTAATAAATTATGATGTATTTTACATTTTATAATAAGGCTTCTTTTATGATTCATACATGTTTGTAACTACCTGAAATGCTAAAGTCCTAAAGAAGATATAAACCAGAAAAAAGCATCTCCATTTTAATATCCACTGTGTAAAACAATCTGATAGCATGAATTATAATATATATGAATCATAATTTATACAAATATGTGAAGAAGCAGCAGGTACAAACACTTGATGGTGGAGAAAAACAAAGAAAGCTCAGTAACTAATGAGATATGAGGCTGAACAGTACAGATACATGTGGGCTCACTATTTGGCAAGCAACAGGTCATTGTTGCCATTTATATCTAATGTGTTATAAAAACGTATAAATGATTTATAAAGTGTTAACAAGCTAATTAATAAACTAGTTATAAACCACTCATAAATTCTTTATAAGTGTAGACTTATTGTAAAGTGGCACCCTTTCTTTTTTGGAACTATTTGATTTACTACTTTGTCAATCCTGGGTCCTCAGCTACAAAACAATTTGACATTGCAGAGTATATCTGTGGGTTGGTTACAGACACAGCATCGTTCAATCAGACCCTGGATTTGTGAGGCAGGAGGATCTTGACTAACTGTCCCCACACATCACTCTTGGTGTAACCGCATAGAACACTGTACAAATACAGGAACAGTTGTCCCTCTGCAGGAGCACAAACAAACACAAACACACCAATCTGTTGCCTCAGAGCATGCTGGGAGGCTTTCCCACACACCTGCTCCTGGGATGCTACAGTATCAACAAATCTCTACAAAGAACTTTAAAAAAGTAGGGATGGGAAACTCCATTACCCATGATACTATTGATGACTTCTGTCTCTTCCTGGATCAGACCCAAAGAGGGACTGCTCTTGTGCTGCAGGTGGCCATTTTGAGGAAGAGGGGACATACAGGGAGTCATGTCTGAATGGGGGAAAAGACAAACGGAAAATTTATTGACCTCAAGGCTGAAGTCGAAAAAACAAAGCAATCTCCTCTCTAACATCTTCTCTGCAACCTTAATGGAAAACATCATGAAAAGATCAAGAAAAGGTCAAGGTCAAGAAAAGGTGTCAAGAAAAGATGTGAAGGATAATTCTTAGGGACTTAAAAGACAATCGCGGTGCAGATAGAATCTGACTGCACTTTTTTTACTTATTTATAACACCTAACCATAAAAACAAATCAAACTGGACTGAAATGTTGAAATAAGATGATATGAAAGGAAAATATAAGTAAAGAAAGTTGAGCAGCATAGAAACAAGGAGTTGAGCAAGGGACAAGAATAAATTAAATTCAGACACAAGTTTTGTTTCCTGTCATAGGTGCTTTTAACATTTCTATACATTTGTTAAGTAGAGAAAATTCAGTTTTAGTGCTTTACACAATGGGAGGGGATTTAGTGAAACAACATTTATGTATAGACTATAGTATTTTGTTATGATGACAATATTGTTAACTATAAATTCAATAAGCTTGTTCTTCATGATGACTGCTGACTGGAAGTAAAGATAATAAATCTATATTTATGGATTTGGGCTTCAGTAGATCAGACAAAGATTTCCATCAGTTCTGGATTTTGTCATAAGCATAAAACAGCTGCTGTGATGTTTCTTCATGTATGTGGGTCTGCTGTGGTGAAACTGCAATGGTATGTCCCTTAAATGTTGCTGTAGCAAGGAATTGTGGGAAAGTATTTCTCCTTTCCTTTCATAAAGGAAGGTCCAGTGTTTCCTATACTAAAGGAGATAAGATAGGAAGCATTGAAGCTCATTTCCTTATCAACCAACTCTGATCATGGCTGCTGCTCAGATACTTCCGGGTCATTTCACTCAGTTTGAACCTGTCCATTTACAAGCGCTTTCATGAGAAAGAGGCAGAGTTGTTAATTATAAGGAACATCATCAGAACCAAGAATTAAGTACTTAATATGATATGAGAACAAACACTGATACCTGCTGGTATGTTCCGTTATGATCACGTCCAAAAGTGATATTCCACAAGATGAAGTGTAAACAATATGATCACATGACTAGAATAAAAAAACATATTATTATTATTATGTCTAAATATAATTTCTATAAACATCTGACTAAGGATATATTGTAAGTGCATGAATTATTATTAAGTTTTTTAATGAGTATTTTTCTCTTTTGTCTGATGATGAACAAACTGACTGTTTCTGCTGCAGAGAGGAGTGAAAGAAAGGAACAGAGAAGTAGTTGATGTCTGATGAGTCAGTCTGACTGAAATTTTCATTTCTAATCATGGACAATGGATTAATATTGAACAGTGTGTGGATCATTGTTTTTATTTCTCCTCATGTTGTTCTGAGCTGCAGTGATGAAGAAGAGAGTAAAAGCTTCATCACTGTCAGGAATCCTGTCGGATTAAAGAATCTGTGTTCAGTTCAAATGAAGCTAGACTAGTTATGATATATTTATTTGGTGTGATAAACTCTCTGTGCCTTTTTTTGAAGCTTTGTTTTAAAATCATAGTGGACCCATGGAAACACTCAAGCAGAAAAACGATTCCACTGGTTTATATAAATATCTACTGCTCGTTATTATTGAACACTTTATTGTAAACTCTTTTGTCCCTGTAAGGATCCTGTAGGAATGATGACTCAGTTTTTCCAGTGATTTGATTGGTCAGTTGTTTGGCTGTTGACAGGTTTTGATCTGATCCTCTGAAGTTAACCTGCACCGGAGCAGATAAGGAGTTCAGCATAAGTTACCACGGTGATTTACCCTGCTAATAAGTGAACCACCGTCGTAGGACTGAAAACCCAGAGTTAAACCTGAAGTTACCTCGATAACCTCAAATCCTGCTTTGTAGTACAGACCTGAGGACAAGCCCTTAACCCGGTTTTGATATACCCGAATATGTTAGCTGGAGTATTCTGACAGAAATAGGATCCTGCTGTTAACATCTCATGGAGGTCTCTGAATGCTGCTGACTACCTGCATAGGCGTGGCTTCTACCAACTGATGGAAAAGAAACACAAACAATGGCATCAGAGAAAGTATAATGTCACTTTTAGAGCAATGGGGTCATGGATTGTTTTCGATCGAATCAGGTCAACAGTCACAGTCAAATGAATCTAAGCTTAACGGTTACAAGACTATAAACATCACAGGTGCAGTAGTCAGTATGTATCATGTGTAGGGGAATATGCATAACCAGATTTCTCTGTGAGCCATTTTAACATCTTATCCTGCATATGAGCCTGGGACACTCATGTCCATGTTCAACACACTCACCAACAACTGGCACCACTACAATTCTTCTTACCAGCAGGGGTGTTGTTTGGGACACTCTCCAACTCTTGGACGATGTTGATGTCCAGCAGCTCGAAAGACAGAAGATCCTGACGGATAAAAACAACAGAGCACTAAACATGCTTTACAGTTGCATTATTGGAAATGTAGCTGGTAGTGTTTCTGGGGTTTGGTACATGCCACTTTTTTTTCCTGTTTCTCAAGAGTTCCCAGACTTTAGAGAAATGCAGAGTTAATCACTGGAGAACAAGTTGAAGTAAGTTATCAAGAAACAAGGAAAAACATTTTGTGGTTTCAGCTTCTCCAGTTTGACGATGTATCTCTATTTTATACTGTAAACTGAATATCTTCTGGTTGAGGACTGTTGGTTAGACAAAAAAAGATGTTTGAAGGCGTCAACTTGTACTCCATTTTTCACTCAATCATAGACTAAATGGTTTTTCAATTAATCATAAAAAGTGAGAAAGAAATTCAAGATGAATCTTTAGAATTATGATGTTTTCAGGAAAGAAAAAGAAAGGGCTTTTGATATGTATAATGTATTTTTTGATAATATTCAGCATATAACAAGAGATAAAATTATTATTAACAAGGTGCGATGACCCCTGGGGTCCCCTTAGTTTGGTTGCCCCCTACTAATCTGTCTGTCAGGTAGCTGATTGGTAGATCAGGAACACCTGTGGCGCCAGCTGTGTTCTAGGATATAAAACTAACCACTCTCTGCACACCACATCTTGGCTTTGGTTATGCTGCCGTAGTTTATTCCTTATGTTTTCTTCTGCACCTCACACACCTGCACCAACATCCCTCACTCATGCACACCACACACTACTGACTTTACTGATTACCACACATGTAAAGATTTCATTTGGCACTTTGATGTGGTTTAGTAAAAATATCCTTTATTATCTGTTACTCATTGCGGACCCTGTATTAATGTTATTTTGCCACTTTCTGCATGTGCTTCACCATAAATTCACTTCAATGTGAAGGCAAAATGGTTGGCCTTTACTTTGAAACCGTGTAGAAATAAAATAAGGCTTCTGGCACAACTTCAACTACTTCCAATTTGCATGGAGAAAGGAAAAAGTTCAAAGAGGTCAAAACTCCAGCAACACTTGTAGTAAGTAGAATAACTTTTGACAAACACGTTTCGACTTGTGGCCTTCAACGTGTCGGTCAGATAAAAGTTCTTTTGTTTACTATAAGTGTTACTGGAATTTCGACGTCTTTACTTTGAATCCAAAAGTGTCAGCTTTGACTTTTTTGACTAACTAATGTTGCCAAAATACTTCATATGCAGCAGTAGGTAGTGATAGACTTGTCAGGAGATCGGTTTGAAACTTTGCATGGATGGAATATATTTTATTACGTATTTAACAGCTTAATAAAGGATAACAGCTCAGGAAAGATGGGCTGGGATTAAATGAATACCAGCCACAACAGCGTGGCTGAGCAGCCTCTGAACACAGTCCTCTGGCAGGTTTATAGGACTGTGGACAGACATATAAATATAAACACCTGTACCACATTTTATCATCACAATAGCATCACAACAGTGCAGGATGCAGTCAGAGACTTTATAGGTGAGCAGGTGAGATAAAAATGAAGGCTGAGTTAGAATACAGGTGACTATCAGAATACAGGCCTTTTTGCCTTTCGCTAGATGGTTTCTTGTTATTAATAATGAATTGTTGGCAACTGCAGTTAAAAAAAGAATACACTGATAAGGACAAACACATAGCCACGCACAATTGAAATGTTTGGGTCAAAAGATGTAGAAACAGTGATGCTTGTCTCGTCTGTCATGTGGACACACATAGCAGCTAAGCAGTGTTTGTCAGGTCTGTAACTGAACACAACAGCAGTAATGTTACATGGATTACACAAGAATGTGATAGCATGTCTGTCCTGAGGTTGATGCATTGTAATGATGCAATTTCATAAAACTAATAAAAAATATATCACATTTGCACAAGCCTAAAACACATGGTGTATGATCATCTTCACTTATACTTAAAATGCAATCTGATGTTACACCCTCATTTTGATTTACTCAGATCTTAATCATTTCCACACAGAGATTTATAGATTAGATTTTACATTATGGAAAAAAGAGCACTGGTATCTGTTCAGTACTTGGTAGTGGTCAATACCTATTCAGGTATTAGAATCGGTATAGGGGAGAAAAACTTGGATTGGTGCATCCGTAGAAATAAACATTAGCTGGTTTAGTGTACAGCAGTGTAATGATTTCAGCTTTCATTACCTGTGCAGTGAGCAGGTCTACAGAGGGAATGTAGTACTCTTCTTGGTCCACGGACATTAAAGCTTGTTCCCTAGAACCTACACAGGCTTTTCCATCCTTTGCCAGTGGGTTCTTACCCTGCAGATAAAGACAAATCATTTCAGTCACATACACACCCATATCTACAGTATGTCTCTGTGCATGTATATACATTTATCTATCTGTGTGTATGTTACAGGGCTTAAATGTTGTTTGGTGGTGGTTGGGGTGGGGTGGGGTGGGGGGGTGTGTACTATACAATATGCGTTTTACACCATTTTGCTCTAATCTCTATAAAAAATATCTGCAATGTAAGAGACAGCTGTAACCAATTCTGCAATACTATAGCAACTTTTAAGTGTTTCCTTCTGAAAAACAGATAATAATGGGATATAAATAAATACAGTAACATTTACATTGCTTAAAGAACTGGTAAACTGAAGTTTAAAGTGAAATCAAGAAGGCCACTATCACTTATTTTCTTCATTCATTTTGGGTTGTAAAAAAAGAAATTGTGAAGGACAGATCATGTTCAAGTGCACACACGTATGTTTGATCGCAGACATGGTGTCAATCATAACTGTCGGTCCCGGTCATGTGCGCGGCCAGCAGCGTAATGACCAGGGTCCAATTCATGACAAGAGAGCACTTTCTTATCACTGGTGCATAGAGTATCTTCCTAGAGGATGCTACATTGCCAGTGTTGCCAAGACAGGTAGGTGAACTTTATTATCTTGAACTTGAAAAACCACATCCACAACAAATTCCCAAGTTTACTGACTTCTAATTTTATTTATTTATTCTCACAACATTACGCTGGAGATCCAGTATGGGGTCGGAATACTTTAAGCCCTGATTTCAGTTTATACAAATATTTATTTAATTTTTGGCACTGTTTAATTTCCAGTGGTTTCCTGTTTTTCCATCCACCCATTTATCTACCTGTGGCGTGACACAGGGTGACACCAGTATCCCATCAGCCAGCATCGGCGCAGGGGCCAGAGGGTCAACCACGATGCTGCACCACACCCTCGGGCCAAACTGCTCTCCAGCATGGGCCAGACGCCAGTGGGAGGTGTAGGAGCCCTCCAAGGCAGGTGCACACAGAGCTATGCTCACTATACCAACCTAGAAACAACATCAATATCACAAGAAAGCAGTAATATCTTGTGCAATACAGTGCAAATATCACAACAGTGATGTGCTGTGCTGACCATATGCTTGTGATTCAGTATGATCTAGGTGACAAATTCAGCATATTTTTCTAAAGATAGGCGAAAATGAAAACTTCCCCCATGTTGCCCTCTCACCTGTCCTGGCTGAAGGAAGGGAACAGACACTTCTCTCCAACGGTCCCCAGATCCCACCGCCAAGTTTCCCCACATGAATTTCAGCTGAAGGAAGCAAACAAAGCACAATATGATGCTCACGTATCTGTGGGGATTTATTTATCTACAATCTATATCCGACAATATTTACCTTTACGTTGGAAAAGGAAAAGTTTTTTTCCTGCTAATAGCACAACACAAAAAGTCAGGGGATCACCACCAGTGTTTTCCTGTTTGTGATTTTCATGGACAAGATTTTAAGGTGCCACTGGTTAAAGAAATTCTAAAGACATTTTTAGCACTGCATTAATAATCTTAGAAATCCAGCAGGCTACAGACATTGGGCAGATGGCTTTGATGAATGGATGACTCAATTCTTTTGATGGCGCTAGTGTCACTGTGGTCAAAATTTCTCTATATTCTCAAAAGGTTTAAAATCTAATAGCCACTCTTGTATAATCTCAATTTAACCTATTCATGCTTCTCAGAGGATGATCTCTTTACATCTTGGACACTCCATGAGATTTCCTCTTGTGGCACAATCAAGCCAGAACAGATATTTCTTAATCCAACTAGCAGTTTGCCATGAGGTCTACTCGACACACTAAGAATAGAACAGCACTTTTTATTTGAGTGAACCCATGAGAAAAGAGCAGATGGCTAGCATAGAGGTCTTTACCTTAGTATCAGCGCTCCAGCTAGTACTTCCAGTATTCCTCATTTTCCAGTACTTAATAAACTTGGTCCCAGGACGCAATCGGGTTCCATCAGGAAGGTTCTCGTCCAGAAATGCAGCCGTCATGGCTGGAACCACCAGGGGACAAGGACGTTTTGGACGCCTGGGTAAGAAATAAAGTCCATTTGTCCTGCATCCATCTTGAGTTGTTCTTTTAACAACCTTTTTAATATTTGCTATGTACAGTATTTAACCATTTATCTACCTTTTGGTGTGCAAGTGTTATAGCTAACCCTGTATAAGGATATAATTTTGTTTTTGTTTTTCTTGAGTTACTTCACTCCTGTTGACTGCAGAACTACACCCTGGGGTACAAGCACCTTTGGGTGGGAATCAATGGCCTCCAATCTAACTAATAGGGAGCCAGACCTGTTCAGTCCTATTCAGTCCTGCTCACATCTGGTATTAACATCTGTCACAGGTGATCTGGTCACAAGTGGTCAGCTCTAAGTTCAGGTGTGAACGTACCCAAGATGCACTGAGGACACATTTGAGATCCGATTACTCAGACCTCATTCAGAGGTGGTCTGGACCACATATGGCCACATTATTTAAACAGTGTGAATGTAAATGTGTCATGTGCCACATTGAAGGACCAACAACTCATTTACATCCCCTATTATTTTAAATGGATAAAACCTTATTTCATTTCTCACAGAGCTGTGAGCAGAGCAATGATTCACTCAACCCCTCTGTGCCTCTCTCTCTCTCTCTGTCTCTCTCTTTCATTATCTCTCTCACTCACACATACACACACATGCACACATTGATGATGGACCCATCTGTCTGACTGGCTGAAAACAAAAACCTGTTTATTTGCATATAATAAAGATATAAAGCGGGAAGTGAGATCTGATCACAAGTGGTCACTGAGATTCATTTTAAAGCAGGTGTGAACTGATGAACTCAGAGCTGACCACTTGGGAACTGATCAATGAAGACACATGTTAATGCAGGTCTGAACAAGGCCTTACTCTGGGCTGTTGTGCTGGGTGGCCCGAGGCTGCAGTAGGACTGGGGAGGAGCTTCCATCTCTGTGGGAGGAGCTCCACTGTATGCCCCGCCTTTCCATCCTCAGCTGTTTGCGGATTTCTTTGACCTCAGCCTTCAGCAGACGTTTCTCTGCTTTCAGCCGCTGCTTCTCAGCTTTCCGGAAACTGCGGTCCCCTCGCCTGTAGAACCTGGAGGGAGGAACCGCACAACAATGGACAGTGATGAAAACGAAGACAGCAACATGAAGATGCACATACAGACCACTAACCAAACTGGTCTTCCAGGTATAGGCCAAACCCTCTGTATGAGGTGACACTTCTTAATAGAGATTAAAATAGCTTTTGTATACTGATCTCTAATATTTTGTACAGTATTATTACTGGGCACAAATATAGGGAAGAAATGTAAGATAGGAGTCACACAGCCTCACTTCATTTCATGACTTACCTGCATTACCCCAAAAAACAAATCATAACTGAAAATCTAGTGTGCATGCTGGTGCACTCATGGTCAACCTGTGAATTCAGTTGAACTGTTATTTGCTGTAGTAAACCACTCAAAAATGACATTTTTAGTATTTAGTTTTGTCCCACTAGCAGCATGGTTGAATAGCTGGCAATGATGGGTGATCAGTGTGTCCACCACCTTGGTTCAGATTTAACTGTCTCAACAACAACTGAATAGATTGACATAAAATTTGGTACAAATATTCAAGGTGGATAAATGTGAGATTACCGTGACCTTGACCTTTGACCACCAAAATCTAACCAGTCAAAGTCAAGCCAAATTGTGTGTTTTGAGGTCACCACGCCCCTGAATATCGACCTTTGACCCCCAAAATCTAATAACCTCATCCTTGAGTCTAAGTGAATGATTGTGCCAAATTTGAAGAAGTTTTGTTGAGGCGTTACTTAGATATCGTGTACACCAGAATGGGACGTTTGTCCTTATAGATGGACAGACATCCTGAAACCAATATGTCTCTCGGCATAAAAACTGCCAAATGTCAGTCAAGTGTTTGATAAACACCACAGACATCACAGAATTTGTCTAATTGGCTGATCTGAATCAGCTCTGTCTGTCCATCTGCACTCAGAGGTTGTCATGGTGATCATCAGTGCTCAACTCCTGGACCTGGACTCAGCTAAGACACACCTCTCAACCTGACACTTGCCAATCAAAGACTATCAATCCTATCAGCTAAAGCCTTGTGTTTTCTGAGAAAGGCAGTGATATAATGTACTTGTCAAAAGTAGCTCCAAAGTAATCTACCAATTAGAATATAGGTAACGTGGAGTCAGTCAGAGTGACAAACTGAAATTAACTGCCGAATGCTTCCTGATTACAACTGAAATGAAACATATTTCCAGTTAAAACAGTTTAGAGGTGTGTAAATCATTGTCTGTATTTAGTGTTGGAGCAGTCTATAGTGAGATTTTGACAGAAATGTTAGTAAAGTGGTTGATAAACACCAGAATTTATTTGTATTGCAGTCTATAGGACAGTTTGACAGTTTGTACTCCCATCAGTTTAAGGCTGACAGTTTAAATTCTGTTAGTCTCTGTGCTAAGGCAGTCACTTTATATGAAACAGGACAAATTTGTCTACTAATGAGGAAGAAATGATGCGTCAACATCGAAATATGTGGCCGTAAGGACGAGTAACACAGATTTTTTTTCAGACAAATTGTAGAGCTTCTTCCACTCTAGCCATGATGATGATGATGATGAT
Source organism: Seriola aureovittata (assembly GCF_021018895.1). Classification (NCBI taxonomy): domain Eukaryota; kingdom Metazoa; phylum Chordata; class Actinopteri; order Carangiformes; family Carangidae; genus Seriola; species Seriola aureovittata. The sequence goes on along the minus strand of NC_079380.1, from coordinate 476,192 downwards.
CTGAAAAAAGCATGAAACTAAAACTGTGATAATTCTCTGTACAAGATATCAAAAAGTTGAATATTAGTTTAATAGTTGAATGTCTTGTGAACATTTTTTTTTTAAGTATATTTTTTGGGCTTTTGTGCCTTTATTGGACAGGATAGTAGAGAGAGACAGGAAACGGGGAGGCAGAGAGAGGGGGAATGACATGCAGTAAAGGGCCGTCCGATGCGGGATTCAGCCTCTACATATGGGGCGCCTGCTCAACCCACTGCGCCACTCGACGCCCTGTCTTGTGAACATTTTAAGTTTGAATGAAGTCTGTAGCTGAAAGTATGCTGAAGTAGTTGAAACTCAAAGAGGCTGAAGCTTTCAAGGATTTGAGCATTCTCTCCATTCATTTGAATGGCAAAAACAAAAAAATCACAGAAAAGCTTAATATTTTGAAAATTATAAATAGTAGAATAAAGTTTTATACATCCAATAATCTAGAGAACAAGCTGAATATTTTGATAGTTGAATGGTTTTTGTACGAAAAAGTATGAAAGAGTAGTTAGAGACCGTAGAAAGGCGGAAGAAGTAAGAATAATATGTTGAATGCCTCAGGATTCACACTAATAAAGAGAAACATTTTTGACCTGACAACAACATAGAGTGGGATTGCTTCATTCAGCAATCCCACCATCTAAAAAAAAAACGAATTCACATCAGCCACAGCTCGTCTTGGTGGTAATTATCAAATGTTACTGTACTAAACGTTTATAGTCAACATGGTAAATTTCCACTTTTGCATTTACTTCACCACGACTGCTTTACAGTTAGCACAACTGATTCACACAACAGCTAGGCTGGCTGCAGACTCAGCTTTCTTTCTTGTTGTTAGTGGTGGAATGGAACCAAGGACATTTATTTAAGTACTTGCACAAAACTGAGCTACTTGTGTTCGCATATTTCTATTTCATGCTACTTTATACTTTTACTACACTACATTTACATATTAATGAATCAGAAATAGTAGAACAATAATATTTAACTAGAAAATTCCTCAAGACATTTGAATGTGCCTGCTGCTTGGTGTGTACACGTTTCAATCTCTACAGAGGACGGAATTTTGAGTTTCATTCATGTCTTAGAGAATTATCCTAACTCTGACCTCAGTCACTACAGGTATCCCTCAAAAAGCTCTTTGAAACTGGCCAAAGTGACCTCAGAATGATGGTTTTGAACCTACATTTGTCCCCACAACCATAGCAAGACATGTATACACACATGTACATGCACTAACAGAAGTTGAGCTGTAATAAAGCTATTGTGACTTCTCCTGCTAGAACAGAAGAACATGGACAACAGTAAAAAATGCCCTGAGTTAATCAGGCTAATTAGCCAATCGCAATCAGTTGTGTGAAAGTTTTGGCAGCGACTGCACTTGTGCACTTGTGTATTTCTGCCAATGTGCATGTGTGTATTGTTGTGTGGCAGCAGAGCTGTCTACCATAGAGCCTCCAAAAAACGTGTGTTACCACTTTGAGACACTTATACAGTGAATATCCAAAGGTGGACATGGTTTGTGTGTATGTCAATGTATGTGTGTGAGTGGTGTTAGAAACTACCTAAGCTTAACCTTCAAAAAGCTCTCTGAAGTTGTCAGGACTGGCCAAAATAGCCTCACAATAATAGTTTTTAACTAAATTTCTCCTCACAATTATAGAAAGACATGTACACACACGCAAAGAACTAGGGCTACCGCTTATGACTATTTTCTAACAATAAATCTATCAAATATCTTATCAAATAGTTGATGATCTAAACGATTAATCTTCCTCCAGAAACTCTAAATTAAAAAAAAATCTTGGCATGATCAATAATCCCTGATTCAGGAAACATCTTCATAAACACTGCAGCAGCCGACTTTATGATTTTATGAGATTATTTATCAGCTGCAAGCGCAAAAGATATTAAAAAGTTCTGTCTACTAATGCACAGACAACACATGAGGTAATCCTTCACATGTTCGTGACTGATTTTACTGTGCGCCGTAAAAAATAATAATCACAAAATAACACTGGTTAATGTGCTTATCCTCCCAAAGTCAGACATTAACCAGCTGTTGGGATAGGTATCATTTGAACTGATTGTTCTGGTTTGTTTCAGCCAGTCGCTCAGTTTACAACAATCTGCCACTTTTTAAGATTCATAGTGAGGTAAGATAATCAGTTACAGACAGCTTTGGTTGTAGTGTTTCCTAACAGTTTGTTATTATCCTTACCAGCGCGGTGTTATTGTGTAAAAGACACCTGGGGTTGGTGGGGGAAACAGATGAAAATATCTCTTTTCTGTTTGTTGTTTGTTGAACAGGTAATGGATAAAGTTCTTATTCTCATTTTCAAATGTAACGCAGTAACATGTTTCCTCAGAAACATTTTAACTGACTTACTTTGTTCTTCTATCTGAGAACATTTTTACACAGTGATTTCCTTTACTGACGTCTTTTCACTAATAGTAGTGACACTGACACGTGTTGACGTGCTGACGTATGTGTGGTGTCATATCTCCAGTCAGTTTCTGTTACTGGTAGAGTTTATTGCTGCTCTGTCTGAGCACAGTTAATGTTACTTTCTTCATCACAGTGTCTAACTACCTGCTGTACATTTAAACTTACACTAGTTCCACTCCAGCACTCAGAGCTCTCTGCTCCTTTTAGCGACTTTCACAAACTCAGCAGTTGTTTACATGCTGTTCCGATCTGCTAGTTACTTTAGCTTAGCAGTTAGCACTAGCTTCTGTCTCTCTCCCTCTCTCTCACTTGCTCGGTGTGGTGTTGTTGTAACTTCAGTGTAGAGGATTGTGATGTTTATTACATCTTCAGCGATGTCTGCTGTCTTACTTTAGGCACAGCTCCACTCGCTAAACAGAGTTAACTGGGAAATCTAACTGCTATCCCTGAAATGTTTCCCCAAAAAAAGTCAGACAAACTCTATTTAAATCCCACAATTTCCAACTTTCATTGACTATTTTTTAATTGAAAATGTAGAGATTCTTAAGGTCCTGTATCCCCCAGTTTTGGTTTCATTCTGATATCTTTTACGGTTTTTCAGGATGTGATGGGAGTACCCTCCACCTTTCCTACTGACTGAACTACAAATTCAGGAGCAGGTGTTACTGCAGAAAAGGGCAGAAAAGGGCAAAGCTGATTCTGATTGGCTATTTAAACTCATTAATTGTTAGCCTTTTAACTCAGGTATGAAAGCAACTCTAAGATAAATCAACACAGTGTATTTGCGTGTACTTGTGTGTGCGTGTTGATGTGTGGTTCTTTGCATGTGTGTGTATATGTCTTTTTATAATGGTGAGGACAATTTTGGATAAAAAAAGAACATTATTGTGAGGTAATTTTGACGGTCCTGACAATTTCAAAGGGCTGTTTGAAGGTTAAAAGACAAACTAACTCGATCATCATTATATGGATATTAACAGTGTCTCAACCTGGTAGCACAAGGTTTTGGAGGCTCTGGACACTTTATTGGAGATCAACTTCTGTTAGGGCATGTACATGTGTGTATACATGTCTTGCTATTGTTGTGGGGACAAATTTGGGTTTGAAACCATTAGTGTGAGGTTATTTTGGCCAGTCGTGACAGCTTCAAAAGGCTTTCTGAGGGACAACTGCAGTGACTGAGGTCAGTGTCAAGACAAAATGATGTCCTCTGTAGAGATTAAAACGTGCACGCACCAAGCAGCAGGCACATTCAAAACTTCTCCAGGAATTTTCTAGTTATTATTATTATTATTATTATTATTATAATATATATATATATATTTCTAATAATTCTTAACTAAGTCAATTCAGCATTCTGATGCATGTTGATGAAGCTAAAAAACTGCATTTTATGAATTTGGGCCCCTGCCCCTCTACAATCCTCTGCACTCAGTTCCCACATGTAGCTACTACTTTAAGCAAGCTCAACTTTATCAGACTGCACTCAAGTGAGTTAGTGAGTTTTTAAACACGGTTCAGGGTTGTAAAGCTGTCATTTATATAGCTGGCAATTAGTTTGGTAACATATAAAAGGCCTGCTCTCCAGTAGAAGCAGGGCTGCAGGTACATAGCGCGAACATACACACACAGACACACACAGACACACACACGGAGCAAACAGCATGACAGAGGCTGCGCCGGACACAGAAACGGATGAAGCAAAGAAAACTACTATTACTGGACTTGAAGAAAACTATCACTGAGCTTCACTGTAAGTGCAATAAAACGTAAAAGGTAAGACGTCTGAGCTGACTCAGATGATAAGCCTTACATTTTTTCAAATGACACTCTACATGCTGGAATTTTACTTGTAATGGAGTATTTATAGAATCCCTCCTACTTAACTTTACTTAAGTAAGGTGTGTGAATACCTCCCCCACCACTGTTTGTAATTTGTCACTATCAACCCCAGGCTGTAAATCGTATTGCTAATGTGTTAAAGAACAGAAGAAAAAGTAAATATGACATAAAAATGTCTACAAATATAGAAAACAGGACATATGTAATTGTAGCACCATTGTGTTGTCATACTTGCTGTGGTCAGGAGCAGGTGATCCATGTTCTGGAATGGACAGAGGAGTCCTGGCTCTCACCAGGTTGTGACTGGGATCATGAGAGAAACTGCAGGGCTCGCACAGAGTACAGGAAGTACACACACTGATGAGAGACAGAGACGGAGGGAAGAGAGAGAGGGGAAAAAAGATATACAGAGAGTGAGGAGAGACAGGAGAATGTTACAAAAAGAGAGAACAGTTAGGGAAATTCCAACTAAAGAACTGACAGCATGACTAAGTGCAACCTCAGTTTCACTATCTACAGAGACTGTTCTGGTTAATGTCTGAGATATCAGGGAAAGATTACATGTCTGTCAACATAGTTTCTGCATGCTCCTCCTGTCTCCTGTCAAGCTTTGACTTTGCCTTTTACTTCACCTTCACATGGTAATCATTAACAAGACAAGACTTCAACATGTTAAATACTACACAAGCACCATTCTCATGTAAGTGATGCCTCAGATATAATTATCTGCACAGTTGTGTTAACGTTACATTTATCCTATTTAACTGTCCATCATGAGTCCAACAGTGTCGTAGGAAAGCAATGCTAAAGTACCGTAGTAGTTTTCTGAGCATATAGCTGGATGTGATAACTCTAGCTTAGCATGAAGACTGGAAGCAGGAGAAAAAAAGCTAGTCTGGCTATGCCCAATGTCCAAAACTACCACACCACTTATGGCAAGACGTTTTAACATTTAATGGCTAGTCTGCATATGCATTACAGCAGATATCCGCAATTCAGTTCTTCCTAGTCAAAATGGACATTTCAGATATCCACAATGACATTCTTCCTATCCACAATTGTCATTTCAGATATCCACAACTTCAGTCTTCCTAGGACAAATGACTTTTCCCATTCATGTGTATGGGGTTTCTCATTACAGATATCTTTAATCCAATTGTAGATAGCCACAACGTCAATCAGGATATCTGCGACTAAATTATGACTATCCATAATTCCAGTTTGAGATTTTATTAACTAGTCAAAACGATGTCTCGTTTTGACTACGAGACATCGTAGTCAAAACGATATCTCGACTACGATATCTTGAACTGAATTGTGACTAATCAGAATTAAATTGTAGATATCTCCAACTGGAATTATGGATAGTGATAGTTTTAATTGTAGATATCTATTATCAAGTTATAGATATCTTCAAATGAATTTTGATTAGAGATATCTCAAATTGGAGATATCTTTAACTTTCATTCTGCCTAGTCAAAATGTAATTAAAGATATCTTGAAATAGAGTTATGACTAGGCGAATTGACGTTGCAGATTAATTATTATAATCATGTCAGAAGTTATGGCAAGTAGGAGTAGGGGCTTACTGTAGGCGGGAGCGCATCGTGTGTCTGGAGACAATAAATGTTCAATACGTCGTACATTTCTAGAGCAACTCTCAAGTGAACGAAGCTCTCGTTCCCCACAAATTCATTGATAATGAGCTTGCTCTATTTCATGGCATTTTCTAATTATCTTGTCCACAACAGCAACCGCCATTTCTTCTGTTAACACTGTTCAAATCATTTGTTTTTTGGGCGAATATTCAATGGAAAGCCTCTTCTCTCTTCCTCCAGTTCATTTGGGTCAGTATCCAATGGGAAGCCTCAAATGAGCAACGTCATGCACAACAATTCTGACGAGTCAAAATGACGTTTGCGATATCATTAACTTTAATTCTGCCTAGTTAAAACTGAATTACAGATCTCTCATATTCATTATAGATGTGTGACGAGCCAAATGTCGTTTTCAGTGACGTCATAGCAGATATCTGTAATTCAGTTTTGACTAGTCAAACTTTTGACTTGCCACACAGAACTTTTTCTCTCTTTACATGGTGGTTTAAATGCTGCCATCTCAACGCTGCCAAAACAACTTGGATTGTTTTCTAAACATAAGAAGTTAATCATTTTTCTCATATCCAGTTATACTGTCCTCCTTAAGGTGTAGAAAACCTCAATTAGACAGCTAGCCGAGCTCTTTTCACAAAAGATATGAGAGTCAGGATGTAGCTTTCTAGGTCTGACTAATTAATACAACTCAAGGTGCATGATGACGTGAAAATGGAGTGAAACTGAATACAGTATAATCACTAAAATATTCCTATACAGAGGTAAGTATTCAAGTGTAAAGCATGGTTAGCACTGTACTAAAGCCAAAGTAATAATAAACAATAAAGACCAACCAAACAAATGCTAACAGCTAACAGCTACCTGTCACAAAATGTTTCTTAATACACTAAGTTGAACTGCTTATTTATGTTTTTTCAACTTACAGGCAATGCTTTCTATAGCACAACAACAGGATGGCAACAGATGAACACCTTGTGCTCTGGTGGAGCTGAAATCTAACCTCCTAGGGCCCACATGTGATGTTTTTGTTGCTACTTCCTGTCCAGACAGGAAGTTGCATCATAGGACTGTACCATTAAACAAGATTTGCTGTAGGGGTTTCCCGAAACTCACACTAAGGAACATGAATGCCCGAGGGGCAGAATACTTCTCGCCTGGCCCTTCTCAGGGTCACTACTTATGAAAGACAGTCCTTCACTCTTTGGCCTTTCCTCCCGGCAACAGGAGTACAATCTATGAGACAGGTCTCAAGAAAGTCTTTGGAGTACCATAACTAGTAGTCTTAATTTCCACCTTGCGCACCTTTCCATCAGCGCTAGGGAGAGCTGAGGTGACCAATGCTGTTGCAAGCAACTTGATGGTGCTTTCAGGACATTCCACATTCCACTTTCGCTGGCTCTGTAGGGTTGGGAGGTACTCTCGTCTCCAGTATGTCCAAAACGTGTTGCCAAGGGTCTACACTTGTCTCCACTGAGCACTGTACAGATCTGCATCTGTAAAAAATAACCTGGTGTCCATAGTCAGCTTCCGCAGTAAAGCTCTCCCTTGGACAAAGGTGCTACCAGGCCTAGGGGGTCAAAGACACTATTTACTGTGGACAGGACACCACACTGGGTGAAAGGTTTGTCATTGTAGGACAATGAAAAGGTGAACATGTGTTGCTATTTCACAACATAGTCCCAGACTACGTTGCATAGGAGCAGTCTCTTTGCTGAGGTCTAGGTCCCTCAGAACCTTTGCTTGATCTTCTGAAAGAAATGCCTCCATAACAGCAGGATGGACCTTCATTCTGTAGTCGATGATGTCCTTGGACAGGTGATTATCCCTATACCATAGGTACTGCAGAACGTTTTGGTGATCCTCCCTTACACCAAAGCAATGAAACGTGTTGCACATCAGTGGTGATGGCAACCTTTTCCTTTCAAAAGCAGCAAACACTTCACATCCTTTTGCAGTGCAGGGGCTGGCTCAGCATGATCATTCTCCAACAACTTCCCCATGTAGGCAGTGTATTGCTCTTTCACCTCTGGCTTCCTTTTCTAAGCTGCAACGCAAAGACAAGGGTGCTTGTTCCTGGTTGTTGGGGAGACACTGCCTGAGTACCTTGAAGGCTCTTAGTTTCATCTCTATAAACTTCCTCATCCATGGTTTTTAAAAAGACCATGTCCTCAATTGATGGAGCCAGCTTGTTGTCCTGTTTAGTTGAACAAAGTGCATTCAATCGTGCGCTCTGTGACTCTTACTTTGCTGCCCTTGACAGAGTCGGACAGGTCGCCTGGTTGCTCCCTGCCATAACTCACTTTCTATTTCAGCTGCATAAAGCTCTCACAGGGAGCTACCATTCTCCAGCACATTTGTCCTGAAAGTGCTCACAACTGGCTTGTGTGCATATATCACCCACCAGAACCCAGCCTAGGTCCAACCTCTATGCGAGAGGGGCGTTGTGTGGTCCACTGCCCTGCTGTCGAACCTTCTGTACCCTAACAATGTCCCTTCCTAGTAAGAGAAGAATTTGGGCTTTTGGATCAAGCGTCGGAATGTGGTCTGCCACCGACTTCAGGTGGGGGAGATGAAGAGCTTCATCTGACATCGGTATTTACAAGAATGTGGGTACATTCTAAGTGTTGGTAAATCAAGACAGACTTTCCCGTTCACTGACTCGATTTTGAAGCCCTCTGCTTTTCTTCCAGATATGTCAACTTGTCCAGCACAGGTTCTGAGTGAGTAAGAGGTTGAGCTCTGGATGTTAAAGGCATCAAAGAAGGCTGACCAAAGTAATGAGCGGTTGCTCTGATCATCATTTATGGCACACATCTTGATGACTTTGGGTAATTTCTCCTCTATTGGGCAGTATCCAGGTTAAACCCGGGAAGGTATCCATCTTCCTTAGCAGAACAAAGCTCCATTAAAAGATCACCAAGCTCCCTGAGCTTGACATTGTCTTTGTTGGAGATTTTGGGGACACAGTCCAGTTTCCTATTGAGTGCGCATTCATTCTAACAGCTACATATATGTATATAGCTTTAATGAAGGTGAAGGCTAAATGCTAAATATGCTAAATATCACTAGCAAATCACAAAAGAAATCAACATTTCTTGAACCGCGTTTCGACCAAAAAGTACCTGGAATTATTCAGGAACTAAAAGGTTCCTGTGGCCCATTGTTGTCTGTGTTTCCAACCTGGCCTAAAGTCCCGGGAAGATTATGCAAAAATTTTACTTGACATTACATTATACACAGCACTTTGAGGACATAACATGAATGAAAATATGGGACAAATTATGTCCCGTATTCATTCAATACAGGACATAGCATTTTATTTTCAAATACGAAATGATCCTGTATTATATGTGACAGGTGGCAACCATAGCCACTCCAGTTGTAGTGGTTTAATTTTTTAATTTTAAGTCCCGTTTCAGTTTTTTTACCTTCTCCCAGACCTGTTTCGCGGTGTGGATAATCTGTTTGCTCACTCGGTGCTCGCTCCCTGTGGACTTTTAAACATCGTGGGTGAAATAAAATGCGATTACTCAACCACTCAGAAATGTTCAGCACTGGAGAGCGCACCCCCCAAAGGTTTTTAAACTTACAGGCAATGCTTTCTATGGCACAACAACAGGATGGCAACAGATAAATGCCTTGTGCTCTGGTGGGACTGAAATCTAACCTCCTGTGGCCCACGTGCTGTTTTTGTTCCTACTTCCTGTCCAGACAGGAAGTTGCGTCATAGGACTGTACCATTAAACAGAAATGTTGTAGGGGGTTCCCGAAACTCACACTAAATGCCTGAAGGGCAGAATACTAGTATTTAAGAAGAGATAATTTTGCAGGTTGTGTTTGGCTTCATTGATGGTAGCTTATAATGACTGAACAGCAAAGAGGAAATAATTAGTCAAAAAGCTGCTATTGCTGGAACCTTTATGTGACTCTGCACTCATGTAGGTAATTTCCTAATTCAAAGTGACTTGCAATTAGCCAGTTAGCTGCCAACAATACATACCTGCATTGGTAGCCTCCTCCAGTGGTCTGTCCCCTGCAGGAGGAGCAGGGAGGGGTGGAGGAAGATGGGGCTCCAGGCAGGGTGGAGGACACCTCAGGAACCTGCTGGGCCTCTGCTCCACCTACTGCTTCCCCTCTACCTCCTCCAGCTCCCCCTGATCCTCCCCCTCCTCCCAGTGGCTTGTGGATGCAGCACTGTCCAGAAAACTCCCTGCAGATTTTCTCCACCGCTTCACGAACCACCTGGTCCTTAAACTGTGGGGTGAAGTTGGGAGAGTAAGAAAGTCCATCTTTTAGTAATAAGACATTTCCTTCACCAGAAAACCTAACTTGTGCTGAAAGACAGTGTCACCTCCATCTGGTTGTTCTTACTTTCTCCATGTAAGAGGTGAACCAGGCAGGAGGAGTCTTGTCTTCTTCTTTAGTGCCTTTCACTTCTTTCATGATCACCTGATCAACAGAAGAAGAAAAATCAATCAGAAAAAACTACACCCACAACACTGGATGTACACAAAATAACATTGGTGTTAGCCAGTGTGTGTAGAGGTGGCATGGAATCATCATCATCTTACAAATCATTCCAATGTGATACGTTTCTCGCCTTCAAAATAAATCTATTGTCCATGACATGTTGTGGTTTAACAGGGAGTCACGTGCCAGACTTTCCTTGAGTCTTCACTGCCTGGCAATTTCATGCTGATGACAGGGCAGGATGATAGTCCCCAGTGTTGTGCCAGTTCTCACTTAAAAAGAACTAGTTCAAATTTCAGTTCATGTACATAAAAATTAACTAGTTCACATTCATTTGTACCGTTTTTTTTTCTATAAAAAGAATAAGAACCTCCTTCTACCCATCAATCACCAGCCCAAATCATTGCCACTCCCAAAATAAATGAATGATTGTATACCACTGAAGAATCACAGACATGAGTAACATTTAAAATCCGTATATAAAATTAATCCGTCTGAGTTTTAACTCGTTTGTTTATAGAACTGCTTGAAATGCTCAAACAAACTGGCTTCAGCAGTAGTAGATGCGTCTGTACCATGGTTGTATTACCATCTGTACCGCTAGCACTGGCCTTGGAGGGCCGTGTCGCAGGGTTACTTCTGTGATAGTGTTAGCTAAAGCTAACTCTATCAATCTTAAAATAAACTCATCACTGGTAGCCTTGTTACCAAATCGGTCAGAGCTGCAGAATATGTGCCCTCCAAGAGGCTGCGACAAGCTGTCTCCTGAGGGAACGCGGAGTGTCTGCCCTTTGTGCTCAGTGGGGTATAGACGTTGGTCATCCTGCTGTTGGTATCAGCTTATTAAGCTTACTTTGTGCTCTCGCTGTTGTTCCCAGCATGTGATAGCGTTGGTAGTTTGTGTTTTTTTACAGTTAATGGCAAGAAGGTGCTTGCCTAAAAAAAAAAAGAAAAAGAAAAGAAAAGAAAAAGAAAGCAACATCGGTCCATGTTTTTGGTTGTTAGTAGCCAGCAGTGGTGTTTGAGCTGACAGGTTTACTAGCTTAGCTGTTAATATCAGTTGGTGAAGATTGTGTCTTTTCCAAACATGCTTTTTGGTTTGTTCCAACTGTAAGTAACATTGCTCTCGCTGGAGCTGATCTGTTAGATGTTACAACCCTGGTTTGGTGACAGCAGTGCTCCCAGTATACATACAATGTCCTCAGTGGGGGTTGGACAGCCTTGGACACCCTCTTAGAAGCAGGAGGAGGGTGTGTCCCATGTCTCGGAGCCGGGCTCTCGCTCCTCAGACCAGAGCTCCATGGATGACACAGGGGCCAGCTCTGTGAGGACTGCCACTTGACATGCCATCTGACACGGTGCCCGTTAGTGCCTTTTTACGATGCAGGCCACCCGCTGCTGCCTTTACTGTTCCCCTCTCAGAGGAGTATTTGAGGGAGCTGCATGCATGCTGGGAGGACAGTAGAAGATGCTCCCATCATACTTCAGATGGCCTATCCTTGGCTGCTATGCAGGATACAGTTCGGCCTGCATCACATGCCGGCTATTGAGCCTGCTGTTGCATCCCTCATAATGCCCCCTGATGAAGCCCTGAGACCAGATTCCAGGTGTCCTCGACTCCAGTGTTTAGTCACTGATGATCCGTTAATGCAGGGGTTATGATGTAACATCACACATGGGGCGGATCGGCAACTATTTCTGTCACTTCATGCTCACCTTTCTCAGCTTCCCTGCGATAAGCAGGGGTAGATGCTTCCATTACCAGCCTCAGTGATGCTTCATTGCAGGCTTTTGCCTTTATGTCCAGGGAGCTTGGATGCCTAATGTCCACCTTGGTGCAAACTCAGCTTGACTCCTTTCTGGCAGGCAGAGGGTTGCTGTGACTGCCGCCTTCTCCCTCTCCCTACCATTGCCATCATCTCACGCCAGGAGTTACAAGGGGCTTCAATGCCCCGATGCTTGGAGGCCAGTCGATAACTTTCATGGCCCAGCTCACTTGTTCTGCAAACCACCGAGCCTGGGCTCCTCATTGTCCCGCTCCCAAGACCTCCAGAGGTCATGAGACCAGGGATTGAGGCCTCAGGGCCAGTTGTCTGTTATTTTTCCCAGCAGTAGCTCAGATGCTAGGCTGCTTACATTTCAGATCCCTGGGTGGTTTCATCCTTGGTACAAGATCCAATTCCAATGCAAGCCCCCAGCTTCCAACTGGGTCGGATTGACCATCATTCCAGGACCTGGCAAAGGCTTTAGCCCCGAACGAGGGCTTTTCACCAATCTGGCCGAGGGTGCAATAGAACTGGGAAATCCCCTGTCACATCCAATGGGGTCCAACTTGTCTTGTTTTCTGGTGAAGAAGAAGACAGACGGGTTTCATCCAGTCCTTAATGTAAGGGAGCTCAACAAGTTTCTCAAGGTACTGACATTCCACATGGTTGGCACAACAGCTGATCGACCTGTTGACCCAGGGGAATGATTCACATCCATCGACTTGAAGGACACTCTCTTTCATGTGCCATTGCACCTCAACAATGCAGCCTGTTTTTACGTTTTGCCTTCTATGGCCGTTGTTTTCAATTCCGGGTGCTTCCATTCGGTCTCTCCGCCCCTGCACTCATGGGGCATGAAAATACTGGACAACTGGCTGATCTGTGTACCATCAAGGGCACAGGCGACCCGAGTCACAGCTCCTTCTCTCACGCTGGGTCTCACAGTCAATTTTGAGAAGAGCTCACTGACTCCTTCTCAGAGCACAATTTTCATTGGTGTGGCTCTGAACACTATCACACGGCTTGTCCATCCTCTATCACACGCCTTGTCCATCCTCTCAGTGTGTGGATCAGTGTGTGGATAACATTCTGCGGCTCCTTGCCCACTTCCAATAGGGCAGGGCATTGCCATATGTCCAGTTCCTGTGCCTCTTTGACAAAGCGACAGCGGCCTCAACCGTTGTTCCCTTGGGCTTATTGTCTGCACTCCCTGCAACGATGGCTAAACATAGACCAGCTCCAACGTCCATCCAGAAATCTCTCACATGTGTGGTGTAGGTGAGGTGTGTGTGCTTGTATCTCGCACTAATGGGACTGAGAGCGAAAAAAAGAGAAGCGCCAAAGCAAGTTTATCCATGTATAGAAACAGTAACTTAAGACATAGCCAGACAAATTGGTTCATAAGAGACAGCACTGGACACACAGTCTGCTTCGCGTTTCCCGGGCAGCTGCACCACTGCTACTGCAGCTCTGTCTTTCTACATACAGTTTGCCTATTTTTGTTTACAATTGTTTAGAGCAGTGATTCTCAAAGTGTGGTACGCGCACCACTAGCCTTTTGTTTTTGCTAGCAAAAACAAAAAGGCACAAACCAGTGAGGAGATATGACGAAAACTATATCAAATTTGGATTTATTTGGAGCGGGAGAGAGGAAGAGCCCAGGCCGCAGTGTGTGATATGTGGCGACGTTTTGAGCAACGAATGCATGAAACCATCGCATGACCCAGACATTGCAGGACTGTGTTCACAGAGGCACGCGCACCCATCACATTAAGCTCATGTAAGTTGTCATCAATAGTCTGTGTATGTTTAAGTACAGCTGTTAATCTTAATGCTCTTCCTCACTTTTGTTTTATTCTTAATCTTATTGTTCTTCCTCTCTGTTTGTGTGTGTTTCTGTTTCAGAAAGCAGCCATACAGTAGTGTGTGAAGTTCGGACAGCCTGTTTTGATTTTTTTTTAATCAAGTACAGTACAGTTTTATTTAGTCTTTAAGAACTGTTTTTGTTTTTTTTTACATTTATTTACAAGTACAATGTTTATTTTACTTTTATGTGCAATATATTTTAATTGAATCATTATTTAAGAACTGTTTTTTTTATTTTCCTATATTTAAGCGCAGTGTTACTGTTCAAACTGTGTAAAATGTTACACTGGCTGACAATATTAAATATACTTCTTTAGGAATAAAACCTCTGCCTTGTTTTTGATGAATGCTTAGGCTTACTACGCTACTGTATAGTGTTGGTCATTATGGTGGTACTTGGAGAGCCAAGTATTTTCTGAGGTGGTACTTGGTGTAAAAAGATTGAGAACCACTGGTTTAGAGCAAGACACAAATACACAGAGAGAGAGAGAGAGAGAGAGAGAGAGAGAGAGAGAGATCCGGGAAAATGTCATGTCTGTGTCATATTCATATAAAGTTCATATATTGAAACTATAGGCTAGTGAAAGGTGTCATTTATATATAACACTGCTGGTATCGTATCAGTATGTATATCAACAAATGTTTCCCTGTGTTTTTGCTGGGAGCCGCTTATCATAAGTGAAAAACAGGCAAGATACCGAATCTTGATCACACAAAGCAGCAGCGAAGCATGAGAGTGTGTCTCTTTATGCATCAAAGGGTTAAATCATGCATTTATCAAGTTCTACAGAGGAGATTTCTAAATATCGCCATATATTTTGTGTACTGAGACGACTTCAGCTCTTTTAATGCTTTCAAGAAAAGAAAGCATTAAAAGAGCTGACTGATTTTACTTATACTGATCTGTCTTTTCACTAATACTAGTGACACTGTTCATGTGTTGACGTGTTGACGTGCTGACATGCTGACATACTGACGTCAGTGTGGTGTCTCATCTGCAGTCTGTAGAGTTTCTGTTAGTGGGGGAAGCGCTACAATTTGTCTGAAAAATTCTGTGTAACTCATCCTTACAGTCATGTATTTCGGTCTTCACAAATCATTTCTTCCTGATTAGTAGATAAATTCATCCTGTTTTATACAAAGTGTGTACATGAGCACAGAGACTAACATAATTTGAAAAGTGACACTCCAAGTGATGCGAGCACCCTCAAACCAGAAGTAACCCTTCTTTTTAACTCGCTCCTATTTCCACACTTTTGGCTCTAGAAACACCAAAACCACATAGAGGTGTTCAGGAGAGTCTTGTGGCACTGGCCAAGTGATAATTTTGCTGATATGATGTACTGTTTTGTATTAAATTGCAGGAATTTGAGAAGTTCACTGACCCCTTTCTCCCATTATTTGTATGAGCTCTGTGTCTTCAACAGCCGGACTATCTCTTACACACACAGACACACAGACACACACACAGACACACAGACACACACATTTACACACAAAATTGACACATAGAAATGTAGACAGACAGACAGGCAGATAGACAGGCAGATAGACAGTTTCATTCACGAAACATTTAGCTGTTAATTTCAGTTTGAAATCTAACTGACTCCACATTACATACATTTTAATTGGTGGATTACTTTTGGAGCTGATTGTGATTGGTCAATTGCCTTTGGAGCTCATTCTGATTGGTGGATTACCTTTAACCAGTGTTTGTCAGGTGCTACCTTTTTCAAAGAGAAAGACAGGTGCGCATCCAGTGAGACAGCATTGTCACCTTATCAACCTCTGAGTGGAGGGAGGGGGCACACATCTGGGGCAAATTACCTGATTAGAGACTCCTCTGATATGTGTGGTGTTTATCAACCACTTTACTGACAGTTCTGCAATGACACACATCTCAACTGTTTTCACTGGAAATATGTTTCAGTCCAGTTTTATTAAGGAAGCATTTGGCAGTTAATTTCAGTTTGTCATTCTGACTGACACAGAAACACACATAAATACAGACAAGCAGAAAGGCACACAGACAGATAGACAGGCTCTCAAACACACACACACAAACACACACACACAAACAGATACACACCCCCACTTTGCGCCATATTAAACCATTCAGCTATCAAAATGTTCAGCTTCATCAAGAGATGTATCCTTACCTTCAACTTTTTGATATTATTCATTTTCGAAATGATCATTTTTTTCTGCAATTTTTTCACAGTGTAAGTAAATGGAGATGATGTTCAAATCCTTTAAATCTATTGCGTCCTTGAAATTTAACTTCTTGAGCATACTTTCAGCTATAGGCTTCATTCAAACTTAAAAGTTTTCACAACACAACGCTATTTAGCGATTATTCGGCTTATTGATATCTTAAATTAAAGTTTCTAATGCTAGGATGCAGTTCATATTTCACCATAATTACTTATTCACTTTTTAAAGGCATTTTATTCTAACTTCCACTTTCGCCAGTAAATAAATTGGCTTTCAATTGTTTCAACAAAATGTGTCAATTGTCAGCGTTTGCAGTTAAGGACTTCCGCTCCTCCAGTTTAAAATTTTGGCATGTCATTTTTCAAAGCACTGTACTTTTTTTTAATCTTCTTAATATGAGCTGCTTTCTCAACTATTTTAACAGTGTGTCAGAGATCTCCTTCAGGTGTGACATTTCCTGTTCTGATGATGTTTTTCTGTTTTGTACATTTTGTAATTTTTTTTTTTGAGTTTTGTGCTGTTTGTTAAACCGTTCATCAACAGTTCGGGTCTTTTTGAACCATTTTATTCATTCAACCTCCAGCTTACAATTTTTTCTTTTATCTTCAGCCATTGCTTGAGCTACTTTAGCATTGCTTCAGGAGTTGCTTCAGCTTCTTCAGCATTGCTTCAGCAATCTCATTCATCTCTCAGCATTCACACGCATTTTCTTCAGGAAATGGATTTTCTAGTTATTCTTACTTCTTCTGCCTTTTCACAGTCTCTAACTACTCCTTCATACTTTTTTGTACGGAAACCATTCAAATATCAAATCTTTCAGCTTGTTCTGTACATTATCGGGTGGACAAAACTTTTTATTACTATTTATAATTTTCAAAATATTAAGCTTGTTCTGCAATCTTTTTGCCATTCAAATGAAAGGAAAGAATATTCAATTCCTTGAAATCTTCAGCCTCTTTGAGCTTCAACTACTTCAGCATACTTTCAGCTACAGACTTCATTCAAACTTTAAAGACATTCAGCTATTAAACTTGTATTCAACTTTATGATATCATTGCAGTTTTTGAATTATCACAGTCTTAGTTGCATGCTTTGTTTCAGATAATTTTTGAGCTTATAATGGGTGTCTATTGCACGGAATGTTCAGGGCTTGAGGGGATGACATCACTCGTCCTTATGGCCACATAATTTTCACACATAATTTCTTCCTCAGTAGTAGACAAATTTGTCCTGTTTCATACAAAGTGTCTACCTTAGCACAGAGATAACAGAATCTGAAATGTGACCCTCCAAGTGATGCGAGCACCCTCCAACTCTACCATAGACTGCAATACAAATTCAGGAGCTGATTTCAGGAGAAAACGAACTATTACGGTTTTCCAAAAATCGCAGTTTACGTTTTGTGTCATTTTCAGACAGTTTCTGAATTTATAATGGGTTTGTATTGCACAGAATGTTAAGACTTATAGTGGATGACATCACGCACAGATAAGATATCAATCTCTTTATTGAAGCCTTGGGACGACCATGGTAAGGTGATCTTTTCAATAGGACTTGCAGTTTCCCTCCATTATCCCATTTTAGAACACAAGTTTCATCTTAAAAGCTGTTGTCTGTCTAGGGAGACAAAGGGGGTTTGTGTGTGTGTTTCCCTCCTCCCCCTGGTGGCCACAGTCACCGTAGCAGCCAGTGTCTCAGCAGTTGCTACTGACAGTTACTGGGCAGAAATGGGCAAAGCTGGGGAGTCACGTAGCGCAGGCGCCCCATATATAGAGGCTACAGTCCTCGCTTCAGCTGGCCCCCGGTTCGACTCCCGCTTCGGACGGCCCTTTCCTGCGTGTCATTCCCCCCCTCTCTGCCTCCTCATTTCCTGTCTCTCTACTGTCCTGTCCATTAAAGGCACAAAAAGCCCAAAAGATTCTTCCAAAAAAAAAAAAAAAAAAGAAATGGGCAAAGCTGACTGTGATTGGCTAATTAGACTTAACGTTAACTCTTAGTCTTTTAACTCAGGTAGTAGAGCAACTCTAAGGTAAATCAACTCAGTGTCTTAGCATGTACTTGTGTGTGTGTGTGTGTTGTGTGATTCTTCGCGTGAGGTAACTTTGGCATATGCTAAATTTACAGTATAATCACATTGAATCTGTGTCTGTTTGTAGGCTTATTGATTTGATATAAAACATATAATTTTTCATGAATCAATTGTGGATACGTGTCAGGGATGAAAGCCCCTGTATGAGCCAGTAGTGGATGTTGCATAAAGCAAAATATCGAAAACACACACTGTCTTTCTATGTATGGAGTATGCCACAAGTAAGAGTGCATTGTTTTAATTTTGTTTCTTTGCAACAATGGCTGTTGCTTGTATTAAAGTTACATCTGGATATGCCCCTGCTGAATTTACAACATATCTAGACCGACATTGGTTTTATGTTTGTTTGTAGGCCTATCGATTTATTTCTTATTTGGTAAATGGTACGTTATATAATTCTTAATAATTTATTATAATTATTAATAATAATAATAATTAGCCTATTACAGACAGCTATTTTTTTAAATTTTTTTAGAGACAGTCCGTTTTGAAACAAAACCACAATTCAGTGTGATTACCAGGCTAAAGCTAGCAATATCCACTGTAGTAGCAGAACCGTGTGAGAAAGCGGGGATGAAGTGTGAAAAACATTCACTTGGAGCTCCTGTTAGCCTGCTGCTAACACCATGGCTGCTCCACTATGACTATGAAACACATACCTTTAGGTCTATAGAGTCAAATTAAGGTAATTACTATTTTGAGCTTGTGAAATGATAACATCGTTGGATGTATGTCACTTTTTGTGTGCATGTAAAGAAAATATATATTTTTGCATGTATCTGATATTATAATATGTTAAACGCTTTATATACAGTCTATGGTTTTTACCCAAGTGGTTACACCACACAGCTAGCTTACATGCAGTAAATTAACAAGACATGTTATTACAAGTTACTCCTCATATATGTAATATTGGCCAAATGTAGACATATACGCAATTAGCTACTAAGATTACTTTAGCACATAGCTATAAACTTTTCTTTGAAATATGGAATCTAACTGTGTTAGCATTGACTTTGCACCATGCAGCCGGGAGTTTGGTGCAGTCAGGTTGCCGGGCAGGTGCTCCTCCCCAGCTCCACCCTATTGTCCATAATGGACAGTTTGCCTTCATCTAATTGGCTGGTCATTGGGAATCGTGGTAATTGGCAATTCAGACTACATTTATTTTCCAGGTGTAAATATCGGATCAAAATTGGTGCTTGTAACTCCTAGCTTGTAGCTTGTAACTTTTTACACACGTACAAATTATATTTGAGTGCACAAAACTTTTTCAGACATTCACAAAATATTTCTACAGTTACAAAACTTATTTACACATTACCAAATAAATTCTCACATTCAGATATGTGCACACATTTTTTTTTTTTTTTACATGCAAACAAAAAGTGATATACAACTGCAGGCTGTGAAATTATTTGTGAACATCATTTCACAAGCTCATAATATTAATGACCCGGGGCGTCGGGTGGCGCAGTGGGTTGAGCAGGTGCCCCTGCAGTCGGCCCCGATTCGAATCCCGCATCGGACGGCCCTTTACTGCATGTCATTCCCCCTCTCTCTGCCTCCCCATTTTCTGTCTCTCTCTACTGTGCTATCCAATAAAGGCATAATAAGCCCAAAAACTACACTTGAAAAAAAAAAAAAATATATATATATATATTAATGACCCTTATTTGACATAAGGTCCTATGCTAGATACATCAAACACTATTAATTATAGGGAAATTCATTATTTTATGTCAAAAATTCATACAAAAGTTAATATTATACAAAAGACTCATCCATACCCAGCAACACTGGAATACACTGGTGTGATGTGTCACTTACAAAGTTTATGAAAGTATCATGACTGATACATACACAAAGAAATACACTGTGTGTTGGGGTCTTACCATGCCCTGTTCTGGCACTGCAGCCTGGACCTTGCGGCTGACCACCTGGGCCAGGGCTGGGCAGTGCTGTGGAGGTCTGAAGCCCTTCTTGGGCTCTGCTCCACTGGCCTTGTTGGTGGGGACTCTTGCCGGCTGGCCTCGAGTCTCATACACGTTCATGTGCAATCGATTCCCCTGCCTTGCTGCACTCTGGGAAACAAGTGAATGGGTTAGTTAATCCAGTGTTACAAAATATAGTATTTCCTGACCTGTAGACTGTATGACCGTGTTTGTGTGAGAGTGTGAACTTATCTGACTGGCTGGATTAATGGCTTTGACCTGGGAGATATCTACTGCTTATTGGTTAATTCAAAACATGCTAACTTTTAAAATGCCAGGTTCCCAGCAGTCTGGCAGCCGCACTGGTTCCGTCCTCTGCCTCTCTTTTTGTTGTGATTGTGTATATTAAATCTGAGATATTGTTTGTCCTAGTGTCCTAGTTGGCTACCTCTTAGTATCTGTGATAAAATATCTACCGTTTATTTGTAATTAGCACTGAAGTTGTAGGGATGAATGCGCATATTCTTGTGTTTTGTACTAATTTACTTTAGGGCAGCAGGTCGGATCCCACCAGTGGGCCATGAAGGTACTGCAAGTGGGTCAACAAATCATTTGAAAACAGTACGATTGTGTGAAATGATATAAATTATATGAAAAATACAATTAAAAATGAAATGATCTTTAAATTTTTTTTTTAAACATTTAAAACTTTATTATGATGATCACTATCATAAGCCAATGATGGGAGCTTTCACATTTTCGCTGCTGGAACACATCATTTACTTGTTTGTTATCTGAGTCTGATTGCACACTAACAGATTGCATCCATAGCAAAAACTGGAGGGTCAAAATGGATAGCTGGTTAGCACCAGGAAGAGTTACAAGGAAAGAGTCTAGAGACAAAGGGTGAATCGCCAAACAAAAATGAATAATTGAGTTTCTCCTGCTTTCAAGTCAGTCCTGATTTTCAGGTGGGCTATGAGTTGGAAAAGTTTGGGAACCACTACTCTAGGGAGTTACAGTAGGTTTGATACTTGTTTATTGTTTGTCTGTTTGTTTGTTTGTTTGTCTTATCTGGGATCAGTCAGCACATTTGCATGCAGCTGCAGAAAAACTAGACCCCATCGCTGTGTGAAAACAAGCACAGGTTGAGCTGAGCAGCAGCTAAACTGGCTGATGTGTAAGAGAACTTCATCATCAAGTGGCACACAGAGGAGGCGGGTTTAATAACTTCCCAGCATTCACTGGGGCAACAGAATGATCAGATTTTAAATATTTTTATTATGAAGCATCTTCTTGCATAGATAACCACAATCAATGAGTAACTGCTTCTTATGTATAATCAGACAACAAATCCGAACATGTAGGAGAAAAAAATAAAATAATAACAATATCAAAAAATAAAAACATTTAAATTAGACAAAACATTGATCAAACCAACAGGAAATAGAAAAGAAAAAAAAAAAAAAGGTACATAAACCGCTGAGCAAAAGTGCAAAATAATGTATAAAAGTACATAAGAGTAAGAAAAAATATAAGTGTGCGACATAAAAAGTAATACAGTCATATTTGGAGCGTCACCTGTAAGAGTCCTTACCGAAATAATAAAATAGAAACACATAGAAATCTCAAACAAAACCCTCCTAACCGTCACCCTCATCCCTGCCCTGTCCCCATCTAGGACTGCACTACAAACAGGTTCCACCTGCTAGAAGAGAAATCAGGGTTGCCAATTTTTTTTTCCCCCACCAGTTCTGTGGGCCAAAGTTTCAATGTTCGGACTTCTTTCTTTTTCCAAACCAACAGAATACGTTTATTTGCAGTGACCAGTCCATATGCTGAAGCCATTGTGCCAGTTTTAGTTTTAGGACCCAGAATTATTAAAACTGGGTTGGGTTCTATCTGAACCTTCAGTACAAGTGATAAAAATGCAAAGACATCCCTCCAGTAACCTTTTAATTTGGGACAAAGGGTGTAGCTGTGGATGAAATAACCTTCTCCTATTTCACATTTTTCGCACACAGGAGAGACATCAGGACATATTTTATGTAGTTTTTCCTTTGAGTATTGTAACCTGTGTATGATTTTAAATTGTATTAAACAATGATGTGCATTTATAGAACATGTATGAATATAACCCAGGCTATCATCCCAAATATCATTTTGTATCTCTTCACCCAATCCCTTCTCCCACTCTGCCTTTATGGTGGATGTAGTTGGGCAACTAAGATTTTGAAGTGTATCACATATATATGATATTGTAAATTCTAACCCCACAGGCTCTTTCATGCAATTATCCAGCCAGCCTGGTCCAGTAGTCTCAAACTGGGGAAGATGTACTTCAAGGTAATTTCAGACTTGAAGGAATTGAAAAAAATGTTTTTTGGGTGACCCATATTTTTGTTGAGGGTTGAAGAAAGGATGCATATGTCCCATCCATGTATAAATCTCCTACATTCCGTATCCCTAGTTCTATCCACATGTCAAAGGCCCCGTCTAAACTGGATGGAGGGAAAGAAGGGTTTGCTGATATTGGCAACAAAAATGAAAATGTTCTACATTTAAAATGTTTTGCTAGTTGCTTCCTTATTCTTATTAAATTGTGTATTATAGGATTGTGTTTGTAGCACGATTTGTTAATAGGGGGATGCATAATATTAAAGAAGCGCCTGAGGTTATGAAAGAAGTTCCTCCTAGGGATGAAACCCATTTGATCAGTGTGCACCAGTTTACCCATTAGAGGACTTAGTCTTCTTGCAAGTATTTTGGCCAAGATCTTTTGATCTGTATTCAATAAGGAGATTGGCCTATATGAACTAACCTCCTCCAAATCCTTCGCTTTTGTTTGGGATTACAGTTATGACTGCTTCATTAAGGGTTTGTGGTAGTTTCTCATTGCTATGTGCCTGATTATACATTTTAAGTAGATAGGGGGCAAGTAAATCATTAAACTTCTTGTACATCTTGTTACCTAACCCATCAGGACCATATTGCTGTCTCTGAGCATTCCAACTGATTGTTTTATTTCTTCACATGTAATTTTTGCACTCAGGACTTTATGCTCACTCTGAGTCAGTGTTGGTAGTTCACATTCACTTCTTTTGTGTCCCTCAGAGAGGCAGTAGATTGAGACATATATAACCCCTCATAAAAGTGTTGGACACTTTAATTTATTTCTTTAGGGTTAGGTAAGGATATTACCTGTCTGTGATTTTATTTGGTGTATAGTTCGATCACTTTCCAATTTACGTAGTTGCCTTGCCAGTAACTTTTGGGGTTTATCGCCAAATTCTGTTTCATATAAGTAATTGCTCTGCTGACTTTTTTAGAAAGCATTTGATTAAGTTTATACTTAAGTAATGAAATTGTTACATTTTTCAATAGAAGGTTGCTGCGTGTTTTCCGCCACCTAATTCGCTTATTTGTTATTGTAGTTCCACTTGCTCTGCTTTGTCATCTTTTTTCGGGAAGCCTGAAAAGAAATTACACACCCCGTTTTATATGCCTTAAATGTTTCCCATAATAAGGTAGAAGAGGTTTCCTCATTGTCATTGGTTTCAAGAAATAATATGATATGTGATCGTACGTACTCATAGAATTTAGGGATGTTAAGAAGTTGAGGGTCAAATCTCCAATTTAGCTGTCACCCATTTTCACTGAAAAGGAGACAGGACAGTGATCAGGTATAATAATGTGGAATTTTGTGGTCTGAGTAAGTGCAAACATTTTCCTATCTATCAAAATGTAATCAATTCTAGAGTAAACATTGTGCACTTGCACATGCGGATGCCAAGCTGTAGCATTTCTACCTCACAGGGTTGGAAATAAATGAAATCAGTATGTGCTTAAATTTAAATTGTAGAAAATTGTGTGCAAAACAAATCTTGGGGCCAGGCTTAACGCCTATGTTCTATGTAAGTTGTATGTAAGCATTGAATGGAAAATTAGGTGCATAAGAAAATAATACTAGAAAAAGATACTTTACTTATCCCCTAGGGGAAATCCATTTGTCCATTAGCTCAATGTTGATAATAATAATAATAATAATAATAATAATAATAATAATAATAAAAACAGTTTATAATAAATAAACAATAATAATTAGTTTAGTCCACCTTTGGCTGAGGTGTTGTAAAGCCTGATGGCAGTGGGAATAAAGGATTTGCTGAACCTCTCTGTTCTGCAGCGCAGTGAGATGAGACGTTTGAGAGACTGTCCTGCCAGAATGTTGTGGAGTGGTTCGTATTGTTCAAGATGGCCTCCATTTTACATTGCATGCGTCTCTCCACAACAGTCCCGAGTGAGTCCAGACTCCTGCCAGGCACAGCCTTTTTTACCAGCTTGTCCAGTCTCTTTGTGTTCATGTCGGACATACTGCTGCCCCTGACTGATAAAACGTGCAGCATTTCTCTGCAGACATCATAGGACCTGAGCCTTCTGAGGAAAAAGAGCCAGCTCTGCCCCTTCAGGTAGATGGCATCCGTGTTCAGGGACCAGTCCAGTTTACTGTCCAGGTGCACACCTGGGTATTTATAGGTATTTATAAGTGTGCACCACATCAATGTCCTTCCCTCGAATGTTGACTGGCTGAAGGGTGGGCCTAGACCTCCAAAAGTCCATGACCATCTCCTTGGTCTTGGAGGTGCTCAGAAGGAGGCAGTTCTTGTCACTCCATTCACTGAAGGCCATCGTCAGATCCCTGTACACCTCCTCCTGCCCATTCCTGATACACGCCACAATAGCTGTATCATCCAAGTATTTCTGGACATGGCAGGAATCAGTTGTATGTAAAGTCCGCCGTATACAGGGTGAACAGGAACGGAGCCATGCCCTAGTGCTGCTCATCACTGTCCCTGAGACACAGTTACCCAGCCTGACATACTGTGGTCGTCTTGTCACAATCCAGGATGTGAAACAGGGATCCACCCCCATCCCTTCCAGTTTGTCTTTAAGAATGGGGGGTTGGATGGTGTTAAATGCACTTGAGAAATCAAATAACATAATCCTCATGTAACTACCTGGCTCATCCAAGTAAGAATAGCACCGGTGGAGCATATAAAGGACGGCATCATCCACTCCAATCCACAGCCACCTGGGTTCCAGCCGAGGGTCTTCAGCTACAGCGCAACTCACAGTAGGCCGGTCTTAACACTCTGCTCATGACTGGGTTGATGTCGAAAAATAGCAATATTTAATCATCAAACCTAATTCGTAGATGTAGTATCATTAGCTGTATAGCCATAGTGTATAGCCATAACATATTCTCTCCCACCATTGCCAACTCATCACACTGCTCATTTCATTATTATTTTCATCTTTATGATTATTACACCTTGCATTTACTCTGTAGATAGTAGTTTAGTTAATAAACTCCTTTATTTACACCCAGTTGTTGTCATGTTGTATATTCTTTTGACGTAGAGACTGGAGATCCATTGAATCGAGAAGTCATGGCTTCCGATATGAGATTGATAAATTTGGCAATGAAGTAATTCATTGTTGTCCTCCCAGAGGACTGGTGCCCCATTTCAACTAGAGTAAATTCTAAAATATGGCGTTACCGCTACAGAGACAATATCAAACAGTACGTATGCCTCTAAAAAATGACTTGTATAGATGAACTGGTGAAATTGTACTTCAGAAACAGCTTTAGCGACAAAGAAATTCTTTCTCTTTAGACTCATAAACACATTGTGGTTATCAGCATTAAGACTTTGAAGAGATTGTGCCGAAAACTGCATCTGTTCAGTAGGAAAAGGCATTACCACAACAAAGGTCCCAACACGCTGTGGCATATGGATTCCTACGATAATCTGAAGCTGTACAGCATTGCTATCAATGGTTGTATTGGTTGTTTAAGTCGCTATGTAATGTGGATGGAGGCCTACAGAACAAACAATGACCCCGAAGTAATAGCAGACTACTCACATCCATTGCGCCCTTTGGGAGGATGCCCAGCGCGACTGCGTGCTGACAGAGGCACGAAATATGATAGGGGAAATTGACTTTATTCTCGACATTTCGACTTATTTCTTGAAATACAAAATAAAACAAATCTTCCTCTTCTGAGTCAGTTCAACTTTATTCTCAACATTTCAACTTTTTTGTCGACATTTCAACTTTTTTCTCAAAGTGCATAATGAAAAAAAATTACTCCTAATTTCAACTTTACTCTTGACATTTCGACTTTTTTTTCTCAAAGTGCATGATGAAAAAAAATCTTCCTCCTCTCATTTTTTTTCTCATGCATGGCCCTAATACTCTACCCTACCCTATAATACTATGTACATTTCACGTCGCATCCAAGAGGCTTTCTCAGCTCGGACTGAGTGATGGGGACACCCAGGGGTCATTGGGTCGTGTCAAGGCCATTGAAGTCACTTGGTTCATTAGTGCTCCTGGATGTGAATCTGGGCTAATCGCATATTTTTGTGTTTTTGGGCCCTGAAAATTTGAATTTGTTCAGATTTTCCTTTAAATTGTGAAATGTAACCTGGGAAATGACCTGGCAGGAAATAAAAAATTTCCGATTCAAGAAATGATTGAAAGTCCCATTGCCAGTTCTAGTGCTTCTGTTCCTGCTGCTGCCAGCTCATCCTCTGTGTTACCTGCTTGTGCTGTTTCTTGATGGATTCCTACTCATGCATGTTTGCTGCAAATGTTCCCAAAAAACAGAGTCACTTGCAGTGAGAGAAATACAGGTAACTTGTTACCTGCTGAAGCAAATCTGTCTCTTGAGGTTTACAGGACTGAGTTTATCGATGTGAGAAACAATTTAAGTGGTTTCGTGTTCTGCATGTTGTGTGTGCCTAATACTGTAATTGAACTCAGCCAGCAGTCACTACTAGTCATATTTTAAACAGGTAACACGAGCTGAGCTAAAACATGGTGTACAGAACTTAACATAAGTATATAAATAACTGCTTACCTTTAATGCCTCCTCATACTCGACTAGAATAAGAAACAGAAAAAGGATCCATTTTTAATGTGACGTTCATACTAATTTATTTGAAATCTCATAGATTTGAGTAGCATATCACAGCTTACTGCTGCAGCTTACTGTCTGTTTACCTACCTTGACTGTTAATGGACACCTGAAGAAAGAAAGTAGAGCTTATTTGATGTAAATATGTCAACATTTTCACAGTGGTGTCAGTTGGTTATTGGTTGGGTGATATAGTTTCAGTAATTAAAGAGCCACTCCATCAATGTTACATATGAGGGTCAGTTTACCAATCACAGGCAATGCTACTTATCATATTAAAACCTGCTATATGTCTTGAAGGAGCTTTGTCAAATTGAAAAGAACCCTGATGATGTCATGGTGATGTCGTCAGGAAAACATGTTGGGTTTAGAAACTTTAAATGTTTGACAGAATTGGTAAAAATTTGAATTAGCATTTAACAGGCGGGAAAGGTTTAAATATAGGCGCTGTTGAGTTGCATTATGGGAACTGTAGGATCATACAGCTCACCTTTTATCAGGGAATAAAAAGTAAGGATATGTCAGCCTGTTGCACCAATTTTGACCATTGTGTTTTTTAATCTCTTGTAAGTCCTCCAACTTTATGGAAGTACAATACTTAATTGCTGGAGTGCCCCTTTAAAGTAACAGGAAGGCAAATAAGTGGGGAATCAGCAATAAGAATAGAGTGACCACAAACAGAGTCTGTCACCTCCTCGTTCTCCTCGTCCAGATAGGTCAGCTGAAGGCTGCACAGACCATAGGAACGCTTCACCTGCACACAAAACAAAGAAAGAGCTGATAAGGATGATGGGGCAGCTTTTCTTAAAGGATGACAGAATAAGAGGCTAAGGACTCAGATAAAGTGGTCATAATTTCAATTTCAATTAAGATGACGTCAGTGACTAAAATGAGATATGTGAGTGTGTATGTGGGTAAATGGGTGAGAAGAGGGGGTGCTCATGACTGTTTCAGTTGCCAAAGGACAAAGAAAGCACAGTTCGTCTCCCTCCCTCTCTCTGTGCATTTGTCTTTGGCATCATGAAAGTGGTTTCAAAGGCTCATGTCCATCCCTGCTCAGCCGGAGGAAGCAGTGGCCAGGGAGTGGGTCCCACCCTCACTTGTACAGCCACTTTACTGGCTGAGAGCTGAACTCTGTATCCAGGTAGCATTCATTATGCTTACACATGAACCAGTAAGAGCTCATGTTGTATCATTATGAATGAAAAACAGATAATGCTAAACTTTGTACAGCAAACCAACTTACACCTGTCTGTTTGGCAAAACAACAACTGAAGTCTGATGTCTGTGACTCAGCAGCACTCAGACAAATGAACTCTTCCTGGTAACTGTGGCTGTAAGAGATGAACCATAAATCCCAGGACTTCAAGCCTATATTTCACATTCTTTCTTGACACATGGCAGTGTTTCCTCTACATTCATTCACTAAATCATAGCCACCACGCCTTCAAAATTTTTTTTTTTTTTTTTTTTTTTAATTGTCGCAAATGCACCTTCACAGCACAGCCTGTGTGATGATGAGCGCAACAGCGGAGGGAAGGGAGGGGAGGAGAGGGGAGGGAGGGAGTGGGGTGGCTGGGGGATCCTATTGGAGTTAATTACTCGCGAGAGCGCAGTTTTGAAAGTGACATCACGTCAGGCACCAGGTCAGAGTCAGAGAAGTGTAGTCGTGAAGAATAAGGCAGCGAATTAGCAGAGAAAAGGTAGACTTATTAGCCAACTCAGTGACGCTAACTTGGGTAAACTAATTGATAGCATTAAGCTAATATGTACACGTCATTATGTATTAACTTCTGACTGCATTTTCAGATGAGCTTGTTCAGATACAACAGATAGAGACAACAGATGAAGAAGACGCTAGTCAGGTAGCCTATCATAAGCCTTTTACCGACTCGGTAAAAAATAGTATTTTAATGTTCACACTTGTAATCAGATGTGATGTGAGTGTAAACTATATAACGCTGTTAGCGTTACGTTACTCACACTTTTAATGTAATCTTATTAGACAAGTAACATTAGACAGGGAGGAGTTGTTAAACAAAGTGGAGGAGAGCAGAGCAGAGAGCTGGGTGAAGGTGCAGGGGAGAGAGATGAGCCTGGGTGCAAACTTTGCCACTGACTCTACAGCCCCATCTAGCTGATCTTTATATGTTTATTTATTATTTTTATTTATTTAATGTTATTGTTTTATTTATTTTTTACTTTTTACATTTTCAACTGGTTAGAGTTGAAGTAACATTTATTTTTCACAAACCAAAGGTATTTATTTTTCTTGACATTTTATATGGCTGAGATATATATTGTAAAAGTTCAATGGTAGCGATAAAAGCCATTTTCAACTGGCCAGCCAATAAATAGGTTTTGAAAGTAAAATCTGTTGTCAACTGTCAACTGCTCATTTGGTCATTTGTGTATGCCTGCCCCCACCGATCGATTACGGCTACAAATAAACCAATCAGAATACAGATACAAATCAAGAGGCGGCTGCCGCCGTCAAATTTCGTGCCGCCTCCCCCTCCTGACAAAATCCTAGTAGGCCTACTTGTTTTCTCAGTACTTGGTGGATTTGACATTTGTAACTGCAATTGCTACTGTACGCCACTATGGCAATGTAGTGGCACTGTATCATAATCTGTGCATCAGGCAGAGGGATCCGAAATTGCCAAAGAAGAAGAATACAATGCGCTGGATTTTCTACCTGCAGAAGGAGGCGGCAACCTGATTTTGCGGCTCTTCAAACAAGTGAATATCATCTCTTTTAAAGCCAGTGTTTACATGATTTTAACATCACTTTTCATTTATCTTCACAGATGTTCTCAAAAGCATAGAGTGAGTGGCTTTGACCCACAGTGACTGGAGAGATAATAATAAAGGATATATAAATATTGTGACCCCCCGGTCATACGGTTTAGTACCACCCCCGCCTAATTTTCAGCCAGGAAAAACCCTGTGATCAGAATACAGCTACAAACCAACCAATTGCAATACAGGGACAAAGCAACCAATTAATATACAGCTACAATCAACCAATCAGAATACAGCTACAAATGAACCAACTGGCATACAGATAGAAACCACCCTATCAGAATATAGCCAGAAATCAACCTGTAAGCATACAGCTACAAACAAACCAATCAGAAAAGAGGCACAAATCAACCAATAACTAGGAATAGGTATCGTTAAGGTGTTGACAGTACTACTACTCTTACGGATACTGCTTATCAATTTGGTACTTTAATGGTAGTCTTATCGATACTTTTTGAGGAAGAAAAAAAAACTTGAACATACACAACATTTGTCACAGTTGTGACATGGGGCTGTGTTTGCATAATATTATTATTTGCAGCTTATTGATACTGCAGTCTTGAATAATGTAGCCTCGGGGCCCGTTCAATACCAGAGCTCGGTACCCATCCCTACCAATAACAATCCGGCAAAAAATCAATAATTTGGGATATGGCTTGAAAACAACCAAATCAAAATACAACTGCAAACCAAATAATCAGAATACAGTTACAAACCAAATAATCAGAATACAGCTACAAATCAACCATTCAGAATATAGCAACAAATCGACCAATCTGAACACAGCTACAAACCAACTAACCAATCAGAACACATCAGAATACAGTTATAAATCATCCAATTAGAATACGGCTAGAAATCAACCAATCAGGATACAGTTACAAATCAATGAGTTATATTTTGGGAGGATAGAATTGTCCCTACCAGTATTTCAGTGAACTCGTTTACACTGTTTGGAGTGAACTCATTAGATAATTATGATGTACCCTCCATGAGGATAAGTCTCCAAGGCAACCAATTAGACATGGCAGCATTTGATTGGCTGAAACTGCATCTCATGTCACATACAAATATCACACTTACTGCCAGACAGAGGAGGTGAGAGCAGATCAGTGTGTTAACAACAGTACATTATCAGTGCTGTCAGTCCAGACCATAAGCATGGGAGAAAAAGGTACTATTTCAGATGACTCCCTTTCCTCTATTGCCTAGGTAGTAAACTAACGATCCAGCAGCCACATTGATTTAAAATGAAAACCTGCTAGAGCTAGCTTACGTCAGCAGCCTTACTGATGCATCAGTGGATTAGCAGCACTTTACTGATGTAGCTGCTCAAGATGGAGCTGGTTTTAAATGTGAAATCAAGTAGAAAAGGAGAACTGCAGCACTGGTAGGACTACTGAATATAAACATATTGTTTGATTTTTCTCTCTTTTCCATTAAGTTATTTCAAAGTTCTAACTTAAGTTATTTCCTAAAGTTTGTATAATTTTTATCTAAATGAAACACAGATCTTATATAAGTAACATACATCATCTGTGCAATGTATATATTTTGTAAATACCTATTGTAGGCTATATATTATATTATCATCTATTATTTATCTTCCTAAATATTTTTCACTGACATTTTGCAGTTTTTCTTTCTTGTACTGTCCATTATATGCAATTGTATACAATATATACAATATACAATTATCTTAATAAACCATTCAACTGACAGCATTAAAAAATGCTCTTTGTGTTGGAGGGGTGGCAGGGTTGTTGAGTTCCCACCAATGTTGACACCAAACCTACGCCCTTTTATGGCCACATGCATTGGTAAAACACATGCTCAATTTAGCATTTAGTAAAATGCAATTAGAATTTTTTGCATTGATTTCCGCATTACATTGTTTTATGGTGTGTGACCCCCTCAGTGGCTCAGAACTGTGCGAGATTCAGATTTCTCTTGTTCATTGCATATTACTGTTTGTTGCAACACTTTACCGTGTGAAATAACTCCATGACTTACTACTGGTTTCCTGCACTTTACCATGGACACTACAACTTCTCCAATCTCATTGGCGGAAAAGTAACCTGTAGCAACTGGACAGTGTAAGCAGACATCTATGACGCAGGAGTTTGTAGGTCTAAATTAATGTGTCCCTGTTTAACTGTAAGTAACCATGGCAACAGCACTGAAGCTTCACCACTAGTTCAACATTTAATTGAATCTGACCGGAGATACGTCTCTTCCATTCGAGGTATTATTAAGCTTCTACAATCAGTGATTGGACTGCTCACTGCTGCTACAGGAGATCAATGACTGTGATAAATACGCATACAGTATATGTATGTATACATATTATGATGGTCCTTAATCAAAGTTATGGGTAACACTTTGTCTACACTGGCAATCATAGCTCAGGCAAATTGTCAGTAGCAACATAAATACCTCTGTAGCATTTAAAAGCCAGTATTTAAATGTATCTAATAACACTGAGGAATTTCTTGAGTACATCTAACATGGCTATAATTAAATAAACATCATCAATACAGTTCATTGGCTACAAATGACTCAGATTGAGTTACACAAGCTGTTCCTACTGTGTGGTAACTAGTGCTGCTAACTTCCTCCAAATTGGGGCTAGTTTACAAGCATGGGATAGATGTATTGTAAATAATTGGATACCAGATTACAAGATGGTAGCCTTAATTTTAATGGAAATTGAGCGCATAAGCCAAAACATTTTCTGACCCCGTCCGTGCATTCCTGTTCAGCCCATAGATTTTACATTGGGATGAGGTAACACATAAAATCACTATTCTAAATTCTTGGAATGTTTTAGAGATATAAAATCTTCAGTGTTTTAAAATCCATTAATACAAAGAGTTATAACTGAGTTTGTTTGCAGTTTGGTGTGTGCTGTCAACAGTTTGTAACATTGTCGTGTGGCACCATATCAGCTCTATTTATACATCAATGCTGCAGAAACGTACTCCACCAGTGTCCATCTAGCAGAGCTGGAATGCAGGCAATTATCTTAAAATTTGTCTTGTTATCAGTGTCGTTAACTGGAGACTTTTGTTCTCTGACTTTTAGGGAGTTCCTCATTGTAGGCAATGTACCAGACTGAGGAGAAGCCCCGTCTTCAAGATAAACACAGGGAACAAAGGTCCATAACCAAATATCAAGTACATGCATTATTAATAGGTATATCACTTATTAGTGTGTGGGTTAAAACTCTCTGACACTGACAACAGTCCCAAACTAGAGGGAAAAGCATCGCCAGAAGTAGACGACTCTGACCTAATATCATTCAACAACACGATACCAGCAGTCACAACACCACAGGCTTTCAGTGTAGCTGATCTTTTTCTCAAGAGGTTTTGAGACTTCAAGCAAGCCTGTCTATCCTCTGTGTGTGTGAACATGCCATTTGTAGAAAATAACTAGGTACATGGTACAGGTAGCCTTATTATTGAGTCCTAGAGTATAATTTGGTAGTACTTGTAATTTGAAGTTTTTGCTCCTCTATAAGCTATAATCCACTACATTTTGGAGGGAAGTATTTTACTTTTTACTCCACTACATTTATTTTACAGTCATACTTTCCAATTATTTCGATTTTGCATGAAAAACATATGATAATGTTAATAATATACTACAGGACTTGATATTAAGGCTTATCTGCTTGGCCAGGACAAGTGGCTTTGTTGTAGGTTAAGTGTAGGAGAAATTTATTTTCCCCGGACAAGTTTTAAGCCAACTCTGAAGTGTGTTGGCTACCTGTTTAAAGCCCCTATAGGCTTATCTGAGCATTCATTGATGTCACTCTGCATTGTCGACTAAAAGGATATAAAAATGATTTTTTTCAAGTGAAAACAATACATACTGTATAGACACTTTTGGAAAATGCATAAATTGAATAATTTATAGAATTTGTGTTGTTGTCTATCAACAGTGTATACAGCTGTTCCCCCATTTTCCTCCTCTCAATCCAACCAGTTGAGGCAGACACCCCCTCACCCCCAACATGGCCACCACACACCATCCATCCATCCATCATCTTTGCCGCTTATAGAGTCGCGGGGGGGCTGGAGCCATTGTGCATGTCTTTGGACTGTGGAAGGAAGCCGGAGTGCCCGAAAGAGAACCTACGTAGGCACAGGGAGAACATGCAAACTCCACACAGAAAGGCCCCAGGCCCGGGATTCAAACCCAGAACCTTCTCGGTGTGAGGCGACGGTGCTAGCCACTGCTCTACTGTGCCGCCTTGCCACACAGCATTAAATACTGGATTGAGAAAAGACAACAAGTAATCATGGTGGGATTGATGAGATTACATGAACAGCAAATGAAAACAGAAAAAGGTCTGAAATTAGGAAGCCATTTTACAATTTTGTGATTTGTGTGTTTACCATATGATCAAATATAACAGCAGTATATAGGCATGTTTTATAGTATTATGCTGACAACATTAATGTGTCATAGTATTCCTGATTGTTATTGCTGTGTATTCAGAAGAGCTCCTGCTGGGCCTTGCTGCTGTCAAATTTCGTGCCGCCTCCCCCTCCTGACAAAATCCTAGTAGGCCTACTTGTTTTCTCAGTACTTGGTGGATTTGACATTTGTAACTGCAATTGCTACTGTACGCCACTATGGCAATGTAGTGGCACTGTATCATAATCTGTGCATCAGGCAGAGGGATCCGAAATTGCCAAAGAAGAAGAATACAATGCGCTGGATTTTCTACCTGCAGAAGGAGGCGGCAACCTGATTTTGCGGCTCTTCAAACAAGTGAATATCATCTCTTTTAAAGCCAGTGTTTACATGATTTTAACATCACTTTTCATTTATCTTCACAGATGTTCTCAAAAGCATAGAGTGAGTGGCTTTGACCCACAGTGACTGGAGAGATAATAATAAAGGATATATAAATATTGTGACCCCCCGGTCATACGGCTTAGTACCACCCCCGCCTAATTTTCAGCCAGGAAAAACCCTGTGATCAGAATACAGCTACAAACCAACCAATTGCAATACAGGGACAAAGCAACCAATTAATATACAGCTACAATCAACCAATCAGAATACAGCTACAAATGAACCAACTGGCATACAGATAGAAACCACCCTATCAGAATATAGCCAGAAATCAACCTGTAAGCATACAGCTACAAACAAACCAATCAGAAAAGAGGCACAAATCAACCAATAACTAGGAATAGGTATCGTTAAGGTGTTGACAGTACTACTACTCTTACGGATACTGCTTATCAATTTGGTACTTTAATGGTAGTCTTATCGATACTTTTTGAGGAAGAAAAAAAAACTTGAACATACACAACATTTGTCACAGTTGTGACATGGGGCTGTGTTTGCATAATATTATTATTTGCAGCTTATTGATACTGCAGTCTTGAATAATGTAGCCTCGGGGCCCGTTCAATACCAGAGCTCGGTACCCATCCCTACCAATAACAATCCGGCAAAAAATCAATAATTTGGGATATGAAATCAAAATACAACTGCAAACCAAATAATCAGAATACAGTTACAAACCAACTAATTAGAATACGGCTACAAATCAACAAATAAGATACAAAGCAACAAATCAGAATACAGCTACAAATCAACCATTCAGAATATAGCAACAAATCGACCAATCTGAACACAGCTACAAACCAACTAACCAATCAGAACACATCAGAATACAGTTATAAATCATCCAATTAGAATACGGCTAGAAATCAACCAATCAGGATACAGTTACAAATCAATGAGTTATATTTTGGGAGGATAGAATTGTCCCTACCAGTATTTCAGTGAACTCGTTTACACTGTTTGGAGTGAACTCATTAGATAATTATGATGTACCCTCCATGAGGATAAGTCTCCAAGGCAACCAATTAGACATGGCAGCATTTGATTGGCTGAAACTGCATCTCATGTCACATACAAATATCACACTTACTGCCAGACAGAGGAGGTGAGACCAGATTAAGTGTGTTAACAACAGTACATTATCAGTGCTGTCAGTCCAGACCATAAGCATGGGAGAAAAAGGTACTATTTCAGATGACTCCCTTTCCTCTATTGCCTAGGTAGTAAACTAACGATCCAGCAGCCACATTGATTTAAAATGAAAACCTGCTAGAGCTAGCTTACGTCAGCAGCCTTACTGATGCATCAGTGGATTAGCAGCACTTTACTGATGTAGCTGCTCAAGATGGAGCTGGTTTTAAATGTGAAATCAAGTAGAAAAGGAGAACTGCAGCACTGGTAGGACTACTGAATATAAACATATTGTTTGATTTTTCTCTCTTTTCCATTAAGTTATTTCAAAGTTCTAACTTAAGTTATTTCCTAAAGTTTGTATAATTTTTATCTAAATGAAACACAGATCTTATATAAGTAACATACATCATCTGTGCAATGTATATATTTTGTAAATACCTATTGTAGGCTATATATTATATTATCATCTATTATTTATCTTCCTAAATATTTTTCACTGACATTTTGCAGTTTTTCTTTCTTGTACTGTCCATTATATGCAATTGTATACAATATATACAATATACAATTATCTTAATAAACCATTCAACTGAGAGCATTAAAAAATGCTCTTTGTGTTGTAGGGGTGGCAGAGTTGTTGAGTTCCCACCAATGTTGACACCAAACCTACGCCCTTTTATGGCCACATGCATTGGTAAAACACATGCTCAATTTAGCATTTAGTAAAATGCAATTAGAAATTTTCGCATTGATTTCCGCATTATATTGTTTTATGGTGTGTGACCCCCTCAGTGGCTCAGAACTGTGCGAGATTCAGATTTCTCTTGTTCATTGCATATTACTGTTTGTTGCAACACTTTACCGTGTGAAATAACTCCATGACTTACTACTGGTTTCCTGCATTTTACCATGGACACTACAACTTCTCCAATCTCATTGGCGGAAAAGTAACCTGTAGCAACTGGACAGTGTAAGCAGACATCTATGACGCAGGAGTTTGTAGGTCTAAATTAATGTGTCCCTGTTTAACTGTAAGTAACCATGGCAACAGCACTGAAGCTTCACCACCAGTTCAACATTTAATTGAATCTGACCGGAGATACGTCTCTTCCATTCGAGGTATTATTAAGCTTCTACAATCAGTGATTGGACTGCTCACTGCTGCTACAGGAGATCAATGACTGATAAATACGCATACAGTATATGTATGTATACATATTATGATGGTCCTTAATCAAAGTTATGGGTAACACTTTGTCTACACTGGCAATCATAGCTCAGGCAGATTGTCAGTAGCAACATAAATACCTCTGTAGCATTTAAAAGCCAGTATTTAAATGTATCTAATAACACTGAGGAATTTCTTGAGTACATCTAACATGGCTATAATTAAATAACCATCATCAATACAGTTCATTGGCTACAAATGACTCAGATTGAGTTACACAAGCTGTTCCTACTGTGTGGTAACTAGTGCTGCTAACTTCCTCCAAATTGGGGCTAGTTTACAAGCATGGGATAGATGTATTGTAAATAATTGGATACCAGATTACAAGATGGTAGCCTTAATTTTAATGGAAATTGAGCGCATAAGCCAAAACATTTTCTGACCCCGCCCGTGCATTCCTGTTCAGCCCATAGATTTTACATTGGGATGAGGTAACACATAAAATCACTATTCTAAATTCTTGGAATGTTTTAGAGATATAAAATCTTCAGTGTTTTAAAATCCATTAATACAAAGAGTTATAACTGAGTTTGTTTGCAGTTTGGTGTGTGCTGTCAACAGTTTGTAACATTGTCGTGTGGCACCATATCAGCTCTATTAATACATCAATGCTGCAGAAACGTACTCCACCAGCGTCCATCTAGCAGAGCTGGAATGCAGGCAATTATCTTAAAATTTGTCTTGTTATCAGTGTCGTTAACTGGAGACTTTTGTTCTCTGACTTTTAGGGAGTTCCTCATTGTAGGCAATGTACCAGACTGAGGAGAAGCCCCGTCTTCAAGATAAACACAGGGAACAAAGGTCCATAACCAAATATCAAGTACATGCATTATTAATAGGTATATCACTTATTAGTGTGTGGGTTAAAACTCTCTGACACTGACAACAGTCCCAAACTAGAGGGAAAAGCATCGCCAGAAGTAGACGACTCTGACCTAATATCATTCAACAACACGATACCAGCAGTCACAACACCACAGGCTTTCAGTGTAGCTGATCTTTTTCTCAAGAGGTTTTGAGACTTCAAGCAAGCCTGTCTATCCTCTGTGTGTGTGAACATGCCATTTGTAGAAAATAACTAGGTACATGGTACAGGTAGCCTTATTATTGAGTCCTAGAGTATAATTTGGTAGTACTTGTAATTTGAAGTTTTTGCTCCTCTATAAGCTATAATCCACTACATTTTGGAGGGAAGTATTTTACTTTTTACTCCACTACATTTATTTTACAGTCATACTTTCCAATTATTTAGATTTTGCATGAAAAACATATGATAATGTTAATAATATACTACAGGACTTGATATTAAGGCTTATCTGCTTGGCCAGGACAAGTGGCTTTGTTGTAGGTTAAGTGTAGGAGAAATTTATTTTCCCTGGACAAGTTTTAAGCCAACTCTGAAGTGTGTTGGTTACCTGTTTAAAGCCCCTATAGGCTTATCTGAGCATTCATTGATGTCACTCTGCATTGTCGACTAAAAGGATATAAAAATGATTTTTTTCAAGTGAAAACAATACATACTGTATAGACACTTTTGGAAAATGCATAAATTGAATAATTTATAGAATTTGTGTTGTTGTCTATCAACAGTGTATACAGCTGTTCCCCCATTTTCCTCCTCTCAATCCAACCAGTTGAGGCAGACACCCCCTCACCCCCAACATGGCCACCACACACCATCCATCCATCCATCATCTTTGCCGCTTATAGAGTCGCGGGGGGGCTGGAGCCATTGTGCATGTCTTTGGACTGTGGAAGGAAGCCGGAGTGCCCGAAAGAGAACCTACGTAGGCACAGGGAGAACATGCAAACTCCACACAGAAAGGCCCCAGGCCCGGGATTCAAACCCAGAACCTTCTCGGTGTGAGGCGACGGTGCTAGCCACTGCTCTACTGTGCCGCCTCGCCACACAGCATTAAATACTGAATTGAGAAAAGACAACAAGTAATCATGGTGGGATTGATGAGATTACATGAACAGCAAATGAAAACAGAAAAAGGTCTGAAATTAGGAAGCCATTTTACAATTTTGTGATTTGTGTGTTTACCATATGATCAAATATAACAGCAGTATATAGGCATGTTTTATAGTATTATGCTGACCACATTAATGTGTCATAGTATTCCTGATTGTTATTGCTGTGTATTCAGAAGAGCTCCTGCTGGGCCTTGCTGCTGTTATTAACAGCAGACTAGTAAGTGCATTGACAGGAACACTCACTTAGATCTCCATGATGCTAACAGGCCAGATACAAGATCAAACCAGTTATACTGTTCTGGTAAACAGTGTTTCCATGACGACAAACTACTTATAGTGTATCCTCCCTGCCGTTTGACTCTGGTATATGCTGTCAGTCTGATGGAATATTTTCACAGATGCAATATTTACAGCTCACAGGACAGCTGCATGAAGGTAGTGCTGTTTCAACAGCATCTCTAGCAATAGCAATAGCATCTGGAGCTGGCAGGCTAATCCCGCAAGAGGCAACCATGGTCACAAATAGTAGCAAATGTAAAAGAGAGTTGCCAATATGAGCAGTACCGAGGCAGGGGAGGCTGACTGTGTGCGGTGATCGCCCAGTTTATCGTCCTCTCTTACCATGGCCTCCATCGACTCCCAGCTCTTGGTCTCGGTTCCCGACAGGAGGAAATTCTTCGAATTTCCCCTGAAATTCACCTTCAGATTGATGTAGAAGTCCATGGCGTCGCCTGTCTGCGCTCTAACACATATTACACACGACGCACACAGAGCGCTTCCCGATCAGCGAGGCTATTTGGGTTAATCTCTATTTGAGGCGTATTTTGTGTTTACATCAGCGCCCTGGGCACGCCCACTCTGTACCATGTGTCCGGAACAGTGGACGCTACGTCCGCTGCCACGTCACTGCGCAAAAAGAGCGCAGCTGAGGTTGTATGAGTGTTGACAACATTGATGCTGACTTTTCTCTTCACTGGGAAAATGTACCGTTTGCTATCTTTAATGATAATAATAATAAACCTAAAGAATTTTATATAAATTTGGTTCTGGCAAAATGTCATATCCATAAATCTAAATTTAGCCATTCTAAACTCTTGTTTATAGTTTTTGAAAATGAGACCAAACAGTACATAAAAACCATTTTAACTCCAAAAATAAGAAAGCTATATAAACAGTGGATTTGTGGTCTTTGTGGTCACTCCCTCTGGCTCTGTTGTTGTTTTGTGTTTATTAATGACTGCTTTATTTTTGTACATTTGTTTGTTTGCAATAATGTTTTCACTGTTATATGCTGTGTGGTGTAACAAGGAAGGACTGCTTATCTCTGACCAACGCTCTGCTTCTCTGCTTTGATCCGTTCATACCATACTGCCACTGGTCAGTTTGTCTTTTCTACACAACCCAGAAACAAAGACGAAGCATTAGAATGTTTTTTATATCAATAATATATTAATATAATCCAGAAGTTTTCAAAGTAGGAGGCAGAAACTAATAGCCTTAGGACAAGACCTTTTTAATGTGTTTGGTTTAACCTCAAGGTATGTCAAACAGCAGTATTAGGCTGTCTTGGCTCAATTGTTGAGTCTCTATGTGATCAAATAACATAATCATGATCCCATAGGCATCCAGGATTTCAGGGAAACGAGGAAAGTAAACCAAGGTGGGATGGGGTGGAGGTGGCCCACAGTTTCAGACTTAGAAAACCCTTGATATAATCAATTACTGCATTAGAAAAGTCTATTTTACCAAGAAACACAAAATAAATATCTGAAAAGAGAATAACTCTAAATTGTGCTCAAAAATACATACATCCATGCACAATAAAAACATTGCTGCTGCTTTCAGGTTCAATTTCCTTCCCTCTTCTTTGATATATTGGATAGTTTTTTAATCTGTCAGTTCTTCTCATGTGGTTTCATTAAATAACTAAGATCCAATATTTCACAAAAAATCAAAGATTAAAGAAAAGTCCATAACTGAAAACATATTCTGTATCAGAACCTTCTTTTGTCTTCTTAAAATATCTCAAGACACCTCAGATTTATCTTGTGACCCTTTGGAGGGGCCTGACCCATAGGTTGAAAACCATTGGACTAATTACCTAACAGGCTGCATCTTAAGAAGCAACAATAGTAAAAAGGCTGCTTTTGCATCAGTGTTACCAATCTAGTTAAAATCCTATTTCAGTTTACTCTGAGAACGGATTCCCGTTTCATACAGTAGACAACCATAAATTAATACAAGACAACAAAATTAACATTTAGTTGATTCATGTTTATTTTGCAGAATTAGAACAGAGACTGAATTACAATCAATTTTCAGAAACTGCCAGCTGTGTCTGATGCACCATACAAGTAGCATAATCTATTTATTTTTTTAAAAAGTCTGCAGTCCTGCTATCAGCTCTGTGAGGCTGTATGAGGACACAGTGGCTCTAAACAATTTAGATTTTGAGTATGAATTGTCAGAGGATCAGCAAAGTTGTTACAGTTAATCTTGAGGTTTCTTCCAACTGTAGCAATCTGTCCAATAAGTGTGGAGATCAGTCAAAAACTACAAGCTGTGGGTCCAGAGGTATTGTCAGGGGAATTACCAAAATCATTAGGGTACGATGTCTGGTAAACATACATGTCTATGTAACATTTTGTGCCAGTCCATACAGTAGATGATATTTCACAGGAAAAAGTGAAAACTTTGACCTTCTGATGGCACTCGAGGAAAAGTCAAAGGATCACCAGATCCAGTAGGATTCATCCACTGGCCCACTGACCATACTTCAAAACTGCCCATACTACTTAAAAATTATATCAGCTGAGAAACACTCCAATCTTTTCAATCCAATTTTCAATTCAATTTTATTTGTATAGCGACCAATCATAATATACATTATATCACAGCACTTTACAGGGTAAACTCAAGACCTTACTTTATTATAGAGAGACCTCCAACAGAACCGGGCTCAGGGTGGGGGGGCCGCCTGCCTCAGCCGGTTAGGTTTGAGAGGAGAAAGAGGAAGTGGGGGATGAGAGAGGGAGTGACTGACTATATTTCTTCTATATTTCTACAACAATCAGGGTATATAACATTGATTGGTTGTGTCAGGACTGTGTGGGTGTGGTTTGATCAGATGTAATTGTCAGGGAACCTGGCAACATAAACAACTGTGAACTGTCATCAGATTTTGATTAAAGTCTAGCTAAATCCTGATTGGTGGACCAAAGTATGTTACAAAACCTTTATCCATCTGAGAACATTTCACATCTGTGAGAAGATGACAGATAAAATCCAGATACAGAAACCTCTCGTGAAATAACAAACGCTGTTTTACCTGTGGCAGAAAATGCATGTAGGACCCCATCACTCACGGTAAGAAGCTGATTCTATTTTATTTTGTGTCTGATGTCTTAGATTGTCATTTTTTACTCATGTGACTTTCTTTTTTAGACATGAATATTGTTTGACCATTGTTGGAGGGGGCCTGAGAATTATGCCAATAACTACTTCACTGCAATGGTTGTGCATTTGACAATACAGAACTTAAAACTTACATAGCAAAAACTGAAATTCACCAAATGTGAGGCAGGACTGTAGGATTCAGGTTTACTGAAACCCTGAGAAGCAGTAGGTGGAGATAATGTGACTGAACTTGAATGACAATCACGTAGAATTTAAAAGGAAGAAGAAGGAAGTAGAAGACATTTTGGAAAAACAGAGCATGGAAAAGGAGATTGTTGTTTGATCTCAAAATGGGGTGCTTCAAAAGAGGTCAGAGACAGAGAAATACAGACCTCTTGAGGTAGAGATTTTATTATTAGGTCTTTCATTTTTCATGGTTTTAGTGAGGTAAATGTTACATCTGCTTACACTTGCTGTGTTTAAAAGCAACAACAAATCTGAAGTGGTTGAGGGTCCTCTGGCATGAAGACAGACAAGGAGTCTAGACAGAGGTGCTTTGTGCAGGTACTGTTAAAAAACTAACTTTGTTTAGCCCTCAGAATCTTTGAAATGTTAGCTTAATTTTGTAACTTTTTTTATGCTGCCATTACTGCAATGTACAAGTAGATTGTAATTATACTGTAGCTTTTAAGATATGTATTGCTTATATAATTATATCTAATTATATTATTATATTATATATTATATTCTATTTATGTTTAAGAGTTTTTTAAAATTGAAATTAGATTAATTACCTTTGGCATATGTATATGTTCAGGAAGAGAAGTCAGTGAGAGAGAGAGGCTTGAGGAAACAGCTAAAAAAGATGGATAGGACAATGCCACAGTTTAGAGAAGGCAGACAAGGAGCAGTGCTGTGCAAAGTAATAGAGTAAAGGGATATGAGAAGGGGGAGGAGAGATATGGCTCTCCAAATCCTAGAGGCATCAGGTATATATGCTGTAAATCACACACACAGTATACCTACAGTATACTTAATATATAATATCTGGTAATTCTTGTTTTAGTCTTTGATGAGTACACTTGTGCAGCCTTCAGGCCCCTGGGATCTGGACCTCCTGTTACAGACTGGGTGAGTTGTTGTGAAACAGCAGTTACAATGTGAAACTGTGATGTAGACATAAAAAGTACACTTGGGTATGCTAAGAGAAAGCCACCTGACACAAGCATTTAGACAACTTGGTGTTTTATAAAAAAAATAATAAAAAAATATAAAAATAAATCAATAAATTGTTTTACACTTCAACAGGTCCAATGTGATGACTGTGAAAGTTGGTTCCATGCCCAGTGTGTGTAGCAATGGACAACACAGAATTTGCAGAGACCAAGAAAGGAAACTGGAAATGTCTCCTGTACAAATAAGGTGTCTCTGAAATGTGCTCAACTTCTGTCTTATTTTTTCAGTGTAGTATACGATTCTGCATTGGTTTGGAGCCACTGGCTTACATGAC
Organism: Seriola aureovittata; assembly: GCF_021018895.1. Taxonomy (NCBI): domain Eukaryota; kingdom Metazoa; phylum Chordata; class Actinopteri; order Carangiformes; family Carangidae; genus Seriola; species Seriola aureovittata. The sequence continues at coordinate 432,018 of NC_079380.1, read as the reverse complement.
GTTGAAACTATTGAAAACAAAATGCTGATTTTCACATATAAATATTTATATAAAATTGTGGAAGCACTAAAATACAATCCAATGAGGTGTGTCTTATTTGTCCAGTGTAGTAATAATGTCTGATATGGATTTTGAGTCACTTGATCACATGACATGGAAGCTATTGAAAAAAATGCAGATTCTTTCCATAAAAATATTCATATAAAATAAAAAAAACCAATAAAATACGATAAAAAGAGGTGTGTCTTATTTGTCCAGTGTAGTAATAATATCTAATATAGATTTTGAGTCAGTAGGTCACATGACATGGAAGCTATTAAAAAAATCCAGTTTCAAAGCACAGTATAAATTCCTGGCATGCAGATGCGAGCAATTCAGCACAGAGTACATTCTCCGGAAGACCTGCTTGTACTTGTTGGAGAACCTGCTCCAATCAGTGACATCTGTATAATCTATATCAAATTTTGGGATTATCAATTTGAACGCTATGCTTCATGCGAGAAATATGCTGAAACATTGCAAGTCTGCAACTATCAAAAGCCTAATTGTTGATTGTCCTGGGCCTCTTTGTCTCCTCCATATCCGCTCTTATCTGTACACAGACCACAATTATTTAATTATCACAGGGTGCAAAGATCAAATATTTTTTTTAAATGTCAGTACAAAGTATGCATATGAAGTGGGAGGTTTGGATCCAAGATGAAACAATCATATAATAAAGAACCATTAACCTGCATGTCATAAGATTAGATTTGTCAACAACTCATGACGGGGTGGAATCTTAAGATTTCCTCTTCTGTGCTAACCTTTAAAACAGATAAATTCTCTTAAATGACATGTTAGAGATTAGGAACAATAGTACTTTATTTATATGCATAATTTTGGCATTATGTCGCACATTTTTATGTTATAGTTGTAAATGTGAGAGAGAAATCAGGCACACTTGACAACTGAATGACCGGACAGGAGCAACAGGCACTACCATGTCCTCTTGATTGTGGCCATGTCATCCTAGAAATAAAATATTACAAACACTGAAGTCATGTTCCACAAAAACTGCCCCGTAATGTGTCTGGGCACTTTCTGGGCACTTACAGTTATGAAGTTAAAATCTCCCCCCAGCACAATTTAAAGAGCATACTGTAATAAAACTACAAATAAAAAAAAAACTACTAACCTATATTCCACTAGTATTTAAATAAAATATGAGATCTTCAGCTAATATCTTATGAGGTACCCACTATTTAACACCTTGGCGATGGAGGTAATCATTAGAGCTTCTAAGTGGGTTGTAGGTGGAGAGAGGCGGCAGGATTAGATTAGATTAGATTAGATTAGATTAACTTTATTTATCCCACAACTGGGAAATTCATTTACCACAGCAGAAAATAAACATCTACAGAATAAAACATCTATGGAAATATACAACAAAAATATACCGAATATACACTAATAAATACAATATACACAATACACACGATATGTACATGAAAAAGTGCAAGTTTGCACATGGTCAGGAAGAGCAGGAGTTGTGGAGTCTGACAGCTGCTGGAATGAAGGACCTGCAGAACCTCTCCTTCTTACAGCGAGGATGTAAAAGTCTGCTGCTGAAGAAGCTACTCAGAGACCCTACAGTGTCATGCAGAGTGTGAGAGTTATTGTTCATGATGGATGTCAGTTTAGCTAACATCCTCTTGTCACCTACTTCCTCAATGGAGTCTAGATGGATGGGATGCGCCTTACACCAATTAGGGCCTACATGGATGACATGACGTTGATAACTACAACGGTGCCATGTATGAAAAGAGTACTTGAGAGACTTAATAAAAACTTAAAGTGAGCTAGTATGAAAATCAAGCCTAGTAAGTCTAGAAGTATCTCAATAAGTAGAGGGAAGTTAAGTGATAGGAAGTTTGTAATAGACGAAGAGGAAATTCCATTAATTAGGTGAAAAATCAGTAAAGAGTCTAGGTAGGTGGTACAAGGCAGACTTGAATGACGGAGAACAGGTAGTGCAGTTTCGGAAGGATGTTGCTGAGGGACTGGATAGAATAGATAAATCAGGGCTTCCAGGAAAGTTGAAGCTATGGTGTCTGCAGTTTGGGTTATTTCCCAGGCTGATGTGGCCACTGTCTGTATATGAGATTCCATTATCTGCTGCAGAAAATATGGAAAGATTAATTAGCTCCTATATTAGGAAGTGGCCAGGTGTTCCTAGATGTTTAAGCACAGTGGCACTGTATGGGAAAGACATACTTCAGCTCCCAGTAACTAGTCTAGTGGAGGAGTTTAAATGTACCAAGGTTAGGACAGAGCTCCTGTTATCTGGGAGTAAAGATGCGGTAGTTAGTAAGGTGGTTCCAAACCCATTCAAGGGGAGAAAGTGGAATCCAAGAATCGCAGTGCAGGAGGCGGAAGCAACGCTCAGGCATACAGAGACTGTGGGTAATGTCCAAATAGGCCGGGGAGGCTTGGGGCTTGGCCCAGGCAAACCGGTGTGGAGTAGAGCAGGTCCCAAGGAGAAGAGAAAGCTAGTCGTGGAGCAGGTTCATAGACATGTAGCGTTAAGCCATATTTAAGGATTTACTCTCGTTGAAATGGGGCACCAGTCCTCTAGGAGGACAACAATGAATTACTTCATTGCCAAATTTATCAATCTCATATCGGAAGCCATGACTTCTCGATTCAATGGATCTCCAGTCTCTACGTCAAAAGAATACAACAGGACAACAACTGGGTGTAAATAAAGGTGTTTATTTAACTAAACTACTATCTACAGAGTAAATGCAAGATGTAATAATCATAAAGATGAAAATAATAATGAAATGAGCAGTGTGATGAGTTGGCAATGGTGGGAGAGAATATGTTATGGCTATACACTATGGCTATACACTATGATACTACATCTACGAATTAGGTTTGATAATTAATGGCTTTTGACTGATGCCAGGCCACGTATGTACGCTACAGACAGGAGGAAATATTAAGGGGTGCTAAGGCAGTGGCCCAGGCTAAGCAGGGACAGTGGGTGAATTGGGAAGGTGTAGACAAGAAAAAGCTTAGCTGGAAAGAACTGTGGAGTATGGAGGAAAGTAGCATTAGATTTTTGATAGGGGCAACTTATGATGTATTGCCAACTCCCCAGAACCTAAAACTCTAGGTAAATGGAGGCAACTTTAAAGCACATTCTGTCAGGGTGTAAGGTTAGTCTGTCGCAAGGTTGGTATACGTGGCGACATAACCAGGTTTTAAAAAGCTTAGCTGCAGGAATTGAAGAGTCACGGAGGCAGGCAAATTTAGGAGGGCCTAAAATAAAGAGAGTTGCAATCAAGTTTGTTCAAGAGGGAGAGAAAGTTGGTAACACAACAAGGAGGCAAGGCAGCTTAGAGGGTGCTTGTGATTGGGAAATACAGGTAGATTTAGGAGGAAAGCTTGTTGTTCCCCAAGAAATAGCCAGTACAAAGCTAAGGCCTGACATAGTCTTGTGGTCTAGGAGTAGAATGAAAGTATATTTCATAGAGCTGACTGTTCCGTGGGAGGCCTTAGTTGAAGAAGCATATGAAAGGAAAAAGCTCAGGTATGTAGAGTTAGGGGCAGAAGCAGAGCAGCGAGGATGGAAAGTTAGGATTTGTCCAGTGGAAGTAGGATGTAGAGGATTTGTAGCAAGGTCTGTTGTCTCTTTGGTAAGGGAGTTAGGAGCAAGTGGACAGAGTGTGAGGAAAATAGTAAAGGACATGTCAGATGAGGCAGCAAGATCCAGTCAGTGGATTTGGATGAGAAGAAGTAATGTTAGCTGGGGGCCCAGCAGGGGGAGCACTTAGGATAGACAGACTCTTAGGAGAAGCAAGGAAGAAATCCAGAAGAGGAAGTGTTTTTAAGTGGGGGTGTGGCCTGTGTGAGCCTCTTTGAGACCATGTGGTTAGTCCAGGTGAGGTGGCCTGTATTGTTTGCTTGTATTGTTTGAATTGGTTTGTAGTGTGTCTTTGGCTGTTTAGGTGAGTTTGTCTGTTTCAGGTGAGTTGAATGGTGTGGTGTTGGAGAGTGGGGGGGAGGGGCTCTAAAATAACAAAGTGGCTTCGGAACAACTCTGTGACCATTCTTGACTGGCCCAGCCAGAGCCCTGACCTAAACCCAATTGAGCATCTCTGGAGAGACCTGAAAATGGCTGTCCACAACGTTCACCATCCAACCTGACAGAACTGGAGAGCATCTGCAAGGAAGAATGGCAGAGGATCCCCAAATCCAGGTGTGAAAAACTTGTTGCATCATTCCCACGAAGACTCATGGCTGTACTAGCTCAAAAGGCTGCTCCTACTCAATACTGAGCAAAGGGTCTGAATACCTATGACCATGTGATATTTCAGTTTTTCTTTTTTAATAAATTTGCAAAAATTTCTATATTTCTGTTTTTTTCTGTCAAGATGGGGTGCTGAGTGTACATTAATGAGAAATAAAATGAACTTTTTTGATTTTAGCAAATGGCTGCAATGAAACAAAGAGTGAAAAATTTAAAGGGGTCTGAATACTTTCCGTGCCCACTGTATGTTCAATACCAAGGAGGTCTGTGAAGTTGTTTGGCTTCATGGTGGCACTATTCTGACAAAAATAGACTATTCAAAAACATGTATTTTCCTCCTCCTCCTTAGCTTTGACTATCAATAAAATATATATTTTTCATCTATTGACCAATATTGAAGACTGCTGGTAGGCCAAATTGTTTTCCCAGATTGTTTTAGTAGGTCATCTATTTTTATAATGTTCAAATTTGTTTGCAGGTCCATAATTCAAGATGGCGGGTTTACACACAATTGTTTTGTTTGGCCATGGAAAATGTAGGCTGTGTCCCCAGTGTTATGGAGGCAGCCAAAGGGCAAGAAAGTGCTACACTCAAGGCGATGCAATATTTAGATGAGAGCCTCTTAAAAGGTTATTCAACAGAATAATTATTTGTGCGTGTTTATTTCTTATTTTTTAGTACTATTATATTTTACACACTCTACAATACGCTTAGCACTATTGGAATGACTTTCTAATTCTTTAAAGATCAGAAATCAATTAACATCTACAACCCCTTGGGCCTAGACAATTCTACAATAAATAATTTAGTACAAATGAAAGATGAAACCTTTGTACATCTCAAAATATTGAGGTACATCTCTTGTATGAAAAGTGCTCTAAAAATAAATTTTGAGCACTGTTTTGAGCACATGATGATGTTTTCATGTTAGTTTAATAAGCACAAACATTATACAAATATGTAACTGTGAGTCTAACATTCGCACTGAGGATTTATTCTGTCTGTTCACCATGCACGTCTGCACTCATTTGCACTCTCATCAACATTGGAGCTGCTTCCTCTGGTTCCAACATTCTCACCAATTCCCAACCCAAGTTAACTAGTTATTTCAGTGAAGTACACATTGAGTTGCCAAGTGTCTTTGTATCTGAAACTTAGTTGTGCTGTGTGGTTACTTTCCCACTCCTTTTTAAAATGTAAATATTGGTGGGTAAATTGTGGTGCAACTCATTCTTTGGTCCAAGGAAAAACTGTAAAAAGTGACAACCACCACAATCAGATCTAGAAGTTGAAGTTGACAGTTACATAATTACACCAGACTGCCTGCTTTTTAGGGTGGGCATTTACCAACAACCATAATATACAGTATGAAACCGAGGACCACCTTAAGAACTCAACTGTGATATAAGAGGCCAGCCCAACCACATAACCCACAGTAGTTTTACAATTTAACCCATTACAGTCTTATGAATAATAAAAAGGGCATAATCTGGAAAGTTAATATTTTGTTCAGAACTCACTGTTGACAGGTGTGAGATGTCTGCCTCAGCAATTATTATGAATAGCCAAATATGCCATATGTCTTCAAATGACACATACACATTTTCAGTGTATAATCTACAGGAACAAGATAAAGGGTAACACTCAGACAATGAGGTTATACAGTAGAAGCTCAATTGAGTGCACTTAAATAGCAGAATACAGATATGCTTCAGTTTACATATTCTATGAAACACAAGGAAGATATGTTTGATGATAATGATGATATGGCATTAACTAAGATAACTCTTTTTCAAACAGGCATAGTTAAAAGAAAGAAAGAGGCCCAAAAATCCACTCCAGGGGACCCTGCTGAGCCCTTTCTGGATCCCCAAACCATGGAGGAGGATGGCACCTTCGCTCTATTTCTAACACTTTGTGATAAGAGGGCAGCACACCAGAAATAGCTAAAAACCCAACACTTTACCACTGGTTGCCAGATTTGTTTTTGAGGCATTTTGGGCAATAATGTTTTCAATGGATGTGTCTCATCCTTCGGTTGTGTCAAGGTAACAATATTCTTTCATCCACTTGTGTGTGTGTGTATTTCAACTGTAGAAGAATAAAAAAAAGAATGATATGGCAATATTCTTATAATTTCATAGCAAGTATTTTCATTAACATCTTCCATTCTGCCAGAAATTAGATATGAGCAGCTCATAATCACTTTGGTGATAGATTGAAAAAATACTGGTCAAAACGATCAGAATAAGTGTCTTTTTCAACATCTGGAGGGTCTCCTTGGTCTTTATGGTGCAAAATGTCTTTCTGCACTGGCAATGCACAGAAAAGGGCGTTTTGGTCAGGTGACAACAACCAATGCCTCAGTTGAACATTTACACAAGGGTTGCAGCTTACCTCTACAGCTTACCTCTCTGGATGAGTCAGTAGCAGCAACTTAAACTGCCATTGGAATTGAAAGCGAAAGCTGGTGAGGGCACAGCTTGAATAGCATTTCTACAGTAAATAAAAGTTTTTATTTTTCAACTGCATCACTGTATATTATAATTGTATTCCATAAGGACGCAGCAAAAATTATCCTCTCAAGACACACTTGCACTTGCACTCCCCATGTACGCAACTAATTTTCAGCCACTTATTACTCAGGATAACTCTGAAATGTCTGCAAATTTTGGTATATAGTCCATGTTGCATGCACAAGTCTGATTTGGGTCTTTAGTTGCATCGCAACTGTACTGTGAGAATATTTTTTTTCCCAAAGGTTTTGTATCAGATACCACATACATATGATGACCAAACATTGTTTAAGCCAAATTCATTTTCCATATCTTTGAAGTTGCACAGTTTGGCTCTCTCTCAGTTTTATGATGTGTGATAGAATATTCATGCAAACTGGCCACTTAGGTGCTGTATTTGCAGGTTGAAGTTGTCACTCTTTCTGTTGATGCTCCCCATGTTGCTACGGAATAAAAAAATACAGAAAAAAGCTCACAAATCGATTTGAGCAATTATGGCTCGTTCAAACTAATTTGATTCTGACAGTTCTGATATTGGATAGTAGCCTATGCTTTAAATGATCACACTGTATGTATATTTATGTAAAGTATCGATCTATCTATCTATCTATCTGAACAACATGAAACCAAATTTAAAGTAAAAGGCACATGCATGTCTTGTCTCACATGCTCAATTTAAGGCTGTGTGCTAATCTACTGATTGGTTTGTCCATGTCGTCTGAATGGGAATCATCACCAGACTGAATCATGTGTGAATGTGAATTTCAAGATTCATCTGGCATCAAAGTTATCTCCTTCTTCTACATTTACATATTTAGTCTAAAATTAAGTACACATCGATGATTTTTTTCTAAAATGAAGAGGCACTCATTAGTATTTAATTTAAAAGAGATACTTGCTTTTAACTAATATGGTGCGCAGTCTTGTATTTTGCTTCTGCAAGGCCTTAATCTGGTTCTGGAGGTCCCTGATTTGGGCAGCATTTTCATTGCTTGAAGATTCTCCTGGATTCTGGAATCCTGGGTTAAATTGGTTGTCTTCAGAAATAATTTCTCCTCACCATGTGTCTGAGCTGCAGGTTTGTGACTTTTTATATAGGGTGAAAAGATTCAATTTTGACTTTTGATTACAGGTGAACCAATACTCTTAATTTGATACCAGTTCTTTGGACAATTTTCAATCCCTAATGTATTAAAAAGTAAGATGTACTAAGTAATGCACACTAATGCATTGTCTAAATGACAAATTGTGGAGAAGACAGTAGCCATTATACATGGTAGTGCTGTCTTTGGTCGAATCAAACTGCATCCCAATTTCCCCACCTAGCACATTGTATAGCTGTTAAATTACCTTTCTTTGAATTTCGCTGTTTGAATCTCCAGTGGGAATTGAATCCTCATCTTCATTATAGAACAGGCATGTGGGTTTCCTGGGTCTCTTGTGGTCTTTTGGTGTGTCCACTTTCCCGCTCAGCAGATTTCAGTGTAGACTTTTTCTACAATAATGTAGGATAGAATTTGTAATGCAAATGCAATGCCAAGAATTAATACCATTACAAATTATAAAACATTTGAAGGCTAAAAGAATAAATTTAAAGTTAATAATCCCTTTACTGATTTATTTTAAAAGTAGCCCTGTAAATCTAGGTAATATACAACTATTTGGTAATTTTTTTTTTTTTTTAACTTTTTATTCAAACATTTTAAACATTTTAACAAAACATTTCCTGACATACGACCGTAAAAATGGGTGATAGACCGCACAGTAGAGTGAGCTACTACCAAAACAAACAAATATTTAAATAAATAATAAAATGAGTAAATAAGTAATAAAAAATAAAAAAATAAAAAAGGGAGGGGTGGAGAAGGAGGGGGGATTAAAATAATAACAATAGAGAAAAAAAAGTGAAATAAATAAGTTAATAAGTCTCTATTTATAGCTGCAGACCGGCCTTCATCCTTTCCATCATATAGACCTTTTTCAGTCTCTGGGTCCATTGACCTATAGTTGGTGGTTTTACCTCTCTCCAGTTCACTGTGATCATTTTCTTTGCTACTAGTAAGAGAATCCTCAATGCATATCGTTGGTCTGCATTGTATATACCTTTGGGTATGGCTTCCAACAAAAACATCATTGGTTCTAGAGCAACATCTATCTCCAAAAAAGTATCGATTTCGTTTTTAATATCATCCCAGAATTCCTGCAGTACTGGACAGTCCCAGAAGATGTGTGTGGTGTCTCCAATATTTCCACATTCTCGCCAACATAATGCCACATTGGGATTTTTCACATATGAAGAGATAATAAAGGGAGCATTAAAAAATCTGATCTTTACCTTCCAATCAAACTCTTTCCACAGTTGACTACTAATTCCTTTGTGACATCCTGCCCATATGTCCTTCCATGTAGAGTCTTCAATTATAACGTTCATTTCTAGTTCCCATTTTTCTCTAATGTACTCTGTGTTTTGTGAAGTGCCCGTTGCTAACCTTTTGTATATGTTAGATAGGTGTTTTTTTGTTTGGAATTGTTTCTCTAGAACATTAATAGTATTCTTGTATTTCATTTGGGTTTTTACTGACCATTTCCTTTTCCTTATGGTTTGTGACATAATGTCTGACCTGGAGATACCTGTACAGATCCTTTGATGGAAGGTCAAATTGTTCTTGAAGTTGAGAGAATGATTTAACTTCTGTTCCTTAAAAAGGTGATTAATTGTACAGAGACCTTTGTCGGCCCACCTTCTAAACCAGCTGTCCCACAAGGAAGGTGGGAACTCTACATTTCCTACTATCCACATGGCCCTTGAGATCAACTCTGGTCCCCTAAGTATTTTTTTTACTGTTGTCCAGACTTTTAAGGTGTGTTTTATCCATTCATTCTGTATTTCGATTTTATTAACTAACTTTATATCTATAAATGGGTGTACTGCTAAGGAGACGCCCCTTACAGAATCTTGCTCTATTTTAGTCCATATTGCCTCCCGATCATTTCTTATCCATGCCACTATAGCATTTATTTGTGCAGCCCAGTAATAACTTTTGAGGTTTGGTAAACCTAAACCTCCCATGTCTTTGGGTAGATAGAGGGATTTTAATCTTACCCTCGGTCTCTTCTTTTGCCATATAAATGTTAAGATTAGTTTATCTAACATTTTTAAGGTGGAAACAGGTATTCTAATAGGGAGGGATTGAAACAAAAAGTGCAGTCTCGGTAGTAGGTTCATTTTTACCGTCTCTACTCTTCCGAATAGAGACAGGGGCAAAACTTCCCAACGTGTCACATCATTTTTTATTTGTTTAATTAATTTGTTATAATTTGCCTCAAACTGTTGGGTGGGGTTAGGTGTAATAATTATTCCCAGATATGTAAATCCTTGTTTGGACCAGCGAAAGGAGACATTATTATTCAGTTGTGTAGGCCAGATGCCTGAAATCATCATGGCTTCTGATTTATTTTCGTTAATTTTATATCCAGACACTGACCCGTATTCATGTAGGGTATTCATAAGTGCAGGAATGGAAGAAAGTGGATTTTTTACAAAGAGTAAAATATCGTCTGCGAACAGAGCTATCTTATGAATTAAACCTCCGTCATCCGCTATCCCTTGGATTTGTACATTTTGGCGTACCGCCTCTGCCAGAGGCTCAATTCTAAGAGCAAATAAGATGGGTGACAATAAGTCCCCTTGTCTCACCCCTTGTTCGATCCTGAAAAAACTAGAGCAATGACCATTAACTCTGACTTTGGAGCAGGGCTCTTTATATAATAGGTTTATCCAAGCCACAAATTCCTTCCCAAAGCCCATTTCTATCAGTGTCTGCTTCAAAAATGCCCAGTCCACTCGATCAAATGCTTTCTCGGCGTTTAAGCCGAGAAGCATTGATGGTTGTCTGTCCCTTGCCGCTATTGCCTGCAGGTTCAGGGACTCTCCTTATATTGTTTGTTCCCTGACGTCCTGATATAAATCCTGTCTGGTCTGGTTGTATTAATTTTTTTTATATTTTTTGGGATTCTGGTAGCTATTATAGAGGTCAAAATTTTATAATCTACACAAAGTAAACTTATTGGGCGATAACTAGTGCATAAAAGGGGATCTTTTCCCTCTTTATGTATCACTGATAGTATGGCTTCCGACCATGAGTTTGGGGGGTCTCCTAATTTTAGAACATAATTATATAATTTACACAATATGGGTGTAAGCTCATTCACAAATATTTTATAATACTCTCCAGAGAAACCGTCTGTTCCTGGTGTTTTATTGTTTTTAATTCTGGTAATGGTTTCTTTAATTTCACTCTCTGTGATGGGTTTTATTAAGAGTTCTTCCTCACTTGATAGTTTATTCATTTTAAGGGGTCTTAAAAACTCTAAAGTATTCTTTAAATTATAGTTCTTCGACCTTATATAGTTGTTTGTAATATGTGGCAAATGAATCCGATATCTTAGTGGGGTCGGTCTCAACCTGATTGGTTTCAGGGTTCCTAATTTTAGGAACTGCACGGCTAGATTGGGCTTTTCTGAGTTGAAAGGCCAGTAGCCTACTGGCTTTATTCCCCATTTCATAATATTTCCTATTAGTATATCTCAGAGCTCCCTCTGACTTATATGTCAAAACCTCATCCAGTTGTTGTCTAACTTCCTTTAACTTTTTAAAAGTGTCTTTCTTTCCAAATTGTTTGTGTTCTCTTGTTAATTTTTTTATTTCATCTTCCAATCTTTGTTGTTTAGCAAGCCTTTGTTTCTTAATTCTGGATCCTATAAAGATAATCTTCCCTCTCATCGTGGCCTTACTGGCATCCCATACGATTGAAGGGGAGACATTACCGTCATCATTTATGGAAAAATACTCAGTCAGAGCTTCTCTCAATTCTTGCCTAATATTCATATCTGTTAGTAATGACACATTAAGTCTCCAATGTCTAAAGTGATCATCTACTCCTAGGTTAATTTTCATGGTCACAGGGCCGTGGTCTGAGATAGAGATTGGCTCGAGTGTACTTTCTTTTATTCTATACAGTTCAGTTTTTATATACAAAAAAGATCTATTCTTGAATAGCTCCCATGTACTTGAGACATATAAGTGAAATCTCTCTCATTAGGGTGGAGCTGTCGCCAAATGTCCACTAGACCTAGTTCCTTCATCATATCTAATAAGCCCTTGGACATTTTGGATTGAGGTTTTCTTGTTGCAGGTAACCTGTCCAGTTTTGAATCCAAGGTGCAGTTAAAGTCGCCCCCTACTATTATGATCCCCTCACTTTTGTCAGCTAGTAGGGTTGCTATTTTTTTAAAGAAGAGGGGGCAGTCTTCATTTGGGGCGTACACATTGAGTATAGTTATCTTTTTCCCTCCAATTGTGCCTATCACCATAACATACCGGCCTTCCTCATCTTGAAAAATGTTTTCGTTGTTGTAGTACACAGATTTATTGAATAGTATAGCAACTCCTCTCTGCTTTTTCCTCCCATATGATGCGCTGTACACCTGATCTACCCACTCTCTCTTCAGTTTTAAATGCTCAGTCTGCGACAGGTGTGTTTCCTGAATTAGAGCGACAGAGCAGTGCAGTTTCTTTAAAACCCATGATTTTTTTCCTTTTGATCGAATTGTTAATTCCGCTTATATTGTAATTTATGAAATTCAACTCAGCCATAATCTCTGTGTGGTTTTATAATATAGCTCCTTACCTGTTTGAACTTAAATATCATAGTAAGTCTAATCACTAACAAAACGTTGTCTGTAACCTGTGTCAGGAGACATAAAGAACAAAGAACAGTATCTAAAACCAAAAACTGACCTTCCACTTCATCAATCTGACGCTGGAACTGAACTATAACTGCGTCAGATCCCCGGTGATATTGGGGCAGAGAGGTGTGACCTACTCTCTCTGTGGAGAAAAGCACACACAGTGCAAGTGAGACTGATATTACATTAAGATGTAAAAAAGGTCCGAGTGAGTGTATTCCACTCATATTCAAGCATAGCCTCCTTCTGGACTATATAACACATAACCTTACTATGTGACAATGATAAAAACTCCAAAAAAGAAAACCTAATGACGCTTTTCACTTCAGTCTTCCTCCAGCAGAATGGCCTTAAAATCAGCTGGTGACAGAAGCGTTCTCCTTTTTCTCCTCTCTTGGCTCTTCCATCCATCCTTCAGTTCTTCCTCGATGCGCTCCCTCTCCTCGCAGCGCCCGTCAACCCTCAGCTCCTTCAACAACGTCGCAGCCCCCGTTAGTGATGTAAATGTCTTCTCTCCGGTGTTCAGCTTGATTCGCAGTTTTGCAGGGTACAGACACTTCGCCTGTATGTCTTTCTTTTTAAGTTGTTTAATAACTTCGTGCACCCTCATCCGTTTCTGCTGTAAGTCAGGGGAGTAGTCTTGATCAAAGTAGATCAGTTTGCCTTGAGAGAGGACTGGACCCTGGCTCCATGCCTACTTTATGATCACATCCTTTACTGCTGCATCCAAAAATCTCACTATAATCGATCTTGGCGGGGCTGTAGCATCTTTGGGTTTGGCCACGAGGGAGCGGTGTACCCTTTCAATCTTAATATCCAAGTCTGGTGGTAATTTCAGTTCCTTCTGGAGCAGGTTTCTAATAAATCCAGCCATGTCTTTTCCTTCACTGTCTTCCGGGATCTGAAAGATCCTGATATTGTTTCCTCTCAGTCTGTTTTGCAGCTCGTCGCATTTCGCCAAGAGATCAATGTCACGGTGCAGCAGGTATCTCAGTGCCCTCCGGTGGCGTATCTCCACATCCTCGGCCGCACCGATTCTCTCCTCCAGTTTTCTTATTCGCTCTTCGTGTTCCGCCAGTTGGTCTTTTATGTCTGAAACAGTTTGTTCAACGCGACCAAGGGCCAGTTTGGTGTGATTGTGTCCGTCTTGGTTTTCCTTGCGAAGTTTTCTCAACTCCTCCAGTACCGATGTATCTGACTGACACATGTTGCTGCTAACGTTAGCCTTGTTTTTGCTAGCGTTAGTTGGGCTCGGTTGATTCGGCGGCTTATTAGCCTCTTTTCCTCGCGTCACCGGAAGTCTATTTGGTAATAATTACAAAATAAATCCCTTAATGTGATATATAACCTGACCTGATCACACTGAGTAGGTGTAAGTTAGCTTATTTTACAAGAAGATTAACCTGACTATACTAAGGAAGCTTAATGCATTCACTTGAGAAAAATTCTCTGCTGTTTTTCTGAATTAACATGATAATTATCTCTGTTTTTCTGAGAAATTATGTCTTTTTTTCTGGATTAAGGAGGTTCTCATTAATTATTATTATCCCTGAATATCTCTTCAATTCAGAAAAACAGCAGATTTTTTTTTCCTCATGTGAATACATTATGCTTCAGTAGCATTACGCTTCCATTGAAATATATATATAAATAAAAAGCTTTTCTGTTTTTCTGAATAAATGAAATAACTTAATTACGCTTCTGTACTATGCATTGCTAATTGCAAACAAATTAATGCTACCTTATTAGCATAGAGTCTTAACAGTTTTCTAATTTAAGTTGTGGTCACTACAAAATTAAATACTGAACTTACTTGCTAACTGCTGCACCACTGCATGCTAAACTTGCCATCCATTGATAGGCTTTTTGGTGTTAGCCAAGCGACATTCCACAAGATATGTTCTGGAGGTATCTACTGGGTCGAAGTCAATTTTCCAGTTTGTTGGAACGATACTAACCACATCTTTGTCTGGTCCCTTAGTCCAAGACACAAGGGCATAGCAATACTTCGACATTGTATTTACCAAATTCAAACATGAAAACAATGGCTACAATTTTAGCAGTCTTTTTTCCACCGATTTTCTGTTTGAAAGCGTACACTGCCTTGTCCCGCCCTACTGTGCTGTGATTGGCTAGTACTACTGTTCTTTGATTGGCTAGTACTTGTTTGTCCAAAATCTTTCGGTTTTATGGACCAATCACAGGCCACTTGTTCATGCTTCACGTTCACAACCGCGCACTTACGTCCTAGGGCAAAAATGGACAGGTTGAAAAGGAAATATATTCTCCCTGGTTCAGATAAAACAGAGATTCCAGCAAGAAAAATGTATGTTTTTGTCAATGGAGTCTGGTGGCTTTGAAGAGAGCATAGATGAATATAACTGCTTCAGTTCCCTTTTGGAAAGGGCTGAATGACAACACTTAAAATGACATACAAAATTCCCCCAAAGCAGTAAAAATGGGTTTTCAGTGTTAAAATGGCATTAGTATTTGGTTCTTGAATTTACTAATGGATTCATGACTGATTGAGTCTGCATAGTCAATTTATACATGCCAGAGCCTCACTTCAGCTGTAACTTTATACATTCAAACTTGGTTTGCCCCTTTATAACAAAATATAAAGCTTTGCCACAACATCTGTCCTTGAGGGCAATTGCTCTACAGTCTTCATTTTACATGAACAGTCACATAGCTCAAATGATAAATCAGAGTTGATTAATTATTCCTTATAACAGATTAGTTTGTTGTCAATTTGACTGAATCCCAGGATTTTCGGTTCCTCGAATCAAATTTAAGATTTAATTTAACTTGTTACCACAGCAACAGCTCCTTAAACACCATCTTGCAAAGGAAAGTACCTGCTCATTTCATCAGAGAGGAGCCACCACTATATATTTTATTGTGAATAGACAAGCCTTTAGAGGGAAACATAATCTTTGGTGTTTGAACATTTATTAAAATCAAGCATTTGTTTCTTATCATTGGCATCCTTAATCACAGGAAAGCACTGACAGAGGCCAACAACACTGAGATTCATAAGTCAATCCAGGATTTTGGTAAGTCATGAACTTTGTTAATATGTAAAGTTACACCTTTTTGTAAACCTTTTGGAACTGTATCGTGTCTATTCAGTCTGCATGCAGAAAATGCTACTAAACACAAAATAGAGGAAAAAAAATTTCAGTACTCAGTCTTGTATTGCCAGACCCCTCTCCTGCAACAGAGGTCATTTCAGTATCATTAACTATATATTATACTTAAATTTGACAATGCCAAGTTGTTGGATTGTGTTATGTGTCAGGCAAGGGCAGGCTGTTTGTTTTTGTTTCTCTCTCTCTCTCTCTGTCTCTCTCTCACTTGGTTTCCCATCAGGTGCTGATTGGTGATTGGGCTCTCCCTGAGCAGACTAGCGGAGGATGTCTTATTGAGCTCCTGGCTGTCCCAGTGGCCAATCATCTGCCTGGAATCCTCCAATAAAAAGGGAGCCTGAAGGAGGAGATGTCTCTCTCATTCATTCTTCCTGATAGTAATAAGCCTGCCAGTTGTGTTATGGATAAGGGATGTACTGAAGGTATGTGGTGGGAGGAAGGAGGTAGGTAAGTTGGGGCACCCTGTACATCTCAACACGCAGTTTTCCTTTGTCTACAAACATTAGGTTAGTGGTGGGTGCCACCCGCTGTATTGTTTTGGAGGCTCTTGTTTAGATTAGGTAGACAGGCTTTCCTTTGTGTTTTTGTTTCAGTAGAGGAAGATAGCTGAGGCCTCATTTTGTTTTATTGGGTTCATTTATTTGGCACACCACCTTTGTCTCTTCCTCCCCCACATGGGACTTCCTTGTTGAGACCTTCAGGTTGCAATAAAACTACCTTCCAGAACTCCTTGACTCATTTTCACTTCTTGATGTGTCATGTTACGGTTCCTGTCACCCCTAGCTCCAACTAAGGGACGTAACAGATTGTGTGAGATCTTTCATAATTTACTTTGTAATATTCCTTTTAGTCTGGAGACAGTATTGGAGATAAAGTTTTTTTGCTACATGTGGTGCACTTATAACATAGAAAAAGTTTGGGACATAATATTTGAGAGGCTTGTTTTTTTCTAATTTTTAGTCAAAAGCTCATGACATTTCTGAGGTTTGGACCCCCCTAACTGGACTATCCTCACAAAGTCTCCCAGGAATGACAGAAGAGGTTGAGATAACTTTCAGCTTCTCAATTTCTTCTTACCAACATAGGTATGATACATTGTGAACAATAATTTCTTAATAGTGTCATGGTCTCAGCCTGGAGGCTCCAGGGTTTTGGTTTTTTGGACTTTCTTGATTTAGTTTTCTGTGTTTTGGGTTTCTATTCTGGGGTTTGAGTATTTCTGGTTTGGGTATTTCTAGTGTCTAGTTTAGTCTTCCCTGTCTTGCTTGTTCTTTGCTCTGTTTCCCCGTGCACTTCCTGTTTTATTTTGTAATTTGTTTCCTTGTGTGTCTCAATGTTTTGCTTCCTGTCTTGGTCCTGTTTTCTGTGTGGTGATTGTCTGCCCCGCCCTAATGTGTTTCACCTGTGTTCAACCACCCTTGCCTCCCTTGTCTATATAGTGTTTGTGCTCCCCTTTGTCTGGGTCGGTTTGTCTGTTTATCTCTGGGTTTGTCATCATCTGGTCGCGTTGCCTGTTCATGTCCGGTTTGTCCTTAGTCTGTTCATGTTGCCTGTTGTCATCCCCTGTGCTTCTCGTGTTTTGGCCTGCTGTTCCTTGTAGTTCCTTGTAGTTCCCTGTGCTTGTTTTTTAAGTTCTTTTGTTTAATAAACCTGTCTGTACCATCTCCCAAGTGTTGGCTGCATTTTGGGTCCACCCCTACTTACCACAAACCTTGACAAATGGTGTCCTTCCCATTGAATCTGTGTTTTATTAATAATTAACACTGTACTTAAATGTCAAGTTAGTCAGGCCGCTGGTATTGCTCTTGTGTAACGAGCAGCTGGGAGATGTCTCTGAGTAAAAGTGTTACCTTTTAAAAGGGGGAAGTTGAGGGGTAAAACATTATTTGGTAATAATAATAATATATGATACAAGTGGTTATAATGTTCAGTTTGTATCAAAATTGTTTTAGACAGTTGTTGATTCAACTGTATGATCAGTGTGGAGGAAGTAGTGTGTGGAGCTGTTGAGCTGTATTACATTATACAGAGATCTTTCTGTTATGTAGCCTACCTTCATTGATATAAATGGGTTGGACAAATAATAGAAACACCTGGATGCCACAGCAAGGGTCCTGTGTTGGTTTATCGGTTTCACGTATCAGTTATCGATCTCCTTGATTAATAATAACGGGAATTAGCACTGAAAAAACTCCATTGGTCTATCCCTAATTTAAACTGATCTTCTTTGTCATTTGAGGGTAACAAGCCATTTCCAGGTTACCTAAGGTATACCTGGTTTACATGCATTATAAATCCATTCTGTGGCTATTAAGCAAAATCCAAAATCTCATTGTTAGTATTTACGGGGGAGCTAGTTTAGCTAAAAGAATTTTTGTGTGGCCACAAATCAAATTATATTCCAAAGCACTAGCATATCCTTTTACCATTTATCACTCTACACCTTAGGATGTTAGTAGCAATTGAAATGAAAACTTTTTTGTGTGACATTAACAACCAGTGCATTCTCGCCAACTGGGAATCAGGAACAGGAGTCGGCCGGACTGCTGACTGGGAACCAGAATCAGGAGTCAGCTGGACCGCCAACAGGAGATGAGGAGCAGGAGTTGGCCGGACCACTGACTGGGAACCAGAATCAGGAGTCAGCTGGGCTGCCAACAGAACACGAGGAGCAGGATTCGGCCGGACCACCAACTGGGAATCGGGAACAGGAGTCGGCCGGACTGCTGATTGGGAATCAGAATCAGGAGTCAGCTGGACCACCGACAGGACGCAAGGAGCAGGAGTCGGGCAGACCACTGACTGGGAACCAGAATCAGGAGTCAGCTGGACCGCCGATGAGAAACAAGGGTGAGGTGTCGGTGGAACCATCAACTGGGAACAAGAATTTGGCTTTCACATAGGGTTTCTCTGGAGTTTCTTATACAGACTTGCAAAATTTTACCAAATTCATGAATTTCCCCTAGGGGATAAATAAAGTATATATATATATATATATATATATATATATATATCTCTAAAAAAGAGAAAGCTGTTATCATAGAGGTATGACAGAAACGTTCTCGTTAATTGTTAATGTATATTCAGCAGAATAGCTCTGGAAAAGAAGTGTCAGGCCCGGATTGAGGGAAGACACTGAAGCTGATTAAGTGGTTACAGAAGAAACAACTTCTGAAGAAGAAGCTCAGATGTACTCTCTGCCACCACAAGATGAAAATGGTATCCGTAACAAAAAAGACCCATACATCTGGTATGTGATATGGCCTCACAATCGCCATGTCATTGAATTGAACACTTGTACTATGATTATCATCATCAACTTTTTTCTCATTATTATTATTATTCTTACTACAACTGTATAGATTGGTCTACTTCCTGTGACACTGCCTCCTGTGACATGAAAATTTTCCATGAGATTGAGTTCACTTCTCTACTGTCTTTCGTGACTCTCCTTATTCTACATCTTCTAAATATCTCTTATTCTACAATTGATTGGTTAATTGTCACTAACTTCACTGGGTGTTAGATTAGCCCACCTGGGATTTTAAACAGAATTCTCTCTTTTTAAGTAGTTGCTTGTTTGCATAGCTTAGCCTAGCTTAGCCTATCCTACTAGCCTTTCAGCTGATGCTACTTCGCTGTTGTAACTGTAGCTTGTGTTGACTGTTCCTCTACTAGAGGGATGTGTCCGTCAGTTAGAGCAGCTGCTGTCTCCTAGCCTCACCTTAGATATGATGGGCACTCCAGATAGTTGTAGCCTCAGGCTGGACAGCAAGCTTGCTAGTGCTAGTGTCGTCGGCAGACTCGGCGGAGTTTGTCCCTGGTACCAGGCGAGGAAAGGCTCGCAAGAACAAGCGACCAGTTGCATGGCCTGGTCTGCAGTCCTCTGCAACCTCTCCTGACTGCAAACTGGTTTTCGACCCTTGACAGCCCTGTTGATAACCCTGTTGGCCTGCGTTCTTCTTCCACCTCGGGGGTTAGGGTTAAGCTATGCACGCTAGTTATAGGGGACTCCATTACCCGCAATGTTAGACTAGCTTGACCAGCCAGCGTCTACCTGGGGCCAGAGCCTCCGACATTGAGGCTAATCTTAGGGTGCTGGCATCACACAGGGAGAAACAGGGTACCCAGGCACACTCCACCACTAGCTCCAGCTACAACCAAGTAGTTATTCATGTTGGCGCCAATGACATACGGATGAAGCAGTCAGATGTCACAAAAGCTAGCCTTGCTAGGACGTTTGAGTTTGCCGGAAAGATGAGTCAGCAGTGATTAACTGTCTCTGGTCCGTTACCCATGCGCGGTACTAATGACGAGGTTTACAGTAGGCTTCTGTCTCTGAACCACTGGCTGGCCCATCACTGTAGAGAGCAGGGATATAGTTTTGTAGATAACTGGCCGCCCTGACCTGCTGAAAGCAGATGGCCTTCATCTTACTGGAAAAGGTGCTGCTGTTTTGTCTAGTAATACAGACAGGTGTTTACAGCAGGTTTGACACTAGGGACGTAGTGCTCAGCAGGTCACAGGTGATTAGAAAGCTTGCTAGTGTTTTAGGAAGTGCAGTTTTGGAGTACACTAGTCTAGAATCTAAGTGTAGGGAGGAAAATCCCCATATTGTAGACCATCCGCCTGATAGCCACATTTATAATATTGAGACTGTCTCCCTCCCCCGCTGTATTACTCATAAGTTTCTTAAACATGCAAATCTCCACACATTGTCCACTATTCCTATAACCTGTGGCAATAAAGTGTCTCACAAAGCATCTGACATTTCTCCATAACAAAATCACTACTGTATCCTCACACCGTCATGTGTGCAAGCCCTCTAAATCTTTCCTTGAAATAAGATAAAATTATGTCTTATTCCCATTAAGGCTTCATCTACCAGAAGCCTTACTGATCAGCTTGTTGCTAATAACTCCAGCCTTAAGAGGACCTGCAAATTTGGTTTCCTGAACATTAGATCACTGTCCAGTAAAGCCTTACTAATAAATGACTTGATTCTTGAGCATAAGTTGGATATGATTGGTCTCTGGCTTAAACATGGCTTAAACCAAATGTTATCCTTCTTCTTATTGAGGCTTCCCCACCTCATTAAACTAATGCACATGCTGCTCGAGCCACTAAGCAAGGTGGGGGTGTGGCTTTAATCTAATCTTTAATCGCTACATTAACTGTAGTAACTGACTCCGTCAAAGTTTGTACTTGTAAATTAAACACAGCTCTGTCTAGCATCTTGGACTCAGTTGCTCCTCTCACCACTAAAACCATACAGTTAAAGAGGTCTACACCGTGGTTTACTGAAGAAACACAAGCCCTGAAGCAGGCCTGCTGGGCCATCTCAGAGCGAGCTGCTCTATCGTCACTGTGAGGGAATTTTTGCTCCTGAGCTCTGTGTCACTGACTGATTGAGGGTGAAAGGTCAGCCTGAAGGCCCTTGGTCTGCCTGACACTGATACTGAACTAAATCTTGCAGGAGGAGATGCACAAGTGGCTCCTCCAGACACATCTGTGAGTTCTACTGATACTGCGGAAGCTACGACAGATAATGCACGACCTTGGATGTCCAGCAACAAGTGGCTGGCATTCTAAGCCCTGCACCTGGGCATGCGTAGGTCAAGTTCACTTGTTTATGGTTAACGAACCAATTGAATGTTCACACATCCCTCTCTTCCCACTTCTGTTAGATATTATACCAAATATGGAGAGTAGATTATCTATGACATTCTTTAGAGCTACTTAAAGGAAAGACACAGAGACTCTCATCAGAATTGAGGTGACATCATGCACATTTGCTTGTATTGATGATTCCTCTGTTCTCCTTGGCCAAGCTAAATAAATATCTTCAGCGTAAGACATCCAGGGTTCCAGTGGTCTTTCTTTCAACCATCACTGATAAGATTCTCTCCCTGACAGTCACCATCTTCCCAGTACCTGACTCCGCCGAACCCACGGCTAATCCAAAAATCGTCAAAGAGGTGGGGCGCGAACTTTTAATCCTCAATAAAATTTGAACGGGTGAGTTATGTTAAAATTCACCCCGTGTACAATTGTCACGAAGGAGGAAATTAGCTATAAAGACCAAAACAGCTTTTGTACCAAGCTGTAAACATGTTTATATCTGCTGTAAATGTTCACTTTATTTTTCAGCCTCAGAGGTTGATGCTTGGTTCCCAACCATGTTGTTTGTTAGGATTGGTGAAGTGTGGGCCGATCCAGGTCACCTTGCCACAATATTAGTCAGTTGCATTTGTCTATCACATATGAGCAGCTTTATGGAATAAAAATGTTTTTTATTGACATAGGCAAATTCATCCTCTGATGCTCTGATGGTGCCTTTATAGCAGTGTGTGTGAATATGACTGCTACGATTACATCAGGGAACCCAGCTCTGGCTTCAAATTGTACATATTGCATTGTTATATTATCCCAGTCAACCACATCATATGGAAACGTTATGTACCTGGCTGACATACTGTGCCATGCAGCCGGCATGGTGCAGCTCGAGGACGACAGTCCTTACCGGCCTGCCAGTTCCATCTGGAGTGCCCCTTCTGCCATGACACCGAGTGTGGTCAGTTGCAAGGGAACAGGCAGGTAACCTCTTGCCCTGTGCCTCTCCAAAGCCAGACCAAACTCAGCACACAGTTCCAAAAGGACTGCTCCAGGAAATGTGGAACGTGAACCCCCTGGAGACAATGAAAGTATTAAAAAACACTAACAGGCACTGAAAGCTGTCTAACTAGCCGCCAAATTGCAGCAGTGAGTCTTGACAAGGTCAGCAAGCAGCCAGGAATAGTATATACAGTTTAACATGATAACAAGCCAAACAAGCACTGAGTCTACCGTGACTCAGGGTTACATGAACAAATCTGATGAGCCTTGAAGCTCCCAAGCTGTTTGGTTTTCTTTGGCGTATAGCCTGCAGGTTGGTATGTACATGTCAGAGGCAGCAAGTCTGTACAAGAGCTGTTATACAGCTTTGTAATACTGAACAGTTTCAGCCGGAAGCGCATACAGCTATGGTAGGCCCAGATATAAAGTACCAGTTCTGCACACAAATTTTCTATCGGATTGAAGTCAGGGCTTTGTGCTGGTAGGATAAGATGGTCATTATGGCCAAACAAGTTAAATTTTTGTTTCATCAGGCCACAGGACATTTCTGCAGAAAGTAAGATGTTTGTCTCTATGTGCTTTTTTAAACTATAGTCCAGCATTTTTATGGTGGTTTTGGAGCAATGTCTTCTTCCTAGCTGAGCAGCCTTTCAGGTTATGTTGATATAGGACTTGTTTTACTGTGGATAGATACTGTTGTACCCGATTCCTCAGCATCTTCACAAGTAAGTTCATCTCTAGTAAATAGAACACAGTGGTCCCATGGTTTTTATACTTTTGTCTGTACAGATGACCATGGAACCTTCAGGTGTTTGGAAATTGCTCTCAAGGATAAAATAGAATTGCTTATGTCCAGAGTTTTTGTTGTGACATCTTGGCTGATTTATTTATTTTTTTGCTTTGTTCAAGCAAAGAGGCTCTGATTTTGAAAGTAGTTCTTAAAATACTTTGACAACTTCTGGAACCCACTAGTGTTATAGTGATATAGTGAATTCAAAGCAAAACAATTGTTGGAGACATTACTTGTGTCATATACAAAATAAATTACCTTGCTAACTTGCCAAAACTAGTTTGGTAACATGAAATCTGTGATGTGGTTAAAAGTGACTTTTAATGACTTGAACTTAAGTGTATGTAAACTTCAGACTTCAACTGTACATATAGAACTCAAGAGGAAAAAATCTTCTGTAATATTCAACTTCAAAGTTTCTGCATTTAGCTATTTCCTGGAGACAGTACATGCAATGTGAGTTTAAACCTGATCCATATCGAAATTGCAAATGTACTAGGAGAATTATTTGCCGGTGATACACCATAGAGAACGAGAAACAAAGTAAACAAACTTATGCATGTCAAGGGCCGGACATCTTGTTAGTTGTAGCTACATTACTTAAATGTGCTGCAGCTGTTTATATATAATGCTAAGGTGTGGGAAAAGAAGAAGACATTTAGAGACAGCTAGGTTGATTCAGAGTCTGTGGTGCTTGTTTTGTGTAGCAGGCTGCTGTTTGGCTCAGGCAACATCCACACTACTACATTTTCATGTAAAAGCAGCATTTTCAAATGAAAACAATCTCCGTCCAGACAACCATTTTAGCTCCATGTCAGGAAAAAAACTGACCATACCTGAGCTGTCACGTTCACTGTGCATGTGTGAGCCTGTGTGAATAGGAAGCTAATTGTTTATTCTGCAGTTGATTAGTTGCAAAAAATACTACGACGAGGAACAGTTGTAGCATTTACAAGAGAGTTGAAGCATTAAAATGCAGAATTTAACAAAGGTCAGTAACACTTGTTAATCATTATCATGTATTCACCACTGGTAGTGAAGGCTGATAAGTCCCAGTCAGTGAGCGACCGTGGTTGTCTACATCATTGTTTCCAAAACTGCTTTCTCCTATCCATACTACTACTTCTAACTCTGGAGTTTTCAAACTAAAACGGGTACAGCAGCATTTCCAAAAGTATTCGATTTTGGTACTTGTAAACACGGGAATGATTTGGAAGCGAGGCGAAAACGTAGCAAAAGAGATGCATTTTAAAACAAAAACGTAGTAGCAGTAGGACGTAGCCTCAGTGTCACCATCTGTTCTGCCTATCATCCAACACTGACATTAATACTTGTCAGACACACACTGGATGTGGACCCACAAAGCGGACTCAGACGAGGGTCAGAGTTTTAATCAGTCCAAAATCGGTACACAGGTGATCAGTCAATCTGACTGAAGTATCAAATTCATCAGGCAAAATTTGCTGGTCAAAAAGCAGCAAAATCACATAAACATGAGGGACTACACGAGAAAATGCTGGAATGCTCATACAGGGGTACAGACAATCTGGCAACTAATGAGGGGAAGACAAGGAATAAAATACTCTAAGGCAGGGGAGACAATGAGACACAGGTGAAAAACATTAGGGCTGGGCAGGTAATCACACAGGAGGGAAGCTTGACAGGACGTGGGATCTGAAACAAGACAAGACAATGGTTAGCAAAATAAAACAGGAAACACAGGGAAACATTAAAGACAAAGAACCATGAACTGAAGTCACTTGACGGGTCATGACAATACTTTATGTAAAATTTAATTAGGTCTCCAAAATAAGGTCTCCATCTATGTAAACAGATACAGGATGGTATTAGGACAAATTAATGCAAAACCAAGGGGCACCATATTGAAGCCATAAAATATAAATATAAATTTCTCCCTGTGTAGTTTGTTTCTCAAAGGAGCAAACAAGAGAAGTGGTTTACCGCGTTTATGTATGCTGTAGCTGTAGCAGACAAAACATGTCTCATTCCACGGACCAATTTGAACCTTTTAAATTTTAATCTTGTTAATGATGTGTGTGATTTGCCTCTGATGCTTTCTGTGCTTTTGTAATGTTTGGCTATGCTCTTCATATGTGTTTTTCTGTTTTTCTTTCTGCTGGACTTTGGTGTCTCTTGATCCCCAGTTTTGTGAATTGTTACTGGAATGATCCATGAATTCCTCCTGCATTGTCAAAGCCCTGTGAAATCCACAGTCAAACAGATGTGGTGGTTAACTCAGAGCTATTCCAAAAATATATAGTCATTCTGTAACCTGTGAAAAATCTATGATGAGTCTCTCTCAAAAGATGATTTTGTTTTTGTGAATTTAAAGTTTAATTGATTGTGAATTTAAAATGTATTGAGAATGTAACAGGTAGTGGGAGATCCCTTCCAGGTCACCATGGGGTTTAGTCACGCCCACTTCCTAGTTTTAATTATTTGGGGAAGGCTATATTCACCTTGATGCCGCTCTCTCACTCTCTCTGCTGTCTGGTGAGCCTGTGGTGTGCTGTCTTTGCTCTGTTTGTTTTGTTGGTTTAGTTATTGTGTTTTGGTCTGTTTAGTTGTTTCATTGTTTGCACACTGTTGTCCCTGGTATTGGTTTGGTTATTTCCCCCAAGAATTTGTACCTGTCTCAAGTTCTAATACCTGTTTCTTTTGTTTGTTTCCGTACAGTGCTGTAGGTGCGGCAGCGAGCGTGGCCGGCCTGACGGTGGAAGGTTTGGTGGTAGGGTTCCTCACCTGTGCTTCGTCACCCACCATATTAGTGTGTTTGGTAAATTTTGCACTTCCTTCACTATTTATTTGCATCCCCTTTGTTGATTTGCTGTGTGAGTGTGTAGGGCACCGGAGTGTGGTGAGGTACTCTATCCCAGTCAGCAGCCACAGCTGCTAATCCTACAGCTCCTTTATCTTTTTTTTTTTTTTTTTTTTTGTGTTCCTATTATTCATTTATATATTAGACAAATTGGAACTTGAGCCACTTATGTTTTTGATTGTTCTTTTCTCTTAACTTTAATAAATTGTTGTTGGTTTTTATATATTGATCTTTTAAATAAATTTGTAATCTTGGGGGAAATCCTTGTCTCAGTCCATCTTTTGTCACCTGTATCAGTAAGGTATCTGGCTTAACTGTTTTACTGAGGTATTAAAGGGGGTCAGTAGTACCCGAATTGTTCAGTTAAATCTGGGCCTTGCCACGGCCCGGCCACAAAAGAAATGAAAGTTAGATTATTTTTTTTTATTGCCAATGCATATTTTTTTGGACTGGGAGGAAACAATGAGACATGAAACATGTCAGGTAGAACCTCATAATTCCACAGGGATGAAATGTTAAAGGGTAGGGGGTGGGGGGGTGGGGGGGTTTGGACAGGGACCAGGAGTAAACCCACACATGTAGACCTCTAACAGAAAGGAATATGGGAAATAAGGAATATGAGAAATAATAAGGGAAATGTCAGAGTGTAAGGAAGGGGGGAGGGGTCTTCGGGAGATTACGCTGCTCCAGATCATTTGTACTTGGGCCTCTGCATGACAGTATTACAGATGGGTGAGAAGCGGGTGTTTGATGGTGCTGCAGAGACTCACTGGAGCTTACAGACGGTACATACAGAGGAGAGGCAGGTCTGCTGCAGGTCGATAATTGTGGTCTCTCTATATCTGAGCTCCTGGTTCTTGTGTCTTGGTTTAGGCCTGGATAATCTGGGCAGTGGCTCCCCGGTATCAGCAGAGCGGTAACTGGAGCCTTCTGTGCTAAAATGAAAAGACCATTGTCTAGTTGAATCCAGTGCAGCTGAGGTGACTTAAGCTGTTTTGGAAATGGGTGAGGCAAGTCGGCCTCGGGTAAAGCTTACTTGTCTTTTTAGAGCTGATTGGAAACTTGTGTTGTTCCTTCACTGCTGCCTTGTGAAGGTCATGGTGAACATACTGCTGGAGGTGCTTCTCCTTCTGAACAGTCTGTTCTGTATTCCTCTGCAGAGTCCCGTTCCTCTTTTTTCAGCTGCTCAAGTCGAGCAAGTTTTTTAGCTGCCAGGGGCAAATTGGCTTTGTCCAATTTGATTCTGTCCTCTCTGATCTTCTGAACCTTCAGTTTTTCACTTCCTCTTTATTTACCTGAAGCAAGTTCAAGTTACTATGTTGCTCTGTGTTTGCCTGTGCTTTTCTTCAGAATCATGTTCTGTCTGTGGTCAGAGAAAGACTGAAGGGCAGCAGACCTCTTTTCCTCCTTTTCCTTCTGTCTTTGCCAGTTCAGCCTCTCTCTTAGCTACTTCCTTTGCCATTCTCTTCTCCTCCAGCAGAGCTGTAGTAGCAGCCTGCTCCTTCTTTGTGGCTGCCAGTTTGTCTCTAACCATCTCCTTTTGTGCCTCAAACCTCTTCGACCTTTCTGTCTGTTCAGGTTTTCGTTGTAACAGTATTTGTTTTGTTAGAAGCTCAAGTTTCTGCTCCTCCATTTTACATTCCTCTCTCTTGAGCTGTGCTCTGTCAATATCCTCCAGTTTGTTTTTGAGGTCAATTTTCTTTGACTCTTGTGCATGTAGTTCATCGACCTTGCAGAGTAATTCTGCGTCTCTCTTATCTTGTTGTCTCTCCTTTTCTTTCAGCAGTTCTCTTTCTTTCATTTGCTTCACCTGATATTTTGTCAAAGCTTGGGTTTTTAGTTTTCTCTCACAGACCTTCTCAAATCTTCTGTCTGTCTATACTGCACTACTTCCTGTTTTCATTTTCAGCCAGTTGTTGCTGTCTTATCTTCAGTTCAGTCAGTACCCGATTCTCCCTTTCTACATGTGTCCTTAAGACTGTACTGTTGAATCTATTGAGGCAGCTGTTCTGGTTAGTGCCACATCTGTCTCTCGCTGCCTGCCTGATGTTCATTTTGACTTCATTGAGCTGATTTCTTTGGGCAGATTGAATTCTGACCCATTCACCCTTGAATAAATTGGCCATGTTTGCTGAAGCCATCTCTATTGGTTGGTTTTTGTCTTATTTAGAGTTGTATATATCTGAACTGAATATATCTCTTAAAAAATTCTTCTTTTAATTATTAGCCAAAATTGTTTCAAAAAAGTTGAAAAAATTGAAAAAACAGACAGAGTTACAATAAATATAATCAAAAGTTAAACTGAAGTCCTACAGGAATGTGTTTCTCCTTTGAAGTGAGTCCTATAGGAACTGTAGGTCTTACAGATTGTCCTCTTGTATAATGCATTGCAGGAAATTTGTATGCCCTGTAGGACATCTGTATATCATGCAGGATCAGCTGCAGATTCAGAACATGTTATCTATCACTGCAGGACAATCTAATTTTACAGGATGAAGTGAATCAGCAGGATCGAAACTTTAATGTTCCACTTATGAAACATTTTTTTGAAGTATGAATCACTATAATTATTGCTGCCCAAATTGGAAAAAGCTTCTGTCTTGTTCTCATCCATAAAATGATGCACTGGCAACAAGTGGCAACAAGTCCGCATAGCTTGTAGTTTTTTGCACTATATTTGTATGTATTAGTATTAGTATATTTTTTGTCGATGGATTTTTTTTTGTTGTACGTCGTCGTTTCGTCTGACAAGGCCAATGTGTTCAACCTGTTCTACAACAGGTTTGACACAGCCTCACCATGTTCTCTCTCCCACTGCTTCAGCTGCAGCTTCTCCTACAGCATCTCCTCCACAACCTGACACCGCAGCTGCAACTCCCTCCACACTGGGGTAAAGTTTCCTGTCCTTTACAGCGGATGAGGTGAGGGCGGAGCTCAAGAGGCTACGTCCTGGAAAGGCAGCAGGCCCGGATGGTGTGTCTCCGAGGCTGTTAAAGGATTGTGCAGCCCAGCTGGCTGAGCCTCTCCAGAGGATCTTTAACTTAAGCCTTCAAACAGGGAGGGTGGAAAACATCATGTCTTGTTCCAGTACCTAACGTAGGACGACCGGCTGAGATAAATGACTACAGACCGGTGGCCCTCACATCACACATCATGAAGACCCTGGAGTGGCTGCTTCTCCACCTTCTGAGGCCACAGGTTGAACATGCACTAGACCCCCTACAGTTCACCTACAGAGAACATATTGGAGTGGATGATGCCGTCCTTTACAAGCTCCACCAGCCCATTCTTACTTGTTGAGCCAGGTGGTTACATGAGGATTATGTTCTTTGATTTCTCAAGTGCATTTAACACCATCCAACCCCCCTCATTAAAGACTAGCTGAAAGGGATTGGGGCGGATCCCTGCTTCACGTCCTGGATTGTGGATAACCTGACAAGACGACCACAGTACGTCAGGCTGTGTCTCAGGGACAGTGATGAGCAGCACTGGGGCTCCACAGGGGACTGTTCTGGCTCTGTTCCTGCTCACCCTGTATACAGCAGACTTTAAATATAACTCTGCATCCTGCCACATCCAGAAATACTCGATTGGACAAGCTGGTCAAAAAGGCTGGGTCTGTGCTTGGCAGGAGTCTGGACTCACTCAGGACTGTTGTGGAGAGACGCATGCAATTCCCCGCAGTGAGAGGGAGGTCTGTGATGAGTTGACCATCTGGAGCTGAGACTGGGAGTCTATCCAGAAAAAAAGCTGGAATGTATGAAGGGGTCAAAGGGTCAATATAAACATTTATAAAGCTTTAATGGGGACAGACATGTATGTGTGTGCCTCTGTGTGAAAGAGTACATTCATTTGAACTGTACGTGCACGAACCAGGAGTCCATGCAAGTTTGGGTGTTTACCACTTGAACAGTACAATTATCAATCTTTCAATCTATAAACATTCCACACATAGTGTGTGTGTGTGTGTGTGTGTGTGTGTGTGTGTGTGTCCTATCATCACAGCATTCTTTAAAATCCTTGGGACAGTGAACCACAGAAGGTTGTTCTCAGGTCAGCTGCCATCAAAGCCCAAAAGGCAGAGTCATGCCAAGAGGAGTTACACAACTCGTGGGATTTGTATGGGAAAGTGAGTCGGATACACCCCCGTCATGTTCAATTTTCCCAGAACGTAAAAATCCTACGAAAGACATGTTGTCAGGATGTCAAGTATTCTGTTCTGTTCATTGCAGATACGTGCTATTATGTTAGTTATTTTAGTCTTCTTAAGGTAAAAACTGAACTTCTAACAGCATAAAAACTTGAAATTTAACAATGTTCTTTGTAAAAAAAAAAAAAAAGAAAAGAAAAAGAAAAAGAAAAAAAAGGCGATTGAATCCTAAGGACATTCACAACAGCATGACACATGACACTGTTTTATTATTTCAAGAGAAAAAAAGAGAATGAATGGTGGTAGCAAAGAGCAAACAACAAGGTCCTGAAAACATAAAGAACATTCACAAAAGCATGAAACCTAATACAATTTCATTTAAAGAAAAAGAGAGAGAAAAAAAGGGATCTAATGAACAATGGTGACTTTTGTGTCAGCATGGTCACAAAGGTGTGTTCTCCATATACAGATGACAACAATCAGGTTTTCTAGCATCACAAAGCTGGCTCACATTTAACTAGGGTAAATCACTATAGTAGCCTATGGTATATGACTAACCTGCTTAATAATATCTCAGCACATTAACCTCAGATGATAAGATCAAAAGCTACTGACCAATCAGATCAGTCATCCTCCCTACAGCATTAAAACATATGTATCTTTAGTCTCATCCAAATCATTTAGTTTATAGCTCTGCACACATACATCTTGACTTTTAGTTAAATTCTGCATCACTTTTTCACTCCAATCCAAATATGTTGGATATAAACAGCTATCATCATCAACAGCTTTCCTTAAAATCAACCTCAAAAATCCAGGGTGTCCAAGCAAAATTGTCCAGCCACAACTGAGAGGCAAAACTGCTGGAAACATGATGTGAAGTAGGACACAAACAAGACTAGAGAATCCCAGATGTTTCGTAGTTTGACTTTGCTCAGCACTGATCCCAACACTAATAGATTCTTGTAAATTAAGATGAAGATTGGTCAGTATTTGATCCAAATCTAAAAGTAAGTGCTAATTATTTTGCCCCCTGTTGTGACTATGGACATGATGTAGAAAGACACACCTATGTTTGTGTATAAGGTGCATGTAAATCATATAAGTAAGAAAGATTATGTGAATAAATAATTAAGGATATGCATCACAGACATATGTGTGTAAGTTTTCATAAGGAAAATAAATGACTGCTCATTGCATGTCAAAGTATCATATCATCGTATTTCAACAGTCTCTTCTATCCAAACTTAGTCCATGTGAAACTTGTGGCTGTTGTCTTGCATCTAAATCTTGGAGGGAGGTCTGAAAATCACATTGATATCATGATGTAGGCTGCATGCTAACCTGTGAAAAAATTTCCCCACCAGGCTGGCAGGAAGCATTACGGGTCAAGAGCAGGCCAATTAGAACCAACATCTTTTCCTGTGTGACCTGAAAGGATATGGAAGAAACAACAACAGGGTCTCAACTATTGTTGGTCCTGCAGTCTGCGGGTCTAGCTTCACTGATGGGAGAGACAGATAAAACTCTCTGATTACACCTTTCTCACTATATGGAAATCAAACATGTCCCTATGTCACAGTTAAACTTCAGTCCCAGCTGAATTCTTGTATTCCATCACTGTCAGTCAACAAGTGGTCCAAGGCTGGTCTGAAGAAAACTGCTCAGTTCATGAAAATTTGCTATTTTTCTTAGAATTGAGATAAAGTGTAATATATACATGTTCTTAAGTGTTAAAGGGGAACAGTTCTCGCATCTGCATATGTGAAAAAAAGCAGTTTGAATGATAGCTGTCCTCAAATGTCACTTCAGTCATTTTCTGTTGGGGATGGAAACTAAGTTTGAAAAGTAAAAAAATCTGAGGGTGTGGAGTTCCAAAGATGTGAGCTCAGCAGATCTCTTCCAACTGCCTCCAACTCTCCAACTGTCAGGTGGGAGCCAGAAAATGATAAAGGATTTGGTAACTGACCGGATACACATGAAGGATTCAACATTAACAAATCAATCATCAATTATTGAAAACATTACTGTGATTGTTTCTCATAGTTACATTACATACATGTAACCTGTTTCAACTATAAGATATGTAATACATATTATATGAGCGGTGAAACAAAAGAAATCTTGTGAATTCGAAAGACAATACATTTCAAAATGACGATCCTATAAATATATGAACTTGCCAGTAAACCAATATTTTTTTGTTTATTTGTTTGTTGCTGTTTACTTTTGAATTTGAAAAGACAGAAACAAACATGTAGGCTCAGTGACTAGCAAGTTACAGGACCTCCCCAGACGTTTTTGCTTAAAATGATAAATATGTCCTTCTACTACAGTAAATCTATGAGTAATATCCCAAATAGCATAGTAAACATAACTGTAGGGGGAAATATCTTAAGCTTTCTTCTTGTGTGCTGCAATGTCTTGTTTGTGTGCTGTCTGAAACTGTGATGAGATTTTGAGGGAGGGTGTTTTGGATAGGAATCATTATGGTCCTCATTTAAAAAGAATCCAGGTTTTATGGTTTTGTGATCATTTTGGAAATAACAGTTTGTGGTGCTGATCAATTGTATTATGTTATATGAGCATTTATCTCTCCATTCATTCATGTTCAAGCCATTTATATCATTGAGGCTAATGAATTACAGCTCAACAGCACCACAAACTACAGATGGGTGACAAATAAAGAAAATATCCAAAAAATGAGGAACAGGAGGACAATGTCCCCACTACCGGACTTATAAAGGACTATGTCATCTTATATCTTAAATGTTTATGCGTATATATATGCAAATGCAGTATATACAAATAAGCTAATCAACTTTCTGATTTAACTGAGTTAACAATCCATTGGTCATTTAGTTAACTGAAGTTCTGAAAATGATGATTCCACAATTTAAACTTGAGACCCACAAAAATATCTGATTACTGAGTGAACAATAAAAGAAATGCTTATTTAATACAACCTATTGCAGGATTTGGCTGAGATTTCCCAAGAGATATAGAAACAGGGGCATTCCACAAATAAAGCACATAGTTAACACAACAGAACTTGTTATGTGACACAATTGGCACGATTTTAGTTTTCACTATGCTGATGAGGTAGGTTTTTTAGAGCCAAAAAAATTTTAGTTAGTGTCTTTACAATGCACAACATTGGCAATAAAAACCACTAAGGACACAAGGAACATGTCCTCTCTAATATCGGTGGGAATTTAGATATAGAGGAGTTTGAATTTTATTACACAGATTTTAGGGTTTCTAAAGTCATTCAGCATTCAAAAGACATACATTTTGGTTAGTCGCTATTTTATAGGGAAACGTATTATAAACATGACAGTAGTACACACGTTCACAAAATATACGTAGTTTTTTAGTCATTTTTAAAATTATTATTCTCAGACTTTTTTCATTGCTTGTTTTCTGTTCCTTTATCCACTGTTTTTCTTTGGAAACACACATAGGCTATATTAACTATGCTTGTGGCAGTGTAGCAAACTGAAAAGAAAAAAGTTGAAATATGAAAGAAAAAGGAGGGGGTCCGGCTTTTGGTCTTGGACAAATGGAAATGTTTGCCTGTGTGCATAAAGCTTTTTTGTGTCGATATACAAATTAGTTGTTTTAATTTTTTTTGATTGAAACCCAAAATGCCACTTTGTATTTTCTGTTTCAATTGTGTGATGGATTCTCATCGATTATTAAACTATGAGCGGGAGTAAATCCACCAGCAGCGTGCGTAAAGCAGTCCTGTTGGCTATGGAGCTTAACAGGGGTTGGTTTGAAACCGCAGTTCCAAAACTGTTCAATCAAAGGAAGAGGGAGGGGCAGATGTTTATGGAATCCATGTATATCAGGGTGGGAACTTAAACTGTTGGAACGCGCCTCCCCTCTGACCGCTTGCCCCTGCCTCGGACTCATTCCTCTCCTCTCCTTCTCCGGGTCCGAGCGTAATGACAGAGCGGAGAATGAACTCACTAATGAAATGGGCACTCATCCTCTTCGTCCTCGTGTCCATCATTCTCAACATCGTCTTGATCGGCATCCACTCCAAGAGGGCTCCCAAATGTTCCGCTCAGCGCGCCCACCCGCTGCGGGGCAAGCACGACGACCGCAGCCTTATCTTCGCGGACCTCACCCGAGAGGAGTACTCACAGGTCCAGCAGTACATGCTCAAGCAGAAAGACTTGGACATCTCCAGCAACCAGATCACCAAGCCATCGGAAAATTTCCTGTTCCTAATAGACCTCTCTCTGCCAAAGAAGGCAGACGCGCTGGCTTACTTGGACAACGAAGACAGAAAGCCCACTAGAGAGGCAACGGTGGTGGTCTTCCACGGCGCCAAAGGCTACATCAAGGAGTACGTTGTGGGGCCTCTTCCCAACCCGATATACCACAGAGATGTCACCAGGGAGAGGTACAAGAAGGAGCTGCCCCTCTCTGCGCGCACGGTCACCATCGGGGAGTATGCCTTGCTTTTCCAGTTTTTTGAGACTGAGGTCTTTTCCAAACTGGAGCAGCTCATGAAAGAGAGTTTCGACGTGGACCAGCACAAGAGGCTGGACGCGTTCGAGCAGATGCCTCGAGGAGTCCGATCCGGGGACAGAAAGACCTGGGTGTCTTTCTTCAGGGGTGTGAGCGGCATGTACATACACCCGGTGGGCTTCGAGGTGCTGGTCAACCACGAGAGCGTTAACGAGTCCGGCTGGAAAGTTGAGCGGCTATTGTATAATGGCCAGTACTTCGACACGGTGGAAGACCTTAAACAGAAATATAATGCTGGCTCTGTTAGGAAAATAGTTTACAAGGAGTCCCCTGACTATGGCTCTCTGAAACCCAGGAACAAGCCTCTAGAAATCGGCCCACAGCTGTTTTATCCAAACGGGGCGCGCTATAGTGTCAGCAAGAACCACGTCCTGTACCTGGGCTGGAGCTTTGCCTTCGGGCTGAGCTCTCTCACAGGTATGAGGGTGTTTGATGTGCGGTTCAAGGGTGAGAGGATCGCCTACGAGCTGAGCGTGCAGGAGGCCATGTCGGTGTATGGCTCTATAACGCCGGGGATGATCCTCACCAAGTTTCTAGATTCGAGCATCGGGATAGGACGCTTTGCACACGAACTTGTCCGTGGCGTGGATTGTCCCTATGAAGCCACCTATGTGGACACATATCGTTACATTGATGTCCCAGCCCCGGTCTTATTCAGGAATTCAATCTGCATCTTTGAGCACAACATGGGTCAGCCCCTGCGGAGGCACTTCTCTGACTTCTTCCACAACAGTTACGGAGGGATGGTGAACAGCGCTTTAGTGTTCAGAACCATCACAGCCATAGGAAACTACGACTACATGTGGGATTTCATCTTCTACCAGAGCGGATCAGTGGAGGCCAAGGTGCACGCCACCGGCTACATCTCCTCCTCTTATCTGGTGGACGGTAGTCGGAAACATGGGCACCAGGTGGCAGAAAACGTCCTCGGGAACATCCACACCCACTTCATCAATTTCAAAGTGGACCTGGATGTGTTGGGTGGCATTAAAACCTACAGACAGAAATATAAAGCTGGGCAACATGGAAACAAACATGGTCTTAACTATAGGAGCAATGAGTAGAATCATAGCTCAACCAAGACCTTAAACATTTTCTGTTCTCAAGTACATACATGTTTATATGTTGTCTTTAACCCTTCAGCAATATGGTTTTATTTCCTATTGTATGAAATGTTTACGTCAGAATTATACAATTTATCCAGCTTTACATCTCTACAGCTAGATGAATTGTCTAATTTCTATGTCACAACCGACTAACTTCATTAGAACAAGAAGCTAATACACATGATAGCCCTATATAATAATTTAAATAACTGATAAATTAAATCTCTTCACTTCTCATTCCGCTATGTCACAGTTAAAGTGGGATGAATAGATCCCTTCATCCCACATCATATCTTCAGGAACAGAACAAACGAGAAGTCATTTAGTACTCTACACAATTCCTTATGAAAACTAATACAATCCTAACTTTTTCTGATGTCAAGACACTTGAATTCCATGCCACCGTTGATAATGAACTCTTGTATTTAACTAGTTCTATATGGAAGCAACAGAAAATAAGCTTCTGATGCTGCCAAGGAGAGTAACATTGTCTCCCTGAAAATCATGAGATGTTACTATTGTATTTGTATTTTGTTATGATAATATTTATAATGAAGCATCCTGGAGAATAGTGCAACCTGATTCATACATGTAATCAAGCCAACGATTATTCATTAAACTTCCTCTTGTTTGATATGGGCAGTGAAGAGCACTGTGTGCTGCGTTATTCTGCGCTACCTGCTCAAATCACTTTCTGTTGTATTGGACCAAATCACAGAACAGTAATCTAGTTGTTAATTAGTATGCACTAATTGTTTGGTTAAAATTGCTCTCCATGTTTTAAACTCTGTGAAAATCCTCTGCTATGATTAATATTTTGTTTAACATGGTTTTCCAACATAAAAAGTGAAACAAATCAAAAACTGGGTGTGAAGCTCATCTACTCTTACTTCCTGATTGAAAAACCTGGATCAGTCCTTGTGCCCCGCCCACTACCTGCTTGCTGCAGGTGGACAGGTGAAAGAACAGAGAGTATCAAGATGGTTAGAGGAGGAAACATCAGAGAGACTCAGCCACATGTTTGAGTCTCAGTCAGACCCAGACTCAGAGGAGGAGTCTGAGACCAGAACCAGAGACTAGCAGACGGATCAGAACGGTTAGCGCAGTTAGCATCTTTTGTTTGTTTATGTTGTTTGTTAGCTGTAACTGGCAGTGGCTGACACAGTGTTATTGGTTGTGCTAATGTTAACTCTCCTTACTGTACTGACAAGGTTTCAGGTTTATTTTATTTTCCTATTGGTGAGATAACTTGTGATCCATGCAGGACAGTTCAGTAGCAACCAATGATCAAGTGCTGCACTTTTCCGTTTCCTTTTGCGTAACATTTTCTTCCATGTAGTTTCATGTAGTTTCAGTCATCTGAGTACCCCTATCTATCTATCTATCTATCTATCTATTGTTGATTCCAGATCCATATATAACCAAACAGGACTCGCGCATTCGTTTGATGAAGTATGCAGGATAACAGATAAAGTTCAACACGTCTAATTTATTAAAAGTATAGTCAAGCATATAAGTTTGAGATTGCTTACAGAGCTCTGGACCACCCTGCTCTCGTCTCGCCTGTCTAAGCAGCATGCAGTACTTTCTTGTTTCAGACATTCATTCTTATACACACATTCTCTGTGTAACAGGGTCACTCCGCCTCTTCTCTCCTCACACCACTCTGACCTGAACCTGTTATCTAAACATGTCGTACTTGTACTTTCTACTACTCTTGTCTGTCCCTGTGCGTCATTCTGCAATCTCAAACGGCAATCAGGGTCACAATGTTTAATGTTCACATGTCACAATGTTCATAAACAATCATAATCATCAGTTTAAGGCTGACTTGCCTTTTTAATCATACAAAGCATACAGTATTAAACATAACATATCCCTTCACTATCTATCTATCTACACATTAATGATATAAGAAATAAGCATAGCATTCAATTTGGCTCCAGGTTTCAGTAGCTTCACATCAAGGTTCTCTTTTAACTTGCTAGAAAGCCCATCTTCTTCATCTTTCCATCCCCCATGTAATATCATGTAATATCTGAAAATTATTGCTGAAGCAATAACTTAAATAACTGGCACTAGATAAATAGATAGATAGATCGATAGATAGATAGATAGATAGATAGATAGATACTTTATTTATCCCCTAGGGGAACTTCATCTGTACATTAGCTCATGTACATTAGAACAGAGCATATTTTACACTGAGGTTTTGCTACATTTACTCTTGAAATAACAAAAAGAGACCCGCCATTGCCAACTATAACATTAAAGAACACATTATTGCGTCCGTCATTGCAATATACCAACACAATGATTGTGGAATGAGCCATTCTGCATTTTTTTTTTTTACTTATTACTTTAATTAGGGTCCAACCATTTTGCACTTTTATTCCTACTCCTAATACCCCTTACTCTTGTAAATGATCTGTGTACATCCCTTTCCACTCAAGGATTAAATTCACAGACAGATCCGGTACTTTAGAATTATTTATTTACCTCAGCACAACTGAAACCACACAGAAAAAATACAAAACCATGTAAATAATGTCACTGAAATGTACAGACAGTGAAAATACTTGTAAAAAGATCAACTAATAAAAACACTTTCTGTAACTAGTTACATACACATTTTAAAGTGTCAGCAGTCTGATGGCAGTGGGAACAAAGGATCTCCTGAACCTCTCTGTTCTGCAGCGCAGTGAGATGAGACGTTTGCTGCAGCTGTAGCTGCTTCTTTGTCCTGCCAGAATGTTGTGGAGAGGATGGTTGGTATTGTCCAAGATGGCCTCCATCTTACATTGCATGCATCTCTCCACAACAGTCCTGAGTGAGTCCAGACTCCTGCCGAGCACAGACCCAGCCTTTTTTACCAGCTTGTCCAGTCTGTTTGTGTTCATTCCGGAAATGCTGCTGATCCAGCAGACTGCAGCATAAAAAAGTACACTGGCCACCACTGACTGATAAAACATGATAGATAGATACTTTATTCAGGGGTAATTCTAGTGTCCAGCATGAAGGAGCTTTTGCTGTTTAGAGAAAAAAAACTCTCACCCCCACAGGGTGAGTGCAGTGTTCAAAATACTCAAAAGACCAGTGAATGTCCACACCAAAGAATTTAGTTCAAATTGTTTAGTGAATCTTTTCAGCAAGCAATGAACAATTATAGAATTCTGGATCAGATGTGCGTTTTCCTAACCAATAACAAGTGTTGGTCAGTCCACAGTCTGACAAACTAACTTTCCCTGATCCAGTGTATTTATACAAGTACAAACAAAGAAATGTGCATGGGCGTTTTATCATCTTCTGATTGGCTCTGCTGGCTTCCTCCTTCCCGTCTGACTCCGACCTCAAGTGTAACCTAAAGCTCAGCACGCTCAAAGGAAGACAGTTAATGTATACATATAAATTACCAATTATCTACCTCTGTTACCTCCGGCTGCCCCCCTACACATGCCCATAGGGTGATCTTTATCAGTGGTTGTAAATAGTTTCCCTGAGGCAGATGTTTAAACAACAACTCACCCTTAGCACCTAAATATACACTAGCATAAATCATTAAACAGTTTTAACTTTAATAGCCTGAAATAGCCTGTGTCCTCAACAGGTCAACCTTGCGATGGGGCCGAACCTCCCCCCATACCTAACGTTTTAACCTTCCCCTGTGGGACTACTTTCCTCTTCAGACACCATCCTCCACCTCGTTCTCTGATTCCTCCGGACGAGTGGCAATGGTTTCTGTTTTAATCACACACACAAATGATAATTATAAAACTCGGTAATACACTCGTAGTTAAAAAAATTTTTTTTTTTAGTTCCTCTCGGCTTCCTTCTCCTGTGCTGTGGCGTTCTTAGCACACTGAGAGAGGTGATACCAGTTGTAACCCTTCCCAGCCAGTTTTACTGCCCAGTTTGTTCTGGCTGTCACTTTGAATGATCCTGTCCATCGTGGTTCACTCCACTTCCTCTTTATGAGCTTCAGATACAGGAACTCTGGAGGTCCTCCTGATCCTAGCTCTGGCTCCTGTTCCCGCATGGAGAAGTTTTCTCCTGTTGGTGAATCTGTGGGGATGGAGAATTCTGACACCAGAGCGTTTATTTTCACATAATATGGTTTATATCCCACATTAGAAATCTCTTTCAGGGAGTGAGTTGGACCAGGTATTTCTCTGCCGTGATGTAACTCAAAAGGAGTCAAACTAGTCTCCCTGTTTACTGCAGATCTCACTCCCAGGAGCGCCAAAGTCAGAGCCTCTGGCCACTTTAGTTTATATGACATTATAATTTTCTCCTTGTCTTTATTTTTGAAGTATATTCCATTGTCAGAGCGAATTAGTCTGGGAAAACCGTGAGTGGGAACGTAAACATTTTATCACTGATGTGGCGTCCTCCTTTGCGGTGGGATAGGCCTCAACCCACCGTGAGAAGGAGTCCACAATCACCAACAAATAACGTTTCCCACCTTCACGGCTTAACATGTCTGTGAAATCAATAGTGATTTCCTGACCTGGTGCAGCTGGTTCTGGATACTTGCCAGCCTCTACTCTAAAGGCTGGTCTTACATTACATGTCTGACACACCAAGCAGTCTTTAACAAAGTTTTTAATTACAGCATTCTTGCCGTCAATCCACCAGTGTCGTAAGTCATGTGTCATCTGTCCAGTGCTCCTGTGGTCAGGTCCATGAGTCTGTGTCAACATGCTGTGTAGCCACTGAGGGGGCATTATCACCTGACTATTTACATGCCATATTCCTTGGCTGTTTTGTTGTCCCCCTTTTGACTTCCACTGAGTCTTTATCTCTTCTGATGCAGTTTCTTGTGCTGCTTTGACTGTTCTTAGTTCTGCTTTCTGCGCTGACACGCTTCCTGTTTGACTATTATGGGGGTCCCATCTATCCCTAGTTCCACCACAGCGTATCCTGCCTGCAACCCACGGTCTGGATGTCTGAAACAACAGCCATCTGTGTATATTTCCACTTCAGGATTTACCAAAGGTGTTTCACTCAAATCAGTCCTCACCTTGGTCCTGTCCTGTGTAACTGTTATACAACAATATGGTGTCCCTTCCAATATTTGTTCTGCCATGTTGATTCCTTGATGTACAAATGTTATGTGTGGTTGTGTTAGCACTTTGAGAATCCTGCTCCTGTCTTAGTGGTGTCAGTGTGAATGCAGAGGATGTCACAAATGCAACTGTAGCGTGAGAGGTTAAGATTATCAGTGGGTGGTGCATAACTACATGTGCAATTTTTTTATCAATTTAGCTACTGCTGCTGTATATCTGACACATGGAGCGGCTCTTTTTTCCTGTACATCAAACAGTACACTGCAGTATATTAACACTCTCCTAATCCCCCTTTGTTTCTGATAGAGAACACCATATGCAGACGCTTGTCTCTCAGAAACATCAAGAAAAAACGGTTGAGTGTAATCGGGGGGCGCCAAAGATGTGGCCTGTGACAGATCCTGTTTGAGACAAATAAAACTGAATCAGCCTCAACCGTCCAGTCCAACTTGGCACTGAGATTGCGGCACCCCTGAGCTTTAACCAGTGCACGCAGAGACTCAGAGGGTCACACACATGCCCATAGGGTGATCTCACTCACCCTTAGCACCTAAATATCCACTAGCATAAATCATTAAACAGTTTTAACTTTAATAGCCTGAAATACTACAACAAGCATCTCAATAGTAATAATAATAATAATAGTTAATAATAAATAATAATAGTTAAATTAGACAAAGACCCTTGGTTTAGTAGGAATTTTTCCATATGCTTCTAAAAAAGTTGGAGTTGAGTAGACTTCTTTGAGTCCAGTCATACAGCCATAATACGTGTCACAATGTGCGTTCTTACAGGGTCAATAAGTGACATTAAAAAGTTTAAAAAGTCAAATCAGGAACTTTCTCACTTAAAACCATGACCACTTGTATTTCTTACTTCATCATAGCATCTATTCAAATATTTAAACGTCCTCTTTAATATTATTTTTTGAGCAGATTGTTGAAGGTTCGTTGCTGTTAATAATATACAACTCTGTTTGTATTGGATTCAGAATTTTTCTCACTACATATAGATTATTATCTGGCTCTTTCCCAAACTATACTAATTCATAGATCTCAACACCATAACTATGTCTGTTTTTTTCACATTAAGATCAAAATTATTATTATTATTATTACATATTATTATAAACATATACTATCTTGCAATGTTAAGGAAATTGACAACA
This sequence comes from Seriola aureovittata, assembly GCF_021018895.1. Taxonomy (NCBI): domain Eukaryota; kingdom Metazoa; phylum Chordata; class Actinopteri; order Carangiformes; family Carangidae; genus Seriola; species Seriola aureovittata. The sequence continues at coordinate 390,032 of NC_079380.1, read as the reverse complement.
CATTCCTGGATCCATCCCTTTAACTGGATCCACACCAACATTTAATGTGGTACTGGGCCCATGCTCCATCCCTCCACCAAATTTGGTGCAAATCAGTTCAGGACAACCATAAAGAGAAAAATCTGATATCATATCACTGTATCAGTTTAGTTATGAACAGACTGATGTGTCCATCATGGCCATGGGTCTTCATGACCAGGTCAGGGCTGCAGCCAGGATGCTAAAATACTGAGGTGATGAGGTCAAGTCAACCAGTGATGAACCAGTGATGAGAAACAAAACAGAGATGAGAAGATGTTCTATTTAACAGCTGCAGTCAGCCATGCAGTTCAAAAGCTCTCCTTATGAGATGATTCTTAGTCTGTAGTCAGTGGCTGATGTAATAACCTAGACCCAACACTCGGATTAACAATTATGAATCACAGAGCATGGCTGTGAGTCCATTGTGGTTTGATTTGAAAGTTATGCAACATTAGATATGCAACAATATGCACCACTTACCATAGTCCTTTGGTACATTGTTGACTCAAAAATATTGATTAGTGCAGCTTCAAATGTATCTTAAAATGTAACAGATTAAAAAACTGACGTGGATATACAGGAGAAAACAGAAAATAATTATTAGAACAATGATTTCTGCATCATTTCCTCTGCAGGAGTGAAGAATGTATTCCAGACCAAAGACATGGAGTACGTTAATGTGTCACTGCCGTGGATGCCTGATCACTATGCTATGGTCCCTCAACTGGTGGAGAATCAGCTCAAAACAGAACAGGTCTGCCTTTATTCACTTCCTTTAGTATAAATGGAATGCAACAGGTAACAGTATTAAGTCAAAGGTCAACAGAGGTCAGGGCCTACATCACCTCAAGCCTTTGACGTGTGGAGATAGCATGAGCTGTTCTCTTCTAACACACCAAAATGTCTCAGTGTTATTTTTGTAAAGAAAGTCTATCTATAACAGCAATATTGGATTTTGATCGATTTCTTCCATCATGGCCATTTACTTGTAAAATAAAGGAGTTTATTTCAAAATTCTTCTTTTCTAAGTAAAATTGTTAACTGACAATGAATGTGTTTTATTATCAGGGGGTGGTAAAAGTAAAAAGTTATAATTATAAATTGTAATTTATCTTGTACACATCAGAATCTTCATACTCACACTCCACACACTACACATTTTGATGCACTTGTATGAATTTGCATGAATAATGTTACATTTATGCAGAAACTATTTTAGAGAGGTGCTGAATCAACTGTCGAGGATGTAATCTGTGGTACTGATGAATTGTACTAGATTATACGAAGAAGTGTTTATGTTATTGAACCTTCCCTATATGAATAGGATGGATTAAAATAATGACACATCAGAACAGTTCAGCAGCACCACAATCTACAACCTCCAATAGGACCATACAGTGAAATCAACACATCTCTAAAACAATTTTAATACAAAGTGAACATTACAGCCTTCACGAAGGAGGATTTATTGTCTATTTATTGTTGTATTAGACTGCATTAGGCTGCTATTATAGCTAATTAGCTGCTCAGCTGTAGCGCATTAAGCAGCATGTGAATTTACCTGCAAACATTTCCTCAGCTGCATTAGATGTTGATGTCACACTGTTTGCCTATGGCCACTAAACTACTGCACAAATGTCTTTATTCACCCCTTCATTCCTCTGTGAGGGCTCAGCCTGTCAGTTCCAAACACAGACACCATATATATATTTACACAAAAATTTGAACAAATAATCTTATTACAGCAAAGGAATGACTTATTGTGATTTATTTAAATTATTGTACGTTTATTTTTTATTATTTGGTAATATTGCAGGCAGTTTAAGAAGTGGCGTTTTTAAATTACAACATGTCAAGTATCCCATTTATATCACTTAGCGCCAGCAACCCATGATAACCTCATATGTGCTGTTTATGTTGGAGAGGGCAAAAAAACCATGGGACTAATATCTACTGTGACACTTCCACAGGAGGCAGCTCTGCGTTACAATACCAAGACTCCCCGCTACCTCCATATCGCCAGCAACAAGACCAACCGCTGGGGTCACCAACGCTCCTACAGGCTGCAGGTGTTCAGCTTCACAGGGGACCACCTGCCAGAGAGCCAGGGAGAGGAGAGGGCCATGTCCTGGGCTAGGTGAGGCTGGACAGCTTTGGCCTTGATTAAAAATTGTGTTAGACATGAAGTGTTTTACATACTCACAGGACTGGGAAATATGACCTGCAGCATGCTCACTTTAAACTTGTTATAAACTATTCTAGTGAGAAACACAGTAAGTACTTCTTGTGCAACATGGCTGGGAAGTAAAAATCAGAGGATGGGCCCCCCTGTGGACAGGGAAGTCCTGGAGACAGAGTGTGTTTGTGTTTCTATGTTGACGTATTTTTTCTCTGGTCAAAGCACAAAGCGTTTGGAGAGCAGAAGATACACACACTGCCTGGTGGATGTCTGCACTTTGGACCATATTCAGTTCTATAAATAGAAAACTGAAAGTGTCATTGGGCCATATATTACACAAACATTTTAAACACTGTTGTATGTCACCCCAAGACAAGGTGAATTGGGTTGATATGGGATTTGACGAGGGCTGGTTCAATCATGGTTCTGCTGCTGATAACCTTGGACAAATTTCCATTTTTTACCTTCACAGATATGGAGAGAGAAGTCCCTGCATTCCAGTTCTCTTTATTCAGTCCAAGTCAAAAGTGAATCAGTCATCTTCAGCTTATTTAAAGTTTTTCACAAATTCCTGAAGAAGAGGTTCTTCACTAACTCCCTGTCAGTGTCAGAATTGATTCTAAGGTCCTGTTGATGACATTTAAAATTAGCTTGTATACCATTTTTGGTTTAACACAATCTTCCGCTCACAAATAAAAAATTCAATTCAAGTTTGATAAAACATGCGCTTCATTAATCATTACACTCAGGGATGTTGCTGTGGTCTGGTAAGACCAGTAGCTGTGGTGTCTAATATTAGCTAATCAGATAGTTTTTTTAGTCATTTTTTGTAATTCAGCTTCTCAAATATGACAATTATGACAGTTAAAAGAATATCTGAACAAGATCACTATTTTAGATTAGATTAACTTTATTTATCCCACAACTGGGAAATTCATTTACCACAGCAGAAAAATAAACATATATAGAATAAACATCTATGGAAATATACAACAAAAATATACCAATATACACTAATAAATACAATATACACAATACACACGATATGTACATGAAAAAGTGCAAGTTTGCACATGGTCAGGAAGAGCATTTTCTGACATTTATAGACAAAATGACTAGTCAGTAAAATAACTGACAGCTTAATCAATAATGAAAATAATCATTGGATCCCCCCTACTAATACACTGTGTTTGTAGCAACTGAAAAAAATATTCAATGGTTTTATCACAGAAGCAGTAAAAAGACGTAATCCCACCATACATCACAAGTATTATTGTCTCATGCTGTGGTTCCATTCCACACACACAGGTCATGTGACTCAGGAGGATCTTGGGAAATGTAAGGAAATTCAGTATGTTGTTAATGACCACTCTGTCTGTGCCTCTTTTGTCGTTCTCCAGGTATAAGGTTGCTATCACCAAGCATAAGGACATAGAGCAGACCAGCAGCAGTCTGTACAGCCAAAACAACATCTGGACTCCAGCTGTCGACTTCAGCAAGTACATTGAAGACAATGAAAGCATTGAAGACGAGGTGTGTTGAGATGGAATTTACATATAAAAATACGTAGTATTTTTACCTTCATATAAAAATATGTAAACATTAAATTGTGTTCGCAGGACTTAGTTGCCTGGGTGACCACCGGTTTCCTCCACATTCCTCACTCTGAAGACATCCCCAATACGGTGACCGTGGGCAACGGGGGCGGGGTAATAATGCGGCCCCACAACTACTTTGACGAGGATCCATCCATCCACTCTAGTGATGGGGTGTACATTGGCCCGGGCAGCGAGGACAGCTGTGACAACAACAGAATGGCATGCCTTGCTCAAGAGATGTGCAGCCCTGTGCTGGAGCCCTTCACCTACCATGGCTTTGATGGTGTCATGAAGTTCGAGGATTGGGTCTGATGTATTGATCACTGCTAAGTAATAGCTTCAAAGCTTGATACCCTTACAGAATTGGGCTTCACGAAGCTTGTGTCAATTTTAACATGTTTATTATTTGTTTCACATGTGTTTTAAGCTGGACCAGGCAAGAGATTTTCAATATTTTCGAGATTATGCTGTCTTCCTGAGAATGTGATGATAAGATTGATACCACTGTCATATCTGCGTGTTAAGTCCATACAAGCAGGATGTAGTAAGCCTAGCTTAGCCTACTGACTGGAAGCAGGAGGAAACAGCCTGGCTCTGTCCAAAGTTAATAAATCTGTCTACTAGGGAAGTGGGAAAACAATTCACCTCAAAATTCTTACCATTAAAGATTCTTAATCTTTAATGGTAAGAAGCACCTGGATAATGTGAGATAGAGTTATCTTTTTCTTCATCTTCAAAAATGTAAAGTGTTTGGGCTCATTCTGGATTTAATAACTTCATAATTAGCTTTTCATGATACCTCATTGCTCAGAGTCCAACACACACTGCAGCACTAAACTCACAGACATCTCTAGTCAGAGTTTGTTTCATTTCAAAAACCTTTTCCCTGGTGCTGCATAAGTTGTTACGTTTCATACTGCTTTTCTCTCAATTAAATGCGTGAAAATAGTGCACCCCTTTCTATTTACTTAATCAGGTGTGAATCAAGAATCAATTCCAGATCTAATTATGGCACCAAGAATCAGACATTTAGCACTGTGGTCCCTGCACAGTGCTCACAGACCGTATATTAACAGACCATTAATCAGGGAGCTTTACAGGTGCGGTTGGTGTTTTTAAAGTTTGAGCAAAAAGATCTTCATTCATTTTTTTTCTAAATTTATGAAATGAAAATGTGAATTTGTCCTTATTCGAATAAAAACACAAAATTGTTGTTATTAGGTTAGCAGGAATAAGGGTTATACTTGTGGAAAAGTTATTGCTTTAGCTACTTATAATGACAATACTATTCACTGTGAGCTGACATTTTATTAGTAATTGTTTCCTGGGATTCATTTATCAAAACCATATGAATATATCCCCAGAAATGTGATCAATGCTTTTAGATTTTACAAAGAGGCTCCAATCATCAGCATCACTCTCTTCTAGATTATGTTCAATTCTTTATCTGTATATGCCAGAACCTTTTTTTTTTTTTAGCATGAAGTCAAAATGTAATACCATTGTGAAACACACAAACCTTTTTTTCTCTTTCTTATTTTCTTTCTGATGAACTGCTGTGATATGAACTGTGATGTATACATTGTTACCTCACAGTGTACAGTCAGATGTGTCTAAATAAGCTGTATCATTCAGTCCAAAGCAGGATCACTCTGAAGTAGCTCTAGGCTGTGACTATTGAACCTATTCTTCGACAGTACAACATTCTGAGGAATTGTGTTTCTCTCCTTGTTTTTTGTTATTGTCGTTGCTTCCTCTCTAAATAAAAGAAGAGATTAACACACAATCACTGAACCTTTCATGCATTCATATCCTATCTTCTGATTGTTCCAATGACTTATGTAGACTTGTGTGTGTGTGTGTGTGTGTGAGTGTGTGTGTGTGTGTGTGTGTGTGTGTGTGTGTGTGTGTGTGTGTGTGTGTGTGTGTGTGTGTGTGTGTTTGTGTGTATCTCTGCATCAGATGTCACGTGAAATGTTTCTATTAAAGCTTTCAGTTTCCTCTGTGGCTTGCACTTGAGAAAGGCAGTAGCAGGATGTGAAAAACAAAGGAGAGCAGAGCTCCCATGAAGAATCCAACAAAGACCTTCACTGAAAGACCAAATGAAACCATGCTGAGATGACTGTGTTGATAATTAGAGATGGAAAATACATTGATTCACTTTCCCTCACAGAAAGTTATGAAAGAAATTTTGAACGTGTGTGTACTTCACTTGTCACATTTTAATCTGTACAAAGAACAATACTTTCAGTGTCATTCATGTTGTAGAGACTTATCCTGACACTGACCTGGCCAAAACAATCTCACAATAATGGTTTTTAACCAAAAATGTCTTCACAATTATTAAAAACACGTATACACACACAAAAGGAACCACACATCAACACGCACTCACAAGTACACACAAGTACACCATATTGATTTATCTTTGAGTTGTTATACTTGAGTCAAAAGGCTAAGAATTAATGAGTTTAATTAGCCAATGAGATTTTAGAAATGAGTGAAGCTAATCAGCTTCGCCCATTTCTGCCCAGTAACACCTGCTCCTGAATTTGTATTGCAGTCAATGGGAGAGGTGGAGGGTACTCCAATCACTTCCTCAAAAACTGAAAAAGATATCAGAATGAGACCAAAACTGGGTGATACTGGACAAAAAAATCTCTTTGTTTTTTATATAAAAATAGTCAATGAAGGTTGGTTTTTGTGGGATTTAAAATGAGTTTGTCTGACTCTTTTTGAGGAAAATTTTCAGGGATGGCAGTTACAGTTCGTAGTTAACTCCGGTTAGTGAGTGGAGCTTTGCGTAAAGACAGCAGACATCGCTGAAGATGTAATAAACATCACAATCCTCTACACTGATGTTACAAGTTGCACCGAGTGAGCAAGAAAGAGGGAGAGAGAGAGGCAGGCGCCCCATATATAGAGGCTACAGTCGTCGCTGCAGGTGGCCCCCGGTTCAACTCCCACATTGGACTACCTTTCCTGCGTGTCATTCCACCTGTCTCTCTACTGTCCTGTCCATTAAAGGCACAAAAAGCCCCCAAAAAAATTCTTTAAAGACTGAAATATGTGGCAGTGAGGGCGAGTTAAACTGAAATTTTTTCAGAGGAGTTCTAGAGCCTTTCCCACTTGAGCGATGATGTCATGATGATGCAATACACACCCATTATAAACTCAAAAATGATCAGAAAAAACCTTAAAACTAAAACTGCTATAATTCAAAAACTGTTGAACATATCAAACATTTTAATACAAACTTAATAGCTGAAAGGCTTGTTTACGGTTTAAACGTTGAATAAAGTCTGTAGCTGAAAGTATGCTGAAGTAGTTAAAGTTTAAAGAGGCTGAAGATTTCAAGTATTTGAACATGGTCTCCAGTCATTTGAATGGCAAAAAAAATCATAAAAAGATTAATATTTCAAAAATTATGAATAATATCAAAAAAGGTGAATACATCCGATAATCTACAGAAAAAGCCGAATGTTTTCATACTTGAACGGTCTTTGTAGCACAAAAACTGTAGGAGTGGTTAGAATCCAAAAAGCGTACGGAAGGCTTAAGAATAATAACAACTGAAAAATGCATTTTCTGCGTGCGAATGCTGAGAGCTGAATGAGATTGCTGAAGCAATGCTGAAGAAGATGAATGAAAAGCTGAAGCAAAAACTGAAGCAATGCTGAATTAGCTGAAGCAACTGCTGAAGCACTGTTGAAGTAGCTAATGATATAGCAGACAATGAAAAGTAGAACTTGTAAACTGGATGTTTAAATGTCCTGAAATGGTTGAAAAGGCCTAAGTTGTTGATGGAGGGTGTAACAAACAGCAAAAAACTGTACAAAATATACAAAATGTAAAAAAGAGAAAAACCATCTAAGTTGAAAGCTAAATGGCCAAAATTGTTTGAAGGGAAAAAAAAAACAAAGAAAAAACAAAAGGACAATCAAAACATGTAATTTTACACCCGAAGGAGATTACTGACAGCTAAGAGCTGAAACATGTTGTTGAAACAGATGAAAGCCAAAATATTTACTGCCAAAAGTAGTATAGTATTTTATTTCCTAGAAGTACAAATAAAATGCCTTAAAAATGTGAAGAAGTAATGATGATGAAAGATGAACTGAATCCTAAACAGTTGAAACTTTAATTTAGGATATCAGTGAGCTGAATAATTGCTTGATAGTTGGAAGTGTTGCAAACAGTTTAAAGTTTGAATGAAGTCTGTAGCTGAAAGTAGTTGAAGGAGTACACCATCTCCATTCACTTACATAGTAAAAAATTGCAAAGAAAAAGCTTCCTCAAGAAAAAACTTTAAGAAAAGGATACATCTCCTGAAGAAGCTGAACGTTTTGAGTTTATGTAGCACAAAGTGTGCAGGAGTAGTTAACAAACATAGGAAAGTAAATGGAGGATCTGGAGTATGCTCAAGTGGTTGAATTTCAAAGACGCAGCAGTTTTGAAGGATTTGAACATTGTCTCCATTCGAGTCCCACCTTAGAGCTTGCTTTTCAAGCTAAGTATCAGCACTGCTGCAAGAACTGTGTATATTGACCTGTTTTGAGTGCAATAAAGACCACTACTTCTTCTACTGAGAGTTTGTGTTGCATTTGGGTCCTGCCACTCCCCGTGACAGTACAATCTGGCCAGTCATGGACCCAGCACACAATCCCTCTCCCCTGAGTCGCCTTAAGAGGATAGAGGGCGTCCTCCAGCAACATGAGCAGATGATGTCTGCAGCAGCTTCAGAAGCAAGGCAGGCAGCTGAAACCAATGGACAAACACTCGCAGCATTAGCTGGCCAACTGCAGCAGCTAACATCCATGCTCACTCAGCTCTCTGCACGCTCATCCTCACCAGCTCCTCCTGCACCAGTACCAGCTCCTGCTCCCTTGCCATCCACCGATGCCCCTGAGCCCTGGGTGGGAACCCCAGAGTGCTACGATGGAGATCCAGGGACCTGTGGCCCTTTTCTAACGAACTGTTCCCTGCTGTTTTCTCTGCAGCCACGTATCTTTGCCTCAGAGCAGGCAAAGGTAGCCTTTACAATCAACCACCTGACGGGCCGGGCTCGACTGTGGGGCACGGCTGAGTGGGAGAGACAGTCTCCAGCCTGCACCTCCTTTCAGTCATTTTCCATGGAGCTACGCAAGGTTTTTGGTCTGGGGGTCTCCAGCTCAGGAACCGCACAGGGACTGATGGGCTTGCGGCAAGGGGACAGGACAGTGGCCGACTACTCCGTCGACTTCTGCACCAGATCCAGTCGGAGCAGCTGGAACTCTGCTGCCCTGGTTGACGCCTTTCTCCACGGCCTGGCTGAGTACATCAAGGATGAGCTGGTCTCTCACGAGGTTCCCTCCACACTTGACGGTGTCATCGAGCTAGCCATCGGATTGACCTCCGCATCCAGGCTCCCAGACGAGAGAGACGACAGGGGGCTTTCCACCGCCAGTCGTCAGCCCAGTTCAGAGGGGGTTCCACCAGTTCATCTTCCTCACCAGGCCAGCAGATGGTAGAGTCTGAGCCAATGCAGTTGGGCCGCACCTCCCTCACCCCTGAGGAACGGGAACGTCGACGCCGCTCCGACCTCTGTAGAACCCATCCTCCTGGTCCCAGCAGCTCCTATAGGGGGAGTATGCCCACAACTCCCTCACCAGCTCCGCCACAGGGCTCTCTCCTTTCCAGTGTGTCTATGGCTATCAGCCTCCGCTTTTCCCAGCCTTGGAAAGAGAGGTCTCCTGCCCGTCAGCCCAAGCCTTTGCTCGTTGCTGTCGCAGAACCTGGGCCCAGGCACGCACCACCCTCCAGCGCTCTGTTAGTCGCTATGCTGCCTTGGCCAACCGGCGACGTTCTCCAGCCCCAGTCTACCAGGTTGGCCAGAAGGTGTGGCTCTCCACCCGAGACCTGCCTCTCCGGGTAGAATCCAAGAAGCTGGCACCCAGGTTCGTCGGCCCATTCCCCATCCAGAGGATCATCAGTCCGACGGCGGTGAGACTGAGTCTTCCACGCTCCATGCGCATCCACCCCACTTCCCATGTGTCTAAGGTGAAGCCGGTCCACGAGAGTCCTTTGTCACCAGCTGTCCCGCCTCCTCCTCCTCCTCGCCTCATCGATGGGGGTCCAGCCTGCTCTGTGCGACGCTTGGTCCGGTCCCGTCATCGGGGGAGAGGACTTCAATAACTAGTTGACTGGGAGGGCTATGGTCCGGAGGACAGATCCTGGGTTCCTGCTCGCCACATTCTCGATCCAGATCTTATTACTAACTTCCATCGTCGCCACCCAGACCAGCCCTCCAGCACGACTACACCATTGAGGGGTCACCATCCGACGGTTCGCACCTCCTCCCTGCCTGCTCACCCTGAAGAGGATTCCACTGCAGAAGGGCCGTCGGTTAACGAGAACTCCACCAACTCTGACCACTCCGACCATCCAGCTGAGGAGATGGACTGGTCCGGCTCTGAGGAGCTTTACTCCCCGTGACAGTTTCTGTGTTAGTTAGAATGACAAACTGAAATTAACTGCCGAATGTTTCCTGATTACAACTGGAATGAAACATATTTCCAGTGAAAACAGTTCAGAGGTGTGTAAATCATTGCAGAAATGTCAGTAAAGTGGTTGATAAACACCACAAATATCAGAGAAGTCGCTAATCATGTAATTTAACCCAGGTGTGTGTGTGTGTGTGTGAGTGTGTGTGTGTGTGTGTGTGTGTGTGTGTGTGTGTGAGTCTGGCTGTTCAAGACATGCAGGCTTCTTTGTGATTGGTTGGTTTACAAGTTTGGGCGGTCCCTACCAACCCTCAGCTCCAATGTGTTGTAGTAAACTTTCATTAACATGTACTCAACATTATCAATATGTACTCTGTATAATAAATATAATGAACGTTAAACATACAGTTGTGGTCAAAAGTTTACATACACTTGTAAAGAACATAATGTCATGGCTCTCTTGAGTTTCCAGTTATTTCTACAACTCTGATTTTTCTCTGATAGAGTGATTGGAACAGATACTTCTTTGTCACAAAAAACATTCATGAAGTTTGGTTCTTTTGTGACTTTATTATGGGTTAAAAGAAAAAATGACAAAATCTGCTGGGTCAAAAATATACATACAGCAACATGAATTAGCAATTTTGGTGACTTAGAAAGTTGTGTCAATGAAATGAGCTTCATAGCATGGCCTCTTAACTTCTTGTGAGTGATTATGAGTGACTACAGCTGGTGACTTCTCTGAGGCCATTTAAATAGGGCTCATTGGATACAAACGCCCACAAACGCTACAATAGGAAAGTCAAAGGAGCTCAGCATGGATCTGAAAAAGCGAATCATTGACTTGAACAAGTCAGGAATGTCACTTGGAGCCATTTCAAAGCAGCTGCAGGTCCCAAGAGCAACAGTACAAACAATTGTTTGTAAGTATAAAGTGCATGGCACTGTTTTGTCACTGCCACGATCAGGAAGAAAATGCAAGCTATCACCTGCTGCTGAGAGAAAATTGGTCAGGAGGGTGAAGAGTCAACTGAGAACCATCAAAAAGCAGATCTGCCAAGAATTAGAAGCTGCTGGAACACAGGTGTCAGTGTCCACAGTCAAGCGTGTTTTGCATCTCCATGGACTGAGAGGCTGCCTTGCAAGAAGGAAGCCCTTGCTCCAAAAGCGGCACCTTAAGGCTCGACTGAAGTTTGCTGCTGATCACATGGACAAAGATAAGACCTTCTGGAGGGAAGTTCTGTGGTCAGACGAAACAAAAATCGAGCTGTTTGGCCACAATGCCCAGCAATATGTTTGGAGGAGAAAAGGTGAGGCCTTTAACCCCAAGAACACCATGCCTACCGTCAAGCACGGTGGTGGTGGTGGTAGTATTATGCTGTGGGGCTGTTTTGCTGCCAATGGAACTGGTGCTTTACAGAGAGTAAATGGGATAATGAAGAAGGAGGATTACCTTCAATTCTTCAAGATAACCCAAAATCATCAGCCCGAAGGTTCGGTCTTGGGCGCAGTTGGGTGTTCCAACAGGACAATGACCCCAAACACACATCAAAAGTAGTAATGGAATGGCTAAATCAGGCTAGAATTAGGGTTTTAGAATGGCCTTCCCAAAGTCCTGACTTAAATCCCATCGAGAACATGTGGACAATGCTGAAGAAACAAGTCCATGTCAGAAAGCCATAAAAATTAACTGAACTGCACCGATTCTGTCAAGAGGAGTGGTCAAAGATTCAACGAGAAGCTTGCCAGAAGCTTGTGGATGGCTACCAAAAGCTCCTAATTGAAGTGATAATGGCCAAGGGACATGTAACCAAATATTAGCACTGCTGTATGTATATTTTTGACCCAGCAGATTTGATCACTTTTTCTGTTAACCCATAATAAAGTCATAAAAGAACCAAACTTCATGAATGTTTTTTGTGACAAAGAAGTATCCATGTTCCAATCACTCTATCAGAGAAAAGTCAGACTTGTAGAAATAACGGGAAACTCAAGAGAGTCATGACATTATGTTCTTTACAAGTGTATGTAAACTTTTGACCACAACTGTATAAACACAATGTATCAGCTAGTATATATTCACAACTGAAGTGAGATTACATGTGCGCCAGCCTTTGCTGCAGTAAGCCTATTACACCATGTAACCTGGTAGGAAGGTTGAACGTGTAAAGTGATTTTCACAAATAATTCCAATGTTTCTAGTTTGTAGTCTTTCAACCCTTGTAAACCTGTATAATAAATCTGTGTGAGAAATTTAAGTTTCTACATGTGAAAAAAATTAGCTTGTGTCAAAGAGATTTGTATTTGTCAAAATAGACTGTCAATCAAGGCTATGAACAAAGGATCAGTGTTGAGGTTACACAAAGACATAAAAAAAAGACATGGTTTTGTCAACACCTGTGTATTAAAACGGAACAGAAAAATGTATAAAACTACACTCAAAAGTTACCACAGTGTGCCACTGACATTAAACGGTTAAAAATTTTTACTTGTCAGTGTCACACACTGGGAATGTTGAGCACTAAGTTTTGGATGCTTTCTGTGTTGTATCTGTACACAGCACCCACTGAGTCTTCTGATTTCTCCCTGTGTCTTTGTGTAACCTCACCACTGGTCATGGGTTCAGTTTTGATTCACACAGCCTTTTTTAACAAATACAAATCTCTTCACCACAAGCACATTTTTTTCATATGCACAAATTCAAGACTCATTTTACAGGTTTACAGAGGTTAATTTACAATTACTAACTTTGAAAATATTTGTAAACATTACGTTACAAGCTCTAAATCATTTTGACACTAATTTGAGCCTACATAGGAGTCAGGGAACTGAGTCAGGGGACTATGTTGGTGGCCTCAGTAGTCCATGTTGCTGATGACAGTCTTTAACAAGGTTGAGTTTATACATAAGCTTTGCAGCTTCACACACACCTACCAAACAGAAACAAAGGACATTTATTAAATTAAATTAAATTAGCCCAAACATTTCTTTGGTCTGTACAGTCTGCATCCTCACACACAATGCTGGTAACATACACATTTGTTAACATAAAGACCACACTAGGGCTTAATAAATAAAAACTGTCAAAGTCAGTGCAGCCGTTACAGCGGTGATGTTGATGACTAGGCTAATACACTCCTACAGTTAATGGAGACATTTCACACAGCCTTACATCGGCAAATACCCTCTGAGAGGCAGAAGAGCTGACAGTAATAATAAACGTTGCTAAACGTTAGCATAAAAAAATGCATTTTCCTTTTCATTGTGACCTGAATATTGGTTGACTATTTGTAAAATTAGGTTATATGTTTATATTTAATTATAATTTTCAAATTTTAATTAACATTTGAATATTGTCCACTGTGCAGCAGGGTATGACTTTGAAAATCAAATATCAGACAGCTTTTTCATTTTCAATTTAATATGGTCCTAGATTGCCCATACAAGTATGTGAAAATGAAAATGCAAGTTTGTTTATTGCATTTTCATTTTCATTTTTACTCAAATAAGACATACATTTGTGGAAAATTAAAATTCTATTGTGGAATTACATTATCATTTGAATATAGTCCCCTTTATCAACCACCTGCTCGTTTAGGAACTGGACCCCGGAGGCCAGTGAGTTTCTAAAAGACTGTTTTAAGTGCACAGATTGGAATGTCCTGTTGGAGTCACAGGAAAATGATAATAGCAAGGACCCTGACCTTGATAGAATGGTTGAAGGTACCACGGACTACATTAACTTCTGTATGGACACTGTAATACCAGCCAGGACTGTACACTGCTTTCCAAACAACAAAACAAACAACCCTGGATCACCAGTAACATCAAGACCCTCCTCACCCAGAAAAAGGAGGCCTTCAGGGATGGAGACAGAGAGAAGCTCAGGTGTGTGCAACATGAGCTGTAGAGAAGATTAAAGCAGGCGAAGGAAGACTTCAAAAAGAAAGTAGAGAGGAAGCTGCAGCACAACAACATCAGAGAGGTGTGGAAGGGGATGAGGACCATCACTGGCTATAAAGAGAAGAACAGCAAGGCAACATCAGGTGATGTGGACAAGGCCAATGAGTTAAATCTGTTCTACAACAGGTTTGACACAACCTCACCTGTTCTATCTCCCACTGCATCAGCTGCAGCTTCTCCTACTGCATGTCCTTCACAACCTGAAACTGCAGCTGCAACTCCCTCCACAATGGGGTAAAGTTTCCTGTCCTGTACAACAGAGGACGTGAGGGCGGCGCTCATGAGGCTACATCCTGGAAAGGCAACAAGCCCAGATGGTGTGTGTCCGAGGCTGTTAAAGGACTGTGCAGCCCAGCTGGCTGAGCCTTTCCAGAGGATCTTTAACTTAAGTCTACAAACGGGGAGGGTCCCAGTCCTGTGGAAAACATCATGGGTTGTTCTGGTACCTAAAGTAGGGCAACCGGCTGAGATAAATGGGTACATGAGCCAGGTAGTTACATGGTGATTAAGTTCTTTGATTTCTCAATTGAATTTAACACCATGTAACTCCCCATTCTTAAAGACAAACTGGAAGGGATGGGGGTGGATCCCTGCTTCACGTCCTGGATTGTGGATTACCTGACAACACGACCACAGTACGTCAGGCTGGGTAATTGTGTCTAAGGGACTATGATGTGTAGCACTGGGGGTCCACAAGGGACTGTTCTGGCTCAGTCCCTGTTCACCCTGTATAAGGCGGACTTTAAATACAACTCTGAGTCTTGCCACATCCAGAAATACTCGGATGACACAGCTATTGTGGTGCGTATCAGGAATGGGCAGGAAGAGGAGTGAAGGGATCTGACGATGGCCTTCAGTGAATGGAGCGACAAGAACTGCCTCCTTCTGAACACCTCCAAGACCAAGGAGATGGTCATGGACTTTCGGAGGTCTAGGCCCATCCTTCAGCCAGTCAACATTTCAGGGAAGGACATTGAGGTGGTGCACACTTATAAATACCTATAAATACCTAGGTGCGCACCTGGATAGTAAACTAGACTGGTCCCTGAACACAGATGCCATCTACCTGAAGGGGCAGAGCCGGCTCTTTTTCCTCAGGTCCTTTGACGTCTGCGGTGAAACGTTGCACATGTTTTATCAGTCAGTGGTGGCCAATGTACTCTTTTATGCTGCAGTCTGCTGGGGCAGCAGCATGTCAGACATGAACACAAAGATACTGGACAAGCTGGTAAAAATAAAAGCAGGGTCTGTGCTTGGCAGGAGTCTAGACTCACTCAGGACTGTTGTGGAGAGACACATGCAATGTAAGATGGAGGCCATCTTAGACAATACCAGCCATCCTCTCCACAACATTCTGGCAGGACAGAGAAGCAGCTACAGCTGCAGCAATCGTGTCATCTCGCTGCGCTGCAGAACAGAGAGGTTCAGGAGATCCTTTCCTTCCACTGCTATCAGGCTATACAACACCTCAGCCAAAGGAAGTGGCCTAATCTAATTATTATTAGTGCCACGGGTGCTCAGCTCCGAGGCACTCCTCTACAGCTAGAATAGCTGAGAGGAGTGCCTCGGGGCAGAGCCCCGAGGCATCTATTAATCTTCTGTTTCGGGTTTATTATTCTTCCACCAAATTTCGGCACGTAACTCGTCCCGCAGCTTTGAGAAAACCCCGGTAATATATATATCAAAACGTGCGTCTTGATCCCGCAAGGGGTGCTATGACTTTTGGTGTTAAAATTCAAATTTTTCCCAAAGTTATTCCCAAAAAACTGGGAATAAATAATGCATTAGAAATGCATTGGAATTTTCTTTAGAAACCCACCTTTTTTCGACAAAATTGCACCTTTTTGCTGAGTCACCCAGCTCTCTCATACCTGCACGTAGAAATGTGATTCAAACTGTAAAATGGAGGAAAACTTCTGCTCTCTCAAAAAGATAGGAACTGTTTTTACATAACATGTAAACTTTTCAAACTGTGAGCACTCAAAGGAGGAGTGCAAATCACTTTTTCTTCAAAGTTAGAGTGAAAGCATCAGTTGGCTAGAGTGCGTGAAGCAGTAAAAAATAACCTTTATTTTTATTTTTAACTCGAGCTCGCGGCCTAACTGTAAAAAGGAGACAAATAATTATTTCTGAAAATGTACACATAGTTGTTGGGATTCTTAAAATGTAACTTTGACAGGCAGGGTCTGCACAAAATTTAAATGGGGCTGCCGAGTCCGGCAGCAATACCTGTCTCACTCTCATTGACACCTAATGTAATCGTCTTTTTTTTTCAAAAGAATCTCTCTCTGTCTTCGCACTGAGCTTACGCACTCATTTTAAGGAATATCTGAATAAAATAGAGACTGTAGAAACTTCTGGCTTCAGTGTCTGGCACGGTCTTTTCGGTTTATGAAAACAAGTAACGGTTTTCTCATAATTTGCAGTTGTTTTAAAGCCATGTAGAAGCCAAATTCTGGGCAGATTTTCACATTGCCATGGCAACGGCAGCTCCTGACCTGTGTGTGTGCCTGCGTGCGCCTAGCAACCAGATAACCAACTCTCCAAGCTCTGCTAGCTTTACATTAGCCGCATGTTAGGTCTTAAATTACATTTAGTTAGGTCTTAAATATGTAAGTCCATTTACTGCTTCCTTCGTTGCTTTTTTTTTTGTTTTGTTAAAAGAGTGAATGAAGTTGTGACGGTCTCCGCTGAGACAGAGGAGAGGAGAAGCTACTAGCCCTCTCTCGCTGTCACTTCTAGTCGCGTTGCTCTCCTCCCCAGTAATGTTAAATTTAGCACAGAAAAAAACATAATAGTGGTAATTTAAATAGCGGTTCATGGGATTTATTAACCCTCAGGGGTCCCTCTGTCCTTTTTTGGACATTTTCTTTACTTTTCTTTTTTGATTTGCTGATCATTTTGGCTGTGTTACAGCTGAAGGTATGGATTTCTGCAAGAAAGTTTCTTTTTTGACATATTTTTTAAATCTAATGTCAGTTACTGTTACAGGTCTATTATACACTGGTAACACATTTTGTACCCTCTGGGGTTCCTCGCGTCCAAAAAAGGACACACAAAGAAAATGCTATAAAATTATCATATATCAATATTTTTTTCTGCTTTTTTTGCATAAATCTCTTAAACCACTTCAGTTCTGCTCAAACCTACCAAATGATTATTCGTTTTCAGGATTTTAACCCTTTAAATGCCAGTTTGTAGACATGTTGCCTCTTGTTTTATTTAAAAAAAACAAGACAGAATATGAGATATTTCCCACATAATACATGATTGAGGGATGTGACATTGTTGTATATCAGAGTGCCAGAATATGATCAGGGTGACTTTTGAACACTGGAAATAAATCATGTACTCATCCCGGCAGTAGCCCCCGTGGCACTCAAAATTTCCCTGGAATTTTCTAGTTGTTAATTGTTATTTACTGTTTTTATTATTATTATCAACAATGTGCTAATGGACACATGAACTTCCCCTAGGGGATAAAGAAAGTATCTATCTATCTATCTATCTATCTATCTATCTATCTATCTATCTATCTATCTGCATACTACCATGCATATACATACATAAAGTTATGCATGTATATAAATCCATGTATATGTTATATATATTCATAAATACATACATAGATATGCATGCATAATGTGTGTAGTAAATCAAAATGTTCTGACTGGAGCCACAAACCAACAGGAATCAGGATTATTCAGGATACAATTGCTTTATTTATCTCTCATTGTTAAATGGTGATAAGGGGATGCTTGTGAGGTGATTGCCATGGTTCTAAAACAAAAAGAAGAGCAAATTACAATATTTTGCTTACCAATCATAAATCCACTTTTAGATTATATTAAATGTGTCTGGATAAAAAGGAAACAAGAATATCACAATAATGATTAATCAAACTCATAATCCTTACTATTATTTAACAAATAAGATCAAACATAACAAATTATCCATAACCTTAATTTCAGACACACCATAATTCAAAGGAATATGAAATAACTACTTACATTGAAGGTCAAGTCAAAAGACACATGGCAAACACCTGCAAACACCTGACAAACAAAGGTGTTTGGGAACAAAGAGGAGGAAGTGATCCTCAGGCCTCTATTTATAAGGTTGGAGGTACCACCATCCTGAGCCACCACTGGGTGCCTCCTCCTAGTGGAGAGGAGGAAACAAACTGGCACTTTCTAACAATGTGAGAATATTTGTATGAGCATGAGGGTATATGAGTATGAGCATGTATGTTTGTGTGTGTGTGCGCTTGAGTAAAGATGTATCCGGAAGGCACCACATTTAAACCAAAATTTGCTACCTCTACGTGGTACACCAACCACCAATAAACATAAAAGAAGGAGTAAAGATACAGGGGGAGGCAAAATGCATCATGGCAGTCAACAAGTAGCACCGGCTGAAGCTGTCTCTTTGCTGCAGACTCTGCTTGCTAGGGATCGTAAATGAATTAATTCTAAAATGTGCTACTTTGGCTCTGATGCAGATGTCCCTCTCTGTAGTCACCTAGTCTGGAGCAGAGTTCTGCCCACAGCATCATCTGATTGGTTACACATCACAAGTAATAGCCTATCACACTGAAGGCTACTGTGTACACAGCTGGTCACAGAGTAGAGCAGCTCTGGTTAGCGAGCGGGGCTGTGTGTCTAATGTCAAGCCCCTTTTCCACTGGTCAAAAAACCTGCTAAGACCCGCTAACATCGGACATTTGTCAACAATGGAAAAGGGTGCAATCGGCATTCACACCCGGGTCAAATGACTCTGCAGTAGTCGCGGCTCCAGCTCAGCTCTGCATTGACATGAACACAACACCCTGGTGAACCCACTAATTTTCAGCCCTTTCCTGCTGTAACGTCTTTCAGAGCAAAGACACTGTAAACACACCTGTCACTTGTCCAGCCCAGACCTGCTGTAAAATACCAGTACTGCACTATGCTCAGGGATGAAAAAGTAAATGCAGCCCCGAAATGATTATACCATAATAACACACATTAACAATGATCACAAAAATAACACCACACTTTTACAATAATTACTATGAATGTATGCTTAGAATATAAACTACAATCATGGTTTCCCTTTTACTGATATTCAATTTTTGATATGCAAATATTTGTGTTTACCTATTTTACATCCAGGCCAGTAAATGCCACACTGTTCAGATGAAGCATCAAGAAATTAACATTTCCTTGAACCACATTTAGAAAGTAAATTCAAAGCCTCCTACTCTGTCGGACATACCTCCGATACTGGGCAGGTGATTTCCTCATCCAGACAGCATATAAAGCCTGGTGGAAGTTTCAGACCGCGGACTGTTCTCAGAGTCAGGCATGGGCTCACTGCGGCCTTCCTGCTTTTTGTCTTCCTTATTTAAAGCAAAGTTAGTGCCTTTCAGCCCAATGTCCATATGCGCACAGTCTCTGCACAGCAGACAGATGTGCGCACCTCTGTTTTTTTCCTGCACACCCCATTTCATTTTCATCTGACAACCCGGCCTGAAGCATGCCACACATGCCGGACGGCCATTACTGTTCTGGCGGTGGTTCCTGAACGACGTTTGTTAATTTCCTGCTATATTCCCCATACCAGCCCTTCCCATAGATGCAAGATGGAATCAGATTACAACATGCTGTTTTATGAAAAGACAAATTTACACAGAGTAAACCAGTATGAAGTCCACAAGCAGCAGCAAAAATCAACAAACTGCAGCTGTAAGTGAAGGTAAATTGCAAGTTACTAATAAATAATAATCACAAAGTTCATAAACATACAGTTCATTAATTTGAAAGCAATTTTGAGTACATGAAAGGCTTAAATGTCACATATGTTATTCATGTACCCAAGGACAGTTAAGTCAATATTATCTGTCCTAAAGCTAGACATCAGAGAGAATCCATAAATAACACATGGGGCACTGACTTTGTGAAAAATCAACAGTTGTGTATTCCAATTAAGCATTGATTAAATGTCAGAAGTGACAAATGAAAATGTGGGATACAGGAATTACATTACAGCTGATTACATCTTTTTAATTGAACCCACCACATTATGAGCTATTGAGTGCAAATCATGAACTAATACAGGAGCAAAACAGACTCTGGATGTATAGACTTGCAAATGTCTATACATCAACATGCCTATGTTCTATAAAAGTCAAAGGCTTGCTTTCATCAGTCAGGCTACTGAAGTTATATAGCTGAAATTACTTTGAACCAATAAATTACCTCACTAACTCCGTAATCTACGGTAGCTGTGTAGTGTACCCCCTAACAGGTCTCATCCAGATTTTGAATTGGATATGAAAATAACAGGCTAAAATTATAAATATTAAAGTCATTATAGAAGCCTATTGGGAACTTTATTAAGAGGATCATGTAACTTGAAAATGAAAATGTAATTACACGATTGAAACGTTAAAGGATGTGATCTAGGATTACACTGGACTTGACTTCCCAGGGATAGATGGTTGGAGCTGAGGGGGTTAGAGAAGAAGAAAAGAGGAGGGAATGAGAACAGAGTGATCAGGAGTAGATCAAATAAAATACTGATATTATTACAGTGCATGTCCATGTTGTTTATCCTATGATGCTATTCGTTAAAGAAATTTAATATCATTGGAGTAAATATTCTTCTGTTGGCCTAATATTCAGTTCAGAATACTAAAGACATTTACTTGGCCTTGTTGTGGATCCATGTCTGTTCAGTTAAAGCAGCACATATTATGATGGTCTGGATTTAAATGTAGATTTGTTATCTAAACATTAAATCTATGAGCTCTACTCCAGCATAGTGTAACAAAAATAAGTGTCAAGATTAGTGATGCTGTTTATGCCAAATTCATTCCCCACCTATGTCATGTAAATTCAAATAGTAACATCAGATCATTTTTTGCCTCTTTTTGTGTGGCAGTAGTGAAAATTCGTAATTGTCAAAATCTGTTTCAGAATGATGGAGACAGAGAACAATAAGATTCAAAATATGATGCAGACTCTGGATGAACTATGATGTTTTTCCAAAATGATGTACAAATGGCTTGATACAGTAAATAGTGCATGTTGCTGCTGTGAATGGGGGAAAAATTCACTGGGGGAGCACGTCCCCTGAATATTGACTTAAGTTGGAGCTAAGCCCCAAATGTTTACAATGTCTGGCTCCGCCCCTGCGTGTGTTTATTATCCAAGTCTGGCTCTGTCTCCTCTACTCCTTCACATAGTTTTATCCCCAAAGCGTGTAATAAAGTGAACGACGGAATGTCTCACAAGTTGTAGTGTACTACCTATCATTAGCCGCTTACCCGGTGACAAGACAAATGGTCACGAGGAAATGATGCCTAAACGAAGTACCACCTTGATCATAGGTCTGACAGTTCAGTGTATGTTTGTGTGAGGTGTTGGGAAGTGCATAAGCTTAACCTTCAAACAGCCCTTAGAAGTTGTCAGGACCCGCCAACAGCATCCCAGGGGTAAGACAACAATTATGCCCCCTCGTCACAGTTCACTGTTCTTTGGGCCCTTTTTCGGATCTCAATGGCCTCCCCAATACAATGGTGGTGCTTGTTGCTCTCTGATCGAATGACCTTGGCCTATACTGTCAAACCTGACAGGACAACCACACCTGTATAAACAACAGCTGATAAGACATGTCACAGCAACATCACGTGACTCTTCTGAGGAAGAGTGCAAGAGGACAGCCGTTGAAAAAAAACACCTTAAAGCACTTGTCTATCGATAAGAAAAAAGCATAAATAACAAAGGTGGAGATAGTTTGTGTGTATGTCAATACATTTGTGTACATATATGTGTACAAAAAAGCGTTCTTAACAATCACAATCATAGAAAGACATGAAGACAATCACATACACAGTGCTGATTTGTCTTATATATGCTCTCATACCTGAGAGTAATAATAGTAAGGATTAATGAGTCTAATTAGCTAATAAGAATCAGCTTTGTCCATTTCTCCCCAAATACTGCATTAGTAGTATGTGTGTGTGTGCCTGTGTGTATGTGTGCATATGTGTGTGTGTGTGTGTGTGTGTGTGTGTGTGTGTGTGTGTGTGCATGTGCATGTGTCTGAATCTGTGTGTTTGAGCGAAAGGGGTCAATCCTCTCGCACACCCATTATAAACTCAAAAATGATCTAATAAAAGGATGAAACTAAAACTATTCATTATTGTGTGTGCGTGTGTGTGTGTCTCCGGTTTGTGAGTTTGTGTGTGTGTGTGTGTGTGTGTGTGTGTGTGTGTGTGTGTGTGTGCGTAAGAGAGAGATCTGGCTTTTGAAGACACAGAGCTCATACAAATCTATGGAAAGAAGGGGTCAGCGAATCTCTCAGACTCCTGATATTGAATACAAAATGGTACATAATATCAGCAAAATTATCACATGGTCAGGTGCCACAAGACTCTCCTGAACACTTCAATGTGGTTTTGATGTTTCTGGAGCCAAAAATGTAGAAATAGCAGCAAGTTACAAAAAAGGGTCAGTTCTGGTTTTCTCCACAAATCAGCTCCTGAATTTGTATTGCAGTCTATGGGACAGTTGGAGGGTACTCCCATCAGTTTGAGGCTGACAGTTTAAATTCTGTTAGTTTTTGTGCCAGGTAGTGACTTTATATGAAACAAAGTTCTATACTAATGAGGAAGAAATGATGTGTCAAGATCTAAATATGTGGCTGTACAGACGAGTTACACAGATTTTTTTCAGACAAATTTTAGAGCTTCTCCCACTCTAGCGATGATGTCATCCACTCTAGCCCTGAACAATCCGTGCAATACACACTCATTATAAACTCAAAAAGCATCTGAAAAAAGCATGAAACTAAAACTGTGATAATTCAAAAATATATTGTTAATTGAATGGTTTCTGTATGAAAAAGTATGAAGGAGTAGCTGGAGACTGTGGAAAGCTGGAGGAAGTAAGAATAAAATATAAAGATTTGAAGAACAATATTGTGAATGCCTAAGCATTAACACTAATAAAATATAAAGATTTGAATAATAATAGTGTGAATGCCTGTGCATGAGCAGACCATGACCGGCACAAGACCTTCATGCACAGCATATTTGGTTTTGGTGTTTCTCAAGCCAAAAATGTGGACACAGAGTTACAAAATAATGTCACCTCTGCATTTTTGGGAAAATCAGCTCCTGAATTTGTATTGCAGTCAATGGGAGCGGTGGAGGATACTCCCATCATTTTAAGGCTCATGTTCAAATTCTGTAAGTCTCTGTGCTGAGGTAGGCACGTTCTATGAAACAGGACAAATTTTTCCGCTATTGAGGAAGTCATAACGTGTGAAGATTGAAATATGTGACCATGAGGATGAGTTAAACAGAATTTTTTCAGAGGAGTTCTAGAGCTTCTCCCACTCTTGCGATGCTGTGATCCACTCCAAATTCCATGCAATACACACCAATTATAAACTCAAAAATGATCAGAAAAAAACATAAAACTAAAATTGTGATAATTCAAAAACTATTGAAGATATCAAAAAGTTGAATAAGCTTAATAGCTGAAATACTTGTGTACAGTTTAACAGTTGAATGAAATCTGTAGCTGAAAGCATGCTGAAGTAGTTAAAGTTTAAAGAGGCTGAAGTTTTCAAGGATTTGAAGGTGTTCCCCATTCATTTGAATGATAAAAAATTTAATAAAAAGCTTAATATTTCAAAAATTATAAATAATATCAAAAAGTTGAATACATCCGATTATATACCAAAAAAGCCAAACGTTTTGATGGTTGATCGGTTTGTGTAGCCCTGAAACTGTAGGAGGAGTTAGAGGCCAAATAGCGTACAGGAGGCTGTGTGAATGCCTCAGCTATTCCATTGCAGGCACATAATAAATTTGCAGAATAATAATATATGCCTTCAATGCTATTGCATTGCAGGGACATAATAATGATATATGCCTTCAATGTTATTGCATTGCAGGGACGTAATAACTTTATTTATACAACACTTTTAAAAACTTACAAAGTGCAGATTTGGTCTCATTGAGCTGAACAAAAGTTGTCAGACATCCACCTTTTAATTTCTCTTAATGGTGACATGATGGTGTTCCATCGCTCCAATCAAGTTCAGAGTACAATGCCTGTTCTGCTACTTTGTAAGAACTCTATAACTCTGCCCTGGGTGATGTAAAGAATGCTTTTATCTTTAAGCACCTTAGAGTAAAAAGAGAGAAAAACGTTTCTCATTTTTTTCTTTTTTCTCTCTTATTAAGTAGACAGTATTTGACATGGATAGAGTACTGGAAAATTGTACTGAAGTACAAGTACCGTTACTTAAAAGAAATTTTACTTGTGTGTGTACAAGTAAAATTACTTGTGTAAAAATGTAATCAGGTACAAGTAAAAAGTACAGTCAAATGCACTCCGAGTAAATGTTACTATGTTACATTTTTAAAAGGGGAAGGGGAGGGGTAAAAATATGGTGATAGCAATAAAATATGATAAAATTATTAAATCAAAAAACATTTTTATGCTACAGGTGTATGTTGGTATTTCATTGCTCTATGTTGTTCCCAGGTGACAACCACACTGAAAGCAACCGATTAATTCCAGTCAGGGTCATTGCATCCTGTGGAAACAACTGATGAATGTACATATACACTCAGTTGTCAGTTTATTAGGAACACCTAGCAAAAGATGCAATCTAATACATGTGATGAATAGGTGATATTGCAATTTCCTACCACAAGGTGTCAGAAGTAGTCAAAATAACTGACACCTGTAATTAGTTTGTCTACCTAATAGTATTTTACCTCAAAGAAACAGGGATGTGATGATTAGGTGATATTGCACTTTCCTCAAGGTGTCAGTAGTGGTTTGTTGTTTCACCTGAGACTGTCTGTTTATGTAGGAAAACAAGATTAGAAAAAAATGCAACAGGTACAGCAGGTCACAAGACAGGTGTGTTACGCATCATGGAGATGGTCAGCTTTATAGGTAAATTTATTCCCAACCGTTCTGCAAAAACATCCTGTATTCGTGAACTCCTGCATAAAGAGTGTGACTTTAAGTGGACAATCAAACATGACCAAGAGTGGCAAAAGCTCAAAAAAGATACTAACAACAGCACCTGTGTTAACGTTCTTCTACCCAACAAAGAAGATCAAAGTGTCAACGGATGCTCCAAAGGACAGAATTGGTGCAGTACTGCTACAGGCTGAAGGGAAGCATTGGAAACCAGTGGCCTATGCATCCAGGTCCATGACAGAGACTGAGTGTCAATATGCTCAAATAGAAAAAGAATGCCATGGGTTAGTGTTTGGCCTAGAGAGGTTCCACAGCTACAAGTATGGCTTACCCTCTTTCACAGTAGAGACTGACCATCGTCAAATCTGAATAACATGTTGCCAAGGATTCAGCGACTGCTAATGAAAATGCAGAGATACAACTTTGAGCTCATATACACTCTGAGAAAGCACCTGATACTCGCTGACGCGCTCTCACAAGCACCTGCAGGGGACGGTGTGAGCACAACTGAAGAGGATGTTCAAAACCATGTGAACATGGTGTCTGCTGCACTTCCTGTATCAGACACAAAGTCCAGACAAATAGCTGAAGAAACAGCAAAAGACACAGAGCTGCAAGATGTGATTCTGAACATGAAAAAAGGATGGCCTGTAGGCTCATGTCCACAGTTCAACCACATTAGAGGTGAGCTGATCATTGTTAATGGACTGTTGTTGAGACAAAACAGAATCGTCATTCCACAAAACCTGAGACAGGACATACTACACAGGATCCATGAAGGTCATCTCGGTGTTGAGAAGTGCAAAAGAAGGGCGAGAGACACAGTTTTCTGGCCTGGCAACAACAGAGACATTGAGAGCACATTTGAAACATGCCAGAAACACAGAAACAAGCAAACCAAAGAGCCTATGATGTTAACAGATGTGCCAGCGGCACCGTGGCATAAGGTAGGAATGGACTTGTTTCATCTCAAAGGTAAAGACTATCTAGTGGTCATCGACTACTACTCAAACTTCCCTGAGATGGCACTGTTGTCAAACACATCATCAGCATGTGTTATAACTCATGTTAAATCCATCATTGCAAGACATGGCATACCAAACACAGACGTGAATGACAATGGACCATGTTTCAACAGCAGAGAGTGGCAAGAATTTGCAGGACAGTACAACTTCAAGCAACTCCGGAAGAAAGCTGCTGACGGTAACTCTGATCCCTACCTAGCTTTAGCTGAGCTGAGCTGCTAATGAATAGAAAGCTGCGTACCACACTGCCGAGCCACGCACAGCAGAAGAAACATCCAAAGCTGGAACAAAAGCTATGACAGCTTAGATGAAATAGAAGTAATTCTATGACAAAACAGCCAAGCAGCTTCCTCCACTGTCAAGCAACGACACTGTCAGGACTGAAAATCCTGATGGATGGAAGACAAAAGCTACTGTTCTTCAAGAAGTGGCTCCATGGTCATTCACTGAGGACAGAAGAAGGACAGATATTCAGACGCAGTAGGAGCACTTCTAAAGACCCAAGAGACTGTTGAAGTGAAGCCCTCAGTGAGTCTGAGTCGATTCCTTCACCTCGCACAGACTGCCACACCAACTCACATACTTCAGGTGAACCTGTGGTTAGAAGGTCCACAAGAACTATTAAGAAACCTGAAAGATGATTAAGGAACTGATGATTTAAAGTAAAAAAAATAATTAAAAAAAAAAAGTGATGTTTGTAAAACAAAATGTAAAGACTTTGTTGAAAAAAAAACAAACAAAAAAAAGACAAACGAGTTATAAGAAATGTATACTCTCTTTGCATTGATGTTTAGGTCAATATTTTATACAGACCTAGAGAAAATAAGAAGTCTATGTTTTAAGCTCATCAAGCATGTTAAGGCTAAATGCATATGTTAAGATGATATGTTAAATAGAAGTAGTCAAAATAACTGACACCTGTAATTTGTTTGTCTACCTAATAGTAGGTAGGTAGTAAGGTGTCAGTAGTGGTTTGTTGTTTCACCTGAGACTGTCTGTTTAAGTACGATAACAAGATTAGAAAAAAACGCAACTGGTACAACAGGAATGTTCAGTGGCCAGGTTGATAAAATAAAATTTATCTGACCTGAACTGGACAAGAGATTCTGTTGATTCATCAGAAAACAATGAACAAAACACAACATGTCTGCAATTTTAATGCTATTAATTTCTGTAGAGAGTTGTACATAACTGTGATTATTGTGGAGGATAGTATGTGGAGCTGTTTAGCTGTATTACATTACACAAACATGTCCATAGACTTTATGTAGCAATATGAAGTTCCATAAATCAGACAGCTGATGGTTCTTATAGAATTAACAGCAGAATAAAGTAGCAGGAAAAGCAGGGATGTATAAACAACATAAACTCCACGGCTGCAGCTGACAAACACAGACAAAATGCTATGTTGCTTGGCAATGCAGTAGTTGTTGATGCTGCACATAGTTGCACACACCTGTCTGAATGTCACTCTGTGTCTCAAGCACCATGTTCTCCATAGTCTGATCTAAGTAGTTTGTTTGATTGTTAAAAATATTCCAATAAGTACAAGTTCACAAAAAAAAACTATACTTTAGCAACGAGAATAAATGGAATTTGCTACTTCCACCCCTGGTATTGAAATTGAGCCCAATTAATGTAAGAATAGATCACAAATTAAAATTATTTGTATGTATTAGTATTAGTCTCTTTTCAATGACAGTTAAAAAGTTACCATAATTGCAGGATCATATCACAGTTTGTTTATAGAACAATTTAGTTCATTTTCTTTGCATTCATATTGTATCGGTTATGCAAAAATAACCTCCAACCAGTAATCTATGTCCTCATTGCTCTCTTGCCTGGATGTTAATTTCACTGTTAAAAGCAGCTGGATATACCAGCCAGATTTATGACATGGGAACTACATGGAACCCATAATGGTTCACGTGTGTTGACACTTGAAGCCTCTAACGCACATAAACTCAGGTTGGACTTTTCAGTGAAGTAGGAGACATCTAGTGTCCAGCAGTTCAGCTTTTGAAACAAACTTCATAGATTCTGGCTTTTTCAATGAGGGTGAAGGAAAAGATGATTTTTAGGAAAAAAAAGCCACAGGACACAGATGGAACATTTTGGCATAAACTTTTAATGTTTTTTATTAAGTTTTTGAGGTTTTCTCTTTAAATTGAATTTGTTTGCTTTTTCCCAGTATTTGTGTGTGTTTTTTATTTTTCATCTGCTTTTTATTTATTCTATCAGTAAAGGAGGAGAGTTGCTCAGGTAAATCAGCATTCACAGTCAAACTTTAAAACATTTTAACAACAGAGCTGTTTTTTATAAGTCTCTATTTCACAAATGCTGTTGGATTATTACAGTTTCAACTTTTTTGTTCTTTTACATTTTTCAAAAATAGAAAAGGTAAATAATAAACATTCCATTGAAATATATATTATACAGTTCTTTATTGTCTTTTTTTTTCTCTCTCCAGTTTAGTGACAATAAAATTATATCCAGCATCAGGTTTTTTTTATAGCATAATCCCCATTCATTAATGGAGGGAAGCCTCTCATCTTTCTGCTGGTCATCCCTCTTTTTTTCTCTGCCTCTTTCCAGTGGACATACAGTATATCAATAATTTATCCCTGTCGTGGGACCATCAAACAACAGTGATATGACCCCACCCAGAGTGACAAAATCCAAAGACAGTAGTTGCATCTGGATTTATGGAATGATATATTTTTCTGATTATGAAAAAGTGCAGCATTAGGAAAATAAAATAAAAAATAAAAATGATGAGCAAATTGAACAGACCTCAACAGAGAGGCTGACTCAACGTGCCTGATAAAAGAAAGAAAAGTTTGTGATTCAGTAAAAAGTTCTTAAAGTACAGAGAAATGACCTCAAATATTTCTGGAGGATATGTTCTGAAACGGTTACATGAAACAATGATTTCCCAAAATGTTTCTGGAGGCTTCTGGAAAACCATGACTGGACTTATGAAACTGAACTCATTCTGCCTCCAGATAGTGATCATGTCTTAAACTGCTGCTCTGTGAAAAGTGTGTATAAACTATACTATAGAAAAAGTCCATCTTCTGCTCAGTAATCTGGCTTCTTTATTGCTGTTTTAACTCCACTCTGCTCGCAATATATTATAAGAACAGGACTTTTAATAAAGTGAATTGATCAGGGGAAAAAAGTTTAAAGACAAAAAAATAGTTCATGTCCCACAATGTCTCTTCTAACCTGACAAAGAAAGGAAGAAAGGAAGAACTTTTTTTTTTTTTCAACGGACGAGAGGCTTCCCTTCACATGTCATTCACAATTAAGTCAGACTCTTCATTTTAAAGTTTCCCACGCATGCATTTAGAATTCATCTTGAAAAAATAGGATAGAAAAACACAAGAACAAGGGATGCAAAAAGAAGCTTCTTCCTCAAAATAACTGAAGGAGGAAATGGGAAAAGAGGAAGAGGAGGAAAGGGTGGAGAGAGGGGGGAAATGTGTTGTCATGGGATGGAGAAAAGAAGCGGTTGCATTTTCAGGGAGTGACAGTGGGCAGAGCCGCTACTCTGCATCTTGTCCTGATATGTTTGGTCATCAGTTGGGTTTCAAGTAAAGTTGCACTATGGGTTAGCTCAGATGTCTGCCTACTCACATGGGCATGGCTTAGCTCAGACTCACTGCATGCTTCCTGTCTTACACATAAAAGTCTTTTATACAGACAAACACATTCTTACACACATTCCCTACACACAAACCAGAGGCCCTAAAAAGAGCTTATTTAATTATTGCGCGATCCCCACTACACTGCAGTGGCATAATCAATCTTTATAGAATTGCGTAACAATTCATCTTCTCCTACTGCTGACAAGTCTTTATTATAATTAGACTGATTTTTGGACTTACAAAAGTATGTAGGACAAGGGTCGGGTAGGAAGGGGTGGATCCAACTGTGGATATTGGCTGTACCCATATCCCATGAGCTCCTGAAGCATTTCTTTTTCATACATTCGAGTACCAAACAAGAAATTGGAAACACTGACTACTTTTTCTCTTACAGCTTAATATTCTCAAAATGTAACAAAAATCATTTCTGCAGGATGGTAAAGGATTGAAGATGAAAAACATTTTTTAACCTTTCATGGTAAATAATCAATTTTGTCATTTTTGTACTTGTGTGCTTTTTTGTTCCGAAATTACAGATAACATCAAGTTGCATTATGGGATCAAGCATTCTTGGAGCTTGGCCTGTGCTACAAGGGAGGATATCTATATGAGCCTCTGCTTTTGTCTTACACAGGTCTCCTGACTTCCTTTAATGCTACATTACCTTCCAGTATATTTCTTTTTTAAAACCCCTCAATACACAGAACAACTTTATGGGTAAGTTTTAGCAAAGTACTGTTTTTACAAATAAAAAATGATGAAAATTAACAAAACGAATGACACTGATGCAGTTATGTTCACCTTTTGGTTGAAACATTACAGTAACCTGTACTGTATGCTTTTACAAAGGCAGGTAACATGAAAGTAGCATTGTAGAGATGATGAGAATAAAACTATAATTTGAAACCTAAAACTTTCTTGAAAATAGACACACAGCATCATAATATTTTGACGTTTCAACTCTCAGATTTGTGATACAGTAGATTCCTGAGATAGGACCTGTTTTCCACTTGATTTTTGGCTGTTTGCGATTTGTTTCAATTCCCCCAGAATTATACATAATATCATGAAAAATTCACAATGAAAATCAAGAGAAAAACTCAAGTAACTCAACATACAGTAATTTAAAAGGAGTAGGGATACCAAATAGTAACCTTTTTGGTACCCAGAATGTAGTGCAAACCAAACTTCACATGTGTGAAGTGGGGGTATTTGATTTTATTCTCCAGCCAAGGGCCTCAACAATATTGGATTCAGTTAGCATGGCTGTAAATGTCCAAAACTTAACGGGTATGCTCTAGGGCAAGTCTGTGAGGGTGTGGACTGTCCAAATATGCAATTCGTCCAATGCACATTTTCTGTGCTCAATAACAATGCAAATACAGGTAAAGTCTACAGAAATCTTAGATCTAGCATGTTGTGCACAAACTTCCAATTCACAGTTTTAAGAAAAAATTTTAAACATGCTTACAGATATGTTACAGCTTCAAGCTTTTATATCAAACAAAGAATGAAAGTCTTCAGTTCCATCTTATAGCAACTTTTGCCCCTTGTAGCCGAGCAATGTAACAATTGTTGAAAACATTGTGGATCATTTGACCAAATTTTGAAGGTTCCAGTTCAAGATCCAAGGGAAGACTTGAGAAGAAATTTTGAACATTCATGTCTGTCACTCTGGGAGCAACATAGCTATATACCAGAAATAGCTTCTTTTTTTTTTTTTCCTTCTTTTTTTTTGCTCGATAGCCAGTGCAGTGCAGAAAAGTACAGCTGATGAACTTCACTGGTTGGTGAGTTTGGTACAGATTTGTCTTCATGTGTAAGCATTTTAGAAATTATAAGCAAGGTGATGTTTATCATAGCCATGTCAGGTACAAAATAAAAACCCTACAAACATGGATAGATTATTAGACAATGCACCTGGGCACAGACATGTAAAAAAAAAAAAAAAATCCCTCCTACAACAGAGTAAGACAGCCAGAATGAAACATAAGCAAAAATTATTTTTTTCTATAGTTGTCTCTTTGTTGTCATTTCTATTTTGCAAAAAGAAATATTAACAGTCACTTCAAACTTGGGCCCCTGAACCTTTGGGCACCTGTGTCTGTGCCCCATATTCCTGTTCAGTCATCCATCCATGCTACACAGTTTCAAATAATTTAGCCCAGGTGATGGGCCCACATGGTCTGACAAACCAAATACATATGAGTACATAAAAATTCAAATAAAAATGGCATCAATACTGAGCATTAATGCGCAAATGAGATACATAAAAAAGAAATTAGTACTAACTAGCTGTTTTGGTAAGAACACATCTGTCCTATCTGCTAACTTTCAAACAAAGTAAGTGTCTCTGCCTAGTTCAGTGTTTGTCCACAAAATAGTGAGAAGAAGCTCAGCACAATGTCCATAAGTTCCTGTTCATCCATGAATGCTGGTCTGACTTACACTGTGCACAGTGCATCGCTGCCTCTTCTGTTGTCTCACTGAGGGAAATGACATTCTGCTCCTATGTTGTTTCAGGCTCTATTAACAGATGACAGGCTCAGCCTACTTCAGTGTTAACCCACCCTAGTTTGGAGTTATTGAAAATTACCTACAAACCAATTGCCATAGTCTTTTAGATTGGGTCACTTTTAACAATAATAAACTGGAAACTTTCTATGCTACAGGTTTAGGCTTTTGCTTAAGTTTAAGTTTTCACTGCCTTTTTTTTTTACAGGCTTTGTTGATGTTTTAGCCAGCCATACCATTTTAACAACAAGGCTACTAAAAGTGTTATCAGTTAGCATACCAATATAAGTATACATGTTCTGGGTTTGTTATATAAAAAACAAGTTTTATGGAATTTAGAAAATAGTTTGTCTTTGTTGATTACCAGGCCAGGCCTTTAGTTTTCACTTAATGCTTATTTTGGAGGCTGCAGTTTGTCAGACTGTTATACCTTTATACTGACAGTTATTTCTGATATTTTGTCCATGCCGTTTATTTATTTATCTATGAGAGGAGGCTAAATAACACAAACACTTCTCTGTATAATGCAAACTACATCCTGCTAAATGATCATAATCAAAAAAATCTAAATCAAATCAAAACATCTGTAACACAGTGTCTTCAAAGACTGAACATTATAACCTTTGTGAAGGGAGGGTTGTTGTACTAGACTGTATTAGCTTTAGCTTGGTGTACGTACTAAACTGCTGAGTATAAATCTAAGCTGCTGGATGAAGAGGAAGCCATCCTTTATCTATTTACCTGATGAAGTAAAGAGACCTGCCAGAATCACTGTTTGGGTAAGAAAAAAATGTAATCTGAACCTTTTTTCTGTCCTATTCTTGACCCCAGATTTCAGATGACCTGTCTAATCTCTAAAGTGTGGTGATGCCTTGGATATCTAGCTCAGTTAAAATACACAGAATGAATGACATCTCGGAGTACACAGTTCAGTTCAACATCAGTTTGATAGTCCTGGGTCCAGATAGTGACACAGACATACACAGCTGCCATTAGAGAGAATACATATAACGGTTCTGGTAAAAGGCTACAAGAAGAAGAACGAGAAGAGGAGGAAGAAGAAGCAGAGTAGCAGCCAGGTGAGACATAGAAGTCGTAGTAGCATTAGACAAACTTGTAGTAAGTAGCATAAGAAATACTTGCAGAAGTTGGGTGGAGTCTTGTATTTTAGAGAGCTGGAGTCCCCTAAGATTTCTCAAAGAAAACAAATCAGGGTAAATGTTGCAACACTTTTCTTCTTAATTATATATGTTTTATCATTGAAAACAAAATTGAGACAATCTTTTTTTTTTTTTGTAAAATGTGATAATTTTGTTAAAATTTCACGTTTAAATTCTCAATTTCTAGCCCTGTTACTCATGGGGGAGATCAGAATGGCTTAAAGAAGTCATGCAGAATATTCATGCTGGTAAACAATGTCATTAAAATGCACTTCTAATTTGCATTCATTGCCATTTTTTTGTCCCTAGTGTAGTTTCCCAAAGATGTTCTCCCTCTGCTGCTCAACCTGCTACGTTTAGAAAGCTCTTCTCGCCCCATCCCCAGAGGTATAGAGTGTATGATCTTCAGAATCTCCTTCCCCCTCTCTGTTTCTCTCAGAGCAGGAGAGAGCTCCTCCTCGTTCATCATGCCTTCTGAAAGAGTTCACTGCAGGGGATGTTGCTTTACTCTTATTAGCAGCCAGTTGGGAGTCAAAAAGAAGCTCGGACGATGATATAATGACTTTGCATTGACATTTCTAGGTGGAAAAAAGAAATCTACAGTCTTTCTCCCCCTCTAATGGACTCCCTCCCTTCTCTCTCCCTTTTGTAATCCATCCATTGTGTTTTTGACTGTCTTTCTTCGGGTTTAATTGAGTTTATTCATGCCATGCAGATTTGGTGAAGAGGAGCAGCAGCAATGCTGAGATGCGGGGAGGGGGTGGGGGTAGGGGTCAAGATACCGTAAAGATTCAGGAGGGAAAGAGAGAGTGAGAGAGAGGGAGGGTCAATCACATCTTTCTTTCCAATGACACCTCCTTTTTTGGCAGATGTTACCCTAGCGCAGTTTGGAGTCTTTGACTGGAACGTCCATCCATGTGTTTTTAGCTTCAATTCCTTCTCAGGGTTGTTTAAAACTGATTCTTTGACGTCTGTGTTTAAAAAGATCAGTTACATTGGAAGTCCTAAGATGTCAATTGTCTCACAAGAGTCCGATGATATCAAATAGACAGGATATGGCTGATGTTTCTGATATGTATGAATAGATTTCCATCCGCTGGTAGAGGTCCTGTAGTTCAGCAGAGGGCAGCCCGGCCTCTGCAGCCCGATGGCAACACTCGATCAGACTCTGCCGCAGCTGTTCAACATCACCCCTCACCTTGCATAGTGCTTTGAGTGCCAAAATAGTGGAACATTCACTGGAAATCAACAGTTGTGCATGCAACTTCTTGAAATAAAATGAGTGCTCAGTAAAGGAATACCACAACTCGATTACAAACAGTGGAAGCAGAAGGTATCCTTGTCGCATGGTTTCCATGTCTCTCATAGGTTATGGCCCTCTTGCTGCTGAGCTGGGAGCATCCATGCTGTGGTTTGCTATGAACATCAGTTCAAAAAGTTTGACATATTCTGTCACTTCCATGTTAAGTAGCTTACATGTGTGATTTTCAGGTTGCATATGAATGTGGCATACAGCTGATGATTAATGTTCAGGTCACAGGTGTCATTGATGGTGATGATCTCTACATCTCATCTTGTTTTTTTCTCTTTCTCTCTGTCTCCCTCCTATTTTCTACAGTGACTTCCATTGAAGGAGATGGAGGAGCAGGGATATAAAGTTTACTGTTTTCCTTTTCTTGTAGGGAGAGGGAGGAGGGGTTAGAAACTCAGCACTGAAAGAAAAAAGAAAAGAGAATTTAGTGAGGATTTGAATTGAACAAGTCATGACTGTGATGGTGACTTGATTGTCAAAGTCCATTTTGCACATGATGTCAGTCAGTGGAATGATGCAGGTGGGTAAATTAATATTTTCTTTGTTTCTATAAGAATGGCATCTGTGCAGATAGTTTTACAGTTACGTTTTAGTAGAGTTCTATATGTTGGTCAGATTAAACTTTATGTATGATGAAATTAAACCTGTTGCATTTTACGAACTAATTCTTATTTAGAGATGCTACTAAACAATTATAGAACCTACTGAACTAAAGTTAGCTGACCCAATAGAATGAAGAGTAAAAAAGTTAATACTGTATCTGATCTGAAACTTACTTCACTTCATTATGTGAAACTGGCTAGTTACAAGGACAACACTCAAACTTAGTGTTGGATTTATGAAGAGCTGGTGCAACCCGATCCTGAATATGGGTAGTGGCCAATGAAATGGTTCTATCAGATTCACTAACGGCTGAGGAGGAACCAGTTTTGTCTGTATGACATGAGAATGACATATTGTTTAGATATAACAAACAAAACAATTAATTTACCCACCATCAGAGGAAAATACATTTTTTGCTTTCATCTCCATTTCCTTTGTTGAGAATAATATTTGTCTGAGGTGTGATAGGTAACCACATTAGATTTGGGCCTCTTTCCCAAAAGCATCAAGATGGAGTAACATCATTTGTTTCTTACATGCATCTGACGTCTTAGCCTTGTATGTATTAGAAGGCAATAACTTTTTGTGAAGTTGAATTACTTCTTTTATTCCTAACAGTTTTCAAAATCACATTTTTGTCTCTCACTTGATCAGAAATTTATAATGGATCTGAGTCACTCTCAGGTTTTATCCCGCCCTCACTGCTTTAAGCTCCACAAAAAGACACTTGTTGTGTTCTCTAATAAAACTATTTCTGTCTAACACTACTTGCTGTAACTGCAAACAATGAGTGTTGACAGCTGGTTTGTCTATTACTATGACATCAACACATTTAATCCCAAAGATGCTGTTGGCAAGGAGGCTGTGGGATTCCTTTGATGCTATAAATGTGAATTATAGTGTTAGCCATTATAGCCTTCGTTCTTTAACGCAACTGCAAAACTTTCCTAGCACAATCCCCTCAGGTTGGAGCAAGAATGTAAAAATTGAAAGATTTCTACAATGGCACACTGTGTGTTTGTACTGATCGTAGTTTCAAGTGGTGAAGAATGCCATAGAATGACATAGTTGTTTGTACTTATGGAAACTGCAGCAAGAAAATACTGTACACCAAGGCAAGGAAATGGTAGACCATTACACACACCATTAAAGCAAAAAAAAGGAAAAAAAAAGACATCATTACAAAGCTCGCCCAGCCCAGCCAACATGCAAATACATGTCATACACTAACACTTATCTCTGTGTCACACACACACACACACACCCACACACACACACACACACACACACACACAGACTGCAGAAGTCCCCGGGGAGCTGCTCAGTCCTCTGATATAAAAAAAATGGTAGTTGGTTTATGAATAACAATGAGACCAAGAGACATCGAGGTCAAAGAGAGTGAAATCAAAAATATTGTTAGAGGTCAACGTTCAAACCAGAGGACTGCAGCCAACCAGGACTGGGCTGAAATCCAGACCAAGAGCTAAGAGTGGAGTAGCTCAGTTGGTATGTCCTGCACATGTACAGACCAGACCTTGGCCAAATAATGGTTCTTAGCTTTTTGTTTCATCCCACTTTAACTGTTAGCCAAAGCAGGGTTTGCTTTATCAGGTCAGGTCAACTCTAATTAATTTGATTCTGGTGCAGTCTGAGTTTGCCCAAAAGACAAACTACAATCCTCCTGCACCTGTGTGGGATACTGTAGATAGTGTGAAGGCTGTTTGACCCAGGTGTGGTGCACACAAACTTCATGAAAGAAAAAGGTAAAGAAATCGAGTGCAGTGCACAACATGAAGACACAAAACATAAAACAAAAATGCCACACTAACCACACACAGATGAGAAAAGACAACACCAGAAGCAAACAGTGCACAGGAACGACAGTGAGATACACATTCTTACATGGAGAAGCGATTTTGCTTCTGTCTTTCTTCCTCCTCCTCATCATCACCACTTTTTTGTCTTGCCCAACATTTTCATCCTCCATCTCCTCCCTCTGATGCTGCATGGCTGAGAGTCCACTCAGAACACATCATTTTATTGCACATTTTCCCCCTCCTGCCCATCTACAACATATCTATCACTCCAGTCTTTTTCAGTCATTTTATGTCCATTCCTGTTTTCATCCATGCTGAAATCCAGTGTTGGGGTTTTTTTTTTTTTTGTCAGGTGCAAAGGTGCTTGAATTTCACGCAGTTCCTTTTGGTTTTGCTTGCTGTGCAAGAGTGAGGATGGGGGAATGGATGGTGTGTTGTGGGGGTAAGTCTCACAGAAAGAGGGATACAGTTATTAGGAAAGGGTGGAAAGACGCAGGGGATGACACACAGTGAAGACAGGAAGCAGATCTGGACAAGGAAAGCAAAATAGCACTTTTGAAGGAGGGACAATAGCACAAAAACGGAGCACATGGCAGGCACACAACAGAAAGGAAAGCTCATCTTTTTTTCTAGTCTCTCCGTGTTTCATACATAAAGGACATATTTGAGGAACAATGGTTGGACATGAACACTGGGACACATAAATTGGGATTTAGAAAGAGATACCTGAGTTGTGAATGGATGTAAAAGGAAAGAAATGTTGGCAACAAGCGCATCGTGTAAGAACCAGCAGTAATTCAGACCTGGAAGGGTACCTCTGCAGTGGTTCCTCACTGGTAATTCAGTGCAACTTCTTCAAAGATCTTTTGGTGATTAATCCATTTAGTCAATGCTTCATATCTATGAAATCCTGGCCCTCTCTACATTGCAATGTAATGTACATAGCCTGCAGTAGATGAGTGTAAATTCTCCACCATGTTGAAAATAAGTCATTACGGCCAAATTTAATGCTCAAGTCTGGATCACCAATCTGTAAAAACAATAACTTCCTCTGCCCCAGACCCTCATAACTCAGAAGGCTCCCGGTTCAACTGTGTGTTTATTTTGTGGCTATTTGATCACTTGCAATTTTTTGTTAACATCCACAAAATTAATTATTATCCACAAAAATCCCCATCACTGGACACAATGTTGATATCAGACCATTCAGCAAAATCCTGGGCTCAATCTTAGTTTTTTGCATTCAATGTCAATATTTCAAAAACTCTGGCTTTCAATATCACTGCATGGCAACTACAGTATCGGTGAGGTCAGGGAAAGACTGGCTGTTGAATTCTAATTGCAGGTGTGTGACAGGACATGAGCTCTGGTCTCCTGCATGAAAGTCTGATGGGGTGATATCATCCTTTACAAGTGGGTGTAAGTTAAAAAGACCAACCACTAAATAACTAGTTATAGTCCATTGGATTGCACATTTTTTATAGGGATAACATCACATTAAGAAATTAATTCTACAACTTCATTGGACCTTTTACTTTCTCCAACAACACCACCTAATCCTACTAAGTATAAGACAGCATTTTTTAATGGAAATTATGTTGGGAAAAACAGGGGCCATACTCACTATATACTCACTAATTAATTCACTAATTAATAATACATTAGATATTCCCAACATCAGATATGGTTTTTGTATGAAGAGAGTTCTTTACCAGAGGTTGCATTATCGGTTGTTTGTAGTGTTAATGTTGCTGGGCTAGGGATTCTCTTACACCTTTTAAAGATGGTGCATTTACTGCCACATAGGAGATAAATTCATGATGAGTAAAAACAGGTTGAAAGGGACTCCCAGCGTCTTTCCTGCAGAAAAATGAAAAACTGTCAAGCAGTCATGAGGAGCTCAAAAACACAGAAGAATGTGAGAATGTGAGTGTGTGTGGGACTGATAGATGAGTGGTTATTGGTAGAAAAGATTTCAAGGATAATGACGCTCTTGTCCTTGGTCCAACAGTATCATGGAGAAAGGTTCCAG
Organism: Seriola aureovittata; assembly: GCF_021018895.1. NCBI lineage: Eukaryota > Metazoa > Chordata > Actinopteri > Carangiformes > Carangidae > Seriola > Seriola aureovittata. Next base: position 350,682 of record NC_079380.1, on the reverse strand, counting down.
GATTAGTCTTCAGAAAGCTCAGAAAAAATAAAAAATAAAATAAAAAAACAAGATGTCCTATAATCAGGCTTGTCTGATATTCATTTGTGGTGGTAACGTTGAAAAGAGTTTGTAAGAGGTTGCACTGAATGGTTGGATTCTCGCATTGCAGAAGTATCCTTTGAACTCATTGCGGTTTAAATGCAGTTGTAAAGTACAGGACAGGACAGACGGACAGGAAACGTGACAGACAATGAAGGAGCAGATGAATGAAATTGATGATAGGGGCAAAGGGTCTCTCCTCTCTCTGGCAGAGGAGGAATCAAGACAATGGATGGAAGAAACTGGATTTGTTTTTTTTCATTTCTTAGCATTAGTTCACAGTTACTGCTTCTTTTTGCATATATCTGATAAGCGCAGGGCTTTCAGAACAGTTCTCTGTGAAAAGAGAAGCAAAAAAAAAGAAAAGAAAAATATCATAAGCTACAAGTGTTAATATGTATCTCTTATCGTAAGTCTCTCAAGATTGATAAGAAAGCAGCTATACAAGACCTATCAGAAACGTAACCCCTCCCCATCCTGCAAAAATAAACTTTCCCACCCCTACCCGGCCCCATTACAGTACCTAACATGGTCTTTTGTGACCAATAGCATCATAGCATTTTGGCATGCATAATGTCAGCCCGTCCCACCTCCTGCATCCAAAGAGGTGAACATTTTTTTTCCTGCATGCGTTGTTAGTGCATATGTATGCTTCTAAACACACTCTTAATTCATACACACTCTTAGTAATCTAAATGTTATATACACATTCATTAAACTTGAGACTAAAATTTTGTCAGACCTCCTCAAATTATTATTCTTATCAGTATCCTCACTGCTTGCGTTGGAAACCCATGCAGAATTATTTACAACGCAAACTTTACATATGTACATCATCATGACAAAAACTACCAATCAGCAGTGGCCTTAGACACACTCAAAACATATGGACACTGGAAAGGTAGAGGAGGATAAGGAGAGGATGAAATGGTGAGAAACGATTGACAGATTCAGCAGAGACTGGAGCATGTGTGAACATCTGTGTGTGCACGTGTGGGCTTGTTTATATATTCCAGAGGGGACTCTCAACCTCAATACACAATAACAATAACCTGTGGGGACTCACGGGTCCAGACTTCTTTTTGGGGGTTAGAATTTGGTTTAGGTTCATTTGATTAGGCATTTAGTTGTGAGGTTAGGATAAGGGGCTAAGGGAATGCATTATGTCAGTGAGTTGTCCCCACAGGGATATAGAAACAAAACTGTGTGTGTGCCTAGTGTCTAATAGGATTGATGGTTAAAAGAATTTTTCAACTGAATCTAATCCTGAATTTCCACTAGATTAAAACTTCAAAATCACTTGTACTTTGCACTTCTGAGGAAAAAAGGAAATTGATGCCCAGTTGGAGCATGAGGCTAAACAGGAAACAGGGTCACATATGACTAATGGAATAGGTTGAAATTTTTGAAACACTCTTATTCGCTTTCTTACTGAAAATTAGGAATACATTTCATTTCTGTGCAGTAAGAGCTAGCGCCAGGGGGCAATAAATTGTCTTAGCTTAGCATAAAGACTGGAAGCCGGGGAAACATAACCTAGGCCCAAGATTTCCAAAACTGAAGCTCACTAATTAACAAGTTGTATCTCTTTTGTTTAATCACACAAAAGTAAAATTAGTAGGTGACAAGCGGCCAGGCGCTGTGACTTCCTGAAGACTTGTCACTGTGACATTGGTTTTTTTTTTTTATTTCTGTTCATGTATGTGTCAAACAAATGTGATAAAACATTTTAATTTGGGAACTTTATAGATGTTGGTGTAGTATTTTAGTGTTAGATAATCATTTTCAAATGGATTTTGACAATTTTGATTTCACTCTTGGCAAAGAAATTAATAAGTTTATGAGTGTAAAAGTAATATGAATGTACAGAAACTAACTCTGAATAAGGAATCCATTATCCATCATCATTTTCATGAATCATATTCTTTGACAAGATCCAACAGACAAACAATACTTTATACTTCATAAATGTTCTCTGAATGTTTAAGTGGATCTTGTCCAAGTATAGTCTCATGTTGCTGAAAGCTCTCTGATAGTAATCGGTGGGAGAGAAAGAAGGTGAGAGTGAGATGTGAGGACAGACCTAAAACTTAACCAACAGACACATAATTACTGTCTTCAACAAGGACAAAGTCTGACATTGTAGTTCTGAAATCAAATAAATTTCTGCAACATCAGAAAAATCCTTTTTAAACAAAACAGAAGGTTTAAATTGAAATGATATCAATTAAAACAAAAGTACAATCTTTGACAGAAAGATATCATCTAGACTGTTAATAATAACTGCCAAAACTAAAGTAATAATACCAAAGGAATAATTGTTTCCTCTTTTTTTTCTTCAAACAATGTGTTTTTCCTAGTTGACATTTGTGCATCTTAGTACAGAGGTAGATGGAATTCTGGCCACACACACACACACACAGAAACATAAAACATGAGCATCCATGTGCACACAACATGTGTGCCACAGATACAACATATCTGAACACACAGATAAAACCACCTGTCCATCTTATTTATCTACATTGCATATTTCTGTTTGTATGCTGTCTCTGATGTCATGTTCTCTCTCTTCTTCTCATGTGGCGTTTGTCATCTGCTTCTCTTTTACCAAGGGCTGTCGCTCCAGTATCCGTTCACAGTGCCTCCTACTGACCACCGAAAACAAAGAGGAGATGGACGAGGGAGTGGGTGAGGTTGGGGTTGGGGGTAGGGGTGGAGGTTTCAGGAAGGGCAAAAACAGGGAAAGAAAGAGAAGCCAAAAAGGGAGAAAACTAAAAATATTGCCACTGGCTGCTGAGTCACACTGGTATCAGTGCAAGTAGTAATGCTGTTGGCAGCGGTGGTGGTGGTGATGGTGGCAGAATGAACTCAGACCTGAGGAAAACACTCTTCTCACTTTCAGGCTGAGCTGCAATGTCTAAAACTTTTCCAGATGAAGAAAAAGTCAGTTACTCCATCTTAAAGGAAGAGTTTTTTTTGGAAATATACTTATTTGCTGTCTTTCCAGGAATGATGTGAGAAGCTGAATATCACCCTCATGTTGGTGTGTCAAGTACAGAGCTGGATTCAGGAATATGGTTAGTCTAGTTTATATACTTTTGTTTAATCTATACACAAATAGAAACAAGTAAATAAGACACTTTGTGGTTTAAAGTGACTTAAGCATTGGAGCCAGGCCCTATGTCTCGACAAGTTTATCCATCTGCCCAGCACAGTGAGCAGTTTGTCAGGTAATAAGACCAATGAGCATGTTTGTTGATTCCAGCAATTGGCTGGTTGTTGCTTGTCAAGAAATATCTTTAGCCCATAACACCGCCTAAAACCTCAGATTGTCCTGTATATTTAGATTTTGGTTCGTGCACCAGTTAGAAAAACAACAAACCCCATGTTAAAAAGTCCACTTTACATATTTATTTTGGACAGAGCAGGGCTTGCTGTTTCCCCTGCTTCGTGGCTTCATGCTCAGTGAGGCTAAAAACAGCCTGACTCCAACTTTGTACTTCACAAAGACATGACAGTGTCATCAATCTTCCCATCTCACTTACCGAAAGACAGAAAATAAGCTTCCTTGTACAGATCTATTAAACCATAGCTAGTAGATGAGAGCACAATAAAGAAACACAGAGTTATCATCCCTTTCTTTTAGCTTTGCAGCTCAGCCTTTTGCTGAGAGCCCAGGTGAGAGTGCAGGACAGGGCAGGAGGTGAGGAGAGATGGTGCGGTAGATCAGATCAGACCCTACTACTTCAGTTTCCATGACAACATCTACACTGGAATTCTTGGTGAGGCTAAAGGTCAAAGTTCATTATGTGTGTTCACCTAAAGTTTTTTTAATGTTCCTATAGCTACTTTTGTCTTATTATTTTATGAAATATGTTTCACGCACCAGTGTTATGGAAAAACAGGCTTAGTGAATAAATCATGACTTACATGAAGCACATCACTCGAGCTTCCAGTGATGCACACAACTTCTGATATTCATTGACAGTATCAATTCACATTTTCTTTTGCACATTTTCTGGATATTTGGTAAGTTTTGCTCTACATTTAAATTGAAACTTGAAAGTCCATATAAATATAGATAACATTAGCAACAGCAAATTATCACAGGAAAAGATCATAAAACACTAGAATATGATCAAATTAAATATTAGCCTGATCTATCTGCAGTTAATGTAAACAAAGGCTCGATGTGAGAAGTCACAGTACATTTTACCACTTCTCTATTGACTATATTTGTGGTGTGGTGAGGTAAAATTGTCCAGTAATTCATAAGCAAAAAGCAAAGTTTAAAAAAAAAAAAACTAAATCAGATATTTTTTGTAACTAATTTGATATGATTTTACTCACACCTGCTTCAGGATTATCTTGCAACTCAGGAGCCCCAGGTTTGGAACCACTTTCTAGTGACCTGCATCTCACCCTGACAGAGACATCCAACTGTCTTAATACCTGTTCCTTGCTGTCCACTATATAAAAAATTTAATTCTTAAAGTCCTCCTGCAGTACATCCAGTGAGTGTTGTAGAGTATGAGTATAGTGGGAAGCCTGAGGAGGATAGGAGGAAGAGGAGGAGGTAGCTGCTTATGGAGGTGATGCAAAATCTAATGGAAGCCCCTCTCCCCTCTTTTCCCATACTAAAGGGATACTCTGAGAACAAAGTATGCATCTCTGTGTGTTGATGTTTGTATATTGGTAAGAAAGCTTGTATTTCATCTAAATGTAACACAAAAATCTGAACATTTATAGTCTGCATGGCTTTTTGGGGTATGTCCTTTTCAGAGATATGCGTTTGACTTTTAAGTGTATTAAAATGTTGTTTTTTCAATCTATAGGCATAGTGTATGTTCTTATTCTGGAGATTCTCATGAGTAGAAGCATGCATGCTGGAGTAATATGTTAGCGTCTACTTGTGTGAATGTGTGCATTCTGAGTCTTAATATGAGAAAAAGTCTAATTCATAGCTACTTGTACATATCAATTTTAAAGCATTGAAGTGCAAGTGCAGTCAAGATACAGGCAAGAAGTAGCACAGGGAAAGCTAGAGGTAAACTAACTCAACTATCATATCAGTCTAAACTAACCTAGATCCCTGTTAGTAAGGCAGGTGTGTTAGTGTGTGTTTGTGTTTTTTTCAAATACATTTGCTTAAGCATCTACCTCAGCTTAATCATTAAGTTTAACTATTCTGTCATTTGAAAATAGGGCCATCTAGTGGCGAGAAGAAGTCTAACTCAATGTAGTTTCTATCAGGAAGAAAATATGAGTAATGTGATGAAAGAGAAGCTGTCCATACATATATATATATATAGAGAGAGATATATATAAATGGACACAATCACAATCATATTATAATATATTATTGTTGCTGTTGTTCTTGACATTGTGTTTTCTGTGTTTGCTCTTTCAGCTATGCTACAAGATTGAGGGGATGGGGGAGTGGCATCGCCTGAGGCCAGACGGCTCGAAGGGCTCGAAGGTGGAGTTGGTGATGGGTGTGAGGCGCAGCGGGGTGCCTGTCATCCCGGAGATGTTATTGAGGCTGCGTGACTTCTCATAACCTGTGGCTACATAAAGACGACATGCACAGGTCAAAAGGTCAGAGCAGGGTTATGAAGGGTCATTCACAGCAGTTATGAGCAAATAAAAGTTTCCATGTTGTGGTAAAAAGTTGTAGTTTAAGGAATGTGTTATGGGATGGAAATGCCATGACAGAAAATTATGTCATGATATATCAGTGTGTGTTATATTATGACAGCATTGCACATCAGAAATAGCAAATATAAACAATTTGTTACAGTTACAAGCATTTGTAAATGAAACAAAGTTGAAAAAAGGTAATTCCAAACAAAACCAGCCCAAACCAAGTAAAATATTTTAGACCAAAGGAGGAAGTGGAAAAAGACAGACAGACAGACAGACAGACAGACAGACAGACAGACAGACAAATGGACGGAGGAACAAACAGATGAACAGAGACAGGACAAAATAGGAATATGGGTTACGAAAATCAGCTATCAGTTGCTACAATATCCCATAAACACCTAGAGGTGACGCTCTGGTGCACCGACATGAACTGTGTAGGGGGAAGGAAGGTGCAGTAGTCCAGAGGATGTACACAAAGCCCTTGGTCTGAGGACATCCAATAATATTTTTGCACTTGTACAGCCACTGGACTACCTGCTCTGAGATTCTCAAAAGCACATCAGTGGTGCTGCATTTTAGCTCACGAGAGAGACACAAAGAGAGACTCGATGATTCAGGCCGAACCATTTTTGGGAAGCTCAGAGCAACTCAGGTGGGTAAATCATCTGGAGCTGAGCACAATTAGAAATAAACACAATCTGTCATGTAAACACTCAAACTTCAAACTTAATAGATAATTGATGATTGATAATTGATTGAAAGATAATTGGTTCTCAGAGCCCAGGTGTTTTAGCCAGTCTACGCATAGGAACAAGAGGCTGCTTTTAACAGAGAAACAGACAGACAGAAAGACAGACAGACAGACAAACCAAGGTCTCTCCACGGTCTGGGTCAAGTATGTTTTTCTCTTCAGTCAAGTGAAATTTACAAGTTTAAAAGTGAGGCTGTATCTGCTGAGGCTGTGCTTTAAGCTAAATGCTTTCATTAGCATGCTAATATAATCACAATGACAGTGCTAACATGCAGAAGTTTAACAGGTATAATGTCTACCATGTTAAACATCTTAGCTTAGCATGTTAGCATGGTAACATTTGCAAATTAGCTGTAACACAGCAAATTAGCTGAGGATAGGTTGAAGTGACCTTTCAACATGTTGGTGTATTTTATTTGTTACTAAAGTGGTTCAGTTTTATAGATAACATTTACACCTGGATGAGATCTGATCACATTTGTTTCCGAACGTTTGAAGGAATTATCATATGTAAAGATTGGTATAATTTGATACATGCTCAATTTGAAGGTTTATTATAGCCTGATGAATTTTTTGAGAGTTTAACACATATCATAAATATTCATTTTCAAAAAAGTTGCTTTAACGGACTCTCCAGTGATTTTGTATTGCACTTAAAGCCCTTTAATCTGAAGCCATCACATGAGAGTTTTGTACTTGGGTGACTGATTAAAAAAGAATGGCCAAATCTGAATCACAATATTCTGACTCTTAATCCCTAACATGGGACATGTTCTTAAATCAAACAAAGCATTTCCCATAATGTATTCTTTAATTAAACCATCCATGGCTCCTAAATGGCTCACGTCCAGTTTGTAAGGCAGGCTTTCTCATATATATGTTTCTATCTATCTGAACTGAAACTCAGCCCTGGATTTGTACTGTAAAGAAATGTACTGAGTGAGACACTTCAGAGTTCTCTGGTGAACTAAACTACGTACCACCGCAAACAGCATTACCATCTTTAAGGTGTGCTTGAGGTCAGGGCTTGATTAGTTCAGTCAAGAAATCAGTCTTGGATTTCTCAAATTACTCCAGCATTTACACAATGATGGCATGATTGTTTGGGATAAATCAACCTGGGTTAGTTTTATTGTACCAGATAAATGTGCTGATATCTGATATCAGAGTTAAAGTATGCTAAATTGTTTCCACTTATTCCAAGAAACTCAGCATGACAGTATTGATTTCCTCAAGTTTTCATTAACATAGAGATTAATATCCTCATTGGCTGATCCGAATTTGAAAAAAGTTATAATATTATAAACCATAGTGTGGTGTCTTGGTGTCTTACACACCTTCAAACTCATGAACTTCATACTCAATTATTGTGCCGACTCATCTGCACCTGAAACAACACACCCCCAAAACAACAGCTCATTGTGTTATTTTTATCAACTCCCTGCCTGAATCCACCTACATAATCAAATTACAGTCATCGTTACTGTAACCCAAAGAACCATGATATGGTTAAATCTATAAAAATGACAGTCACACTTAATTCTTTCTCTGATGTGCCAGTGCACAGGTAGTAAAAAAAAAAGATTAAGAAGAAAAGATACTTATTTTCTGAAGAGCAAAGCACAAACCAAGGACCACATTTTCTTACATTACCACTGGCTCACTTTAATTGTAAGATTAGCTAGTCTAGTTCACCTGCTGATTTGATGTAAAAGGTTCCTTTTTTTGCAAAACCATGCAGTTTCAAGAGAAAAAGAAGGCAATCAATTCCCTTTTATTTGAACATATGGACGACGCTCTGGATCCCTCCAACACTTCACACATGTTACAACTGGCCAGAGACACAAAGTGCCGACCCAGCTGACAAGCTGCACCTGTTTGATACTGGTCAGCATTAAAAATGGACAAACACATCTGGTTGTTTGTTAGTTAAAGCATCAATATCTCGGAAAAGTTACATCATTGTGTGTCAATACACTGGATGCTTAATAGGTTTTGTGAGGTAATTTAGTCTTTCTCTGTTAAATGCTCATGCTTGTTATACTTAAATAGCATTGGCTGTATGGTTGATGCTTTTTAACGGTTGTGAGTAGTTCTACCATAATATTTTCTGAAACCATCCTCTGCCAACAAATCCCCTTCCCACCACCTGTAGGCCTGGACAATGGTTGTAATCAAGTGTCAGTTCATGGAGAACCATGGCAGTGGTCAGTTTGAATTTGTGTCAGTTACAGTAGAATACATTGTCATGCAATTGAATTAGTCAAATAAGATCTCGAGGTTCGATTACATTATGATCAGGTCTCAGCCAGATGTAATCTACCCATCATGTTGATGTGGTTGTCAAAAAGTTAAAGAGAAAGCGAAAATAAGCATGGCTTTGTGAGACCCTTGACAGACCATTACAGTGTAGTGTGTCAGGTGTATGTCATGTGCCTAGGAACTAGGAAATCCCCCATATCGCTGTGGTTTATAGTTCTGTGTTGACAAGGTACAGCAAGCACCTCCCTAGCCAAGTTGGCAGGGCTGCTAAATATAGGATGACCCTTAGTCGATTAGTGTATTCAAGAAATACTTTTGTAAAAACACTTTTACAAAAACCTGTTGGGAAAGTTTCCCTAAGACACTATTCATCAATTTTCTATTTGACTCATACTCACACTCTCTTCTGGTCAAAATCATTGGTCAAAACTGGTCAAAATGATTTCTCACAATTAGCATTTTTTTGAGCTTGACATAATTCTTCATTTCATTTCCCTGGTTCATTTCTGCAATGTCAGGAAAACATTATTTTATTTTATGTAGATAAAGTAAAATGTGAGATATACACAATGCTTATTATTACCAGGTGTAAACACAAAGGCCCATGACCAGATGTTTTTTATCCAGATACCGACTGTGTACTAATGCCAGGTGAGGATGGGTCAAGTTTGCATGGTTGAAAAAAGTTAACACAACTTTTAACAGCTAATTTTCAGGTTTAGAGATTGTACTTATGTATTTAAATAGGTTTTGGGTATCACAAATATCAAATTATGTGTGATACGCAAGCCTGTAGACATGTAAACATGTTTATATGTCTACAGGCTTGCATTAAAAATGATCTCCCATCCTTCTTAAAACTTTCATCAGACTAGAATAAATAATATCCGTCTTTAAATAACTAAGACTGTCAGGTTTGGTCAGAAAGGGAGATGGCCTTGATGCATTTTCAGTTTGGGTCCCTGAAAGATAACACTGCATTTGAGTCATTCAAATTACTCTGGTGTCACCTGTAATGAAACCAAACAATGTAAACATTTGGTTTCTCAGAGAGGCCACTTGCATCATGCTCACTTGAAACAAATCGGCGTAGCTAAAAATCTCATTTATAAATATTATGCAATCATTTTTGACAATGGGCAACAACATTTTCAGGGGGATTTCCAGTTGTATCATTTGTTCCTAGAGACCCTGGTCCAATACAACTAGGGATGCAAAAATGGCTTTACAAATACAAATACAAATAGCCCTGAGAATTAATCATTTTGACAATAGGAAATTTCCAGCTCTGCAACAAAAGAATGTCACTCTCAAATGAATGATCAATGTATTTGTGTCAGTTGGGGCTTCATGCTTTGTTTGTATTTCTGTGTGTCTACTGTGTAACAGCACACATTCTGTCACACATGAAATCCTATAGCCACAAGAATAAATCAGCAGCCTGAGTCTGAGATAAGCACACATACACACACACACACACACACACACACACACACACACACACACACACACACAAAGAATGTAGTGGTGGATTGTGGTAGCAGTTGTGGTAGAGTGATCAGGATCAATAATGTACAGAGTCTAACAGCATCAATTCATAGTGACCTGTAATCCCTGATCCCTGAGCAGAAATCCTATCATCGGAGTGTGAATATGCAACATTTAAAACAAAGGCAAAATACATACTGATCAACACTTAAATGTCTCAGTTCTTTAAAGGCTGAAATGCAGTGACTGCCACTGGTGTAGCTCTCACTGTATGCAGAGCCAAGTTGAAGGTGCTGAGCATCCATAATGAGAAGCTCTCTGCGGTTTGCTCTGCAGCAGATGCAGCATTGCGCAGCTTTGACTTGTGTCTGTTGTCATGCTTATAGCCTTTGAAGCCATTTCATCTTGTATTATCCTGTTGCTACAACAGGATGAAATGTGTTACCAGGCAGTTACACATTACTAAGAAATCTTTTGCTGGTGGAGGTTTTATATACTTTTAGGTTAATCTATAACAATCTATCATATTTCATAAACTCATCACAGGTTTAGTACACAAAATAATTATCAAAAAAGTTAAGTTTAATATAGTAGGGATAGGTATAGCTTTCCGATAAAAGTAGAGTTAAAATGTGGAGTTATAAAGTACAGAAGTACAGAAGTAACAATAAAGTGACATAAAATGGAAATGGACTAGACTGGTTAAGAGTAGACTAGACATATGGTTAGAGATGTATATTTCAGTATAATAATTCGTTTCATAAACATAATCAGTGTCTTTGCTGCCTCAACAGGATTTGAAAGTGAGGATGATATACATTTTTGGGAAGTGTTAGCTTAGTGTAGCATCAAGCTTCTGCCAAAAGAGGAGGAATACATTGCCAGCCAACCCCAGCGTTTCCTTACTGACATGTTGTTGTCTTAGCTGTGTGGCTAGCCATGGGTAAGCCTACATGCAGGAATTACAACCCAGCCATAACCCCACTTAGCTAGGGTTAGGTAGTTGTTTGGCACATGATCCAAGTTCAAACCAGGTCTGCAGGCTGTAGCCATGTAAGGGTATATATTATTATTATTATTATTATTATTGATTATTTCTCACCCCAGACCTGTTCGATATTTTAAACAGTCTGAGTGATTCTACTCAGACCAAAGCAAGAAAGTAAGCGAGTGCTCCTAGTGTAGCAGCTTATCTGTCAGCAGGGCTGTGATGATGACTTGTTGTACATACCTCCACTTAGTCAGACTTTAGTAACACAACGCAGGGGGAGAGACTGAGGAGGATATCCTGAGGACGGGATGGATACACCAGTGTTAGAATGGGATGGGGAGGAGGGAAGGGAAATGGAGAGGAGGAAGGAATGGGGGATGATATGAAAAAGAGGAAGGTGGAGAGAAGAAGGAAAAGCAGGAGGGAGTGAATAGGATGGGATGATCTAACTATGTGTTCATACTACAAGTGACTTGAGAAACTACCTTTACTTCTCTTTTTATATGTCTGCACAGAAAGGTTAAAAATGTATTTTCAATACTCAACATAATTGTTATATCAACAGAACCACCCAGAGGGGAATGTACATTTTATGTCAAATGACAAAAAGTCATCTCTTTGCTCTGTCTATATGGTAGAGGATGATCTTGAATCGAACTCACAATGACCAGACTTTCCAAATGCAAATTAATTAATACAGTAACCAGGAGGGATGGGATGAAAAAAGGGAAACAGGGCAAATATCATCCCACCAAAAATCTTCATGCAAGAACATATCAGCTAAATGCTCGCTACTTTTTAGCTATTGGGAAAATATACAAAGCTGTTTTTACTTATTAAACATTATATCAATTTACACACACACACACACACACACACACACACGCACACAATAGTACTTCTATTTTTGTTAGAACAATCATAAACACAATGTATTCCCCAGCTCCTTACCCAAACCTAAACCATCACAACCTAATCCCTAACCCTACCCCTAACCTAATTCTAAACTGAATCCTAAAATGAATTTGAAGTTATGAGCCTCAGTCCCTGGGTCTAAAACTCAAACTGCTCCTCACAAACATATAAGTACATGCACACACAAACAAGTACTCACTCACTGTTGCACTCAATAGAGGGAAGCAGAAGTAAATAACCAAAACATGAGCACACAAAGGCTCTTTCTCTTGTAATGTTAACAGTGAAACATACTGAAGTTTGTAAGCTAAGTATCCAAGCTGTGTTAGGTCAGAAGGAAATCCAAGCATGGTCTTACACTAGGAAAACAAAAAACACTGCACAACAATGCTGTCTTGTTTGTATCAAATGATCAGAATTTCAGACAAATTTATACATAAATGCAGATCATTCTAACGGGGCACAACAACAAAGATTGTGGATCATTTCCCAGCATCACAGATGACAACCACAGCATGTTCATCATCTTTAACTGTTCCCTGGTATTTCATCCATTTAGGAAGCAGACTTTATGCTGACATGGAATGATTTAAATTCTGGGCACAGTCAGCTGATGATGATTTGCTTTATCTGACATTGGGAAAAGCACATCTATTCCTAACAAGGATATTTGTGGGGCTGTGATGAATTTGAATTTTTAGCTTTTGATTTTGTGGTTTCCCTATCACTGCTGTTGGTTGCTACACTTTCAGCTGTCAGTGGTGTTCTTCCCTCTTTAATGCAGTTCCTATCAGAATTGAACTTTAAAGTAATATAAGTAAAGTGAAAAAGTAAAACGCTTTAGTGTTCTCGTCATAGATGTTATTCACTTGCCAAATTCAACTAGCCTATACACACTAATGTTTACAAGATGTCTGTGCTGTAAAGAAATATTCAGATGCTTTACATAAATAAAAGTACTAATTGAGCAATATAAAATTACTCCAATACAAGTAACAGCCCTGCATGAAAAATCCTACTTAGGCAAAAGTACGTAAGTATTAGAAGCAAAATGTAGTTAAAGTATTAAGTAAAAGTCTTGGTGGTTTTCCTCTGACTGATATACTGTATGGCATCACTAGATTCAACAGATGTTAACAACTCTCAGATTTCTGAAATGTAACCCTGACTACACCCTGTCAGTCAAAAAGGTTGGAAACCACACATTGCATCTTAAACAATTTGTTGTAATTTTTGTTTTGTTTTGTTTATTATTCATAATGTAAATCTTCTTGCAAGTAGTAACTAAACCTGTCAAACAAATATAGTGGACTGGAAGTTTAAATTAGCATAAAGTGGAAATACTCAAGTATTCATGGAAACAGTTAACAGCTCCTGCTTCATATTGCCCCTCTGAGATCCCTGATGTTGATGACTTGTGACGAATATTTGATGAATATTTTTGATATAATTTTTTAGTTTTTGTTATTTACAGTGCTAAGACAAAATAAGTGAACACTTTGGAAATATCCTCATTCATAAATAAATAATTCTTATATCTGTTCTCAAATATGGTCACATCTTCAACTAAATGACAATAATGAATAAACACAATCTATTTTTACTAATAACACACAAATCATTTTGTTGTTCTTGTCCTTACTGAATACATCATTACAATATTCACAGTGTGTGTGTTGGAAAAAGCATGTGCACCCAGTGACATGAACAGAAGGAGATATCAGACCTGGAGTCAATCAGTCTGTGGCTACTCTCCCTATAAGTGGGCGTTCAGTAATTTACTGTGAACATTACATTGCTTAAGAATTGATATATTCCTGTGTGCACTTCTCTGGTTACTCTTAACAAAGGTAGACTCTTACTTGCTTACATGCTACATGCTTTTAAATTCAGTTTCAACTCAATAACCATAATCCACATACAGTAACTGATATGCTTACACTTTACTGGTCAACATGACGCTCCTCCTGACATCATCATGGCTACACCTTTGTAGTGGCAATATCTCAGGAAATATAATGTGAGTGCAATCCAACAGGCCTCAGGGGATTGTGACCACCAATACTGATTGATAATTAATTATGGGTTTGGAAAGAAGAAAATGTTAAAAAAAAAAAAAAACAGAAAAAAAAACAGAGTGAAGATAGAAAAGAGAGTAAATTAAACCTGAAATTTGTTTGTGGTACAAATCAAATTTCATTGAGTGAAAAAGAAGGACACCCCACCCTCCCCCGCTAGAGGTAGGAGGAGAAAGAGAAAAATACATGGAGAAAGAGAAATATGGGAAGAAAAAACAGTATGGCAGTCAGAGACAGCATGAAATAGGAAGCATTTCATTCCCTCATTCAACTGCTCACTGATTAGGTTTCACAATGAAGGGGGGATAGCCGTGTACAGTACCATAATGCAGAGTGTCTGCTGTGTTGAAACTCGGGTAGTCAGGAATAGGATGTAATATGCAGTCTTAGCCTTTAGAGGCACTAGCAGCACAGCAACAACACTGACTCTAGAGCTACCTTGCTGCAAGTTTTTTTTTAAAGGAGAGTAGCAGCGTTCTCCTCTTTACACTCTAGCAGCAGGAAACTCTCCCTGATCATTCATCCTGTCTGCAGAGTCTCACAAAGATAAAGCTGTGGAGGGATTCTTTCTTGGAGCTGCAGGATAGTGATGTAATTAAAGGCCTTAGTCTGACCAACAGTTTTGTGTATGTTCTGAATAGCCACACCCGAAGGTTAACCCTACTGCCAGACATGTTGAAATCTTGCAAAAAAATTTAATTCTTTTTTTTTTTTTGCCTCCAATGACAACGTTTTCAAAATTGCAACGTTCAAAGATTGAACAATCGTACCTAAAGTGTTAATTTTGCATTTGGATTTAGTTTTAGTTTTAACCTTAGTGTTATGATGAAAATTGATCTACACATTAGTTTTTGTCATTTGAATTTTGTTACTTTTAGTCAACAAAAACACTAACAACATTTTAGTTTTTCATCAATGGCAATTTGGTCAAATTTTTGTGATTTGTTTTGAATATTTATATCCTCATCATCTTTGATGCAGGTGGTGTTCTCTTCTATCGCAAGATTAATGGAAAAGGCTGTTTACTTGATCACACACACAGTGAGCATGTCACTCAGCTCTGCACTAGTATAATACTCTCTCATCAGTAAATCCAATTAGCATTTCCAAACTCTGGCTGTTTGAACAAAACTGATCTCTCTACCTGTGCTCTCCATTACAGCAGCGGGTCATTCAGAAGCCAAACGTTGGATAACCTCAAGGCAGTAATATTTCTTTAGCCAATATCTATAGGAATATTTAGATGACTTTGGAGTGCTGACCTTAATCCTTGAACTCATTCCATGTGATAGCAACACAAAAGACAGCTAACTGAAAGTAACAATGTTACATCACATCCGCATTTCTGTAGCTTGTCTCTTGCTTTGTTGTCATTTTCTGTCTAATTCTCAGTAGATTGTAGATTAACTTGTTTCTTCCAAAACGTGGTAATGTCAGATGACATCACTGACAGAAATAGAAAGCTACTTGATCCAATCATCATGTGTGTCATTAACAGAGCTGATAAAAACAAATCATATGGTCAAAGTTTTCATACTGACATTTAAGGTGTATAGATTGGTTTCTAAACATCAATCATGCATTGAGTAACATGCAAGAAAACTTTCCACCTTAAAAGATGCATGTAGCTGCTGCTAGCCTCTGAGCTGCTCAGTGAATTCAACTGTTAATTAGTAAAGATGAAAAGACAAAAAACATCCTTTCATTTATCATACTCTTCTGACAGTTTCTTTATATGTGATGCATTTACACAGAAACATTACAAAGTTTGTCTGTTACACTTGGACAGCTTGTGCTGCTGGAAATGAAAGCTAGCTTCACTACATTTTCATAGCCTAGCCTGTGAGCTTAGCTTGACCGTAGAAACAGTGGTTACATAACCTTTGAAAGAGCTGCAACTCAACTGTGCACATGCACCATAGGTGCGCTCCGGTATGTACACAAATAGTACTACACCTCTGCACATGAGAGACAAACACATGACAGACGAGGTCCCAATGAAAGCAACAAGTCGTAAGACAGATGCGTCGCTGCATTTCAGATTTAAAAACTATGAGGACAGTAAAGAGATGGACAAAAGCAAAGCTATATGCAAGATGTGAAGAAGAAGCTGTGCATGACATCGCACATTACATGTATTATTTCTTGAGATTTTTCTAAACTGTTGGTCATGTTAAATAGAAAGTGCATTAATATAACATTAATTGCATTGCATTAATGTTTTTCATAATGTGCCAAGTGAGAAAAACTATTACATGATTAGTTCTCTGAGAACCTCATTTATATTCACGAAAAATTGATATTATAACAGAAATATCTCTAAATTAATCGATATAGAATCAGGAATGGAATAGAATTGGGACCTTGTGAATTGGAATCGGATAAATTCAGGAAATCAGTGGCAATACCCAGTCCTATAGTTTAGTTTTTATTGGTGAAAAATGTAATTACCCCATAGTTCTCATTTCAAAGGTTACTAGTAGTAGAGGGTGGCAATGGATGGGTGGACGTGGAGGGTGTGCTGGGGGCTTGCTGAAACCCACTGTTGCTTTTTTAAAAATCATTATTAGATTATATTTTCCTTGACAGAACCTAACCTAGCCTAAACCTAATCAAAGCAGAATGTTTGGTGTAAGAAGAGAGTTCCTTTAAGTGTGTCCTAATGGTATGATAGCAGACAATTTTAGTTAGTTTTCTAACAGGCTTATTTAGATCCACAGCCAAATTAAGAGGGCAAAAAGGGCTGGCTTCTCTTTATGAATGAAGAAATAACTCAATATGAGCATCAGTCTAAATGACTGGTTTTCTGATTGTGTAGGTATGTAGTTCTGCTATATTACCAACAATTTATATGCTTGATTTGTTTGATACTTCCTTTTCTTTTTTGGTTTCGATTCTGCCCTTGTTGTACATTGGCCATTTGTTTCCTTTGGCTTCAGTGGATGGTTAGTTAAATGCAATCCACTGTATCGATATGAATCAATAATGCATTCAAACACCAAGCCTTTATCCAAAATGCTTTGCTGCACCAAGTCCCAGAATTCCCCTGTCCACTGTTGCCGTAGCAACAGCAGAGACAAGGAGAAAGTGAGGAGAGCAAGAAGGAACAGAGTGAGGGGGGTGGGGGGTGGAATATGATAAAATAAGCAAGAAGAAATATCTATTTAAAACATGAGTACATCCCCAACTCTAACATAGATAGATAGCCAGATAGATGGATAGATAGACATGTAGGTAGATAGATAGATAGATAGATAGATAGATAGATAGATAGATAGATAGATAGATAGATAGATAGATAGATAGATAGATAGATAGATTGATTCAAAAATAATCAGACAATCTGAAAAAAATACAGAGCATGAAAGGTCTTCTAAATTGTTGGACATCCCGTGACTTGTGCCCTTGTGCCAGAATCATTGAAAGGTCAAAGCACTGCATATCAAAAAATAAGACCATGACCAAACTACATACAAAAGGAATCCATCTAATGGAGACAAAGCAGCGGTGGGTGTTGAAGAGTTTTGCATCTTTTATTACACTGCTGTCTTATCTGTCTTATTTCAGTCTTTTTGAACCAGAAGTAGCAGCTCCTGCTCTATTTCCAATTCATACAAAAGGAACTCTGGGAAAAGTAAAAATAATACTAAAAAGTTACACAGCAGGGAAAAGCGTTCCAAGGCGATGTTTTCCTTTCTGAATGCCTCCAAAATACTCTTTTCCGTTCTCCCTGCCCTTCACAACCACAGATCTGATGGCACTGGATTATAGTGAAAGCAGTGACATTAAGCTCTGTAATTAATCCCATCTGAGTACTGCACGATCTGTAATAATGTCAGCGAGAGAGACGCAGGGAGGAAGGAAAGAGGAGTGCCATAGATGGTTTGGAAGACAGTGGCACTTTTAAACACAAAAGCCTAGTGACCACAATGTGACTGAATGTTTCAGGTGTGCTTGATTTATCTTGCTAAGATTAATAAAATGTAAGAAGATGACAAGATAAATAAAGCACAGATTTTTCCAAAAGTTGTCAGCTAATTTCTTTTTCTGGAGGGTTTGAAGCTTTTTGAGTGCAGAGAGAAAAAGCTAAGAGGCTATCACATCACAGCCAACAGTGATAGACACCACGTTGCTAGTTTGCACAGTCCTTCAAATGTGTTTTTATACTTACCGGTGTGTGTGTGTGTGTGTGTGTGTGTGTGTGCGTGTGTGTGTTTGTGTGTGTGAGAGAGAGAGAGAGAGAGAGAGAGAGTCTTTTAGGCTTAGAGTTTTGTCTGTCTCTGTCTTACTGCCTGATCATCTGTCTGTTGGTTTTCTCTATGAACCCTCTAGGTTTGTGTGTCTTTGTACTTGAAATGAAAACATTAACTGTTGTAAACTAATGTCGACCTTTGAAGCACTATGACAGCAGTCAGTGTTCTAGCCCAGCCTGACAGAGAGTAAGACACTGCTGAGCTACAGCAGATACTGCTTCATTTGAAAGTGCAGTGGGTACTTTTAAAACCTTTTTGTAAATCGAATATACGTGAGCCCATAAAGCAGTTGTTGTAAAGCAAAACAGTGCTCTCTGTGAGCTGTGCTGTAAAAACTGACTTGAGGTCAGTTCCAGAGGAGAAGACAGAGGAAACCGACCAACTAACCAATCAGCAATCAGCTCTCACTCTCCTGGTCAGGCAACAAGCCAACCAGTGTACATTAGTCACTGTCACTCTGGCACCCATCCCATAACAAACAAGTTTAAATGAATCCCCATTTATTCACTTATGTTTGTTCTGTTAATACTTATGTTAATTTTTGTGAAAAACTCAATGGGCAAAATACTTTTCATTTTGGTTTTGATTCTCAATAATATTTGATATTTTATATTTGACTGGTCTCAGTGCGACAATGAGTTCTAACTAAACATTAAAATCTGCAAACCAAGACAGTTGTATCATAACATTTTCTCCATAATGAAAAGTATGAAAAGACCAGGCACCATCTCCCCAAAAGCAGTTCAGGAACAAGACTGCCCCGACCCACTGGAACAAGGTTGACCCAAAGTGCTTAGTTCATGTTCACCTCTTGCCTTCACCCCCAACCCTTATCTGTAAGTACCAGAGTGAGAGGAGACCGGGTGAGAGGAGGAGAAGGACGAGGAAGAGGAGGAGCAGGAGGAGGGGAAGACAGCTACATACAAGACACACATACACACAGAAAATGATGGACGTACAGACAGAAACAAAGAAAGAAAAATAAATGGAGAAACAGACAGACAAAAAGACAGATGGATAGTGTAACACAGACCAACAAGAGCCAATGTACAAACGCATGACCTGACACAACCTGGGGAAGGAGACAGTAACACAACAACAAAATAAAAACAGCAACAACACACATAAGTCTTGGACCCGCACTGTGAACCTTAACCTTTAGACCAAGTCTGACCCCATGACCTGTTCTCTCTGGTGGTGACAACATACCATAGGTGTAAAGAAGGAAGCCATATCCCTTTACTCATAAATAGGCTAATAAATGCATACATAGAGGCATGCATTTAGTCACACAGCCATGCTCACAGTCACACAATATGTTCAGTTAAGAGCTGCTAGGATATGTGTGTACAACTGTGACTGACTGCTGATTCTTCTTGCAGGGATTTGACTTTACATTAGGTCAGTTTTTACAGTAGGTCTTTACAAAGAAAATTATGTCTAACTGTGGCATTATAATATTTTATATTGTTGAAATGTTGAATATTAATATTTTTGCAAACACATAAGTAAAAAGTAATTTAATTTGAACAAAATTCCCTTCTTTGCAACTGCTTTGTCTCCAATCACTAGTAAGAAAAAGGAAATTGGGGTAGGATTGGAAAGTGGCACAGCGGAATTTCTCAGTGCAAAATATTTGGTTCAAGAAGCTTGAGGATGTAGGGTCTGCTCACAGGACTAGTCAGCGAATTGTAACTAACTGCAAACTGAGTAGCAAGCCAGCACATGCTGCTGCTGCTAGCTCACAATAGCTAGAGAGTATTTTTTTCCCTTTCAATGAAACTCTGAATGAAATGTATAATGGCACAAATGAACTAGAAATACTCCCTGAGCTTTCTGTGGATGAGTTTATACTCAAACAGAGGTTAGTGGATAACACTTAACTCTGTAGCTCTTCCATTTAGTACTCTCTAAATCGTCGTCAAAACAGCTTCCTATTGGTTAACAACGCAAACTTGTTGGTCATAATTCACCAAAGTTAAACTCAACTAAAAAAAGATGTTTGTGAATTTTTACTTTACCCATGTGAGTTGTTTCATTAATTACTACAATTCCAATGGAGAGACTTGATTTCACCATACGCCAGTGAACGTATCTGCAGGGAAGCACTTCCAATTGTAATTGGATGCAGCTGGCACAATAAAGGTACATGCTAGTAGTTTATACAGTACCAGTTAAGTAGCATGAGCCTTTTTTTTATAGTATGATAAAATGTAATAGTAATTTCTCTACAAAATATGACTTATGTGCTTGCAAAAAATTATTTTCTGACTTTATTCTTCTCTCAAAATATCTCACTGCTTGCACAATATTGAGGCACAAATATAATTCTGTTGTATTTATATGTGATTTGTTTTGTGCTAAGAGTAGGGTATACTGGAGCAAATGCTGACAAGCTAACCTGCTTGTAATTAGCTTAATTCTACATTTTTTGACAAGACAAGCAGTAAAGAGATGGAGCAGTAGCAAGTAGGCTAATAAAGCTTGACACATACCACTGTGATCTAATCTAATTCAGATTAGACAAGTCTAGTCTATTCTGAATTAATCAAAATTATGATAATCTGTCTAGGGAAGTCTAAGTATTTCTAATATATTCTAAAATAAACAGGTTTGAACCAGAATTATAATGTAATATATTTTGGTCTTGCCGAATTCAGTCTGATTTAATTTAATCAAATCTTGTTTGCTCTGGTGTCGACTAATCTTCTATTAATATAATCAACATAATCAAGTCTGATCTAAACAAATCTAGTGTAGTCTGGTCTAATTCATCTAGTCTGTTTTAGCCCAATCTAATGGAACCTAGTCCGATCTAATCTAATCTACTCTAATCTAATCTAATCAAGTCTATTCCAGTAATCAAATCAAAGTAAACTAAACTAAAGTAAACTAAATCTTCCTGTGTGGAAGTGTTACCTGTGTTTCTATGGTCTGATCCAACAGGAACTGGAATGAACACTGAGGTCCTGCTGTAGCAGAGGCCCCTCTGGCTTGAACCACTCTTCTCCCAGGGAGGATATTACACATTTTGGAGTGTGTTTATGTGTGTATATGTGAATGTGGGAAGTGTGTATAGGAGTGTGCAAGGTGTTAGGGGTTATATTTGAAAATTAAGGGAATTATTTTAGTGTTAGCAGGTCAAGGTGGCAGCAGGAAAATGAGCAGAAATATTGAATGAAAGATGAGAGACAGCAAGCAGTGAGATGAGCATGAAATAGAAAAGGAAAAAGAAGAATAGCAGCAGTAAGAGAATAGGGCAAAGGAAAGATGGTAAGACAGTAGAGGAGGTACACAAAAGAAATGATGAAGAATAGAGTGTGGGGAGGAGAGAGAGAGAAAGGTAGAATGTTAGTGAATTGCATGAGAAAATATACTATATCATGAAATAGAGTGATAGAGTGAGGAAGAGACATGAAGAAGCCTTATGTGATGCCTGACAGCAGAAAGACACTCATCTGTCTGTACTGCCAGATTCAATTCTAAAGACTTAATAGTCCAGGTGATATGTGCCAAATTTGAGGTGATATGAAACTTGGTACACTTGTACAGTTTGGGGCTGTGAACATGAAATGGAGCCATCACAAAAATGCCTTGTAGCGGCCATGATGGCCATTTTACTTTCCGATAGCCTATTATGTATTTGCATAATATCTCCTGAACCAAACACGATAACATAGAAAAGTATATGTCTACCCCTCCGTTCTGATGGTCAAGGGTTACAACAATACCATATATAACATCCTAACTGTTCACTTCAGTGATATTGTGAGAAGGAAATCACAGTATCTGAGAACCTAGCCTAGACATTATAATACCATGTCTGTTGCATGCATGTTGTCGTCTTGTTCATTAACCCTGATGATACAGTGACTATAAATAGTAGAATAATATTAAATATGACCATAACAACTTAGTTTAAAAAGAATGTGTCAAATGCATTTACTTCAAAAAATCCATTTCTGTTTCTGTCTGTGGGTCCTGACAAATCCAACGCCTTGAAAAATATTTCCACATATCACCTGGACTGTACATAAGAAACACAGAAACAGATTTAAATATTTGTATCGTAAAATGTTGCAAGAAAGTTCCAGTTAAGTGCAAGATGTTAGAGCTTTAAAGGATGATTTTGTATTTTTCTTACTGTCAGCAAATCAAATCCATTAAAAGACCATAATTAACAATGAATTGATTCTAAGTTTTGCGTATATATCTAATTCCTCTGGACCATAAGGGCTTAATTTTTGTCCAAAAACTATTTAACATACAACAATGAGCCTTACTGTTACACTGTGGCATGTTCCTTCATTACCATGAACACACACACTGTAGTTTATCTTGGTTCGGGCTACGTCCACACTCCTATGTTTTCATCTAAAAACAAAGTTTTCAAACGAAAACGATCTCTGTCCAGATGACCGTTTTATCGTTACCGTTACCGTTTTTTCCATGTCAATAACGATCTCCGTCCATACTAACACACCTGAAAATGAATATCGCATGACCATTCATGTACACTGATCATGCACGAGCCAGTGTAAGCAGGAAGCAGATTGTCTACTTGGCAGTTGATTCATGTTAAAATGCAAAATTTTAGAACTAAAGATTCTAGCAAAGACAACATGGTCAGTAACACTTGTAATTCCTTATTCATGTTGCATTACCGCTGGTAGTCGAGGCTGATGAGACCCAATCAGAGAGAGACCGTGGTGTCTACATCATTGTTTACAAAGGTCTCCATTTTTGCCCATCCAGACTACAACACAACCCCAGAGTTTTCAAACTAAAACGGGGCCAGCAGTGTTTCCAAATGTCTAATTTTTCTGTGCTCAAAAACCCCATAGTAGTGTGGACAAGCCTCAGTCCCGCACACACTGTTACTCCCCAATAATTTCCTTCTATTTCAGTAACGATTGTTAAAAACTATAGTGTACAGCTATAGGTGAGGCAATCCATACATTTGCGCAGGTCCTAAGTAACAATTATCAGCATAAGAAATAAAAAAGCAATACCAGTACTCTTTTGTACTTTCTTTGTTTATTTGCTTTGACCTCTGGAAGAGCAATTCTGGACAACCATTTGTGGACTAAATCTGTTGGTCCATGTAGAATCAATGACATACTATAATCAGAATACTTTATTGACCGCACACAAGGAAACTGAAGTTTCAAAAAAAGAACGCAAGAACAAATGAATATAACACATCAGTAACTTTAATTTAAAAAATGTATATGTCAGAGCTTTTCCTTGAAAAACAAATGCACAGTATATATACATAGTAACTAAAAAGAAACCTGTGAGAAAACTGCACTCACAGGAATAGAATTAGGTAGGTGGTGGGTAAAGTGTCTATTGTCTGCAGATGTTTTGAGCATGAAACAGATACTACACTTGTAGCAGCAAAATCTAAGTGTTTGAATAATGACAACTTACAGTATGGTCCAGAGGAAGATTTAGAAATTAAGCAGCAATGCGTGGGTTACTTATTTTTAGCAATTTGTTAATTCATCCATCCACCCCAATCTACTCTCTACAAGAATTTATGGTGCTAATAACATCATCACAACACATCATGCTCATGACAAATGTCATAATTCCCACAGTGACTAGAGGTCCATTTGAACAAACAATTGATGCTAGTCTTCTTTCGTTATTTTGGGGATTTGTTGACAGTAAAAAAAATAGAATAACACCAATGAGTGACTGTTGATCCACCTTGGTGCAGACTCTGAATATTGAATTCTTTGACCACAACTCACGAAAAACTGTCAGGAATAGTTTTGTGTTCCACTACAGTGAATCCAGTCACTTCTACATCAATGCATATGGTAGTGCTGCAGCAACCTCTGCAGTACCTCTGCAGCACTGATGCAGGATAAATACATGAAGGGGACCTATTCTACTATTGTTGCAGTCTGAAGGAGTGAATGAGCAGAATCACTGGATTAAAACATCAATGCCATTCAGTGCACATTGATATGTTATTAGTGACACAGGGAGAGATCTGAAGGGAGTGATACTGATACTGCCATCACTCAAAATGACAGAGGAACGAGGGGAAATGTGATATGTGTTTATGTGTGTTGATTTTACCTAAGCATAAAGAATTTGGGCTTCTTCAGTACTTTGATTTTGAAAAACACTTATAATTAATATATTTTTATGACATCTGTATGGTGTGCATGTGCTTTTGCATCAACTTTTTGCTACAGCTGTATGTGTGACTGTGTGTGTGAGTTATATTCTATAGGTGCAGAGGGGTCGAGATATTATCATGAACACCAGTAAATGCATTTTTATATTGTTGGTTGTTCTTATTATTTTGTCCTGTATGGGTATAATTGGATATCTTTGCTTGGGAGTCTGACTGTTACATCCGTGTGGATGTTTTTTCAGCCTGCTCACATTATCTGTATAAATCAATCAAGACCATGCATCAGGCGACCCCCCCCCCCCAATCCTCCACCCCTCAGCACTCCTACCTTTACGAACGTTCCCGTCTGTCGTGCGCTGGAACTCCCCAGCGCTCAGCAGGAAGCAGGCCCGGTCATGTGGGTATCGCTCGCGACTAGTGGTGGAACCAAGGCCCGCGGTGGCCGGGCTGCGCTCGTCCCCAAGGACCTGGTCGATGGTGGGGCAATCCTCGTTGGCTAAGGCTGCTGCGTTGGCCGCCGTGTCACCATTCTGCTTGGAGTCTGGGAGAGGGGACAAATGCATGGGTAGTGGAGAGATATGGGGCAACAGTGGAGGTAAAGAAAAAAAAGTGGTAGAAATGAAAGGAGAAACATTAACGATGGGTACAGCAAACAAAATAAGAGAGGCATAATTGATAGGAGAAAAAAAAAAGAGAGATACCAATTTGAAGTAGGGAGAAAGGGGATACTTGGGGTTGGGTGAGTGGGGGGCACAGTAAAAGAAGAAGAGAAGAGGGGAAAGTAAGGTTGAGAGCATAAGAGAGATGAAAATGCAAAACGGAGATAAGTCCAGATTTGGTGAGGAGTGACTCAGAGGAGGACAAGGAGAAGCAAGGGAGGAGATGAGAAACAAGCAGGAAAAAGAGAAGTGGTGGAGAAAAACAATTAGAAAGCGAAAGTGATATTAAAGAGAGAAAAGACAGAATCATAGACAGGAGAAGGAAGGAGGAGGATTGTGTAAAGGAACATTAGTAGTATCTTAGTTATCTTGACCACTTGACCAACAGACTGCAGCAGGGCAGGCTGTACACACTCATCATCACGCACAGCATCGAATGAGAGAGGTTAAACAAAGAAGTGAGAGAAGAAGAGAGAAAGTGAAATATAAACTGTGCTGCACACACGCACGCGTGAACTTCTATCTTTGTGAGGACACTCATTAACATAATGAATTCCCAAGCTTCCTTACCCAAACCTAAACCATCACAACAGATGCCTAAATCAGGAGATGGCTACAGGGTAAACAGAATTTGTAGCTTTCAACTGAGCTGTCAAATATTATCTGATATATGACCTACTGTTGCACAGTTGCAGGTACACCCCAGAGGGGTGGAGACACACACACACACACACACACACACACACACCCATATTCAGATGATAGACATGTTCATTAAAACAGCAGACCAGAGATAAGATGAGATGGCGTGGATCAATGTTTTGACAGTCAGAAAATACTGTAAATCTGTATAGACCCAATCCAGGATTATCAGAACATGTCAACCTCGGCAGTATGGCATCTGTCTGGGAGAAGAAAGAGATGTATTGTCAAGAGAGAGTAATAAGGTTTTTTTCAGCTTTAGCATCCTGTTGTAAATTAAAATCTATTTTAGTGTACCCCACTCTAAGGAAAATAAGGACAGCAGTAAGTTATTTACAGCTTCAAACCCTGTTAGATACACACTTCCCACATCAGTTTAGTGCTTGAAATCTGACCTCCAGTTGATGAGAAAGTGAGAAACTTTGACTGTTTTGTATTATTATTTTTGTTAAGGCCACTCTATTAACTTTAGAATTTGGAGCTCTGTAAGTATTAAAGTAAGGAAAAAGAGATGTTTGATCCAAAAACAAACTGTGTCCAAAATAATGTCCAAGCCCGTAGCAATACACAAGCATTTCAATGACCTCTACAGCTCAACAACAACCACATTCCAATGCTCACATCAAATTCAAGCCATATACAGTGTCCAATGAAGTTCAAGGATTGTAAATTTTGGTGGTTAGAGGTAAAACATAACATTGGTTAGGGTTAGGGTTAGTCAATTGGTTGTTGAAATTATATTATAAGGTTCTATCGTCATTCTCAGTTCAAATGTTTTAACATCCCAGGTAGGAAAATTGATATACAGTAAAGTACACTTTTTTGTGTCAAAAAGCAAGCATCCTATATGCAATCTAAACATATAATATCACAATCAGATTTTTGAATGGGTTAAAAACAAGTTTTAAAACTGAGAAAGTTATATCTATTTAGGGAGGACTGAAAAAAGTCAGGGGTAGGGCCGCATTGTGCTGGTTTGGTTTGGGTTAACTCGTCCCCTAGAAGGGAAGGGTCACTGCAAATCAATACACAGTTGTTGTAAGTGATCTTCCTTATTTCAAGATGAAACAGTTCTATCCTCATCAGAGTGGTCTCTTTCAGGATGACTATGTATCCACAGGACACGAGGAGTCACTTAATGGTTTGTTGAGTATTAAAATGATGTGAGTCATATGCTGTGGCCTTCACGGTTGAAAGTTGAACACCTATGGGAGATTTTGGAGCAACGTGTTAGACAGAGTTCTCCACCACCATCATCAAAACACCACATGAGGAAACAGCTTTTTGGAAGAAGAGTGTTCCTCCTCCAGCAGAGTCCAGGGACTTGGATAATCAATGCCAAGGCACATTGAAGCTGTTTTTGTGGCTTGTGGTGGAACAACAACTTACTACGACACTTGATGTTGGTTTTTATTTAATTGGTGACCCATCTGTAATTCTTAGTTGAATACCTATGGCATATTTGAAAATGTCAGTTCAGGCTCTGATAATGGGCATTTTTAACTGTATTTTGACAGTTGAGAGACAGATTATTATATTAATATTATTATAATAATCAGAAATTTCCATCAAGAGGTTTGATTCTTGGATTAAGAGAGAAATCTGAGGGTATACATTTAAACTAGAGGCGAAAGATTTCTGCAGATTTGCTTTGCCTCCCATGAGCACATCTGTTGTTCTCAGCAATTCAGCCGATTCAGTCTGACATGCTGGGACATTTTAATAAAAATATGGTACTTTCTGCTGTTTTTCATTTTCCTCATCATATCAACGCACTTTCAAGGCCCACTGGAACTTTAACATACTACATACTTTTACATGATCTTAATTCTGTTCAATCACTCACCTGCCCTGTTGATCTCAATGATCTCCTCCTGTGCCAGTGGGCAGTCTCCAGTACCCATCATGCTGCCAGATCCTACCATGCCCGGCCCTAGTACATTGCCCATCAGCCTGTGCGGTGAAGCGGTTGCCATGGCCAGGGCATCTGGCTTGCAGTAGTTGGGGCTGCCTGGCTGTGGCGCTCGGGGGATGTGCTTGTTCCTCTTCTTGGGGAGCTTCTGCTTGGCCATGGCCAGGGAGTAATACATGCCAAAGTTGTTGACAATGACGGGCACAGGCATAGCAATGGTCAGCACACCAGCCAAGGCGCAGAGGGCACCCACCAGCATTCCCGACCATGTCTCAGGATACATATCTCCGTAGCCAAGTGTGGTCATGGTCACTACAGCCCACCAGAAACCAATTGGGATGTTCTTGAAGTTGGTGTGGGCTGCAGCCGTTGGATCATCTGGGTCAGCACCAATGCGTTCAGCGTAGTAAATCATGGTAGCAAAGATGAGGACGCCAAGTGCCAGGAAGATGATGAGCAGCAAGAACTCGTTGGTGCTTGCCCGCAGAGTGTGGCCCAAGACCCGTAAACCGACAAAGTGGCGGGTGAGCTTGAATATACGCAGGATACGGACAAAACGCACCACACGCAGGAAACTCAGCACATCTTTGGCTGTTTTGGAGGAGAGGCCACTCAGCGCTACCTCTAGGTAAAAGGGCACAATGGCCACAAAGTCTATTATGTTAAGGGCGCTGCGGAAGAACTCTGCCTTATCAGGGCAGAAGATGACGCGCAGCATCACCTCAATGGTGAACCAGATGACACAGACGCCCTCCACATATGTCAGCCAGCCATCTGTGACCACCTCATACACTATCTGCAGGGTGGAAGAAAATAAATCAAGGGTAAGTTAATTTGATCATGCCTTTACTCATTCATTTATTCATTCATGAGGTATATATCCAGAGGCACAATACCATGTTCCCCTGGACATATGGTTCCACCATCTAACTGTTATATGCGTTTATGCTTTATAGTCCCACTGTTTTTCACTCACTGTACTTCCTGTACATTTTCTCTAGCAATTCCTCTCTTGTATGGGAGTAAGTGATGCACTGATCAGCTCTGATGTCATATGTATCCACAATAATTTCATCATATATTATACATTATTTAACTCACTTGCAACCCATCAGCTGTTAATAGTGCACGCAGATATAACTGCAATCCGCACATCACTAATGGGTGTAAATAAACTCTGCCCAATAAAAATACATAACTCATATTAGGGTGATCCTGACCCCTTCCATCACGTATACTTATCTTCTCTCTTAATATGAGGTTCATGTTCTCTGGTCATAGTTCCTGAGAAATAAATGTAATAACCTATATACTATAAGCTATAAACTATAAACTAAATGTCACTTTCCTGTTTATGAGCAGTACAAATCAGCCTGTGAAAACCATCAGGGTTATCTCTGCTTGGGCTTGGAGGAGATACATTTAGGAGCTTGTGCTTTTACCTTACAAGGAGGGCCTAACAAAAGGATGCTTTTACTTGCATCATAGGAAATGTCAACTGATGCTAGGGACTAAAAATTAGGACATCTCAGCCTCTTCTGCTTCATTCATTTTTAATGTTTCTCACAAATCTCACAACTTTATCAAAGAGCAATACTGAATTGCTTGAGTGACCCTTGAACGGTCAACTTAACATATGTAAGTCTAACAAACCAATCCACTAAAACTTCACTGTACCTCCTCATGTGTCACGTTGCCATTGGTTACATTCTCCGTTTTGTTGTAGATTGTGTTAAAGGCTTCATGGGTCTCCAGGCAGAAAGTGGAGATGGAGAGGAGGATGAAGAAGAGTGACCCAAACGCCACATACTGCAGAGAGAGAAACAGAGGGTTAGGGAAATGTTACAGTTTGCATGCAAAGCATGTAATCTCCTTTTACTCAAGTAAAACTATACACACCAACATTCTTCTGGCAAGTTCGGCCTCTGTCATTAGTAGTTTGCTGTTAATGTGATTGCTGGTGGAGAATGGGGGGGTGGTGGTGGTGGTGGTGGTGGGGGCATTGCAGTATGTGGAATGTAATGGTTATGCCAACAGGCTGCAGATAGAGGGTGCCAATAACACACTAAGGAGAGTGGAGGAATGCTGTTAATTCAGCGCAAATGTCTTGACTGCTGCAATCCCATTGATAACAGCAGAGTCAGAGAGACATAGGGAGGGAGGGGCGGATGACGGATGGAGAGTTTAAAAGAGGCACACATGGTGTGTGTGTGTGTGTGTGTGTGTGTGTGTGTGCTTGTACACAGCATAAAGAGGAAAACAAGAGGGTACATAAACAGCAGAGGAATAAAGACGTTTATGTGTTACTTGTGAGCACCATGATGAAAACACACGTCATGTATCTTAGAACTAGATATATGTCGACTGATGTGTGTGTGTGTGTGTGTGTGTGTGTGTGTGTGTGTGTGTGTGTGTGTCTTTTCTGTATAAGAACAAAATCAATGATGATCTGTTTGCCTTAGAGCACAGACACACACATACAGACTCCATCTACCTTGCAACTGCAAAATCATTCATATATTTTGCAGTGTATTACCCGTAATTTTTTGTATGTGCTCGTGTGTGTATAATGCGATTTCCTTTTCTCTGCAGCATTCCTCTACCAGCCTGCTGTTCCTTGCCCTCCCATCTCTGTCTATTCATTTTCTAAACCCTGTTCTCTCCCTTTTACCCTGATGTTTGTTTTCAGCAGTGTCCTGTCTCACAATAATGCCTATACGGAGCTGACTGTTCTGAGATGCGTCAAATTTTCACTGCCAGAACATTTGCATATTTGGCATGCTGTGCGTAAAAGCATGCTACTGGAACTTTGGAGCAAATGTTGATCAGATACAACAATAAGCAACTCATCGAAGAAAATGGCTAGGGAAAAGCATGGTTACATATTTGTAAAAAAAACAGACACTTTAAAGACACGTTTTTATTTTGGCCAACTGGAGGTAGCAGAATGAGCTGCAAGCCTAGGATTGTCATATTATGACTAAAGCTGATATTGTAAGCAAACAGTTGCCTATTTACCAGTGGCGTGCAGTGACTTTTACAGATTGGCAAGCAGAACCGAGCAGCCAACTATGCCAACAGCGCCTGCTATGCACACAAGCTACGTACAACCTGAGAGGAGCTGCTCTACTCCTGTAACAATATTCTGTCTCAAACTTACTGCAGATGTATTTTCTTGTTTACTTGCTACTGCTGCCTCTAAACGCTTAATGTGCAAGTTTAGTTTCCACACGTCTGTACATGTGTATAATACTGTAAAATCATAACTGATCTCAGAACAGTAGAAGCTGAGTCAAGGACAGCTTGACAAGCACATTATGGCTATAATTGGTCACCAGTCAAGGATCCAGGATTGTCTTCAATGCACAAACCTCTGAATTAAGCTGCTGTCCTCTCTGCCTGACAAGGTCCAGCCTTTGTCAATGGGACACGGTCACACCCACAAAAATGACAGAAATGATAGATACAATAGCTGGAAGTCAAGCTAGCGTCCAGAGAGAAAAATATTTGCCTCTGCTGCTAAATGTTCAGTCTAGCTGTTGAATATAGTGGAACATTTAGCAGCTAAAGAGACACTAGTTTCTAACTGTATGTCTCTAATGTGTGTGAAAATAGCTGTCTGCTGGTACTTGAAACCAGGTTGATAAAAACACTAAGACTTGACCAAAACTGTAAAGTTGCACTGGAAAACCAACAATGAGCTGAAGGACACAAAGCAACGTAGTTAATTCTCTGTGAGTTTGCCTCCACATGTGATACGTGATTAAACATATCCATTTGATCCATTGTTAATATTAAATTATTAATAAATGCAGCATTAAAAGTTAGATTAACACCACCACTGATGATCAACAAATGTTATTGCTACAAATTTATATCAAAATCAATTGATACATTTGGTTATGTTTTTGGGTTCACACACACACACACACACACACACACACACATACTGGGGAAATTAAGAAAATAAAATTCCTGTTTATTGTTGCTTTAAAAGGATTTTCTTGTATGAACAGTAAGAAGTAACAAAAGTAATTGATAAAAATGGAGGTGATGAAAATGCATGTGAATTGAAAACAGATCAGTAAATCTGTGTGATTTGATTATTATTATTCAAAGCCATATTGATTAAAACAGTCATGATATGATGAAAATATGAAAACATGTTTCATTTTTCAATTCATGCATTTTCATCATCTCCGTTTTTATTGAATTATTATTTGTAACTTCTGCCCTTCATGAGCTCCGTTACCTCCACCCCTCCACTATGATCCACTCCACTATTTTCACTATTCCCAGTCCAGAAGAAAGATCTCTCTCTGTCTCTTGGAGCCTGTGTGTGCAAAGTGTGCAAAGGGGCGGGACAACTCTCTCTCACATGCTGCAGCACACACACACACACACAAACACAATGAGCCTCCTCTTAGTGACAATGGCAGAGAGAACTAAATGTTCTTACAGCGGTTTCACTTGACTAGAGTTGATGCTGACAACGCTCATTGCCCTAAGTACAAGTCTTTTACATATAAGCAAGACAAGGACAATGAACAACTAGGGATGTTACAATACCAGACATTTGGTTGTCGGTACCAATACCAACAAAATTTCTTGATTCTCTATGACAAATTCTTATCATAGGAAAAAAAAAAAGAAAACAGAAAATACTCCACACAGTGTGTTTGCACATAAACGTGTTAGTGCGCACACACACACCTCCATATAGTCAGTGTGTAAGCAGCAGTTTAAACTGGCTAACAAAGTGACAGACCCATGGTGTGAAGATATTCATTTAAAAATTCAATGTTATATTCATTTATTTGTAGTTCATCCTCTGTTGCCCCAGGTATGTTATGTATGCTACAGCCCACACATGGAGTTAAATAAATTATACGAACATAGGTAATGATTAAATGTAACCATTAGCCAGCTTGTTGTTATGGGTGCATTGATGAATTCAATCTGAAATGGACAGAGTATCATCTGAACAATCATTCAGAAATTCACAGTTGCATTTTCAGATCAGGGGTAAATTTAGTAATTTGGGGGCTGCAGGCAACTAATGCTCAGGAAAGGAAAAATACTGCCAAAAACAAAGTATTCAATTTTTTAGTTAAAGGTACATTATGTATGTATGTAGGGTGATTTATTAACAGAGATATGATATTCGTAATTATGATTTCCTTGTATAATCACCTTAAACTACGAATTGTTGTGATTTTGTTATCTTAATGAACCCTGCATTATCATACAGACCAGTTTGCAACTGAAGAATAAAGCAATGTTGATTCTGTTCTTAATTTGTTTTTTTTTTTCTCTTTCTTCTGGTGGCTCACCTCATAGAGCATATATCATTTAGGGGGTTGGAATCCAGCCTGGGCCCTTTGCTGCATGTCATCCCCTCTCTCTCCCACAACTTCCCTGTCTCTCTCCCACGGATCCCTTTGCATTAAAATAGTTATCTGCAAACCTGGACAGATAAAACCAAAACTACCCGCATAGATGGATACAACTAAAGGTAAGTGAGAAAAAATATTTGTGGTAATATGTGTGAACTGAATTGCTACAGATGAATGCAACAGTGCGTCTGTCAAAGCATATTATTGTGGAAGCATGTGAGAATACACCTGGTACATTAAAAAAAAATTAATGATTGAAGGTGGCTAATGAATGTGTGTGTGTGTGCGTGTGTGCGTGTGTGTGTACATGTTGACGTATCACACAGCAGTTTTCTGTATGGTCATTGATGAAGGTTGACTTGTGTGTGCATGCACGTGTCTGCTAACATGCTCAAGTAATGTGCTTGTGTGTTCAAATGCATGTATGTATACGTGTGTGAGTGTGAACCTTTGATGAACCACTGTATGTGTTTGCATAAATTATGAATGTGTCAGTATGCTCTCAAGTATGCAAGTGTGTGTATGTGTGTGTGTGCGTATGTGTGTGTGTCAGCTCAGTGATGAAGACAGACAAATGAGTCTTCGTCCAATCTTCAGGGAGCACATCAAGTCCCACAGCTTATTATCATGGTCTAATTTAACACTTCTATCTAGAGCTGCCCTGAATACACATACATACACACACACACACACACACACACACACACACACACACACACTGCTATCTAGAGCTGTCCTGGATACACACACACACACACACACACACACACACACACACACACACACACACACACACACACTCTTTAACACTTAAGGTTGTTGGAGAGTTATTAAAAGCAGGAACTGAAAGATTCACAGTAAAAACATCCTGTCATTTAACTTTACAAGGTGCCTTGGCAGCTAATTCTGTACCTAGATATCATCTCTTTGGTCAGTATTAATTACTTACTATTACTATTACTATATATACATATACATGTAATTTTGCTGCAGTATCACTCATCTTCAGAGTTATTTTACTTAGCTCTTTTTGCAGTTTCTTGATTCAGGGCAGTTTTTCTGTTCGAACTGTGAATAACACGTCTTTCATAGTTAAGAACAAAAATTAGTTACTTACATATTGTCTAAAAGATTGATATGAACAAATAATTACATTTACATAATATTTACATTTAAATCAAGGCACATCTTCACACTGATGCAAAAATTATATAAAAATCTGATATTACTATAAGTCAATACACAAAATCCCTGACAGTCATTATCTATCTAATCATGCGGACCAATCCTAGAGAACCGTGTAGAGCAGGGGCCTGCAAGTAACCTTTTTCTAATCCATTAGATAGGGGGCCAGAAAATAATCAAAGGCTAGTTTAATGAACTGATTGATAAAAATGCAACTGGAATTTACTCTATTACTGTTCACATATGTGGCTGTATGGAGTATTCATTTGGACAGCCTAGCATTGGGACAACCTAACTCCACCGTCTTGGCCTGCAGCTGGTGACAGTGGTTCTTGTTCTGCTCAGGTAGAGAACTGGCTCACGTGGAGCTACACCAAACTCACTGAGGCTGCAGAACAGAATAAGGTCTGCTGTCTCCAGCTGCAGTTAGCGGGCTAGCTGTTTAACAGTGAACATGGTCTGGTTAGCAGAGATTGAACGTTTGAAATTAAATATCTGAATAAAGCAGCTTTTAGTGAGACGATCTGTACGATTCATCTGAAGAGTAGATCTCCTCCACACACAAAGTAACTCCTCCACACACAGTCACATATCATAAATTCATATAACACATTGTATGCCCACTCTGTCAGAGGTTTGTCAAGCAAGTAACAGAACCTTTGGAACTTCCTTTCAGAAAAAGGAAAGCTGGCAATACCTGGAAATAAAGCATTGCTGCTGCTGCTGCTGTTGCTGTTGCTGTTGCTGCTGCAGAAAAAGAACTTCCTTTCGCTTTTATTTTCTATGTAAAATCGCCTAAGAGGAAGTGATTTTTATGGGTAACTGATGTTGGTCAGATGGAGATGTATTTGAGCAATGGTGATCAAAATTTTTTTTTTTTACATAAAAAATATATTACAAAAACATATTATTGCTTTTGGCCCGCCGGCCGCCAGCTGCCAACCACTGCTGTAGAGCACTGGCTTAAGGCAAAGCAGAAAGCCAAACAGTAAACAAGCCATACTCTGGCCTCTAAAGGTGTATATAAGGTGTAACGTGGTGAATGAAGAGCCGTAGGAAATGTGTTTAGCAACTGCACTGCTCAGAGCAAAGGGGCAGGAGCCTCTCAAACTAACTACTTTGAGTTAGCCACAATTTAAATAACAGCGAAAGAAAGTATATTTGTCATATGACAATGCTGTTATGTACATATTCAGTCACTAGTGCTTCAGCACCAACTGATTTTGCAGCTGTTGTTTTTCTCTGCGGTGGACTAGACATCATGTCAAGCTGCGGTGACATATTTCCCGAGATAAATGCTGTCCTACATGCCCTATGACAAACTTGACATCAGAGCATCAGTGTTGACACACACACTGAACTTTCTTTATGCTTTCCTTCAAACATAACAGACTGGACTTTTGGACTGTAATTATAATAATAATTTCTGCGCTATTGCAGTGTCACAAGCTATTTACATTCTCTGTCCCTACCGGATTGTCCCGTACATGAAAATAAAATTTGTCCCGTATTTTTGTAGATGTCATGTCCTCAACGTGCTGTGAATAATGTAAATTCAAGTAATATCAAACCAGTTATAGATACAAGTTGATTGGACAAGTTTATCAACGAGTAGTAGACTGATGGGCTGTGTGCTGTGAAAAAAACAGTACAGCACTGGTGGCTCACCCAGTAGAATGCATGTCATTAAGGCTCAATCTTAACCGCACTGGCCCGGGTTCAAGTCTGATCTGTTGCCCTTTGCTGCATGTCATCCTCTCCCTGACTTTCCTCTCTAATAATTCAGCATTAGGCTACATTTTTTGTTACCCTCGATATTTTTGTAATTTTGGGTTTTAGGCATGAAAGCATAAAAGAGTGTGTGTTGGCATTTTGAATTGTCAAAATCATCAATGAGAGGGGTGGCTATGCACTATGCATATGGGTACAAATCTTATGTTGCTGTTCTGCGACCCTGTAGGATGTGGTGTTTCTGGTGTGTGTGTGTGTGTGTGTGGTGTGTGTGTGTGTGGTGTGTGTGTGTGTGTGTGTGTGTGTGCGTGTGTGTGTGTGTGGACTGTACCATGCAGGCTGTTATACTGTTGCATCGAGTGGGGTTGTTTTACTGCCTGCTTTGTTGCCTGTGTATCTGTGTATATTGTTTAACCCCAATGCTGCTACAGCTGTGTCGGCCAACTGCATGCGGTTATGCACATGTGCTCAGTTATCAGGGAGTTATCAGGACTGCTGCTATTCCCCCCATCAGGTATTATGACTCTGCCATAATCCCTGTAGGTACCCTAATCCTGTATTGGTGATTTAACAAGTAACATTGAGGAAATAGATGCCAATACTGGAGCTAAGGGTTTTGAAGGTAGATCTACTGTTTTATTCAGTGCCCACTCACAATGAAAACAATTTCATAGCACTGATTTCAGCCTTCAATAAGTGATTAAGATTAAAAGTCTCCGGGAGGCTGAAGGTTCAGTTGTGCTTTGAACTAAATTATCAGCATGCTAACATGCTAACAGCTATGGAGCAGTGTTTTATGAGTGGGCCCCAGTTTTGTGAATGTAGTACACTGCACAGGATGCACAGATACACGCATGTGCATGCAGGTGACAAAAAAAACTTTGACTTTCTGACTCTATAATAACATCATCTTAACTTCTCTTTAGTTCCCACCTTGAGGACTTTGTCACTTGAACACAAACTCATTTGAAGAACAGTAACTCATTGATGCTGATGCTCCCCTTGAGAGGACAGTCTCTTCTTGCTGTTCATTTTCCCATCATCCTTAGTTGATGATATTAGCTAAGGTTGATGGGAATATCCTTAGTTTTACATATATGTACTGGGCTTTGTGACACCTGTCTTCTTCTGTACAATGCACCTGAGACTTAGTACATTTATATTCTGTTTGTGATGTCAGATCACAGTCTGCACATAAGCTCCTCTACCAACCAAACGCTTCCAACATGTGTCTGGCTGGTGAGTCTGTCTGCTCTGCCTGACACTCTGGCAGATAACCAGCCATCATTTGGCATCATAGTTGCCTGGTAAAATAATGTGATTGTCTGACTGGTTGATTTTTGACTTTCACAAACCCCTCATAACGCCTAACACACACATTTTCACAGTGAAGACAATGTACCAATAATACAAAACATTACATGTATCACTCTCAGGGATCTGTATCATGAAGTGAGATTAGTGGCCTTGCCTGCTATCTTTGGGATTGATTCAGGTTTTCCAGTATCATGAAACTGGCTCATTTTAACCAGGGTAGATTACCATGGTAACTGATCCTGCTTCAGAGGATCCTGATTACTGACCAGTCAGCTCACTGGACTGGAAAATGTGAGTCATCATTCTTACAGGATAATGACTAGGGCAAAAATACTTTATAAGAAAGTGAAAAGAAGTAAAGATCAGGAGAGCCATTTTACTTTATATAATAATTATGCCAGAGACAGAAGAAATGTTTTTACACAAAGATTTGTAGTCCTTTTATAGTCCTTAACATTTTAAGGATTTGATACTATTCATGGTCAGTGTTTGGCAGTAATGTAAATGTATTTACTTTCAGTAATTAAACACTGTGTCCTGCTGTTGTGTGGAAAAGTACTTGCACTGTGTGTGGCAGAGTAAGTCAGATCACTATTGAAATGATTAATAAATTATCAACACATTAGTAATAAAACCAAATGGGTTTGTCTGGCTACACTGTAAACTGATACACCACAACTCTGTTGTATTTCCTACAAAGTAGCTGCTTAATGAGGATTTCATGTAGTGGTAAACCACATTTGTCTCGGTAACCACAAATGTAGGAATTTTATAATTACAGTTTTAACCTATTAGTATTAGTTATTATTATTTACAATGTTGATGATTAAGCTTGATTTTTATACATTTTTTAAATTGTATATACATTTTGTATGTTACATATAAATGTAATATATTTGAATTATCAAATATATTTTTTAATTAATATTTAAGTGACATACTGAAAATACAATAATGGTCAAATGTTTTGGTATATCCCCATTTTCCAGTTTTTATTCAAATTTAAGCAGTTGTTAAAGGTAAAAAAAAAAGAAAAGAAAAAAAAGAAAAAAGGAACAGGTTAACTTATAGCTTTCCTGCAGAAATGGAAGTAAATTAAGCCTTGGAGGTTAATTTAAACAATTCCTACTGGTGCACAACATGAAGACTGAGTAGGAGGGGGCTCTTCTCTGGTATTTCTCTGGTAGAGGTCATTGTAGTGAGGGATTTGACAAAGAATTAATAGCAATCTTTAGAGTCCCACTTGTTACTCTTTTTTTTTTTACTTTTTAACTTTTATTTTGTAATCTTAACATCTACTTATTAAAAATAGATTGTACATTCTTCAAATGAATTTTAGACTCCTTTACGACAGGCTGAAATTTTAATGTGATTATTTGGCTTTAATTTGTTAAAAGTCGTTTGCTAAGGATTAAAACAAAAGATTAAAATTTCACAGTTTTTGTATTGATGTGGTATTTTTGATGCACCCTTTAATGTCTGAAGATGCATTGTGTTTTATTTTACATTGAATACATACTGCTAAATACCAGATTATGCATTGTGAATTGTTCATTGAGCTTTGCTGGCTGATGATGAAATTGAAGTGCATTTAATTGAATTGCTTTGGATTTGAATTGAGTTGTTCAAGATAATGACCCAAAACATTAGAAGAAAAGAACTAGAAGATAGACTCGACGTGATGGAGTCCAGGACAGTGTCCAACTTAAACCCCATGTAGCTGTTTTGGGTGAACTGGACAGGTGAAAGCAAAGCAGCCTACAAGTGCAAGACATTTGTGAGAACTTCAATCAGTGTTTGGATGAACTCTCCAAACATGTTTCTTTTCCACTATAGAAAGGAAGTCACACGTGCATTGGGCTGCTCAATGAGTCCAAAATGTAGATTAAATTTAGATTGATGAAAAAGATTCCTTTAATTCTATTTTAATATATAAGTTACATAATTATATAAGTCTCCAATTGTTATTTGTTGTATGATTTAATTTCAGAAACACTGAGACATTAAAGGTCCTATATGCTACTGCTAAATAGCCAACCTTATCATTACCAGCTATTTACCTACCAATCTAGAAGAAAAAGTTATCTCCAGTGGTGGAAAACAATGCCAATATTAACTCTTGTTTTGCATCTATTTTCTATCACCTCTTTTCTTCTACTGAAGCTAGCATGCTAACCAGCTAGCCCTGACCCATCCCGTCTTGAAATACTGCCTTGCAATAGTCACTCTATAGTCACAATGAAAAAGTAGCTCTGCTCTGATGGAGTATTCTAAACTCTTGTCAATGGCAAAAGCTCTTGGCAAGCGACCATTATCACCATCACCACCACCACCCACTGAAAAACATCAGTGAAAGTTAACATCACCTTTAAGATTGCTAATTACCCTATTAAAAAAAGGAGACAAGTAATGTAACTGTTTAATTACTTCATCAAAGTTATGCAACTTATTACATTTGATTACTTTTCAGTACCATTTAGTCTGTTGGTGCCCTGTAGAAATTTTACAAACCAATAACCTCTCCAAGTTACTGTTTAATGAAAACACAACACTGAATTAAGTTAAAGAGTGTTATTAGATCTCACACCTATCATCTATCTGACCTGCATTGTCTGCAAACATGACAGAGGAGGTCGTTCCTGCACTGCCAAAAGATTCAAAGCACAAGAATAAATTCTGTGTAACTCATCCTTCTGGCCACATATTTCAGTATTCACACATCATGGCTTCCTCAGTAATAGACAAATTTGTGCTGTTTCATAGAAAGTGTCTACCTAAGCACAGAGACTTACAGAATTTGAACGGTGAAATTAAGCAGCTGATTTCCAGAAAAAGCCTTTTTTGTAACTTGCTCCTGTGTCCACATTTTTGGCTCTAGAAACACCAAAGCAAGATATTCAGTGCACGAAGGTCTTTTGCTGCTCATGATCTGCTCATGGTTCTACAAGGAGTTACCGTTTTTTCAGAAATAGCAGTTGTGGGAGAGGCCGAAATCTCACTCAGCTCTGCGTCAGCTCTGTCTTTGTCTAGACATTGGTGTTTGAAAAACAGCTTGTTAAGAGACTCTTTGATCTCTGTGATGTTTACAAATACAGCCACTCACACACAAACACACAGCCAGACTCACTCACTCACACACACACACACACACACACACACACACACACACACACGTACTACTAACGCAGTATCTGGGTAGAAATGGACAAAGCTGATTCGTATTGGCTACTAGACCTCTTCTAGACCACCTTCAAGCTCAAACAAGATAAATACTTTATTTGAAAATAGTCTTACAACACACCACAGTATGATCTGGATGATTAAACCCGGTTAAACAATATTAAACCCGAGGGTTGCTATTGTCAACACTCATAGGGTCGTCTTCAAAGTCTAACAACTAATGCCACCTGTTTATTTTACTCACAGGTTCTATTACCTATTAACTGTTGTAATTGTAATGTTATACAGGAATCAATAATCATAACTTCAAAAGCAGATCATTTAACCTACATTACCTCAGATCAAGGACTATGGTAATGCAGACAAACTGTGCTCTGATGTCAAGACTTCATCCTGTGAGCACAGAAAGCCTTTTTAATGTATATAATTATATTTCTTCATGGAGGAGGCTCTGCTTCCTCTTTGTTTAATCATGTTCACCAAAAATGTAAAATTATATTACTATATAACAATATTGAGGCACAATTACATTCATGATTTTGTATAGGCATAATAACTTAAAAAGCTGTTATTGAATGGTGACAAACAGAGACATCCCTGTAACCATAGTAAGTCACTCACATGCCTGAGTGCGCATGGAGCTAGAGGAGCAGCAGCATGGGAATAAATTAGCCCATATAAAATAAATGACAATAAAAGATTTCTCACTTTTTCCGATGGTCTGAATAGGTCGCTGCTGCTCGATCTTGTCTGTCAGTGTCTTATCGCGCAGAAACATTATCAGTAATGAATTACTTTTTCACGCTGCGCTTTCGAGCTGTATTTTTGTTTCTCTAATTGAAATTTGCAGATACCACAAGGGAAGAGGGAGAAAATGTCTCGTTGACCAAGGAAACAGAGTTCAGTAAATGCTCACAAGATGTTAGCTAACTCAGAGATTAACTTTTGAAAACTTACCACAGAGCAAAACGATTTGACTGAATGTCAGATGGTGATATTGGCACTGTAAGAGACTACATGCCTGAAGCATCTGATGATGTGATAATTGATAGCAGTAACCTTTGTTAACATTTAGTAGGTGTACAGATCACCTCAGACGTCTCTCTTGGTAGTCTGCAGAATTACTCATCACTGGAGGATTTTAAAATACAAGTGTGATATGATGAAATGATTTTGATGGAGATGGAACTCAACTCCAGCTGGGTCGGATTTGGGCATGAGGAGGCGAAGGGCTCTGGCGCAATTTTACCACTGCAAACAAACACACAGCCAGACTGTGATTGGCCAATTAAACTGATTAACTCAGGGCATTTTTTAACTGTTGTCCATGTTATTCTGTTCTAGTAGGAGAAATCACAGCAGCTTTATTGCAGATCAACTTCTGTTAGGGCATGTACATGTGTGTATACTAGTCTTGCTATGGTTGTGGGGACAAATTTAGGTTTTAAACCATCATTGTGAGGTCACTTTGGCCAGTCCTCACAGTTTCAAAGAGCTTTTTGAGGGACACCTGCAGTGACTGAGGTCAGAGTTAGGATAATTCTCTACAACATGAATGAATCTCAAAGTAACATCT
Source organism: Seriola aureovittata (assembly GCF_021018895.1). Lineage (NCBI taxonomy): Eukaryota > Metazoa > Chordata > Actinopteri > Carangiformes > Carangidae > Seriola > Seriola aureovittata. The sequence goes on along the minus strand of NC_079380.1, from coordinate 308,402 downwards.
TCTGTAGAGATTGAAACGTGTGTGATAGTTACGCACCAAGCAGCAGGCACATCTAAAATTTCCTCGGGAATTTCCTAGTTATGTGCGGCATGTGCTATATATATTATTATTCTGCATACTTATTCTTCTTATTCATCTTTCTTATTGAAATTTCAGCGCGTAACTAGTCCCGCAGCTTTGAGAAAACGCAGACAATATACATATTAATGTGTACGGCTCGTTTGGGAATGGTGTGCTTTAAGTTTTTCTAAGTGATTCGAGTAACCATGGCAAAGTGAATGGCGTTAAAAGGTGAAAAAATTCCAAAAGAGAATGAATGGGGAGATGTCTTCAAAGCGACCAATTTTGGAGCTCTACTGCTGCGTCATACTTCAACATAGAAAAATGCTTGAAACGTTAAATGGGTCAATTGAACATGAGCCTCAAGCGATGGGAGTACCCTCTTCCCCTCCCATTGAATGCAGTACAAATTCAGGAGCTGATTTCCAGAGAATTGCAGAAGTGATTTTTTTTTTTACTTGCTCCCGTGTCCACGTTTTTGCCTCTAGAAACACCAAAGCCAGATATGCAGTGCACAAAGGTCTTGTGCTGCTCATGATCTGCTCATGGTTCTAAAAGGAGTTACCGTTTTTTCAAGTTTTTCAGTTGTTGGAGAGGCCAAAATCTCACTCAGCTCTATGTCAGCTCTGTCTTTATCTAGACATAGGTGTTTGAAACAGCTTGTTAAGAGACTCTTTGATTTCACTTTGCAAATAGCATCGTTGTCTATTGACAAATTGGTGCAAATAGCATCTGCCTGGCTTTTTAGCTGCTAAATGCTCCACTGTGTTCACCAGCTGATTGCTAACATTGTCCACTGTTTGGTGCTCTGCAGTTTCATGCTGAAAATGGCAGCCTCGTCAAAGTGGAAACAGGGTTGCTGAGTGCAAAACTTGCAAGAATCAAAACCAAAGAAAAAGCTAGAAAGAAAGACAGAAAAAAATGAGCAAGAACCAAAACGAAAAGGATTTAGCACAGAGAAATGTAAGGACACCAAGAGATGAGGATGAACACAAATTAATGAGTAGGGTATTAAAAGAGTGACAGAAATAGAAATGAAAATAGCCGAGAGAGGAGGGAGAAGTTACATAGTCAGTGATAAAGAAGATGAAGATAGAAAGCTAAAGAATAAGAGGAGATTGTCCAGGGGAGGAGGTAAGGAAATTTAGGTCACTCTGGATGACTGACAGAAGCAAAGCAATATGATGGAGAGGATGAAGCACGGAGGTACGAAGCATAGTAGTTAGAAGGAAGAAGACATAGAGTAGGATGGAATAGAAAATTCCTGGAGAGTTTTTTAATATGCCTGTTGCTTGTTGTATGTACGTAATTTCTCTGTACAAAGGACGTTACTTTCGTTTTCATTAATGTCGTAGAGACTTATCCTGACACTGACCTCAGTCACGGCAGGTGTCCCTCAAAAAGATGAGGTAGCTTCTAAGATCAAACTTTTATTACCTACCTTAACTTTACCTTTTTGAGACTTTTGTTTTGAAAGTTTCTGTACTTCTGTGTTTGGCAGTTTAAAATGCATAAGATTTTGTACAACAGAGCCAATAATTCCTCCTACCATGTTGAGACCTCTATTTTGAAGGTTAATCCAAATCGTGGCGATGGTGTTTGTTTGTTTCTATCAATATATGTGTGTGTGTGTGTGTGTGTGTGTGTGTGTGTGTGTGTGTGTGTGTGTGTAGCGGTAGGGCTGCCCAAAAGAACCTCCAGTAAGTTCTTTTCAGCTGGTTTGCTCATGGTTCTGATAGGAGTTACCATTCTTTTCAAAAATAGCAGTTGTTTGAGTGCTGGTCGAGCCAAAATCTCACTCAGCTGTGTCAGCTCTGTGTTTTCTAGCTAGACGCAGCTGTTCAACATTGCTCGTTAGGAGACTCTTTGACCTCTGTGAACAAAGAGTCCTTTGAAGCTGTCAGGACCGGCCAAAGTGACCTCACAATAATGGTTTTTAACAAAAAAATTGTCCTCACAATTCCAGAAAGACATGTACACACACACAAAGAACCACACATCAACACACACACACAAGTGCAAATACACTGTGTTGATTTACCTTAGAGTTGCTCTCATACCTGAGTTAAAAAGCTAAGAATTAATGAGTGTAATTAGCCAATCAGAATCAGCTTTGCCCATTTCTGCCCAGTAACACCTGCTACTAAATTTGTATTGCAGTCAATGGGAGAGGTGCAGGGCACTCCCATCACTTCCTCAAAAATTGTAAAAGATATCAGAATGAGACCAAAACTGGGTAATACAGGACAAAAAAAATCTCTACGTTTTTGATATAAATTGTATCCATGAAGGTTGGAAATTATGGGATTTAAAAGAGCTTGTCTGAGGTTTTTGAGGAAAATTTTCAGGGAGGGCGGTTGGAGTGAAGATGTAATAGATATCACAATCTTCTATACTGAAGTTACAACAACACCACACCGAGCAAGCGAGAGAGTGGGAGAGAGACAGAAGCTAGTGCTAACTGCTAAGCTAAAGTAAGATCTGAACAGCATGTAAACAACTGATGAGCTAGTGAAAGTCGCTAAAAGGAGCAGAGAGCTCTGAGTGCTGGAGCAGAACTAGTGTAAGTTTAAATGTACAGCAGGTAGTTAGACACTGGGATGAAGAAAACAGCTACATTAACTGTGTTCAGACAGAGGAGCAATAAACTTTACCAGTAACAGAAACTGATTGGAAATGGGACACCACACTGATGTCAGCATGTCACCACGTCAACAGCGTCACTAGTCTTAGTGAAAAGACGTCAGTAGAAGTAAATCACTGTGTAAAATGTTCTCAAATGAAAGAACAAAGTAATGTTTCTGAGTAAAGGTGTTACCACATTACATTTGAAAATGGGGATGGAAGGGTAAAACATAGGATGATAATAATAATTATAACTGTAAAATTAAAAAACATATTTAGTTTAACAGATATATCAGTTCCCAGGTGAGAACAGCAACAAATTCAACCAATTAATTGCAGCTTGGCACTTTGGAGATCAAAGAGCCTCTTAACCTGTGTATACCTTGAAGACACAGAGCTCACACAGATCTGCATGTGATTTTGGCTCGGCGAGCCTCTCAAATGACTGCTATTTGTCAAAAAACGGTAACTCCTATCAGAACCATGAGTGGACCATGATCAGTACAAGACCTTAATGCGCTTCATATCCGGCCTTGGTGTTATAGAGCTAAAAATGTGGACACAGGAGCGAGTTACAGACAAATGTCACTTCTGCATTTCTTGGTAAATCAGCTCCTGAATTTGCATTGTAGTCATTGTAGTTTTTTTGCCTTTAATCGCCATTTACGTCGGCATGGTTACTGGAATCGCTTAGAAAAGTCATAGCACACCATTCCCGATCGATAAATTTATATACATATATATATATTGTTTGGGTTTTGTCAAAGCGTCGGGACTAGTTATGTGCTGAATTTTCTATACAAAAGATGAATAAGACGAACGAAAACATTGCTGGAGAAATTTTGAATGAACCTGCTGCTTGGTGCGTGTAATTTACTCACATTTCAATTTGTACAAAGGACGTTATTTTAAGTTTCATTCATGTCGTATAAACTTATCCTGACACTGACCTGGCCAAAGTGACCTCACAATAATGGTTTTTATCCAAAATTGTCCTTTACAATTAGAGAAAGACATGTATGCACACGCAAAGAACCACACATCAACACGCACACACAAGTACACGCAAATACACTGTGTTGATTTACCTTAGAGTTGCTCTCATACCGGAGTTAAAAGGCTAAGAATTAATGAGTGTAATTAGCCAATCAGAATCAGCTTTGCCAATTTCTTCAATGCTGTTGCATTGCATCAACATAATGAAGATTTGAATAACAATAGTTTGAATGCTGAGGCATATTCACGCTGAGGCATTCACACTAATATAGTATGTAGTATGCAGAATAATAATATATGCCCTCAATGCCATTGCAATACAGGCACATAATAATAATATATGCCTTCAATGTTTTTGTATTGCAGGCATATAATAATAATATATGCCTGCAATGCTATGCATTGCTATTGCATTGCAGGCACATAAAAATAACAGCTCCAGCCCACCAAATCATTGCCTTTACAAGACCTTAGCACCAATAATTTAGCATTAGATCAAGTCCTGTAAGTTGCTAAGTGGAACTGCTGTGGATAAGACATCCCCCAGCAACCTGCTGTGGGTCTGTGGTTTGCCCCTTCCCGGACCACCATCAGTAAGTACTCCTCACTGCTAACCAGGAGCACCCCACAAGCCTTGCTGCTCCGGTGATGCTCTAACCCAGTCCTCTGTCGACTGGGTCTTTGACAATCTGGCGCTTGACGTGTGCCATTGTTATGAGAGAATCAGCATTATGAGTTATGTGTTTTTTGGTTTGTTTTGAAGTTTTTCCTCCCCAAAATGGCCAAAATCAACTAATGCAACTTCAGTATTGGGACAATGATCCCCTCAAGGACCTTGTCTTCCCTCAACCTCAGTGGTGTTCTCTTCGAGTCAATTAGTTTTGCAAACCTAACTATCAAGTTCTATCAAGGGCTTCAGAACTCTTTCATTACCTTGTAGAACAAATTCAAAGAAACATTGGAGCCCAAATAACCAAATAACGTTCATAAATCCACATGAGATAAAATAATTGTTGCAAATTCACAAAATATAATTCAGGTTACTTAAAAAATCTTATGAAGTATGTCCATAAAGTGCATTTTCCTTGTATGACACATAATGTAGGTGACGCACCCTGAAATGATCCGACCTTTAGAATACACATCATAGGAGACAGCTAGGTGAAATTTAAAAATGTATGTGACTGGTTTAAGTAAAGTAAAGCTAACTACAAAAGATTCCATCAATATACGAAGATTGTGCCTAACATCTCAATGAAAGTCACTGAGAGGCTATGCAGAAAGATTTCTCTCTGGACATAAGACATTGTTTGAAAATACCTTTAGTGTGTTTATAAAATGTCTGCTGTATCTGTGCCCTGTCTGTGTTTTATGTTTTTGTGCATGTTAATTACACTTATCAAATAAAGACTGTGAAACATTAACTGATGAAACAAATTTAATCTTAACCAAACAACCCTGGTCTCCGGTGACAAAGTCTCGGGCATTGCACCTTGCCAGAGAATGTAAACCAGAGAGCAATTACATTTCCTACAAATTCTACTTGGCAAAGCAAATATGTTGGATATAGACATATATATAGACACAGTTGCAGGATTAGAAAGACATAAAGATAATCCCCAAGGCAGAAAACCATACAAAATATTGAGGTTGGGTGGATTTACCGTCATTATCAGGGTCATATCAAAATAAAATAAGAACATATTGGACACTAATGTCACACGTGAATACCTAATATATCAAATGTAAGTAATGCAGTTAGTTAAGTATAAATCTAAGTCTGTTCCCATGACGTGTTCCCACTTTGACCGTCTTTGGTTTAAAATTATTACATCATATAGTCTCTCTTGTTGCAGTGACGCAGCAATATTGAGATGTCCTCTCTTACACCGCAGAAAACACACACTCACACAACACACAAACACACAAAAATACACACACTCACACAACACACAAACACACACACACACACAAAAATACACACACTCACACAACACACACACACACACACACAAAATACACACACTCACACAACACTAACACACACACACACACACACACACAAAAATACACACACTCAGACAACACACACACACACACACACACACACACAGTGCATAGGTGTCTTTACTATAAATAGCCTGGCTGAAGATTTGCAAAGAAACAGTATGTTTATTGTTATACGTCTGTGCACACTCACACTCACACATGTATGCAAACACACACACACCCACACACACACACTTGAAGTGTGAGTTCTGCCAGGTTAATGGGAATCTAAGTAAACACACTGTGTGAATATGTGTGTGTATGTGAAAGACAGACAGACATCCTGTATATGGTCTTGTGGTCCTCATTTTACCTGTTTTTACTCATTTATCTCCTGCTCCTCATCTCGTCTTCTCTCTGGCTTCCTTCATCCTTCCAGCAGTTCATATTTTTCTGCATCCCTCAACCTTTTTGTGTCATATCTCTCTCTTCCTGTCTCCCTGTTGTTCACAGATGGTGGCATGCAAGAGGTGTCAAAGAACAGCTTCAACACAAACAACAACACAGTCCTGACAGTATTATAATAGATATTATAATGGGTTTAAAGGAGCTTTGCAATCCGTTGTGGCCTGTTAAGGTTCAATTTTGGTCCAACAGTTTGGGCACGATTTGAACATCCCTCTCAAACTCTGTTTTTACAGTTTATTTTTACTCTTCACTTCATACACTTATATGTACTTATATACAACTGTGAAGCAACAGCACAACTGCTTTCAAAAACAGACTCTCTGCAAGTGTCAAGGCCACAAAGACACACAAAAGACACCGAAGTTGTTTGAGAGAGATCAGGGAGGCAGGTGACTGCAGCTTTTCACAACTTTGACAAAGAAAACAGAGCTAATATCTAGAATGTTAAAGAAATGCATCACCATCCACTCTGATGGACACTTTTCTGTGTGCATAAATAGTCTGTCTGAATAATTGCCCTCCTTGACACCAGGGGGATACACTAGCTACCGAACAAGTTCAACAAGTAACACCTTTTGTCACAAGAACAGGTATAAATACTTCTGCTTTTAGATGTAGCTGGAGAAAAACTCTTGCAACTCAAATAATTTGAAGCATACTGATAAGTGCAGCAACTAATGATCACTTTTATTATTTTCTCAATCAAACATTTAGTCTAGAAATTGTTGGAAAATTATGAAAAATGTGCATCACAATTCCCTTAAGTCTACTATCTTTCTGTTGCGTATTCTGTCCAAACAACAGAAACCCAAAGAGATTCAGTTTACCATCATAGAAGAATGTGAAAATATAGTAGCAAATCCTCACATTTGAAAAATATAGTAGCAAATCCTCACATTTGAGAAGGTTTTGCTTAAAAAAAAAAGAAAAATTAATGCCATTTAATTGTCTATCAATTGGAAAACTGACTGTCTCATCCCTTATACTGACACATTTACCAAGAGAAAGAAGCCTGTAACTGTCACAGGATCATGGACCCTCATTGGCCCCCAAATTCCCACATTTATTGGGTATCAGTTGTTTTAATTTATTGCGTATTCCTCATTTCATTTGTGTTTTACCAGATCAGCATAGGTAGGGGCCCATGACACATATATGAGCCTTAGATATGAAACTCATCAAGCAGCAAACTCTAAAACAAAACAAACACAGCAAATCTCAAATTTTACATCAGTCAGTTTCTCAACAGAGACTCGTCAGGATCCCAACAACCAAAACTCAAATGAACACAAGTGAGTGAGCTCTATGTGTGCCTTTTAGTGTTAGCACTTCTGTATTCTGAATATTCATCATCTACAGGTTATTTATTATTTCTACTACACGGTGTGTGTGTGTGTGTGTGTGTGTGTGTCTGTGTGTCTGTGTTGTGTCAGATTTGTTAATTCTGTACAAAACAGAAATGCAAGAAGTGACAATTTCTTTTATTATAGATTTGATGGGAAGTTTTGAGCTGGAACTTTGTCTTGGAAAAGGTTGTTGTCAGGTTTGATGTCATTGTGCCTGTACAGAGATCAAAACCAAAGGCTGTGCCTGAGTTGTAGCCTGAGAAGCTGCTGAAATTATTGGGTGGATGAATAAAATGTTACTCATCAAAAATTAGTTTCCACACGTAATTCCCCATAAAACAACACCTTGTTTTTACATTCCTGTTGGTGTATGAAGAAAAACAAACTTGTTAATCAATTTATTCTGAAAGTTTTGCTGGAACCAACCAGGCTGGATCCAGGTAAACTACTCCTTTAAGACAACCAGGAATGGTGATTTTGTAATTGCACTTGTAATATATATTACATACCAAAATTATGACTTCAATACAATACAATGCAATACAATACTGTCCTAACGATCTCAATAGAATACTTAAAATGATAGTACAAGCCTGTTCTTATTAACTGTCATTTTAAGATCTAATTTGACTAAATAGAAAACTAAATAATGCTCAGTAGAGCACAGACTTCCGCCAAGAAGGTGTAATGAGTTATGTGTGTTCAGTCTACTTTAATGTTTTAGTTCCATCACCATCAAGTGCCAGGCTCACAGTTAATGTAATTTATGCTTATTATTGTCCTGCTCAATAAAAGTCTAGCACATTTGCTGTTTGTTTTTTCATACATGTGGTTGTGTTTTTGCTAGTGGATTAGTACATTTATAATATCATAGATGGGTTATTGTAAATAATTAGATCAAGATCTAGTGGAGTTAAAGCTTTACAAGCATCTACATGTCACCTAATAGTTAACTTTATATTTGCAACCAGATATCCCTTATTAAACAGCATTTAATAGGAGTCAATACAGCTCCTTAGCAGAGGTCTACTGAGTGGATTTTGTAGTAAAATTTTCTGCAAAAATGTTCATGCCATGATTGAGTATAAACTGGTCATTTATAACTGCTGTGAACACCTGATTTTAAGCAGTTTGCGAGCTATGGTAAAGTTAATGTTACTAGTGTGAACATTGCATTTGAAAATTGAGATGTTTGCCAAACTGAGCAGTTGTCACTGCCCTCACACAATAAATCACACTTGTGTGACTCCTCTGACTTATATATTTAAAGGAATGGGCATGATATAATTGTTATCAATCACATGCAACAGGTCTTCAGGGCTGTCAGCTAGATGCTTTGGACAATGGATTTGTTTGCTCCCCTGGTCATGCATAGGTTTAAAACATCTTTTACAGACAGGCCTTGTGGTCTTTCCTTGACTGTCAGCTTTGTGAGCAAAATCATGCCATATTTCACTGCGTGCCTGCTTTATCGACAAGCCATGGATGGTCAGCAAGAGAACTTGTGTTTGTAGTCATGCTTCTCATTTTGTTGCTTTCATAGTGAATGGAAGCCAAGTGCATGGATTGCAGCGAAGGTAAGCAAAGCACTGCACATACACACTGCCCCGCTGTCGCACACTGACGCAACTCAGGAAATACAGCTCTTGTTAAAGCATTGCCATTCTTAAAGTATCAGTACTAATAAAATGGGGTATAGTACAGTTATTAACTGTATATCAAAGAAATGGCCCCAGACAGCTTTCTGGCTAAAGCCTACATTTCTTCTGTCCTTAATTCCTTTAATGCCTCCTCTCTTCTTCCCTCCCTTCTTTGACCCTCTCTCTTCCTCACTCCTCAGAGAGATGGACAGAGCATCCCACAACACCCAAATAGCCTCAGCCTTGCATAAACCTCCCAAAGCACACTGATAGTAATTGCTTTCCAGCCTTCACCAGACATATGCGTAAGCCAAGCTGCACTGCACTGAATCAGCAAACAGGGTAGTGGTGGAAGGAAGAGGATCGATTAGAATATTTTGGATGAAAAACAAAAGAGCTTTGATGTCTTTTCATTATAAATCTATAGATTAAATCCCATCAATCACAACACATAAGTCTATAAGTCATTAATAAATGTAGTCAGCAGTGCAGTTTGGATCATGTTTCCCCTGTGCTGAAGCATGCTTAGGTAGTGTATGCTTGTAGAACTAGCTTCCACAGGAGCTCATTTAGGTGGAAAAGACATATTTTCCTGGCTAATTTAATCTTCTTAGCAGTTTTTGCTTGAAAAGATTGGGCAGAAAGAAAGGGTGCAGGAGCAGTGGGGAAGAGCATACAAGTTACAAGCTAATGCAATGCCTACAGCTCCCTACTGCACTACAATGACATGGACCAACAAATAACCAAGGTAGAACAATGAGACAGAAAGGCAGGGGGAGGAGAGGCGCTGTCACAAAGTGACAGTTCCATTGGGCATTGGTAGTGAGAGAGGCCACCCCTCCGTACACTGGCTACAGTACTAAAACAGCCTCTGGTCACATTGCAAAACCTGCTGTATTGAGGTGTGTTCGGCATCTAGATTGAATCCACTTGGATGGTTTAACAAGCCAGAAGGGCTTTTTAAAGTAGCTTTTAGTGTGTGTATTTGTTAGAGGGACAAAAAAGAAATTTTGATAATAGGAATCAGAAGAGAAAGAACACTAATTACAAGAGTTTTTTATTAACAAATAAAGAAACACAGCAAAAAGTAAAACTAAAAGAATGATTTTACAAAGAAAAGCAGGAGACCCCAGAGAGAGCTGAAGAATCTGAGTGTTATGTGAATAGTTTTCTCCTCCATCCTCCCCTCCTCTGCTGTAGTGCTGCTGCAGGCTGCAGATTGCTGCAGTGCTTCGCTGCAGAGGTAGCTCCAATACTGTAATAAGTAATGGTGGAACTCTGCCAAATAGTGCCCAAGGCTGCCAAAGAACAGAGACAGCGCCAAAAGTAGCTGTTGCCAGAATATGAAAACCACACGTACCCGGGTGACAGAAGTGGCCAATAGGAGCGCTATCGCACACTTCCTGCCCATGTCATGGCCTCTCCCACACCACCACCACCTCCACAGCTAAGAATTCTTAATTAATGCTTCACCACCACAACAATCAGTGTAGTTTCTAATTGCAATGATATTATGACAAAATTCAGAATCTTTTTAAAAGTTAACTGGATCCTCAGAGTGGATGAAAGAATGAAGCCTCCTACTGTCCACTACAATGATTAACAGCTTGACCCTGTTTGCCTGCCCTGCATTGATGTTTTAAATGGCCAGTTAGATGAGCTCATCAAGTGAGGAGGGCACTTTGCTAAGGTCATTTATTGATCTCCTATGTTTCGATGTGTGTGTTTGTTTTTGTGTGGGGTATATCAGTGTGGGCATTCTTGTGCTTGTGAAAAACAGAAGCAGTCGAATTACCAGGCAGTGACTTAAGTGACCTCACTTAAGATTTCAGCACAAATGTGTTGTCTCTCAGATGCAATGGAATAAGTAATATTAATAATAATAATGATAATAATAATAATTTAAAAAAAAAAATAATATTAATAATAAAAACACTTTTTTTTTTACATAGCAGTTTAACAAAGTTACAAAGTAATATACTACAAAAAACAAACAAACAGCCAAATATGCTGAAAATAAAACTAAATAATCACTATAAATAACAACCTATGTCAAACAGGTAGATCCTCTATAGGGAAGACAATGGATTGGATGATTGGGTGTTCAAAGTGTCTGACTTTGACCAAGACCGCTGTCCTATCCCCTATTAATAGTCAATGTTTCTGCTTTTGACCATATCTTTGACCAATCTTAACCTTCAAACAGCCTTTTGAAGTTGTCAGGACCGGCCAAAATTACCTCACAATAAGGGTTTTTAACAAAAATATTGTCCTCACAATTACAGAAAGACATGTACACACACTCAAAGAACCACACATCAACACACACACACAAGTACATGCAAATACACTGTGTTGATTTACTTTACAGTTGGTCTCATACCGGGTTAAAAGGCTTAGAATTAATGAGTGTAATTATCCAATCAGAATCAGCTTTGCCCATTTCTGCCCAGTAACACCTGCTACTAAATTTGTATTGCAGTCAATGGGAGAGGTGCAGGGCACTCCCATCACTTCCTCAAAAATTGTAAAAGATATCAAAATGACACCAAAACTGGGTGATACAGGACAAAAAAAACTCTATGTTTTTGATATAAATAGTATCCATGAAGGTTGGAAATTGTTGGATTTAAAAGAGCTTGTCTGAGGTTTTTGAGGAAAATTTTCAGGGAGGGCGGTTGGAGTGCGCCGTTAGCTTTGGTTAGTAAGTGGAGCTGTGCCTAAAGACAGCAGACATCGCTGAAGATGTAATATATATCAAAATCTTCTATACTGGAGTTACAACAACAACAACACCACACCGAGCAAGCGAGAGTGCTAACTGCTAAGCTAAAGTAACTAGCAGATCTGAACAGCATGTTAACAACTGATGAGTTAGTGAAAGTTGCTAAAAGGAGCAGAAAGCTCTGAGTGCTGGAGCAGAACTAATGTAAGTTTAAATGTACAGCAGATAGTTAGACACTGTGATGATGAAAACAGCAACATTAACTGTGTTCAGACAGAGGAGCAATAAACTCTACCAGTAACAGAAACTGACTGGTGTTGGGACTCATTATCCAAGAGAGACCAAATGTTTCTTTGCTCCAGTGGACAAAGGAACTCACACTCCACAGTTCCTCACGGTTCACACCTGGGGACAACCCTTCCCCCCTCACGGACCTTACTGGCCAGCCATGGTCAGCGTGTGACATGTGACCCCCAAGAGTGTCACCAAACAAAACCAGTCCTCTGGACCTCCTCCTACCTTCTTGGCTTGCTCTGGAGAGCAGCTCCAGCTCTCTCCTCTCGGTTCTTCAAAGGGCAACAAGGCCCCAGCCCAGGTCAGCTCTGCTACCTGAGAAACCAGCTCTCTCGCCGGCCTGCTCACAGGAGCCTGCAAACACTCTTCTCCTCAACAGCAGCGACCTGCTTCGGATTAACTGTGAGTGAACCAAATCCTCTTCAGAATCAGCAGCTACGACACAAGGCTAGCTGATTTTCCAAGCAACAGGGGTCGTAGCAGAGTTAGCATGGAACAGCTAACTCTGTTAGGAGAACAAAGGAGATAACAGCAAAGCAACATAGGCAGACATGACTTTACTCCACCAGGAAACCTCCCAACTCACTGGACTTTACACCAACACTGGAAAGGACCTCTTTGCTTGTTCCAAGGACTGGGTAACGTTAACTGACTGGGCCTAACCTCTCCCAGCACAGCATAGCACAGCACAGCATAGCTAAGCAGCAGAAGTCTTAACTTTGTTAATGTTCTTGTTGATTGATGCCTTGTTGTTGTAATGTTTGCTTAGGTGGTGGTCAGTCATACAGTTAATCGAGTACTCGTATGTTCACACACATAGCAGTACGTCTCAGTTCTAGAACCTGCATGAAGCTAACCATTTAGATTACATGAGCTAGGCTAACAAAGAACCTCACACCTTCCCTCTCAAACACACTAGATGGTCTCAGCGGCCATTTTGAGTAGTTTCTTTGTTTACCGCCATCTTGTGTAGTCTCCGTTGTTCAGGTCATGTGGTCACAGTGACCACTTTGAATCAGCCATCTTGCCTTTGTCTGTGTCCCCACAGACACACACACACACCTACACACACACACACACACACACACACTAGATTAGACATTGTGTTTTACTCTGCTCCATTGTAAATAAATGTCTTTAAGTATAACTACTGGTGTGTTTAATGTTGCACAAGCGTGAATATTGCCAACCTTTACTTGGTAGAATTCCAATCCTTCAACTTTAACTTACTGTTGATATGGTAATTTGGTTATAGTTAGTAAGCTAATGGTTAATCAGAGTTCCAGATTAATGGTAATAAATTGAGACTAAAACCATATTGGCTATTTTGCCTATTAGTTTAGGCTGGTGCCACGTGAACTTTAATTCATTTTAAAGTTATTATTTAATATTAATATTTTTAATATTAATATTTTCTTAATTTATGATAGCCAATAAATTGATAAACAACTGAAATCCAACATATTTGGTGTCCAGCACATGAGGTAGAGCTCAGACCCAACACTGGAGATGGGACATAAGGGTGACGTAAGCACGTCACCACGTCAACTGCGTCACTAGTATTATTGAAAAGACATCAGTAGAAGTAAATCACTGTATAAAAATCTTCTCAGAATAAAGAACAAAGTAAGTCAGCTTTCAGTGGGGGGGGTCCCAATTGAGTCCAATCAGCCAATAACAATCAGCTTTGTCCATTTCTGCCTGGATACTGCAGAGACCAGAGAACTGCAATGTGCTATCAGCTTCTGAATTTGAATTGCAGTCTATGGGAGAGCACTATGATGGTTTAACAGTTCCTGTAGCTCAAAGTAAATTCAATATGTCTGCTGCTGTATTTACTGTTGTACTGTCCAGTCTGAATTGTAATCTCTCTCTATAAGCACTTACTTGTTTGTGGCTGTGTTTCTAAACATCACAAAGATCCAAGAGTCTCTTAATGAGCTGGCTCCAAAACCTGTGTCTAGCTGGAAGACACAGAGCTGACATAGATCTTGGTGTGATTTGGGCTCAGCGAGCCTCTCAAACAACAGCTTTTTGTGAAAAAACGGTAACTCCTATCAGAACCATGAGCGGACCAACGAGTTACAAACAAATGTAACTTCTGCATTTCTCGGGAAATCAGCTCCTGAATTTGTATTGCAGTTGATGGGAGAGGTGGTGAGTACTCCCATCTCATTGAGACTCATGTTCAAATTGTGCAAGTCTCTGTGCTAAGGTAGACACATTGTATGAAACAGGAAAAAATTTCTACTATTGAGGAGGCCATGATGTGTGAAGGCTGAAATATGTGGCCATGAGGACAAGTTAAACAGAATTTCTCACAGCTTCTCCCACTCTAGCGATGTCATCCATTCAAGCTCTGAACATTCCGTGCAATACATACCCATTGTAGTAAAGTCTGAATCAGTCAAAAAATGAAACAAAACGTAAACTGCTATTTTGTGTAAACTGTAATAGTTGTGAAAATATCAATTTAACTCAGAAGAGTCTCAAGTCTTGTGACTCGTTTAACGTTTCAACCATTTTTCTATGTTGAAGTATGACGCAGCAGTAGAGCTCCAAAGTTGGTCGTTTAGCATACGTCTCCCCATTCATTCTCGATGGGAATTTTTTCGCATTTCACTGCAGACGTCAAAGGACCTGAGCTTCCTGAGGAAAGAGAGCCGGCTCTGCGGCTTCCAGTAGATGGAATCCATGTTGAGGGACCAGTCCAGTCTACTGTCCAGGTGCACACTTTGGATGCAGTCGAAAAGTCAAAATAATCCTTTCCTAACCACTTTTCCGTGACCTTAATGGAAAACATAATTGGGTCAAGTAAAGATGTGAAGGAGAATTCATAAGGACTTGGGAAAAGACAGTCGTGGTGTGGAGAGAATCCGACTGCACTTAAACCATGATTATTTTTTTTTAAACTAACTTTTAATACAACTCTGAGGCCTGCCGTGGAGGCTAACTCAACCTTTAACTACAAAATCGGAGCAAACAGGATTGAAATGTTGAAATAAGATAACATGAAAGTAAAATACAAAATTAGACATAAGTATATATATCTTGTCATAGGTGCTTTTGATACACAATTGTTAGCTAGAGAAAGTTCGTTTTTTACTGCATTCCACAATGGAAAGGGATTTAGTGAAATGACGTTTATGTATAGAATATAATTTTTTTTTATGATGATGATATTGTTAACTATAAATTTTATATATTCGTTCTTCATGATGACTCCTTGCTTAGATACTTCTGTGTAATTTCACTCAATTAGGAACCTTCCTAAGCAAAAAAAAAACTTTTCAACCAAAGCCCTGTGCACAACCTCAATGTCCTTTCTTCCAGATTTGACTGGCTGAAGGGTAAGCCTAGACCTCCGAAAGTCAGTGGCCATCTCCCTGATCTTGGACGTGTTCGGAAGGAGGCAGTTCTTGCTGCTCCATTCACTGAAGGCCATCGTCAGATCCTCCTCCTGCCTATTCCTGATACACGCCACAATAGCTGTGTCATTAACGTATTTCTGGATATGGAAGGACTCAGAGTTGTATTAAAAAGTCCATTGTATACAGGGTGAACAGGAAAGGAGCCAGAGCATTCCCCTGTTGAGCCCCAGTGCTGCTCATCACTGTCCCTGAGACCCCCATCCACTTCAGTTCAGACTCAAATATCTCACCAACTCCTGGATGCATCCAATAAAATCTGATACAGATGTTCACTGTCCCCTGAGGACGAATCCTACTGATGTTGTTAATCCCTGTGGCTGTGGACCAGAGATAAGAACAGCACACACTGTCTGGCATTCTTTCATCAATAATGTCCATGTATCAACCTAACTGTGATTCTAGTGGCAGTGAGTAAATGTAACTGTTGTAGCTGCCTGAGGTTTGTGTTTCACCACACAATGTGCCACACCACAAACCTCACCTCAGCATAAACCAATGAAAAGTACTACATCCAGTGCATGGATTTTTTGTGTCCAGAGACTAAACTTAGACCCTGGTTTCAGAAGGGAAATGACAGTCAAGTTCTAAAACTTTCTTGGGTTCCTAAAAAAGTTTGTGCCACATGTGTTAATATATGTCTTCTTAAACTCACACCAGTGATGTTTGACATATCATATATGAACAAATGGAGACTGACCTGCAAGGGATTTTCAGGAATCATAATAAAGGATGTCCCTTGCTTTCTACCTTTGACACAAAGTAAATAATGGTTTAGCCCCATGGTCAGGAAAGATTCTCTACAAATGGAGGAAGATGTCAGCTGTCTGCTACAGCATCAAAAAGAAAAACTGCTCTGAGGTTTCTGGAGGACACAGGTGATTTGCATTAGTGAGAGAAGAGGAAGTAAATTGCATGTTTTTTTCCTTTTCGACACAGTACTACACAACTGCATCGTACGCTGATGTAAAGAAATGCCTGGAGGTACATTAACTAGCAGGTTTCCTGTATTTGACTTGATCTGGCTGCATGCTTCCTTCTTCCCTTTCTTTCTTCACCCTGCCTTTCTTTCATTTTTTCACCTTCTTTCTTTCTTTCTTTCTTTCTGAGTCTATTTCTGAGTCTGTGTGTGTGTCTTCATGCAGAGCTATGAGTCCCTTGAGTGATTTAAGAACAGCACAAGACCTTAGGGATAACAAGAATGAGAGCAAGATAATGGAATATGATATCATACAGAGGGACGAGGGAAAAGAAGAAAGAAAGAAAGAACCACCCAGAAAAGCTCGCTGAGGAGAAGCAAATTGACGGCAGTGCATTTTTTCTGCTTAATTCTCCTTTTCTCCCTGATCTCTGCAGTGCTCCACAATGCTGTTCATATTTGTCCTTGCAAAATATTCCTTGCTCTTGCTGTGCCCTCTACTCTCCTCTCTCCTCCAAAATAAAAGTACCCTTCTTTCAGTCACAACATTGGGAATTCATCAACCAATCTCAACCCCTGCAGGTCCAACAAAAAAGCCTCCTGACCAAAAGACAGTCTAACAGGATTCAAGGTTTGTGCACATATTCTAGTAAGCTGAAGATAGGAACTTAGAACAAACCAGAGCTAAGAGGAGAGCCACTGTGGGGTTCATCAGTCTGTTCTTCCGCAGTGAAATGGATACTCAGTTGGGCTGAAGTAAGATGAGAGACTTGATGTTCGGCTCCTTGTCTGTACGTTTAGGATGTACAGACAAGTTCTGCTGTAGTGTCAGAAATAAAAGGGCAAAGAGTACCACGTTGTTCACCCATATGAACACCTTTGAACACCCTTAAAACCTAAAGTCAGCACAACATCATAATACTGTAGTGATTTGAGCTTAATGATAATGTCATCACTGTAACATGCTTAAATTGACAGTGACCACATGATAATGTTCCTATGTTCACCATCTTATAGTGCGTTAGCATGCCATCATTGACCCTGTGTAGTTTAGTCCCTTTACCATGTTTCACATGTTGGTGAGTTACTAGAAGTTCTTTTCACAAGATTAGACAAAAGTCCAAAAATTCCCACAAATTTGTGAAGCACCACTTTGTTTTTTCTTTTCTCCTCTCTCATTAAACATCTCACAACCTCTCAGATTTATTTTTTAACACTTAGGAGGGGCCCCAAGGTTGGGAAGCACGGGATTTAACTAGCTAACTATACAAAATAAAGTAATTAGAAGTAGTTCCTAAGCTAAGAAGTAAAATGCTTTTAACACATTTATGCATCAGTATTAACAATCTCATAATGTCATACAGTGCTGTAAAAAACAAAGTTTAATTGAGAATTTTATTCACTGAAGCAAATTATCTATCCAATACCAACTGGACCTGTGTGAAAAAGTATTAATTACTTAATCCACTAATCTACTAACCTTTGGTAGAACACTAATCGATTGGTTAAGTTCATATACTGTATATAAAAATGGGCGTAGGCTGCGGGGCTGAGTAGTGAAGCCAAGTGGCTTTAAGCACAATACCACTGAGGGCCACTAGGGGCTGGCTCCAAAAAACTCTGGCTCCAATACACACCCATTCAAAAAACGGCAAATTCTCTATTGACATACTCAGTCAATAAATTTTTTCCACAGTTCATTACAGTGTCATTGGCTAAATTCACACCTCTCGTTCAGTGTTCTGGTTGTCGATCTGAAGATAATTGTCTAATTAATTAGATATTAGGCCTTAAAGGTGGGTATTTTTTGATTGACATGCCTGGTCTGCAATGATTGATAAGCTGACGAGGCAGGCTGGGAAGTCGGTCACCAGAGGATCAGTCACCGGAGGAGAGCTTCAGTCGTATGTGCATCGTTTTGAATCAGTTGTGTGAAATTTCTGTTATTTTCTCGTTATTTGTCAGTGGAGGACAGTTTTGCTGTTAGTTATTTAGTTTTAATTACTTTTTGGTTCACTGCAATTATGGCTCATTCTTCGGTACTAACAGACTGGAGGGATGCTGATATCCAGTTTTTTTCTGTAAGTAAATGTTTATTTTGTGAATGTCCTACAGTTGTAATGTGTCATGCTCCTTAAAAGCTAACCCTAACCCATTTTTTTCTTACGTGTTTGATTGGAGAACGTATTGGATTTATAATAAGATATAATATTGGAGTTAATGTGAATTACATATGCATTTTGCTAACCTATCTAGCTAGCTGATAACTTAGTGTTTGCTATTCTAACCATACCTGGTCCCAAACATGCAAACATTTGCAGGACAAGGATATATATTTTTACAATTAACTCAGTATCATGTTATTATATAAAGCGGTCACTGATAGATTTTTCCTAAATATAGAACAGCATTATCTCGTAGGGGTTTTTCATTTAATACTGTAAATTCATACACAACAGAGCTGAACTGAAGCAGACATGCACCTATCTAACAGCTGATCTATATGTGCAATTAACAGTGATTTACCATGTCTGAACTGAAGTGTTTGTATTTTACTGTTATTTAAAGGTATCCACACTGAAAAGTGAATGAGCACTGCCAACAGGAGGACATTCATGTATGGACAAAGGAGACTGCATGGACTTCCTTTATTCTCAAATGGGCTGTAATGATGATGCCAGAAAACCACTTTCAGTTCAGCTCCCTATGATGAGAAGACAGACCGGCTTTTTAGACATTTGCTATGTTTATTATTCTGTCCTCAGTATTCAAAGGTTCAGTTTCTTGCCTTTTACTTAATTTCTGCTGTTGTTGATAGATGATCGTAATAACATTTTTAAGAACAGAATTTATAAATATTAAATTGGAATTAAGTGTTCAATAGTAAAAAGCTGGGCTTGACGAACCAGAAGTGCAACCTGGAACAAAACCAGATTCTTAATAGATGACATCAATAGATGTGTGCTGCTGTTACCTCGTAGACAGTTAAGATTTTGAAGCAGTCAGTGTAGTACAGCTTGTGTACATTAGTTTTATTCGTAACTCAATCGTTGTTGTAAAGGTGTTTAATGAATAAACCAACTGTGATTATATTGCTCTGAGTAAGTTATCAAATCTACCATATGCCTCATGATGAATCTAACAGGTCACTTTGGTGAATTAATGTTTTCAGTGTCATTAAAACTGGTAAGTACATAAAACACATTAGAAAAGCACCAACTCTAATATCGATCTCTAGACCGCAATATTTAAACCTTTTGTATTATTTAAGTTGTTGATTTAGCCAACACAGAAATAGTCTTGTAATTAATTACTAATTAAGGAAAAACGCCCATCAATGTGTTCTTGTATGATTACAATGCTGTAGATATTGCTTCTGTTAAAATTCATACCATACATGCGCCATTAAAACAATCAACAAAGCAAAGCTTCTCAAATAATTTTATTTCACATTGAAACTGCAATAATTTCAACAATATCATTTACAACACTGGAGAGGTATACAAAAGAATGTCATAAATGGATGAATTAAATAATGTGAAATTTACAATGAACTGTAACAAATAAAAAATAACATACAGTTATGGATAAGGGTAAAGGTGAACTTCAGTGTCACAAGACAAGTTTACACAATAAAGAGAGATAGCTGAATATCCAGTGCAACATCGTTTTTAGTAGAAATTATAGTAGAAATGTAAAAATAATACTAAATAACTAAGTGATAATAGTGCAACAGTCTGTTCACAGGTTGACTGTAAGTTATTGTAGCCATGAAAAATGATAGAGGTAAGGTGCAAAAAGTCTAGAAGTAAAGTTTGTTCACATTCTTCAGAACCAATTTAAAACACATTAGAATGTTTTACACTGGTTTTACAGTTTAACGTTAGCTTACAAACACTAACTTCAGCTGCAATAACATCACAAGTTAATCCTCATATGTCATATTTGCCAAACGTATACAATTAGCTTCTAAGACTACTTTAACAGCTATAAAATTGACCTCGAATTGTGAAAGCTAACGGACTTAGCTGCATCTTCGCACGGCGCAGACACTGTTGCGGCCAGGTTGCCAGTGCAGGTGGGCATGCTTAGTGTCCTCAGGGACACAGGTCAGATCCACCCCTCACTCCTCCCAGCTCCAACCTCTCATCCAAATATGGTTTCTTCTGGCTCCAAAAAACAAAAATGGCAACGTCCATTAAGCCAAACTCTTCAAAACGGCAGTTCACAAACCAATGGATGACGTGACGGAAGGTTGCCACTTGGTTAAGCTGCACTCAACGCACCTAGGCCTGATTACTGCCAGCCCCATTCAATCCAAAAAACACTTCAACAGAACTTTTTCAGCCATGTGACGCAGCACATTCTGCTACCATCAAAGAAAACTCCACAAAAATTAGGAGGAGGGCGATTGAAACACATCAGTCTTCAGCTGTACTTTGTGTTTAGTGCTAATTAGCAAAATGTTAGCATGCTAAACTACAATCGTGCACATGTTGAACATTGCCTGCAAGCACAGCATGTTAGCACTAACAGTACAAGAATGCTGATGAGTTTTGCTGAGAGCAGCTAGCTAATAGAGCAGCTAGCTAACAAAGCATGGCTGTAGACTCTTTGTATTTTAAAAAATTTCATTGTAATCATTTCAAATGTTTCATGGCAAGGTCTCCTTTTCTGCAGAGAGCTGAGTGCAGTCTGACAGCATGTGTTTGTAAACCAGCGGTCAGCAACCTATTTCATCTCCATCATCAAATAACACACACAAGCACATACTCCCCCTGCCTCCACACGCACACTCATAGACACACCTGCAGAGATTTCTCAGCATTTTACTGAAGTGGAACTATTAAAGCAGATGGATTTATAGAAGGCAAAATGGATCATCAGCGGATATCAGGAGAGAAAGAAAAAGCTAAGAGAGGAATAAATGGGGAGAATGCAGGTTGTGAAAATGGGAGCAGAAAAAAACAGACATGAACAGGAGAGATTCCTTCATCTCCTTTCCCTTACAGAATTCCTAGCTGATGCTTATCTCTCATTCTTAATTTCTTATGAATTAATCCTCACTTTACCTCCATATCCTCATAACCTTCTTCTCTTCATATTCATCTACTCATCCTCCCTCCTCCTCTCCCACCTTTCTGTCTCTTTCTAAACGGTGTGCTGCAGCACCATACTGTTGTCACTGAGATTCAAGCAAACATACATAGTGATGGGAATTGATTTGATTGATACCAATGCCATTACGATTCTGTTTCTCGATCCGATTCTTTATCAATTCCCTTATCGATTCCTGTGGATTTTCTGTGTGGAAAAAAGTAAGCCTATACAGGTTTTCAGTGTCAATAAAGCAAATTTTATTCTATTCTGTTTATTCTATTTTATTACTCTCTGAACACTGAACAAGATAGATAACTGCTCTGTTGTTGTTAAATCCCCCGATGAGGGGACACTGTCTGCCTCTTAGATCTGCCTTGTATTAATTTACAAAAACTGAAAAAAAAAAAACCCTCTCAGACGGGAGCCGGCTCCCGTCGATCACTAAAAAGACAGGGAATGTTCGTGACCGACACATCACTAATACATACCATCACTGTTCTGCTGAGACTGGGAAGCACTCATTGACCGGTGGCGTAGAGCATCAAACACATGGCACTCCTGATACTTAATGCCCTGCTGCGTCTACAAATGTTTCAGCATGTTGCTGGTATTTCCAGCAACCCTTGCTTGAAATCTTAGTGCCACAGACACTGCACATTGCGCTGTTAGCTCATTTTGTGTGAAATTAAGCCACACTTGCTCAACTTCTTCGTTGCTGTTGGCGCTGACTGCCTTTCGCGAAAGCGTGAAGTTTTTGTTTTACAAGGCATGCGGAACTAAGTGGAAGGCATTAATAAGGGAATCGTTAAACATAAAGGCAAATGATGTCGGAGGATCGAACCAGTTGGAACCGCTTCTCGATTCCCATCCCTAAACATACAGGAGGGCTTTATGGAAATCATCACATCATCAATGCAGGGCATGAGGACTGACAAAGAGGTTTATGGTTTTTGTGTGTGTGTGTGTGTGTGTGTGTTTGTGTGTGTGCATTTGCACAAAACAGCAGACTCAAGCAAGAAAAGAGAGGAGGTACAGTGGCTTAAAATGGAGCTTTCTCTCTCCTATTTTCTTTGTTGCTTTATGTCTTCCTTCTCTTCTTTTTTTCATGGGAGAAATGGTTGACTTTTATTTAATGATCAAATGATTAGAACACTCCTGATGATCTGCCTTGGTTTTGCATATATTCTAATCTATGTACACTTATTTCAGAGAACAAAAATACAGTCCTACAGTCCATAAATGAAGCACAGCCAAAAAGTACTGTAAAATGTTTTTCTCTGAAGCTCTGTTTTGTTCTTCAAAGTTAGTAGGTTTTTTTTCTTCTCCATTTTCCTCTCTGTTTTTGTTCCATGGTACATGCAAGCAAGCTTTGAAGGAATAGTTCAACAATGTGGTAAATAGATTAGAAACTCAAAAGGTATGGAGTCAGTGGTCCTGACTGACAGCTTGAAGGCAACATTGATGAGATTGTTGACACCTCTGTTAACTTTTGTTATGCTATCAAAATTTTCCAACTCTAGTGTGTAACCCACAATTTTATCATGATGATGTTTGATTTGATTGTTTCCTTATTTTCCTCTTTCTGTAATCAAGTGAAATTTCATCCCTCTGATTCATAGAAATTTTGCATATGATTATGATTAATGGAAAATTTAGTTTTTGGCTTTGGTGAGCATAGAATTCTCAAATGGTTAGTAATGTGATGGAAATTTCCAGACCATATGTATTCCTTTAGAACCTATGGCCCAGATTGACCATGTACTCTGTCACAGTGACCAAGCAGAAAATGTGAAGAAACCTTACATTTCACTCATTTGCATACACACTACAACTCAGTATCTGAGTACAGCCTGAATTGCTCTGTTATCTTTTAAGATGCTGTTTTTGTACCAAAAGACAAGATAATGTGTAATCCTCAGTTAAGATGAAGCAGGTATAAATCAATGACAGCTCCTGTCCTCTTTACTCATATGTGCATCTCATGTACTTGACTGTGCTGTGAGTCCATCTGCAGATGCACAGTTAAACTTACAGAAAGACCAGCGTTGACTTTATGCTTTATTTAACAGAGATTGCTACTACACGTTCCACCTACCAACACCTCTGAAGATCACTAATTATGTTATCTAAACATGTTATATCTCATTTGTTTTATCCACGCAAAAAAAAGGAATATGTTGTCTTTGCGTTATCATCATGCAAATGCAGTGTGAACAACTGTTAGTAACGGAAAGTTACTGTCCCTCTCACCTGACTGGCTTCACTCAGTATGTTGACTGTCCCACAAGAGAAAATAAGACATTTGATCTGTTGTATGCAAATGTCAAGGAGGCCTACACTGATTCAGCTCTACCACAACTTGGCAGATCAGATCATAATCTTGTTTTTCTTCAGCCTTCCTAGAAGCCCTGTGCACTGAGGCAGGCTGCAACCACCTGCTCATTCAGGAACTGGACCCCAGAGGCCAGTGAGTGTCTAAAAGACTGTTTTGAGTGCACAGATTGGAATGTCCTGTTGGAGTCACAGGAAAATGATAACAACAAGGACCCTGACCTTGATAGAATGGCTGAAGGTACCACGGACTACATTAACTTTTGTATGGACACTGTAATACCAGCAAGGACTGTACACTGCTTTCCAAACAAACAAACCCTGGATCACCAGTAACATCAAGACCACCCTCAACCAGATCCCTTTCAGGGATGGAGAGTCTCCTTTCCTTTACAACGGAGGAGGTGAGGTCGGAACTCAAGAGCCTACATCCTGGAAAGGCAACAGGCCTGGATGGTGTGTGTCCGAGGCTGTTAAAGGACTGTGCAGCCCAGCTGGCTGAGCCTCTCCAGAAGATCTTTAACTTAAGTCTACAAACAGGGAGGGTCCCGGTCCTGTGGAAAACATCATGTCTTGTTAGGTCCCTAAAGTACGGCGCCTGGCTGAGATAAATGACTACAGACCGGTGGCCCTCACATCACACATCGTGAAGATCCTAGAGCGGCTGCTTCTCCACCTTCTGAAGCCACAGGTTGAACATGCACTTGACCCCCTACAGTGTGCGCCTACAAAGAACATATTGGAGTGGATGATGCCGTCCTTTACATGCTTCACCGAGCCCATTCTTACTCTGATAGGCCAGGTAGTTACATGAGGATTATGTTCTTTGATTTCTCAAGTGCATTTAACACCATCCAACCCCACCATCATGAATTTCCCCTAGGGGATAAATAAAGCATCCTTCCATCCAACATTCTCGGGTCCCTGCTTCACATCATGGATTGTGGATTATCTGACAGGGCAACCACAGCACATCAGGCTGGGTAACTGTGTCTCAGGGACAGTGATGAGCAGCACTGGGGCTCCAGAGGGGACTGTTCTGGCTCCGTTCCTGTTCACCCTGATTACGGCGGACTTGTCCCTGAACACAGATGCCATCTACCTGAAGGGGCAGAGCCGGCTCTTTTTCCTCAGGAAGCTCAGGTCCTTTGACATCTGCAGTGAAATGCTGCACATGTTTGATCAGTCAGTGGTGGCCAGTGTACTCTTTTATGCTGCAGTCTGCTGGGGCAGCAGCATGTCAGACATGAACACAAAGAGACTGAACAAGCTGGTGAAAAAGGGCTGGGTCTCAGGTCTCACTCAGGACTGTTGTGAAGAAACACATGCAATGTAAGATGGAGGCCATCTTAGACAATGCCAACCATCCTCTCCACAACATTCTGGCAGGACAGAGAAGCAGCTACAGGTGCAGCAAACGTCTCATCTCACTATGCTGCGGAACAGAGAGGTTCAGGAGATCTATCTATCTGTCCATCTATCCATCCATCTATCTATGCCAAGAAATAGTTTGTGCTATTTTCAATAGATTTCTACCGAAGCCCTTAAAGGGAAGGGAAGCCCTTTTGTTAGGATTTCTCTATTTGTTTTTCTAAGGCTCATTTCGGCCCACTCTGCAATCTGGATCACACATAAGACTTTCACCCAAGAGACTGGGGTGTGAATCCTGTTATATTTATTTATTTGATTGAAAGCCTTGAAGGCACAGCTGCTTGCCCTCATGCATACCCTGAGTGACAGGCACACAGAGAGGTCTAGTAAAGAGACAGAGCTCTGCTGATTTTGGCCATGTAGAGCACCGTGAGAAATCCTGGTGGGCCGCCACATCGGTGGGCCAGTGAACTGTCAGAAAAATCCATAAAGTACAAGGCTGCATTCAACAGTCCCCACTATAGAACTAAGGAGGACAGAGGAAGTGTGTGTTCTGCACTAAGGCTCATTTTTTTCTGCTAATGGTTTAACTAGCAACTCTGTGAGGCTGTGTGATTTTGCTTTGAGCTAAAAGCTAACATAGTAACATGCTCACGCTGACTTTTTGAATTTCAATTTTCTGACTTTTTATGGGCTGAGGTTTCCACGTCCATGTTTTATTTAAGTGTGGGCCAAACTGAAGTTGCCATCCTGAGAACTCCACTGCAGGGGAACTGTTTTTCACTGGTATTGCTGTTTTTTAGCCATAATATTGCACACCCATTGACCTGCCAGCGGGCCAGTCATTGCTAACTCATTCTATGCAGCTAAACATTGTTCAAATTCATTGAAACTTCATTTTAAATTCTAGTACAGATTCCAAAATTTTCAAAGATAAAGATATTTTAATATTTTATTTAGCTTACATATAATGCATCTTTAATTAATTGTTGGAAGAAGCGAATACAGAATGTATTCTATGTGATAAAAGTGTAATAAGTATATTTTTCCAATCTGAAGTGGGAAAAGGAGGGAATTGTATTAAGCATTATATCTAATGTTGATTTTAAGATGTGACTGCACTACCACTTCACATTTTTAACAGTGTTAAATATAGCTGCCTAATTAAACCTTTTTAAAGCTTTCAAAGTTGCATTAATAATTTTTCATTCTTTCATTTTGTTTGTTTGTTCGGGCCTAACATAGCTAACATGTTTAAATGATCGTTCATCTAGAGTGGTGTTTGTGTCCATGACAGTCTTAATTGCCTCTGTTTTAGGTCCATAGAACCACATATACACACACACGTACCTTGGAAAGAGCCAAGACTGCCCCTGGTGCATCTCCATGAGCAGGCTTCAGAGGCGCTGAAACACCTTCACCCCAAGTGGGGGGGACAAGGTGATTGTGTGTGTATCAAAATGACGTGAGTGAAAAAAGGCTATATGTAGAGGGGAAGAAAGGAGTAGATGAAGAGTGATGGAATGGATGGAGAAAGCAAACCTCTAATGGGTTTGTGGCTACTTGAGGAGAAAGATTCAGTGAGAATGTGTAAGTATGTGTTGATCTCTGTGTGGTGCATTGAAGCCTGTACATTCATGTTCAGTGTAAAAGCTATATTTTCATGTCTGCTACCAAGCTGTGGCACTACTGCTTCTCCTTAAGGAGTAATTGCTCACCTCAGCTTACACAGCCTCTCGTGGCACACAATTTGAATAGTTGAACTTCTCTATTAGTATCTGAATATAAAAAGTTATCACAGAAATAAGTTGACTGTGTCTTTCTAGAAGTCAGTGCCAACTGTGTCAATGCGTCATTTAACATTGACAAAGTGCCTTTATGATGTTTTTAATGGCACCCAGAGAATGACTTTGGGAGTGTCCTCTCTATGGCCTGTAATTCTGCCATGTGGTATGTATGGCCAGACACGACTATGAAAGGTTTCCTCAGGTCAATACATTCCCTGAGATAGTTCTTCAAATGTCATGTTTGTCATGAATAAATAAAGACACGCTGACCACAGTGTGTGTGTGTGACCTAATACATAAGCACAGTTTTGCCTGTTAGTGTAAGTATGTATTTATGTGAAATTTGTGATGAAACCCTTTTAGCTGTTACAGTTGTGGTTGGCTGTGAAGCAGATATTTACTTCCCTGTTGCTCACAGCTCACTTTAGCTATATTTGGTTTAAGACATCCAAGTTTAGGAAGAGAGTATGTTGCAGTCCTCTCCTCTCAGTCGTCAAGATTTGACCATTTTAGCTTTTATAGATATTAGTCGTATGACGATATGTTGGCAAGGTTCCGTATATTGAGTGATTTTGGTGTCTGTAGGGCTTGTGCCCTGTCTCTTTGCATTTACATTCTAATCTCAAATACACAACTCTACATAATGAACAGTGATGATAAAAGTATGTTCAAACTCATAAAGCCTGTGCATATTCTCATTTGTCCAGGTCATAGTATCCTAAAGGAGTTTTAAATCGAAAAAACAACTGGACTTGATTATTTGTCTGGGAAGACGTTTCACCTCTCATCCAAGAGGCTTCATCAGTTCATGTACGCATCTGACAGGACCAGTCCCAGCCTGGTCAGATGCGTACATGAACTGAAATGTCTTCCCAGACAAATAATCAAGTCCAGTTGTTTTTTTTCGATTTAAAACTCCTTTAGGTCAAACTCATAAACTATGTTCAAAGTCACGCAAGTAAAAGTAGCAATATCTCGCTCATTCTTCAGCAGAATGGCCCCTCTCAGTCATTAGATATTATATTATTTGATTAGTATTACTTATGGATCACTGTATAGACTGTATATTAACGGTGCAACTGGTGGAGGTGAAGCTACTTTTGACTGCTTTACATACTGTTGGATATTTAAATGACAGCACATCATGTTTTATAAACCCATTACATGTTTCATAATAAAACCTGAGTCTGAGTAACTGGTTACTTAATCTGTCAGATAAATGTAGTTGTAGTAGCAAAAAGTTCAAGGAAGGAAAAGGTTTTTATCAAAAGAAGCTCAGGAGGTAGAGTAAAAGGTCAGTGGTTCGATCCCCGGCTCCTCCAGTCCCATGTCAAAGTGTCCTTGGGCAATATACTGAACCCCAAATTGTCCCGATGTATCATCAATGGGTCAGTACTAGTGCTGTATGAATGTGTGCATGAATGGTTGAATGTGGCTTCCATTGTAAAGCACTTTGAGTGGTTTATAACACTAGAAAAGTGCTATATACAGTACATATATATAAGTTAATATCAAATACAATGGTGACCAAACCACCACAGCTGCATGTGAGTGGACATGGTCCTGCCTTTTTTGGCTTGAATATAATATTTTCAGTTAATTCTGCTTTTGTCACTCATATTATCAAACAAATACACAATTCATATTATCACAAACTGATTGCCACACAGTGAAAGTGGGGCTTCTGGGATCCTGGGATTTTGGTAATTGAGTCTTGGAAAAGACAATCTCCACCTCATCATACAGACTTTAGCCAGTCAGGTATTATGATGACAGTGCCAAAACATCTCACCCTGTTACTTTCAACAAACTGATTTAATTTCCAAAAGGATTTCAAGCCTAAAGTGAAATTGCCATCTGTACACTATTTCAGGACTTCAGCACCACTATCAGACAACAAACAATTGCCAGCAAAACAAGGGCTCCCAAATTAAAATTGTGTTCTGAGGTTGATTCAGCACTTCTTCATCTTCAGCTATGCTTCTATTTCAGTGTCACCACTTAGTGCCAGTGACCCAAATTAGCCACTGGAGAGCATCTCAAGGGAACAAACAGCAGATGTAAAGCATTTCATTTTTCATAGGACAGCTCTGTTAGCTGAAACCTACACCCCATATCAGCTCTATCAGCAGTGGATAGGTCAGTGGCTCAGCACACTGACACGATCCGTGCACTGAGAACATTCATCCAGGATCCTCCAACACCTAAATGGAATTGAACAGATTAAAGATCCATATAAATACCTCAGTCAGAATAAACAGGACCAAACAGATATCTCAATCGGTTGCAGGAGAGTTTAAACCTTTTCATAAACTAATCAAACAAATTGTACCATGTAAACAATTTAGCCTGATCAAGTTCTGGCTCTGGCTCTTTCTGCACATGCCCTCCATCTTGACGTAAATACGTCAGGGTGTACGTTTTGCCACGCATGATGTTCACCACTTTTGCACATGTCACACAGCTGGTACAAGCTGATAACTGTGTGCTCAACAGGAGGTTTAATTCCAACACATCCAGCCTGGATGTGACAGAAATAACATTATTCTTCTGTTGTTGGTGGCGGGTCCATTCTGTTGGAGCATCGAGCACCTGCTCAGGCATGATAAATAAAAGTGTGTGAACAAGTCTGTATCCAGGTATGTGACTGATGTAGTCTTTGTGTTGTTATTTGTTAACAGGAACCTTAAGCAGAGCATATGATAAGCTGATATGGCCACAAGGATATTGCTAGGCACACATAACAGCTGCTGAGCTGAGAGCAACTTTTCTTCAGATTTTCATGCAAACTACAAACACTTTCAAACAAATTCACAAGAGGGAGAATCCTGATTGATATAATTTAGGTTTATTTTGGTCTTGAAAGAGAGATGATGATGAAGGAAACAAAATAATAATTCAATAAGTTTTAAGAAAAGACTGACCTTATCATCTGTTTATCTTTACCTGACCAACAACCTCTTGTAATAATGACTAACTCTGTCTACGCATTTTTATGCAGCCACAAAAACTCATATGGAGGAGGCTGGGCTGGGTAATTGTGTGTATGCAGGGTCTGCCTGCTTCTCACATCCTGTTGCCTTTTCCTTCTTTTAACCATCACCATGATCTTTCCATAATCTTACTTACATAGTGTTAGTTGCCTGAACTTAACAAGTAATTAACTGAGAAGCTGCAAGAACAACGTTCTTTGTTGTTTAGGTATTTGAGCTGGTTGTAAAAGATAGTTTTTCTCAGTGAGTGTTCTTGTCTATTTGCAATGCTCCACCAGCCTATTAATCCTAGTATCATTCATATGACACGAATCCGCCACACTTGATTTACATCCACTACTAACATTAAGTGCCAATGCAGGAAGTAGTGTGCTGTTTATATACCCAAGGAGAAAGTAAGGGTGTGTTGAGGTTCATGTGAGAAACCGAAGTTTGCCACTGATGTCATCAGTTTTTAACTGTAATCAAGATATTTTCCCCTAACTTTAACCAAGTGTTTTAGTGGTCTAACCCTGGCTATACCTTAACCATAGCATGTAAAGATCAGTCTTTTCACACACATTTCCTACTTTATTGGTTCTCAGATCTTTAGGTATGTGTCCAAGCTTGACATGCTCAGGCATTATCAACAACACAAAGTTTTCTTTGTATGATTCAAATTTAATCTTCCAAAACAACACAAAACTGTTCTTTTTTCCCAGAGTATAACATATGCAGAAAACTTTGGCTGCATGCCTCAGAAATAAAGACTGCATGCAGCATGGGACAAGAAAGACTCAGTGGATTGGCTCTACTCTCAACAGAGGACAGCAGAGCAAGGAATTTTGGACTTCCTGTGTGATTGGTGATGAATGATGAAGTCTATAAATGCAAGCGATTGTGTGATCAGATGTCATCATCCATTCATTCTGTGTGGGCTTATAATGAGTTGCTGCACTTATCTTGATGGCTATCAGTTCTATGTTTATTGACATACTTTATAAACTACCTTTGTGTTGATTTGTTAGTGTAGGATGGCTGAAGCTATTTTGGATGTTTAATAGTAGAAGAAATGATTTAGTGGTGGTTTAAGTACAGGGTGTTAGATTAGCATTAGTAAATTTGGTGCTGAAGCCTGCCTGATCAAACACAGGCTGAAACACCAAACCACAGACCCGTGCTGATCACAGGCTTGCAGGAGGGGGGGTTGCATGGTGAGTCTGTCCATGATGACAGAGCAGTTGTCTGCTTTTCAGCAACTGTGCACTTGTGTTTTGAGGGAGGGTTTGGTTGTTTTGACATTAACAATATTAAAAGATGAATAATAATAATAATAATAATTACAGACTTTTCCTTTGAAGAGACCTAAACTTGCTGTTAAAGATACAGTGAACATTTGGGGAAATTGTTTCAAGAAGCTTTCTTGCTGCAATCTGAGCAGCTCCTTTGGTAAAACTGAGAAGGTGAGGGTGTTTAAATGTATTCAGTATGGTAGAGGGAGATCAGCTGCATTTCTCACCTCCCTCACACAGACACACACACACACTGCACAGCACGTCACAGCAGATCGTTCTGCAGTAATCTGCTGCATGTGTGAGTGTACTGTATATATCGAGGCTAGGGGCTTACTGCAGAGGCTGTTTTCTATGCTCACTTAGCTGCTTTTGCGTGTGTCTCTGCATTTGTGTATGTATGTGTGTGTGTGTGTGTGTGTGTGTGTGTGTGTGCAGGCGTAGTGTATGTGTTTGTTGACTGTTATTGACCCACTGCGAGGCAAGAGGACAGTGGAGATCACTCAGAGGTTAAATGCTTTATTTCTTGACATGTCATCAAATATAGTATGGGCTCCCTCTTTCTCTCTCTGTGTGCTCTCCTTTTATATTCACCCTTCTCTCTCTCTTTCTCTCTCTCTCCTGCAATGGGGAGCACATCGAGAAAGAAAGCTCTGTCGCAGCATTATCCACAGAGGGGGAAGGGGGACCCTGGTGGATATAATGCCTATAGCGCAACAAAACCACCAGAGAGGGAGGGGGAGAGACAGCCGTGCTAAAGATTTTAAAAACAGGATGACATTGAAAAATGTCAGGAGAGAATAAGATAGGAAAAGAGATTTTGAGAGACTTTGAAAACAGCTAAAGTATGTGTGATGAAATATTATCATGTGGTTGTCCCTGTTTTGCTGCAGAGGTATTGAAATCCTGCAGTGACATTATGATCTAGTGTCGTGCTCAATAGTAAAGGTTGGAAGCAATGCCTGCTCTATAAATAACACTGGCTAAGTCATTGCTTTTGGGTGAATTGGTTAATAGATGGGCCCAGTTTCCACCCACTGACCACCTGTCTCACCTTGGCTCTTAAAGGAATAGTTCAGCATTTTGGTTAATAGACCCTTTTTTCACGATTAACATGAAAGTATGAATCTCATGTCTGTGTGTTAGGCACAGAGCTGGTTAGCCTTGCCTAACATCAAGAAGCAGGAATACACCCCCACAGGCCCTCATTATTCATCATATGTCAAATGTGTTCATTTCAATTTATTTAAAGTAGATGTTATTCAACACTATTGATTATATAAAAATGGTCATTGTTACAATTTTTTTCATCACATCACCTTCACAATCCATAAAATCTATTTGGCAAAGTTTGCATTTGTACCACGACCACTCATAGTGGCAGAAGCTGGACAATTCAACCATTCATACCTTGCTACCTACTTTATCCATTACGTTCAGCTACATCGTAAAAACTCAGTACACCTCAAAACCACTGTGTTATTTTGTGTAGAGTAAACAGGTCTCAGGCTGGGCATGTCACAATAACTGTGATATTTTAAAATGAAACACTGACATTTTATTAATACTACACATATTATAATATAGTGATGGCAGATGTTAGGCCTTGTGGATCTTTTGTTTATCAGTTCATCCTGTTGCCTTTTCACTACCCATTACCCAAGAGTAGTCTTCATGCCCTCTCTCCATCTCCCTACACTCGTATTTGTACTGTATATTTTTCAACATTTTTTCAAATTAGCTGAGCTACTCCATAATCTTCTAAGTTTATTGGCTTAATATAGAGGAAACGAATTATTGTATCATGTAAAAGGTAAAACAGAGGGAAAAGAGAATAAGTATACAACAAAAATAATAAGAAGAATTATTATTGATATTAATAATAATAATAATAATAACAACAACAACAACAGTGGGAGGTGGGGGTGATTTGGGTCTTGTGGGATTGCAATTTATGAAGCAAACTCTAAGGGGGGAGGAGGAAGGGGAGCACCAGGGGCAGGCCCAAGGGAAGGCATTGGGGGGCAGGATGGCAGAGTCTACCCCAGAAATATAAATTTAATATTTATCCATCATCATTTATACATATTATTGTGAGTTACTGATCCAAAAAGGACTTTAGTGTCCCCCTGGACTACCCCCAGACCCTTTAGAGGGAGCTGGTCCATTGTTAGATGTGTTTGCTTATTTTATTCTGTTATTTTGTTCTCCATTCATCTCCATTTACCTTTTATCCATTTTGATTGTGTGTTTTTCCCCTTTATCCCAGAGTGAGGGGATCATCCCAAGTCAGCCCAATGCAAATTAAAATGTAATGTAATAATTAAATGTAATTTTATAATAAAATTATTTATCAAGGAGAAAGACGGGAAATAACAAGAATAATAAGAATAACATTTATTACTGTACCAGTGATCAGTGTTAACACCTCGTGTACAATAAACTGATCTTTTTAGTTCAATTAGTGTCTTCATGGGCAGTCTACGTCTACCTGAGTCATTCTACACCTTCTTTGAAGCTGCTTTAACTGATATTTTGGCAACTTGGGGGCAGTGCAACAAGCTGCAAACATAACATTTACATATTTTCACAAAAAGTTGTAATATAAAACAGCTGCATCTTTGCACATCCTGTGGAGCAAAATTATCATCATTTGGAGTCGTGTTTGTGTCCATTTTCTTTTAGCTCTGTTTTGCTCTCCAACAACTCTGGAGACAAATAGGCCTATGTGTCTCTGTGGCTGTAAACCCGGTTCATGCGAACAGAGTCGTAGGTTTTAAAACCAAAACAATAAGCTAAAAAGAGAAGCTTAAGTGCTAAGGGAAATGGCAGAGTTGATTGTTGACACCTTTAAATTTACAGATATTAATTTAATCCATTGTTAATTTAAAACTATTGATCAGTGCAGCTTTAAGTAAACAACCTTGTGTGTTATGTCCACCACTGCATCACCTTTAAATGCTGACACCCATAAATCTCTTTGACATTCACTGAAAAGAATAGCATGGATTTTAACTGTTTGTACTTGTGCTTCTCCACGTGTCTAGCTTTGTGGAATTTTTCTTTGATCCAATTACCTCATTTACCTATAAATATAGGCGGTCAGTATTAACGTAGGTATGTCCTAAAAGGACTAAAACATGGCAGCTGTTATACGCTGGGATGTTGATGTTACCCGCAGAACCTCGATTGTTATACTCCAGCTTACATTACAGTGTAATATTGATGAATTCAAATAACACATGTGCAATGAAGCCTCTAAAAATGAGGTCAAAATGATTATAACAGTGCCACAATGGACTTGTGTGTAGCAGTACAGTAAGCGTGTGTAAGTGCATAGGTGTGTATGTGCGTGTTTGCCATTGTGTTGGTTCTTGTGTTTCTCTCCTTGAGGGACTGGGAATTGCCATTACACCCCACTGCGTGAAGGGAAGGAGAGAGACAAAGAGGGAGAGAAAAGGGAGGAATGTGTGTGTGGGATGGTTTTGCTTACAAAGGAATACCATTCAGCTGAGACACTCGCCTGAATGAGGCGAGCTGAGACGTACAATCCAATCGATAAATGGATAGGAGCATCCCAGCCGAGCTCAGCAGAAAAAAGAGGGGCAAGCAGGAACAAAAACCAAGGGGTGCAAAAAGTGACCCCCATCCTGTTCTCCTTCTTCTACCACTTATTACTCTGAATTCATTCCCCGATTCTACCCCCCTAAGTAAAAACACCACCCATCCTGTCACACACACACACATACACCCCTCCTCTCTGTGTCTCTATCCCTCCTTCTCTGCCGCAGACTAGAGCGCAGTCAGCTACTACAGGGACTGCAGTGTTACGCTATAGCACAAGCAGAGAGTTTGGAGGTGGAGGGGGGTGGGGGTGGGGGGATGGGTAGCGATAATAAGCAATCCAGCACTTAGCTCTGAAATCGTGGTAATAAAGCAGCACGAGCTGTCAGTGGTGATGACGGAAAAAAGGAAAGGGGGGTGAGTGCACAGACTGTAGAGACAGAAAGGACAAGAGGAAAAAAGAAAGATGGAAAGCAATGGAAAACATGCTCCCTTTGCAAAGACATTACATATACTTGATGCTTGAATTAAATGCGTGATCCAGTAGCTGAGACACTGACAGGGACGATCTTGTCCAAACTGAAAGAGAGCCTGACCCCAGCCCACCTGAGAACTGCTGCTGCACTGGCTGTCCCCTTCCACCCCTTCCAACCTATCTTTATGTCACTGCATTGGCACCAAAACAATTGACTGCAACATTTTCAAAGTCACCTCAGCTGTCACACTGATGCTGCAGCAACCCCCCCACACCCTGACACCACCTTGATGTTCAATGTATATTTTTTTACTGTCACCCCACCCCCCACCCCCCACCCCCCTTTGGTTCTTCCATCACTTACTTCTCTGCCATTTAATTTTCTGACCTGTCCAGTTTTATGCATGAAAAAATTGCACAAGGCGAGATCTGCTGAACAGCCATCCTTATAGGTTCAACTCACCTGCAGCAAAGCAGGGCATCCAAAACACCACAGATAAACTTGCTATTTATTTATTCACTATCATTTGGTAAACTGTATATCAGAGGTCCTTGTGAAGAGCAGACATGTCTCGCCTAAGAGACCCACTAGAAACTACCAGTATCCCTAGTTGCACATTTGTGACTCCACCTGTGCATAACAAGTACTTGTGCTAAGATACATCCAAGTCCTTTAGCTTGCTATGAACATCTGCAAGTCAGTTATGGTTCTTCACTCTTGTTCCTTTTTCCTGCAGACTTTGCTCATGGCTTCAGGATTCTCAACCAGCATTAAATTAGTGCAAAATACATACAAGAATCAACAGAATATCACAAAATCTGCTGCTGAGGGGCCTGTAGGCTGCATGAAGATGCTCCACTTCAAATGCTCCACAGGGCATCTGATACACAGTATCTCTGTATTACCTGGCTCACAAGACCTATTTCAATTGTATTTTTCAATTTTGCATCTCAGGGCTGGCCAACCCTATCACTAAGCTGTCAAGAACTTATATACTGGTTAATTATGCAAAACCCTGGAATATGTAAATATTAAAATGATCTTTTCTATTATATCTATACATGGCAACTACAGTATGCTAATAGAGAAAGATCATGGTTACACTAAGATTCAGATTCTTTCACAGCACACAAACTACAGTCCCCTGCATTAAAGTCAGACATGCTACACACACAACCCCACTCTTACTTTGCCACTTGCTAAATAAAGGGCAAGCTACTTCCTGCAATACCTTGGCACTGTGAGGTGCAGAATTGTCCTATACGGACATAATGTCCACGGATACTGGGCTGGAACATTCTTCTCCTCTGTATTTAGAGTTTTACATTTACATGGTTACAATCCCACCTTACCTACAGAAATTGGATCAACCATCAGCTTGCTCGACTTAGCTCCACATGATTTCTGTTGTGCACCTGTCAACTCCACTGAGAATTTTGCAATTTATAGTTACCCATAATACCGTTCTCTACACATATACACCTCAGACAAACTAATCATAGATCTATTCACACACTTGCTGGAGTCTATTTTCTTCTGATGTATGCATGCAGCCATTCTGATTTTGTACTGGACTGTAAGTGCTTTCACAATGCAGCCAAACTGTTCAAGCGTGACCCTGATGCAGGACTCCTGCTGCCTTTAACTTGCTGCTTTCACTATGCTTCCAGTGTAGACAAGGTCCAGGGTTGGTGCCAGGATTGTCTAAAAGGTGCAGACTGTCCATGTGTGCTGTCTGCTTGGCTACACATTTTTAGCCTCTGTAGCTATTAGCTGGAAGGACCCTTTTCTGGGCAGCAGAGATCTTCAAATGGCCATCTCTTTAATATTTGTATGTAGTACATGCATTAGTTCATTAGTTTTCATCTCCATTGCAGACCTGCCTCTGGACAGGGGGACAATCAACCAAGTTTGAAATGCGCATCCACAAGTCACATTGTTGAGATTTTGGAGTTGTGTGTGTAAGCTCCTCTGCATTACCCATAAAATATCTCCACATAGGTTTACAGGGACATTTGCATGCATCTCTGGAAAGGAACAACTGAAGTTTCAGATGGTGAAATTACAGGGATTTGTATGGTTATACAGAGGAAGAAACATCACATCATATATATGATTTTAGTGATCTCATTATATCTGCATACATTTGTGCATTTGCCTGTGTATATTCATTTCTCCCTAAAGTACTTGTGTACACATCTGACTATATGTGCTTGTGTGTCATCTCAGTTTGTTTGTGTGTGTGTGTGTGTGTGTGTGTGTCTTCATCCTTTAAGACACAAAGAGTGACTGAGTCAATATACTGTCTCTGTCCATATAGCAGCGTCCACAGAAAATACACCTCAACACACAATGATCCAGGTCAGCACTGGCCTCTGGTTTTGCAAATGGCCACAGATTTTTAGAGACAATTAAGCAGAGCAAGGCAGTGGGAGATGCGGGTGAGAGGTTGAGGACTGACCATGCAGGGACAGGGAAGGAAAAAAAATAGTTTACATGTAAAATGAGAGAAATGGAGCAAGAGGGGAAAAGAATAAGGATAAAGATAGAAAATTTAAGGAGGAAGGTGGGTAAGCAGAGGGAGACTGAATCACTGACTGGAAATATAAGGAGGAAATTGAAATCCTGGTGACCGTATTCATTCTTTGAGCAACGGCGATTAATACACAAAATAATGAATTCTTCCTATATAAAGAAAAGAAAATAATAGCGGTAATTATGTATATTATGAGGTTTTTGTTTTTTGTTGTTGTAAAGAAGCACAGATGATTTCCAACCAGGCACATATATGGTATTTGTAACTCTATAGCCAGAGAGAACACTGCACATTTCTGCCTGGCTTCAATGATGAACATTTTTCAATGTCTAATTCCAAAGTTTAAACAATTCTCGCTCTCTACAATATCTGTGCCTGGAAACTACAGTGTGGTTAAGATTAAGATAGTTCACGTTTATACTATTTAAAGAAAGAACTTAAAGAGGAACTTTTTTTGCACTGAATAAATACATGAGTACATAGATTCTTGTTAGTATTATATTAATACAGTTGATTTTTCTAGCATAAACTATTGGCTGCTCCAAAAATATGTGAGAAATGAGAGAAATTACCAAGACTCTATTCCCTTCACTGAACCCCCAACTATGAAGGGTGAAGTGGATGGAGTGGCCTTTTACAGATGGAATATAATCACAGTTGTCAGGGAAGGTAATACCATAATATTTTTCATTGTGAAAATTTAAAATGAACGTCTCCATCATTAGCAGACTGGACCAGGAGGTCCCAGGCCTCCTGGACCAAGAGGTCCTCCACCTCATATGATCCTAAGAGTGGTCACTATCCATGCTATCTTTTATGTATTAATTTACTATTAGCAGTAGTACTAAATCAAGATTAAATTTAATTTGCCAGTATTGGTTTCATGTCAGCATCCTTCACATATAGCAGACGCTTGCAACACTGGCGTGGACACACACACACATTGATCAACTGACTGTCAACTGTTTGTTGTGTGTAGGTGCCACGCTGTGATGAAACAGAGGGGAGATTGAAAGGCAAACATATAGAACACATCACTTAGTTTGGTATCTTAGTTGCTGCTGCTGTTCATTGCTGTAGTAAGACCTTTGAGCCCAACAGGTAAGTGAAGGGACAGTCAACAAGTGAGAGAGAGAGAGAGCTAAAGAGAAAGAGAGAACTATAAACTATAAACAGTTGTATCTATGTGCTGCCCCCTGCTGATTCTCGCATGGGGCGCACATTTAACATAGCCATAAAATGTATATGTCATCCTACTGTGGCCAAGTTCACTCTGAGAAAGACTGAGAGAGGTAATGAGTTGGGTTCGCAATTTCATAGGAACAATCTGTCACAATCATATCTATAGATATGATCGCCCAGCCCTATTATGTCTGGCATTTGTTTGTAATTTGTGACGTGCAGACGTCTCATGTAAATGTAATCTTAGGGGTACTAGGCTCTGGAAAGACAAAACCTTTGCACTTAGTGTTTTAGCTTAATTAGATCTGGACATTCCTCAAAACAACCTTTCCTCATGTTGCAGACGAGATACTGCTACATGCTCTTTGAGCTGAAAGAACGGTGCCCTCTTCTTTTTTCAGCAATAAAGAATTCTGTGCTGCATATGTGCCATAAAGTAGTGTAGAATATTTCAAACCAAATTCAAAGCAGTGGCACACTGGACACAGTATAGAATCTATCAATAACATTTAGATTCGCTAATCTGAAACTAAAATCTAAGAGTGAGGTTGCTGCTGCTGCTGCTGCTGCTGCTGCTACCGGATTTTATTCATGTTTCATCTGTTGTATATTTGATAAGAAAGAAACTGGATGAATTGATGCAGGACCATGTGCTACCCTTTGGAATTTCATGTTCACTGAACTGGTAATTAAGTATCACCTTTGAGTCAATATGGACTGATCCAGGAGAACTGGACCCCAAATTTGGGTAATTTAGGGTTAAAATGAATCATTATTTTGCTGGAGAAATCATTTGGAACACACATGGAGACAGACGCAGAAACAGAGGGGGAGAAGGACGAACTGATGCACACTGACAAATTGACGTAGAGGCAAAATCTTCACAGGACGACATCAGTGCGAGAGATTTAAGGGGGGGGGGGGAGAGACCGCGGAGAGGAACAACGTGATGAGAAATGCATTTGCATGTGGGCTATTTTTGTCCACTTCTTGAAATAACTGCAGTGGCGACCTTCCACTTACCCAGAGCAGTTTAAGGAATAACTTTACGCGCAACTATGCGCAGTGGCCAAAACAGTGCCCAACGTGGCTGTGCTAGCTGGTGGATAACAGAAAAGTAAAGACAAAGCTAAAGACAGAAATATTTAGACATTTAGCTTGTGGAATAGAAATGACTAGACACCTGTCTGGCAACTCACCCGAGCGTATTTGGAGGAGTAAGGGTCCTCGAACAGCGCCCACATCTTAGGCTGCCACACCTCCCACCACGTCGCTCTGCGGCCGTCTTCCTGCATGCACAGGCGCTTCAGGTCGCCGTCCGCCCCGCCGGTGAGCGCCGGATCATCCTCGGGTGCGTCCGGCTCGGGGGTCTCGAAGCTGTCCAGGGCTTCCTCGGCGTCGCGGTGCTGCCGGTAGTTCATCCAGCAGCATGCCTCCACGTCCGTCTCATCGATGCCCCAGAAGGCGAGCTCCTCCTCGAAGAGCGGCCCACATACATCATTGGGGCAGTGGAGCTTACCGGTGCGGTAGTAGTTGAGGATGAAGGCGAAGGTGGCCGGATGGCGGTCAAAAAAGAATTCGTCGGACTTCGGGTCGTAGTCGAAGTTGCTGTAGGCGTCGGGTTCAGTCAGCCAAGACAAGCGTGTCCCCGGCAGTGTTTTTAGGGTGCTCCGGTAGGTCTCGTGTCGGATCCCGCCGCAGTTGATCACGATCTTCTCGCTATCTGACGCCGAGCAAGTCATGGCTGCGCTGGAGCATGCTTTGGTCGGTGCGCCCGACTGCTGCTACTGATGCGGCTACTGCACTTCTCCATTCACTACCGGTCCCCGCTTTGTACTGTTACACCGTCCCGGTAAGGAGTCACAGGACCAACTGAGAGGAGGAGAGGAGAGGAAGGAGGGGTCTGCTTCTGTGTGTGTGCGTGTGTGTGTGTGTGTGTGTGTGTGTGTGTGTGTGTGTGTGTGTGTGTGTGTGTGTGTGTGTGTGTGTGTGTGTGTGTGTTGGGGGGGGGGGGTTCTGAAAGTGTGCCTATGTCATAGAGAGAGAGAATATGTGGGATGCGGATTTTATGAATCAATAGATTTGCCCACTAAATGACTGACTGCCTGATTGACTGACGGACTGAATCCACATTAGGCTACTGAATCCTGACGTTATTAAGCTGAAAAACTGCCATTTCTGCTGAGCAGATCCTCTCTGCTACTTTTGATTTTGCTGCATCCTCAACTGCAAAGAAATAAGATTTACGGAGCTCAGAAGCAGAGAGGGAGATACACTGCTTTTTCACTGCAAATGCTCAGTGAAGAGACAACAGCAAACTACATGGCCTAAAGCATGGAAACCTGCATGACACACATATATGTCTCCATTGGAGAGGTGGGGAATAAAATATTAATTGTGCTACTTAGTAATTTAACTCACCACTGCAGAGAGAATTTAAATTACAGCATGAGCAGCAAAGTTCATGAAAAACATCAGGTAAATGCAGCTGAAATTATTTCCAGGGTGAGGGTGAAAAATTACCCTCTACATACTCTGCACAGAATTTAAATCACTAACCAGCTCATGTAATGTTAAAATCATCTCCCCTGGAAAAATAAATCCAGTCTGACCAGGGATTTAGACTGTAGCATTAAAATTTCTCTTAATTGGAAATGAGGGGCCCAAACCAGGAAAAACAGAATTAAAGTACACAAAAGTATGTGCATAATAATGTAATAAGCCTAAACTTTTTAAAGTCTTTCAGGTAATGTTGCCACTACCTTTGTTAACCTGGTATGGAAATATACAAGCCTTTATTGATGATACAAATATTTCAAACTAGTGGACACCATAAAGAAGAAAATCCCTGCAGAGGACACAGGCAGGCAATCAACAACCCAGCAACACATTACCAGTGAGTAAGGCAAATCTTGGCAACCACCATTTAAGAGTAATTTAGCATACTGTCAAAAGAACACTCCACACTTTTCACTATTCAAACTCAGTATGTAAATGCACAGCAATCAATTAGGACCATTCCAAACTGCAGGCGGGTCAGAACCCTTTCTACTAATAGAAAAGGGCTGCCTTGGCCACTAGCATTATTTCCCAATGAGTCCTAAATAGTGTCCAATTAACTAATTATTCAGTTTTATTTAAAAACAAATAATAAATTGAGTAGGAGAAAAACTATTAACAGGACATTATATAAACATTAATCATGATGTTTTTAAATTAAAATGATCTTGCAACAAGGCAGGACCAATGGCTCAAACTGTGTCAATTGAAATAGTCATTTTGTAGCGTGATGCTCAGAAAAATGTGTTGATCACTTTTCAAGATTTTTCTTAAAATGAGATTCTGAATGGAAAAAAGTAAAGAAATCCTCCTTTATGAACGCTATAATGATTTTATCTAGTTTTTTATCAAAATTGTTTTAGAATCTTGTGGAGGATGTAGTGTGTGGAGCTGTTGATATGTATTAATTATACAGAGAGGTATGTCTTATTTAGCCTACTTTTAGTGATATAAATGGGGTGGACAAAATAATAGAAAAACCTGGAGGTCAAGGGGAGTGTCCTTATGTAGCAGTAGTTTTGCGTTGGCATATCAAATTCAAATATCGGTCTCCTTAATAATCGGTATCAGAATCTGTCCTGAAAAATCAATATCGATCAACTACTAATTATTATCCAAGTCATTTGGATACAACGAGGACAGTGCATTGGCCAGTGTCATCACAGTCCATGTCAAATAATTTTAATTTTAATGTTTCAATTTGGAATTTTTTACTCCCAGTGAGAACGTCTTCATTGACCACAGTTTCATCATCAAAGGCTCTGCTTTCACTCACATGGTGAGTCTTGTACTAGTAGGTCTGTGTCACACGCTTGACCGCAGGGGCAGATCAAAGTCAGCAAATTGGCCTTGTAGTGATGCAATATAAGTATGCAGCGATTCCAAAAGGCAAACAGTCCAAGTCCCTCTTTTGCTTGTATAGCACAATGCTCTGCTTGTGCAGCACAATGTCCCAGAAGTTCATCATTCCCCGGAAAGGAAGCCCCCTTTCACTCAAAAATTTAACAACCGCAACGACACACCTCAGTACACCCTTCTAGTAATTAACTTTTGTCTCAATCTGTCTCCCAAGAGAAGCGTCCACAGTGCCCAGATGTTTAGTGCGATGCATAAGTGAAAGCATGAGCTTTCTGTGCTCAACACTCATGTTGTGTTCTGTTATTCTTTTAGGATGTTTCCAGTCACTAAACCTCGCAAAACATGTGTTGCAATGTGCTGATGAAACTTTACAGGCTCTGGTGGATGGTGAATATATAATCCATTCCCATGGTACAGTTTCACTATTGTAAAGGTGTCTGGCCAGTGCATCGTTAGAGAGAGAGCATGTCTTGCTATCAGTCTTGTTCCCCTTCCATGATGCTGGGTACTTGGTGGCCTGATTCTGAAAGGCTGAAACCCCTTTCATCAGAAATTTGCTCCCAGATGCTGTAATCGACCCCCATAATGCAGGGTCTTCACCAATGAAGGGACCTGCTGCTGCAAATGAGCTTGAAGTGTCATTACCACCAGTCACCAGTCTGAATCAGACAAGCATAGCCAATATTTGTACAGTCTCATATTGTTACT
Organism: Seriola aureovittata; assembly: GCF_021018895.1. NCBI lineage: Eukaryota > Metazoa > Chordata > Actinopteri > Carangiformes > Carangidae > Seriola > Seriola aureovittata. Next base: position 264,675 of record NC_079380.1, on the reverse strand, counting down.
ATTAATCTGGATCTCTGATTAGTAATTAACTTAATAACTATAACCAAAATTACCATATCAACACTATGTAAAGGTTGATCAAAGTTCTACTGATGGAGGTTGGCAATATTCACACTTCTTCAACATTAAACACACCAGTAGTTATACTTGTAGGTGTAATGTGTAAGATCTGGCCAGAGCTTGCCAGAATTTTAGTTTGAAATGTTCAAAAAATGAACTATCACCATCAATAGTATGTGAAGGAGCCACAGTGATGATGCCCCGACCAAAACCTCCATCTATATATATTATTTCAGAGATATCTACTGAAATGAGAATGCTAACCAACTAGCTGCATCCTGGGCTGTGTTGTAATACAACTTTATGACACTAGATTCTGTGTGAGTTAGTGTAGCGTCTAGTCTGCCCTCAGTCCCATGAAAAAGAAGAGCTTCCTCCAGAGCTTGAAGTTACGCTACAGCTCCTGACAAGAAAAAAAAAAAAACTCCCAACTAACATCACAGAAATGAGAAATGGCTCAAGCGGCTAGAAAGCAATCTTTATCTCCTGCTGAGTGTTTCCGCCGCTGGAGACAGCTCCGGGTGAGTTTGATGCCGAGCTGCAACTTTTCTTTTAGACTGGTGAGTAACATTTAATGTTGGTCTGTAGCAAAAAAGTATCATGACTGCAAATTACAAACCGTACTGATAAACACTTGAAGTGGCATAAATATATGATTGATGATGTCGACTGGCGTTTTAGCGATTTATTAGAGTTTAGCCTGTTCCTGCGGCTGTTGTCCAGCTAGATGCATCAGTAACGTTTCTTTTCCGAATAAGACAAAGAGACTGCTTGATCCAGAGCCAGTGGGTTCAGGATCCACTGCCTAATACCGTATTTATTTTAGAATATCCATATATATCCTTACTATTTATTATACACACACAATAGACCTAACATGTTTGGGTTAACCCCAGTCCTCCAGTACAGTCATCCCAAGTGATGGACCAGCACCTGCCTTTTCCTTCGTCTGGCTTCATCAACCATCAACAACAACATAACAGTAACCTTGGAGTATTATTCCTGCACAGAACAGATATTGTCTATACTGTGATCTTTTGCACATCCTACTCAGCAGGGGTTTTGTCTACATTTCTGAACAGAGATTTTTTCATAGTTTTATTTTTTAATACGTGTATCTATGTATATTTATCTTTTTGACTGTTGTAGTATTTTACCTTTTTATTGTTATTTCCTGTTAATATATGTATTGTATACTCCACCAAACACCAAGCCAAATATCTTGTAAGTAAAAACCTACCTGGCAATAAACCTTATTTCTGCCTTTGTGATGATGTCATCATCCCTTCCTCATACTGCTACAGCCTGACACCAATGTGTCATGCAGTATCCCCTTGCCTTCATATTTTTATAGGTAAATAAAAACATACTGTTTATATTACTCATGATTTGTTTCAGTGCTATCAACAATCTTCACTATCAACAATAAATCGTGAAATTCTGCCCCCCGATGGAGGTGGATGAAGTAGCACGATATTACACATTACACCTTTAAAGATATATATTTACAATGTAACAAAGTAAATCACACAGTGTCTAAATATATTATAAGTATATACTGGTGTGTGTGTGTGTGTGTGTGTGTGTGTGTGTGTGTGTGTGTGTGTGTGTGTGCGCGCGCCTGTGTGTGGGGGGGTATGTCTGTGGGAACAAAAAAGGCAAAATGGCTGATTCAAAATGGTCGCTATGACCACATGGCCTTAAAAGTGAAGACTACCACAAGATGGTGGTAAACAAAGAAACTACTCAAAATGGCCACTGAGCCCATGGTGTGTGGGGGAGGGAGAGGGTGAGTTTCTTCGTTAGCCTAGTTCATGTAGTCTAAAGGTGCCAAGTTAGAAGGAGTAGGTTAGCTGCCTGCACACCCTAGAACTGAGACATGCTACAGATGTACATGTGTGTGAACATACATGTAACAAATTAACAGTGTGACTAACCACAACCTAAGCAGACATTACAACAAACATGTACATTGACATAGGTTAAGAGTCATGTGCTTAGCCATACTGTGCTATGCTGTGCTAGGTTGAATTAGTCTCAGTCAACATCACCCAGTCCTTTGAATAAAGAGAAAGGTCCTTTCCAGTGTTCTTGTAAAGTCCAGTGAGTTCGTGTTGCTTCCTGATGAGTGAAGTCCTGTTTGGCCGCTGATTTCTTCTTTGTTCTTCTTACAGAGTTAGCTGTTCCACGCTCCCTTTACTGTGAATTACCTGACTTCACTGCAGTACAAGTGGACAGAGACACCAGAGCAAGTCAAAAGAATAAAGGTGGAGGACTGGTTCTGCTTGTAGATAGTATAGAATAGATGGTGCAACCCCGGTCATATCACAATGAAGGAGAAGATCTCACATCGTCGCCATTGTTGTTTCATTCAACCACAAGCGGAGCCTGTAGTGGAATCTGACGTCATTCACAAGACTGTTGCTGGAATACAGACCCTGCACCCTGATGCATTCATTGCGATATCAGGGGATTTTAACAATGTCACTCTCACCTCTTACCCGACTGGCTTCACTCAGTATGCTGATATCCCACAAGGAAAAATAAGACACTTGATCTGTTGCAAACGTCAAGGAGGTTTACACTGCTTCAGCTCTACCACCACTTTGCAGATCAGATCATAATCTGGTTTTTCTTCAGCCTTTCTGTTTTGATTGTATAGATTGGAATGTACTGTTGGAGTCACAGGAAAATGATAACAGCAAGGACACTGACCTTGATAGAATGGTTGAATATATCACTGTTCTGTATGGACAGTGTAATACCAGCAAGGACTGTACACTGCTTTCTAAACAACAAACCCTGCATCACCAGTAACATCAAAACCCTCCTCAACCAGAAAAAGGAGGCCTTCAGGGATGGAGACAGGGAGAAGCTCAGGTGAGTGCAACATGAGCTGAAGAGGAGATTAAAGCGGGGGATCCTTGTCTCCCCTGCCATCAGGCATGTAACACCACAGCCAAAGGAAGTGGACTAATTGAAACTGCTCTGTTTATTACGACCCAAGTACTGAACGGTGTGAGGACCCCATTGAAAGTGTACTCTTTATTATTCTCTTTCTTCATAAAAGTAAATTGCCTTTTTGAGGGCCTAAACATGCTCAAAAGCCTCTTAGGACAGGTGTGTCAAACTCAATCACAGAGGGGGCCAAAATTAAGAACTGGGTCCAAGTTGAGGGCCAAATGGGGTCAATATTTACAGATTAAATTTACTATGAGTTTTCTTAATTACATGAAAGAAAATGCAAGAATATTTTCCATAGACATATAATTATCCATTTTCGAATCTAAAACGCCCCACACCAGAATTCCATCACAGTGCCGGAGAACTTTAGGCCACGTGAACGGATACTCCCACCTGTCTTGAAATCTCCTGTTTTCAGAGTCCACCTATCATTTGGCCATTTCTTTTGGGGGCTATCTTATATTTGACTCAAATTATACAATTTTACTGGCCCACAGGCCTTGAGTTTGACATCTATGTCCTAGGGAACTTGATCAGATCGACATCATATTTGGTCAGTCTCATCTAAAGACCTTTGTGATGCTAAATTGCAAAGCTTTTAAGTTTCTGTTGATCAGCCTGCCCGTGGTGGCGTGTTAATTCATTATAACTCCAACACATTGTCCAAAATTCCCCAAACTTTAAAAGTTTCATAAGAGTACCAGCCTGAAGGCATCTTTATGTCAAAATTCTGTTATAGTCATAGCGCCACCTTATGGTGACAGGAAATGTCCTGTTTTACAATTGGATGTACTCCTACTAGAGGCTTGACCACACCCACCTAAATCTTAGGTAGGAAATGCTTAAGAACATGATGATGCTTTATAATGAAAACTGTTAAACTTTTTTGCCTGACCGTTACGATGTTTAGTCATGAAACGGGAAGTTGTTAAAACTCCAGCACATCTTGTACAAACTTCATATGTTTGATAAAAATCCAAGCCTGAAGCCATGTACATGGGTCTTGAGATAGGGAGTGGCAAAATGGCTCACGGACGCCCCCTTTAAAATTTCAATGAAGTAGCCCCGCATAGCCCTGTGTCACCTAAATGTATGAAAATTGGTAGACATTTGTAACAAATGGATATCTACAAAAAAGCCTTTGGAGCCATATCCTAAACCCAACCCAAGGTCTGCCATTTTGAATTTAGTGTGCAATTTTGGTGCTTTTTTCCTCATTTCCAGGTGTCATACTTTAACAAACTCCTCCTAGAGAATTAATCGGCTGTACATCATATTTGGTCAGTGTAATCTCAAGACCTTTGCAGTCCTAAAGTCCAAATGTTTTCGTTGGAGGACCTGCCGGTGGTGACATGGTGAATTCGATGATTCGCCATGAAAGAGGAGGTTGCTGTAACTCCAACACATATTGTCGAAATGGGGTCGCTGCAATGCATGGCTGCTTTAAACGGCCTACTGCGAGCCCCCAACCCTAGAGGTACACAGGAGTGCGAGGGCTCGCTCAACGATGCTTGCAGCTGTAATTTAATTATTTTTGTTTATTATTTATTATCAACTATTATTATTATTATTATTATTATTATTACTAATGAGCTATTGGACACATGAATTTCCCCTAGGGGATAAATAAAGTATCCATCTATCTATCTATCTCTGCTGTGGCTGGTTGCTTTGAAAATCAGCTGGCAGACTATGTGTCGTAGCCACTGAAATGAACTTGTCAACTCGCCTCGCTGTTGTTGAAAAGAGTGAGAGAGGGTGCTGTTGCCTCAGGTAGCAGTGCTGACTTTGGCTGGGAGCCTTATTGCTCCTTGAAGAAGTCCAGAGAGAAGAGCTGCTGCTCCTGAGCAAGCCAAGAAGAGAAGAGATGTTGTTCCTGGGGATCCCACGGGAAGAAGAGAAATAACAAAGAAGGGCATCTGGTTTTGTCTGGTGACACCCTGGGTGGTCACATGTCACACACCAGTCAGTAAGGTCCTCAGGAGAGGGTCATCCCCAGGTGTGAATAGTGTGGAATTGTGGGGAAGTGAGTTTGTCTGTGGAACAAAAGAACAAGTGATCTGCACCATCTTGAATGTAGTGAGCCCCAACATTCCCTTGCTCTGACGGTCGCTGTCATCCTCATCTTTGTCTGCTTCTTCTCCAGTAGCTACCTGAGGTCATCTTAGCTAGTTGAGAGCAACACATCTACACTATCATCCCTATCATCTAGCTTGACATCCTCTGTCGGAATCCATGTAGCTGTTAAAACCAACTTATAGCTTTCTGGAAAAGCTACTGATACCTGATGCCACACTAGGCTTTTGATTACTGCTGCCATTCATTTTTTACTAGTTGTAATAATCTTTCCCATACACTTGCTGATACAACCTAACAGTTATCAGGTGCGGCCCACCCATATGGGCAGAGATTCATCCACCTGAAAACATAGAATTTAAAAATCAGTTGTTGTTTGTTAACTAACTCTGTAGTGCAGAGGACGTCTCTGCTAATGTCACAGAAACTCCACAGCTACTCACATTTTTTCATTGTAAGGTGTTTATTTTGATTGCCAAATGGTAGATTCGGCCAAGGCTGAGTGTGAGCTGCAGCCCTGAAACAATTTTAAAAACACACAATCACCATCAGAAGCATCTAACACAGAGGCTCTGATGGGGCTCTTTGGTGTCTCATCCCCAGGTCTGCACGGTGGCTAACAGCTCACACTTTTCATCTTAGTCACCAGCAACCAGTTTGAAGCTTTTGCAAAACAACAGAACAACACACATAAAGATATGACTAGCTCAGATAGATTCTCCACAATTCAACCACTCAGTTCATTTTCCAGGTCCCCTGAATACAAAAGTATAATTCATTCGGATTTCCCATCATTGTAAACTAGCAAGATGGAGAAACATTCCCCTACCTTTGAAGAGGTTGTGAAATCTGATTGTCTATCATCTATTCTTCATTATTCCTGAAGTCCGTAAGGTTCCAGTCAAAAGAACCAAAAGTGTTTTTCATTAAAATATTCCAGGTTGTGAGAATTGTCATGTGAGGTCCATTGCCAACTGTTGGACAACTTCTTCTTCTTCTTCTTCTTCTTCTTCTTCTTCTTCTTCACTTATTTCAACATGAAAACTAATTTTTCAAGTTCTGGATTCTTGTTTTTGTCCTATCACTTGTGTCATCTGTGCTGTGACTTGTGTGTTGCTAAGTAATTGAAGTAGCTGATCTGCTAGCTTAAACCCCTGGGCAGAAAAAGGTCGACCCTGTGAGATACCTCGCCTTGAGCTTTCAGGAAGGCCTGGGGCTGTGATTTTTTCCACCCACTATGAATCAAAACGTGATTTGTTAATTCACCCGCCACATTCTGAACAAAAAAATGTAGCTATGGGGACTTCAGGCCTTCAGTCTTAACCAATGAGTGAGCCAGCTAACATTTCCTCATACTAAGCAACAAAAAAAAATCTGATTGTATAACTATTATTTTCATGGTTTAGGGACAGTAACTCCAGCTAAAGCCAAAATTAGAATTGAAAGAGAGTAATTATTTTATTTTTTTTAAAGAGTTGAAATAGAACATTGAATATGTTGACACATCTGGCCATCCCTGAAGGTGTAGAAGGCCCCAAGGGTTCCCGACTGGTGAAAGATTTCAAAAGAAATTAAATGCTAGTGCCAGTGCCTCAACACTGTATTTAAGGTTCGGTATGGCGTCCTGAATGAAAATGAGTCTCCTTTACTAAAGCTCTCATTTGTCCTCTCTCTCTCTTTTCTATCTCTCTCTCTCTCTGTCTGTCTGCTGCATCACTCCCTTTCTCCACACTGTCTTTCAATCTACTAAAACACTTGGCTCAATTAGAGCAAAGCAGGAGGGATATGATAGAGTGTTTCACGCCCACCGCACATTCTCTCTCTCTCTTTTCCTTTCCAAGATTGTCCCTCCACCACCAGCAACGGAGAAAGAGGGAGAGAGAGAAGGACGGGGGGGGGGGAGCAGAACGAGTATTGCTGAGCTCCACAAAATGGGGAGAAAAGACTGCAGACCATCAGATCATTAGTGCTCTCCCATTTCCTCTCTCTCCCTCTTTTTCTCTCAGTGTATTCTCTCCATTTCTTTCTCCACTTCTCCTTATCATCTCCATCGCTTGTCCTCCCTCTCTCTCTCTAGTGCAGAGCTAATGTGCTGTGTTGGTCTATTGAGAACAGTCTGCAGCACTGTGCTCTGCCGTATAGGGTCCACTCTGACGTCACAGGAACAAGTGCACACACACATACACACACACGGACACACATCCATCCTCTAACTGCATTTGTGGGGACCCGTCATTGACATAATGTATTCCCTAGCCCTTTACCATCACGACTGAAACGCCTGACCTAACCCAACTTAAACCTAAATCTAGATGGACAATAATCAGGACAAAGACAAAAGACAAATATGTCCTCAGGGCAGCACTGCAGAGGTGAAGGGGAAGCAAAGCTACTGCATGAGGTAAATTTAATTTAAAAAAAAAATCATACTCCTCAGAGTTATAACTCAGTCAAATTGAACACACAGTCATGAAACACATACAGTATAATATCATTCAGTGTGGCTCACACTCATGGAGGACAACATTATCTCTGACGCCACTTAGAAATTATAGAAAAAAAGAGATTTCAGAACTTACGTGAGAATCATTAGGTTTTTAAGTATTCTTCAGTATCAAAGTAATGCAGTGGTAATTGTCTGTACCTCCATGGGTACATTGGAAACAGGTACTGCTGTAGTTCAGCAGTTTCAATAGCATGATTTGGCATAAATTTAAACAAAGATATACCACAAAAACAGGGATCAAAAGAGAATAACAGTGACTACCTGTAGCTGATAATAATACATTTAATGAGCTTTTAAAGGGGGTTTGTTCCCCTGATGGCTTTAATTTTCATCATATTGGTTCCGAAATAGGCCTATGTGTTTCCATAAGCATGTTTCCATCTACCAGATATATCTAATATCCTCCATTTTCTTACAAAAGTCAAATTTCACACTGAGATGTTAAAGGACCAGTGTTTTGGATTTAGGGGATGTATTAGCAAAAATGGAATACAATATTCACAATTATGTTTTCATTAGTGTGGGGGGCTATTGTTATTACATTATACAATAAGAATGCCCACACATATTATAGCATATCTGATCAGAGATTACTACATGTTGTATCATAATATTTTTCCAGTAATTTTCTGCAATATTACAACTATCCCCTTGAAACTGCATCCTGTCCTTTGCACTCATAACATTGTGCAGTACCAGTGTGCACACCTGTAGCTGTGTTTTCCATGCTCCCTCCTCCTAGCCCTGTCTCATCAGCATCACTGGGCTGACTCAGTTCTAAAACTGCCGAATAGCCAGCTAATACAAGCAAAGGGCTGTTGTTTTCACCTAGTTTTGTTTCTTGTCTCATCATTAACTCTCCTGTCATTTTAGATCCATCCATCTGTCAGAGGGCAGAAATGTGTTTGTTTTTCATTTTGGATTTGATTCTTGATTTCCTTATGGGCTGACTATTTTGAGTTATTTGTTTGTTGCATGATTTGTTTATTGCATGAGTTATTTCATTGATATTTTATTAATAGTGTTTTGTGTGTTCCTTATTGATGTGTGTTTCTTTTATGACATTTCTGCCACTGCGCCCCCTGGACTGAGACATTAGAAGTGGGTCAAATCAGCGTAAAGACAATTCACCTGGTTAATTGGACAGCTCGGCTCTCAGCCAATCAGAGGAGAGTAACTCCATAGACAATGGGTTGGCATAAGAGCAGGTAAACAGCGTTTTCTAGGAGTTAGTTGCATCGAGACATCAACAGACGCAGACACAGCGGAGGAGATCAGCCGCGGGGAACGGAAAGGGATAAAGGCCGAGCAGACCAGATCGTTCGACCCCAGCAGGAAGCCGTCAGTGCCGTGTGTGTAACAACTGCAGTGGAGGAGAGTAAAATCTCCTCCTTCGCGGTGAGTACGACAACGAACAGGCACTGTGAACGGCACGAACGGAGACCGTGTGTAATTTGTGGCAGAGAACAAGTTATCTGGCCGCTCTTCTCCCCCGCAGGGCCCGTGGAGGAAGAAAGCGGCGCGTCGGATGATCGGCCCAGGCGTGGCTACTCCTGTTCCCCCTACACCTCTCCCTGTGTTATATACATTGCTTTATTTTGTTTCATTTTAATCGTGGTTATTTGTGGTACACTATAATTGGTTATTCTGTTGCCTGGCTAGGCTAATTGTTGTTCCGGTTCCTAATTATTTATTAAAAGAAAAACTGTAACAGAACACCCACTGCATTTTAATGACCTTGCTCTTTTAACTTTGTAGCGATCCTTTTATCCGTTTTTAGTTATTTATTGAGAGGACCCTTACCTCTTTTAAAGCAAAGGGTGGCGTTGTCACTTTTATCTTAATTTATTACATTGTTGCATTTTATCTTTTTTTAAGTCAAGTCATAAAGGGCCACACATCCATCCATCCATTTTCTTCCGCTCATCCTCTAGTAGGGTCGCTGGAGCCTATCCCAGCATCTTTTCGGGCGAGAGGCGGGGTACACCCTGGACAGGTAAAGAAAGAACAAATAAATGAAAACAAGACAAGACATAATAGGGATGTCACGGTTATGAGGGGTTGTCAGGGTTTGAGGGGTAAGTAGGACCCAAAATGCAGCCAACACTTGGGAGACGGTGCAGACAGGTTTATTAAACTTAAAGCTTTCACACAACACTGGTGGAAAGAAACGATTACAATAACCAAAAGTAACTACTTACAAAAACTCAAAATCCAAACAGGCAAAAACTGGCAAACCAACTGAAAAGGAAACCGAAGAACGAGGGTTATACATGGAACAGCAGGCCAAAACATGAGACGACCCTTAAACAGAAACACTAACTCAGGCGGGAGGAGGGGTGCCGGAGGAGGGATCCAGGGGCCAGTGGACAGGAGGGAAGGCAACCAGGCCATGGAGAGAGCCTGGGACCACAGGGGCAGAGCAGGACAGCATCCTCTGATGCTCAGGGGCAAAACAGGGCAACTCAGGTGGACGGCTCGGAGGCCTTATGGACAGGCTGGGCAGTTCAGTGGGGCGACCCGGAGGTCAGGCAAATGGACGGAGCCGTTCTGGAGGCCGGCGGCAAAGACGGGGTCTCTCCGGAGGTCGAGCCGGAGGATGTCCTTGCCCCTTTGGAGGGTGACCAGGAGCCGACTGGGTACCAGAGTCAGGGACCACCGGAGGCGGCACAGAGTCAGAGACCACTGGAGGCAGCACAGAGTCAGGGGCCACCGGAGGCAGCACGGAGGCAGAGACCACCGGAGGCGGCGCCCCGGCAGGAGTCAACGACACCAAGAGCCACGTGGGCTGAGTCAGGGCAAGAATCAATGGGGGCGGCGCCCCGGCAGGAACCACGAGCAGAGGTGACGCCACGGGTGGAGCCAGGGGAGAAGGTGGTGACGTCACACCAGGAACCAGGAGAGGCGGTGACGTCACATCAGGAACCAGGAGAGGTGGTGACGTCACGCCAGGAACCAGGAGAGGCGGTGACATCACACCAGGAACCGTCGTCGATGCCGCTGGAGAACACGAAACAGCGGCCATTGACACCACAGGAGGGACAGGAACAGTCGTCGACGCCGCTGGAGAACATGGAGTAGGGGCCACCGACACCACCGGAGGGACAGGATTCAGCCAGACTGCCGACAGGAAACGAGGAGCAGGGATCGGCTGGACCGCCGACAGGAAACGAGGAGCAGGGATCGGCCGGACCACTGACTGGGAACCAGAGTCAGGAGTCAGCTGGGCCGCCGACAGGACACAAGGAGCAGGGGAGACTTTGTCCAGCCCATCCAATTCAGGAGCCAGGGAGGAATCGACCGGGACCACTAACGCTGAGACAGCTGATGCGCCAGCCAGGATGGTTGACCCGGGAATTGGGGCAGGAGCCGATGAAACTCTAACTGGAACCCCCGACGCCGGAACAGCTGATGCGTCAGCCAGGGTAGTTGGCAAGGGCTCCTGCCCACAGGGGAGTAGAGGCTCTGGACATTGGGGTAGCTGGGGCTTGGGCTGGAAGCTGGGGACCTTGGAGCTTGGGCTGGAAGCTGGGGACCTTGGAGCTTGGCCTGGGCCGGAAGCAAGGAATCTGGGGCTGGGGCCGAGGCCGAGCCTCCCCATGGCAATGGGAGCCATGATTACCTCGCCCCCTGTGCCCTCCACGAAACCCAGTGAAAACAGCCAGATGAGTTCCCTTGAAAGGGGACTCGTCAGGGTCGTCAAGGTCAGAGTCAGAAAGGGGATCAGCCAGCGTGCAAAGGGGCCTGAAGACCAACGAAGGTCCTTGCTGACAGGATTGAGGCACCCTCAAAAAAGCCATGAGGCTGGCGTAGGCCGCTGGGTCCATTTCCTTGGTCGGTTCGTTCTGTCACGGTTATGAGGGGTTGTCAGGGTTTGAGGGGTAAGTAGGACCCAAAATGCAGCCAACACTTGGGAGACGGTGCAGACAGGTTTAGTAAACTTAAAGCTTTCACACAACACTGATGGAAAGAAACGATTACAATAACCAAAAGTAAGCACGAGAGTTATACAAGGAACAGCAGGCCAAAACATGAGAAGCACAGGGGATGACAACAGGAGACATGAACAGACTAAGGACAAACCCAGTGCTCAACAGAGAGACAACAGATGAACCGACACAGTCAAAGGGGAGCACAAAGACTATATAAACAAGGGAGGCAAGGGTGATTGAACACAGGTGAAACACATTAGGGTAGGGCAGACAATCACCACACAGAAACAGGACCAAGACTGGAAGCAAAAACACTGAGATACACAAGGAAACCAATTACAAAATAAAACATAAAGTGAGAAAGTCCAAACAAAACTAACAAAAGGTGCCATGGCAAACCATGACAAGGGATGGCAGAGATTGTAGGAGATGAGGCAGCTAGAGGCCATAGGCCTCAATGAACAGGTGGGTTTTCAGCAGTGATGGAGGTGAGGTGCAAAAAGTCCAGGAGCTGTTAATCATCATCTCTGTTCAGGTGTGACACAATTAACATGTAGCAGACTCACAGTTTTAGGGAGTAGCTTTTCTGAAGTCTGTTCATGTTCTGCAGAACCAATTTGAAACGCAATGTTAGAATACGTTTTACACTGTAGTTTCAAAGTTTAACATTAGCTTACACACACCCACTTCAGCTACAATAAAATTACAAGTTACTTCTCATGTACGTGATAATTGCAGAACACGGACATGTGTACCTGGGGTACACCCCATGTTAGCTTCTAAGACTACTTTAATAGTTAGCTATAAAGTTTACCACAAATTGTGAAAGCTAATGGTGTTAGCAGCGTTTTCGCACGGTGCAGCCAGGAGCCTGTTGCGGTCATGTTGCCGGTGTAGGTGGGTGTGCTTAGTGTCCTCGGGGACACAAATCAGATCCACCCCTCACTCATCCCAGCTACACCCTCCAAATATCTAAATATCCAAATATAGTTTCTTCTGGCTCCAAAAAACCAAGATGGCGATGTCCATATAGCCAAACTCTTTAAAATGGCAGTTCATGGAATGTTGCCACTTGAGTAAAACAAACTTACTATGAACAGAAATCATAATGAGCTCAGTGGATGCATTAACCAAATCAATACATTGATAAAGTTAAACATTCCAGTAAGCTGTGCTATGTGTAGTGTGGCACATTCATTAAGGAACATCAAATACCCTTTACTTCAGCAGGCAACAGTATGACAGAAAAAACCTCAACTCATGAGCGGTACAGCAATGTGTACTCAATAGTCATCATCTTGACTTTTTCTATATACACAGTGTCCTAACCAGTGCCTGCTTCATGACAACGCCACCCAGTAGTAGTAACAATACATATGATGGAACACAACCTCTCCTCTCTCAGTAAACTTTTACATTCCCACAGAAAATAAGAGCGAGCAGAAAAAGCAAACCACAATAAGTAAAATCCAATAAGTTGTGTATCAAAGCAGGAGGAAACTTCACACATATTCATTGAGGCAGATGCGAAGGAGCAGGCTTAAACATGGCAAACAAAGACATCCTAGCAGCAAACAATTTAATATAGATGTTTCGGTCTTAGACCTTAATCAGGCAAATGGTTCTCTGACATCATGGAGCCATCTTAAACAGGAGTGGCTGAGTTAGAAGCCAATCCTCTCATCCCACATGAAGTGGAAGTAAAATTTAAAAAGTGAACAAATGAAAACATGCTTCATAAATATCCATATAAAAGTGTCCATACAAAAGTGTTCATCGTACATGCATCAGTTATCGACAGAACCCATCACAGAAATATGTTGTCCACAGGTTCCTGCATTAATAATAATAACTAGAAAAATTCCAGGAGAAATTTTGAATGTGCCTGCTGCTTGGTGCGTGTACTTTACTCCTCATGTTTTAATCTGTACAAAGGATGTTTCTTGCAGTTTCATTCATGTTGTAGAGACTTATCCAGACACTGACCTCAGTCACTGCAGGTGTTGTCATGCCCTCTGCCTCCTAGTCCTCTCCCTCTCTCTGTGCAGGTTGCTAATTACTGATGCCGGTCGGCTGTGCTGGAGTGCCCAGGTGTCGCTGATTGCTGTCTGCTGCCTCAGCCTACTTAAGGTCCCTGCGTCAGTCAGTCAGCGCTGGATTGTAGACTCAGCTACAGAGTTAGTTCCTTCTCTAGCTCCTGGAAAACGTATCCTAGTTGTTTCCATTTAGTCTGCCGTAAGACCCATTCTAACCTGTTTCTCTTCTGCCCAGGATCACCTGCACTCCCACCTGGCCTCCAGCTTCCAGATCCCCTGCCCGGCTCAGCTCACCTGCCTGCCACACTCCTCCAGCCATCATCCGCCTCATCATCTGTCCCTTCATCTGCCCCGCACCTTCCCTTGCAATAAAACTCCTTGTAACCGCCATCTGCCTCCTGTCTCTGCCTATTGAGTCCACCTACCTGGCCCGTAACAGGTGTCCCTCAAACAGCCTTTTGAAGCTGTCACGACTGGCCAAAAATAACCTCATACTGATGGTTTCAAACCCAAATTTGTCCCCACAACCACAGCAAGACATGTATACACATATATACATGCCTAACAGATGTTGATCTGTAATAAAGCTATCAACATTAAATCCCCATATAGACGATAACTTCTAAGATTGAACTTTAATGACCTACCTTAACTCTTACCTCTTTGAGACTCTTATTTTGAAAGTGTCTGTGCTTTGGTGTTTGGCAGTATAAATTACATAAGGTTTTGTACAACAGAGCTAATAATTCCCTCTTACCATGTTGAGACTTTTATTTTGAAGGTTAATCCAAATGATGGGAATGGTGTTTCTGTCAATATATATATATATGTGTGTGTGTGTGTGTAGCGGTAGAGCTGCCCAACAGAACCTCCAGTAAATTCTTAAAGACTCTTATTTTGAAGGTGAATATCAAAAAGGTAAGATGTGTCAGTGGGTTTGTGTGTATATTGTTGTGTGTGGCTGTAGAGCTGTCTACCATAGAGACTCCAAAAAGTTTGTTACCAGGTTGAGACACTTATACAGTTAAGTACTTATACAGCCAGACCTCACAATAATTGTTTTTTAACCAAAATTGTCCTCACAATTATAGAAAGGCACGCACGCACACACACGCAAAGAATCACACATCAATACACACACAAGTACATGCAAATACACCATGTTGATTTATCTTAGACATGCTCTCATATATGAGTTAAAAGGCTAAGAATTGATGAGTGTAATTAGCCAATCAGAATCAGCTTTGCACCTGCTGAGGCACTGATTGTCATTGGTGACTGTGGCCACCAGGGGGAGAAGGGAAACAAGCACACACAATCCCCTCTGTCTCCCTAGGCAGACAACTGCTTTTAAGATGAAACTTTTGTTTGAATATGGGATATCGGAGGGAAAACTACAAGTCCTATTGAAAAGATCACCTCAGCAAAATGCTAAAATGTTTGAAAAAGCAGCTCATAATAACTGAAGTACAGTGCAAACTTTTATGCCAAAATGAAAGGTGGTGAGATGGTTTGTGTGTCTGTCAATGTATGTGTACATGTGTACAAAAATGGGTTCTTAACAAAATATTCCTCACAATCAGAAAGACATGAAGACACACACATACACAGTGCTGATTTGCTTTATACATGCTCTGATACTTGAGAGTAATAACAGTAAGAGTTAATGAGTCTAATTAGCCAATAAGAACCAGGTTTTTCCATTTCTCCCCAGATACTGCATTAGTAATGTGTGTGCGTGTGTGTGTGTGTGGCTGTCTTTATTAACATAACAAAGATCAAAAAGTCTCCAAACGAGCCATGTCCAACAGCTGTATCTAGCTGGAAGACACAGAGGTGATATTGCTGAGTAAGATTTTGGCTCGGTGAGCCTCTAAAACTACTGCACTTTATGAAGAGAATGATAACTCCTATCAGAACCATGAGCGGACTATGAGTGGCACAAGACCTTTGAGCACAGATTATGTGGCTTTGGTGTTTCTAGAGCCAAAAATGTGGACACTGGAGCAAGTTACAAAAAAAGGGTCACTTCTGCTTTTCTCCTAAATTTGTATTTCAGTCAATGGGAGAGTTGGAGGGTAGTCCCATCATTTTGAAGCTCACTATTCAAATTCTGTAACTCTGTTCTTAGGTAGACACTATCTACTAAACAGCACAAATTTGTCTACTACCGAGGAACCCATAATGTGTGAAGCATGAAATATGTGGCCGTGAGGATGAGTTAAACAGAATTTTTTCAGAGGAGCTTCTCCCACTCTAGCGATGATGTCATCCACACACCAGCTCTGAACATTCCGTGCTATACACACCCATTATAAAATGTAGAACAGTGTAAAAATGACACAAGACATAAACTGCGATTTTTGTGTAAACCATAATAGTCATAGTCATAATAGAAAATACCAATTGAACCCAAAAGAGTCTCAAGTCTTGTGACTCATGTAACGTTTCAACCATTTTTCTACGTTGAAGTATGATGCAGCAGTAGAGTTCCAAAGAGGGCTGGGTTTTGGTCATTTCACCTTTTATCACTATTTACGTCGCCAATGTAACTCAAATTGCTAAGAAAAGTCATACCACACCATTCCTGATCGAGCCGCATCCATTGATATATAGATTGTCTGGGTTTTCTCAAAGCTGCTGGACTAGCTACGGGCCGAAATTTCAATATACGGAAGATGAAGATGAACTAGAAAATTCCAGGGAAATTTTGAGTGCCACGGGGGCTACTGCCCGGATGAGTACATGATTTATTTCCAGTGTTCAAAAGTCACCCTGATCATATTCTGGTTTTGAGAAATGTCTTGATATAAAAGACTCTGATATAAAACAATGTCACATCCCTCCATCATGTATTATGTGGGAAATATCTCATATTCTGTCTTGTTTTTTTTAATAAAACAAGAGGCAACATGTCTTCAAACTGGCATTTAAAGGGTTAAAATCCTGAAAACTAATAAACATTTGGTAGGTTTGAGCAGAACTGAAGTGCTTTAAGAGATTTATGCAAAAAAAGCAGAAAAAAATATTGATACATGATGATTTTATAGCATTTTCTTTGTGTGTCCTTTTTTGGAAGCGAGGAACCCCAGAGGGTACAAAATGTGTTACCAGTGTATAATAGACCTGTAACAGTAACTGACATTAGATTTTAAAAATATGTCAAAAAAGACACTTTCTTGCAGAAATCCATACCTTCAGCTGTAACACAGCCAAAATGATCAGCAAATCAAAAAAGAAAAGTAAAGAAAATGTCCAAAAAAGGACAGAGGGACCCCTGAGGGTTAATAAATCCCATGAACCGCTATTTAAATTACCACTATTATGTTTTTTTCTGTGCTAAATTTAACATTACTGGGGAGGAGAGCAACGCGACTAGAAGTGACAGCGAGAGAGGGCTAGTAGCTTCTCCTCTCCTCTGTCTCAGCGGAGACCGTCACAACTTCATTCACTCTTTTAACAAAACAAAACAAAAAGCAACGAAGGAAGCAGTAAATGGACTTACATATTTAAGACCTAACTAAATGTAATTTAAGACCTAACATGCAGCTAATGTAAAGCTAGCAGAGCTTGGAGAGTTGGTTATCTGGTTGCTAGGCGCATGCACGCACGCACACAGGTCAGGAGCTGCCGTTGCCATGGCAATGTGAAAATCTGCCCAGAATTTGGCTTCTACATGGCTTCAAAACAACTGCAAATTATGAGAAAACCGTTACTTCTTTTCATAAACCGAAAAGACCGTGACAGACACTGAAGCCAGAAGTTTCTACAGTCTCTATTTTATTCAGATATTCCTTAAAATGAGTGCGTAAGCTCAGTGCGAAGACAGAGAGAGATTCTTTTGAAAAAAAAAGACGATTACATTAGGTGTCAATGAGAGTGAGACAGGTATTGCTGCCGGACTCGGCACCCCCGTTTAAATTTTGTGCAGACCCTGCCTGTCAAAGTTACATTTTATGAATCCCAACAACTATGTCTACATTTTCAGAAAGAATTATTTGTCTCCTTTTTACGGTTTGGCCGCGAGCTCGAGTTAAAAATAAAAATAAAGGTTATTTTTTACTGCTTCACGCACTCTAGCCAACTGACGCTTTCACTCTAACTTTGAAGAAAAAGTGATTTGCACTCCTCCTTTGAGTGCTCACAGTTTGAAAAGTTTACATGTTATGTAAAAACAGTTCCTATCTTTTTGAGAGAGCAGAAGTTTTCCTCCGTTTTACAGTTTGAATCACATTTCTACGTGCAGGTATGAGAGAGCTGGGTGACTCAGCAAAAAGGTGCAATTTTGTTGAAAAAAGGTGGGTTTCTTAAGAAAATTCCAATGCATTTCTAATGCATTATTTATTCCCAGTTTTTTGGGAATAACTTTGGGGAAAATTGGAATTTTAACACCAAAAGTCATAGCACCCCTTGCGGGATCAAGACGCACGTTTTGATGTATATATTACCGGGGTTTTCTCAAAGCTGCGGGACGAGTTACGCGCCGAAATTTGGCGGAAGAATAATAAACCCGAAACAGAAGATTAATAGATGCACTCTATTGATGCAATAGGCACTCCTCTCAGCTATTCTAGCTGTAGAGGAGTGCCTCGGAGCTGAGCACCCGTGGCACTAATTAAAGAGAAGTTCATCATTAAGTCCCTTAGGAATCAATGTTTGAAGAGTATAGTCCAGTCACCCCCTTGGGGGTAAAGTGACATGTTCAATCCTGCAGAAACGTAGTGTGGAGATGTCATGGTGGACCATTGGTGGATCATTAAAGTGTACAGCTACGGGATAATCCCAATTGTTTCTACATATTGTACATTTGTGAATGGTCCACATTTAAAAGAGGAATTACTCCTTACTTACCTTCAGTAATATGTCTAGTGCATAACTAGTAATACTTCAAACCTTGTTAACTATTTTGACTGTATCTGGTCAGGATAAACATTTAACATTTCTCACGATAATGTAAGTTGTGGCGTAACATAGTCCTTATGCCACTTGAGCTTGTATTTAACAGCTGGCTGTTTGTGAAAAGGGAGGTGACTGGCATGATTGTGTAGCAGTCTAGTCATGTCTTGTCCCAGCACAGAGGGAAGATAGGCGAGGTGAGAGGCCTATTCTCTTTCTCAGAGTTGCTGAGGAATAGAATCTGAAATGGGCTTTAGGGACATTATAAGGCTTCCTTATTCTCACTGTCTGCAAGCTCAAGCCATTTGGAATAGTAGCCTATCAGTGTCATGGCATACCTGCAGGCTTGAACAGCTGTGTCAAGTGCCATTTTGTCATTAGACTGGAGTAGACTAGAGTATACATGAAGCTATGAAAGACTGTACTTGTGAGTCATCTTTTGGACACCAGAAGAGACCTCGCAGGTGCTGCCTAGTCCATATAATGCCTTGGTGACTCTTGTGTGCAAGTGTGATCAATGTGTGCCATAGGGAAAGTGGTGCGATTAGCCTCTGAGGATGTAGTTATCCTTGACTGAGAGCTCATCTCTGATCTTGTAATATGGAGTCAGTGCACTACTCACTGATTTAATGGAGGAAACCCAACCACTTTCCATTTGTGAGCATAGGGCTGACAGTTCAGGGTAAGCAGGGCAGGCAAAGTCAGCCAGTGGGAGGGTGCTCCAGGTAGCCACCATCTCAGGTTCTATGATTAGGGTGGAGTCAGGAGATGCGGGCAAAGGAGGGGGTGAGAGACAATCAGCTGTGTGGTTCTAGGATCTTTGTTGATAGATCATTTTGTAACCAAAACAGAACAAGCATATGGTACAGGCAACACACATTACAGCCTGACCTATTGTGGTGAGCAGTGTTATTAATGCATGGTGGTCTGTACGAAGAGTAAAGCAGCGTCCCACAGGTATTTTCTCCATTTTTAGGAGAATAATATTTCCACTCTGTTTCACAGGCTTCTCTGTGCAAAGACAGCAGCAAGTCCATAATCACTTCCATCTGTGAATATCACAGGGTAGAGAATGGCTGAACAAAGCAAGTGCAGGACAGTCCACAAGGATTAGCTTAACATCCTCTAAACTGCTCAGTGCTGCTCAAGTACGTCCATGACTGCGAAGTCCTTCTGCACCACAAAGAACGTGGCTGAGGCAGTTAAAAATCTTCTATTCACCTTGACTTTTCGGCAGCCAGGCATAGGGATTCTTTTCCTTGTTTAGGTTACTAACCAGTTACCAGACAGGAGCAGTGGTGTGTCACTGATCATAGGTGTGCTGTGGCAAAACAGACACTGTAGAGCAGTTCATGCTCCTTGGCATGAGAAGCCAGTGTACCGATATTAATTTTGTGCCTTTGGCGCATAGCAAGGACCTTTTAAGTATAGCACAGCCAGTTTAGGTAGCTGTATCTCAGCTACATTACTGGTCTTGGATGAGCAGCAATTGCTTTGGCTTATTGAGCAGCAGATTACACTTGTGTTGCAATTATAACTGCTTTGTCAGACATCTAATGAATGAAAAGAGAAATGATAATGTTGAAGTCTAACTAAAATAAAAATAAATTGTTGCTAAGAAATCAGTTTGTATATCTTTGTTATTTGTTTTGACTCTCTCTTAATGTCCAAAAGAGAGTGGAGTTTTTGATTCAACCTCGGTCTTTTTCTAAAGTAAACATCACTGATAAAACATCATGTTTTTAGTTTAGGCTTTTTTCATATTTTTGACTTTTGAAGGAGCACATGCTTCAGTAACCTTCAGGCTATATTGTATAAATATATATTTTTACATTTATTTACTTGTACTGACATTGCAGTACGGTGATTTGTTCCTGCTGCAGTGAAAGCAGTCCCCTGCTTTTTTCTCTACTTCGCTCTATTTCCCTTCCCGCCCTTCCCCCACTTTCTCTCTCCTCTGTCTACGCTCACCTTCCTCCTGCTTTTTTCCCAGTCACTCAGCCCTCATCCCCTCTGCATTGGGAGACTCTTTTTTCTCCTTCTCTTTCTGATCATGCCCTGTGTGAGAATGTGATTACATGTGAAGATCAGGAGAAAACCCTGGCCCTCATTCTCTCTCCTACCCAGTCTCTAGATTTTTCCTCGTCTGTGTTCTCTTACTGTCCTTGCAGAAGCCTTTTTATCTCCATCTTGTTCTCCCTGTCTACCACAATTTAAAAATTTCTCTCGTAGCAAGAGGGCACCAATCCTCTGGGAGGACAACACTGAATTACTTCATTGATTAATGTTATCAATCTTATATCAGAAGCCATGATGTCTCAATTCAATGGATCTCCAGTCTATACTACTACAAAAGAACACAACAGGACAACTGAGTGTAAATAAAGAAGTTAATTAACTGAATAATATCTGCAGAGTAAATGCAACATGTAATAATCATAAAGATGAAAATAATATTGAAATGAACAGTGTGATGAGTTGGCAATGGTAGGAGAGAATATGTTATGCCTATACACTATGGCTATACAGCTAATGATCACTACATTTGATGAGATGAGAATGAGATTTGATGATTAAATATTACTATATTCCAACATCAACCCAGTCAACAGCAGAATGTTAAGACAAGCCTACTGTAAGTTGTGCTGTAGCTGGAGACCCTTGGCTGGAACCCAGGTGGCTGAAGTTGCCTTGGTAATCCTGGAGATGCAGGATCTAGGTGGATTCTCCTGGAGGTAATGTTCCTTTATCACGGTGATGGATTCTGCCGGTGTTATCTGCTGGCATCTCTTACAAGTTGATGCAAAATAAACTTTAATGTGCTTCAATTTGGTTGGATAACCTTAGAGGAGATTGTCGTTGACCACATGACTCTAAAATTGTCAAAAATCTTCAAAAAGAAAAACGTGATAATAACTACAAAGTTACAACATTACTCCGAGGCACTTCTGTTGTTTTGATTCAGTTGGTCTGGACTTTGCTTGGCTAATAAAAAAAGAAAGATCGCACATGTAGACAGAATTTTACTCGGAGCATGTGGCAAAGAAAGGATAAAGGATGCGGACAAAACCAAGCTAAGAGCCATGAGTTTGTGGCTAGCAGCTCAGAGCTAAGAGTTTGGAGCTACATAGCTACAGAGCCGGGCTGAGCTGTTGCTAAGAGCTTGAACTACAGGGCCGGACTTAGAGCCTTGACTACACAGCAATGTGTAAATTGATCACAATTGTTTTATCCCCTGGAGGCTGGCACACGTTTCAGGGGCGTTACCCATCTTCTCCTGTGTTTCAACATGGAAAAGAGTTTCTAGAGTTCACTGTCTGTTCTGTCTTCCACCATGACCATAAAACATAAATAAAACAACATATAAACCTAATGGCACTAATAACGACAGACAGGAATAATATAAGTGTGGATTTCATATTGCATCCTTCAAACCTGGAATTAATCATAATACAAGTGGTTAACTGATCAAACATCATAATAAACATTTCCTAAAGCTAATAGTCTATATATGTTGATTACACAGTTCTGACTGTAATAGTAATAATATGGACATTCTGGATGTCATGTAGTGTGTGTTACCATGTGTGAAGGATGCTGACAGTATGGTCACATGAAAGAGTCTCGTCTCGTCTCGTCGTCTCCCGCTTATCCGGATCCGGGTCGCGGGGGCAGCAGCCTCAACAGAGAGGTCCAGACGGCCCTCTCCCCAGCCACTTCCACCAGTTCCTCCGGGAGAATCCCGAGGCGTTCCAAGGCCAGCCGAGAGATATAATCCCTCCAGCGTGTCCTTGGTCGACCTCGAGGTCTCCTCCCGGTGGGACATGCCCGGAACACCTCCCCAGGGAGGCGTCCAGGAGGCATCCTCACTAGATGCCCGAACCACCTCAACTGGCTCCTCTCGACATGGAGGAGCAGCGGCTCTACTCCGAGTCCCTCCCGGATGACCGAGCTCCTCACCCTATCTCTAAGGCTGAGCCCGGCCACCCTGCGGAGGAAACTCATTTCGGCCGCTTGTACTCGCGATCTCGTTCTTTCGGTCATTGCCCAAAGCTCATGACCATAGGTGAGGATCGGAACGTAGATCGACCGGAAAATTGAGAGCTTCGCCTTCTGGCTTAGCTCCCTCTTCCCCACAACGGACCGATTCAGCGCCTGCATCACTGCTGACGCCGCCCCAATCCACCTGTCGATCTCCCACTCCATCCTACCCTCACTCGTGAACAAGATCCCGAGATACTTAAACTCCTCCACCTGAGGCAAAGCCTCCCCCCCGACCTGAAGCGGGCAATCCACCCGTTTCCGGCTGAGAACCATGGACTTAGACTTGGAGGTGCTGATTTTCATCCCAGCCGTTTCACACTCGGCCGCGAACCGCCCCAGCGAGAGCTGAAGGTCGGCGTTCGATGAAGCTAGGAGGACCACATCATCCGCAAAAAGCAGAGATGAGATCCTCCCGCCACCGAAACCAAACCCGTCCACCACCCAGGTCCGACTTACTGCCGGCTACGCGAACCAGACTCACACTCCTTTGGTACAGGGATATAATGGCCACTAACAAGGGGCCATCCACCCCATACTCCCGGAGTGCCCCCCACAGGGTGCCCCTGGGAACACGGTCGTAAGCCTTCTCCAAATCCACAAAACACAAGTGGACTGGATTGGCAAACTCCCATGCTCCCTCCAGCACCCTAGCGAGGGTAAAGAGCTGGTCCACAGTTCCACGCCCAGGACGAAAACCACATTGCTCCTCCTCGATCTGAGGTTCAACTATCGATCGGACCCTCTTTTCCAGTACCCTGACATAGACCTTACCAGGGAGGCTGAGGAGTGTAATTCCACGGTAGTTGGAACACACCCTCTGGTCTCCCTTCTTAAAGATGGGGACCACCACCCCGGTTTGCCACTCCAAAGGCACTGCCCCCGATGTCCACGCAATGTTGCAGAGGCGTGTCAACCAAGACAGCCCTACAACATCCAGAGCCTTGAGATACCCAGGGCGGATCTCATCAACCCCCGGGGCTCTGCCACCGCGCAGTTGTTTCGCTACGTCGGCGACTTCTGCCCCAGAGATTAGATCATCCATCCCCAGGTCTCTTGGCTCTGTTTCCTTTACGGAATACGTGTTGGTGGGATTGAGGAGCTCCTCAAAGTATTCCTTCCACCGTCCCACTATATCCTCAGTTGACGTCAGCAGCTCCCCGCTCCCACTGTAAACAGTGTGTGTGAGCAAGTTGCCGCCTTCCCCCCCTGAGGCGTCGGACGGTTTGCCAGAACCTTTTTGGAGCCGATCGATAGTCTTCCTTTATTGTCTCACCGAACTCCTCCCACGTCCGAGTTTTTGCCTCCGCAACTGCTGCAGCTGCACTCCCCTTGGCCCGCCGGTACCAGTCAGCTGATTCCTGAGACCCACAGGCCAACCACGCCCTGTAGGCCTCCTTCTTCAGCCTGACGGCTTCCCCCACCGCCGGTGTCCACCAGCGGGCACCGGGGTTACCGCCACGACTGGCCCCAGCTACCTTGCAGCCGCAGCTTGCAACAGCCGCCTCAACAATAGCAGGGCGGAACAAGGCACATTCGGACTCAATGTCCCCCACTGCCCTCGGGACGTGGTCGAAACTCTGCCGGAGGTGTGCGTTGAAAATCATCTTGACGGGTTCTTCCGCCAGGTTTTCCCAGCAGACCCTCACAACCCGTTTGGGCCTGCCAGGTCTGCGCGGCGTCTTCCCCCGCCATCTGATCCAACTCATCACCAGGTGGTGGTCGGTTGACAACTCTGCTCCTCTCTTTACCCGAGTGTCCAAAACATGCGGCCGCAGGTCTGATGATACGACTACTAGCACAGAAGTCCAATAACTGAACGCCGCTTGGGTTCAGATCGGGCAGGCCGTTCCTCCCCACCACGCCCTTCCAGGTCACGCTGTCATTGCCCACGTGAGCATTGAAGTCTCCCAATAGGACAATGGAGTCCCCTTTCGGGGCACTTTCCAGCACCCGTCCCAAGGACTCCAAAAAGGGCGGGTAGTCTGAACTAAATTCTACATGTTACATTTCAACCATTCTATAGAATAGAAGTTTGGGATGACCTATTACATATAAATATCTCATGAGTTACAGAACAGTTAGATATTTAATTATATATTCTTCCTCAGATCTGTGTCTGTGAAAAATGTTTTGCTGGTCACTATTAAGGATTGGAATGTGGGTCATAGTTTATGACTCTTATCTAGGGAGGGACAGAGGAAGCAAGGTAAGTGTGTATGTATTCCTGCATGGCACAGAGAGGCCAGGATTCACACCTTAGTGATAATCAGTACTTTTGGTGTTAATTTTCCTATATAAGAAACAAACAAATATCAATAGGCAGAGTCTAATTGTTACAAACTTGAGATTTGCCTATGGTTTCCAGTTTGCCTAGTGTCCATTCGTTGATCCTCTAGAGCTGACACTTTGATCCCATGGTCTGGTGGTGTAACTCTCTGACATGCTGAGAGCATGGTTTGTTTGTGAGAGAAGGGTTCTTTCTCTCTGTTTCCTATCAATTTGATAGTTTGGTGGTGGGAAGAGTAATAAAGTGTCAATATTTGGCCCATAACTCTGCATGTCCTGCATGTGATGATTGGATCAACCACATTCAACCAATTTCAAATAGGATTAAACACATTCAAACCTGGTCTTCAGGTGTTGCTGCGCCTCCACCATATAAGTCTGAGCCAGCTCACATCTAGATAACATAATTTTACTTTAACAGGCTCTTCCCTCTCCCCGATCCCCCTGCTAGGTGTCCCTTAATAAGCTCAGAGAGTCCCTCGTCTCATGACCAGAGAAGCTCAAAAATGGAGAAACCAGTGGAGGCCT
Organism: Seriola aureovittata; assembly: GCF_021018895.1. NCBI lineage: Eukaryota > Metazoa > Chordata > Actinopteri > Carangiformes > Carangidae > Seriola > Seriola aureovittata. The sequence continues at coordinate 239,347 of NC_079380.1, read as the reverse complement.
GGGATCCTTCCTGGTGGGCAAAAAGGAGGTATGGAAGCCACTGATCCAGTCAGATCCAAATCATTTGTTTTCAGCATCTGGTTGAAGTGCTCCATCAGTTCATCTGTCTGTTCTTCATGTAAATCATATCTCTTCATATAGTCATTATTCACTTTAGCTACAGCTGATCCGTAATGCTTCTCCGGTGCTTTGATTGCAAGATGAGTCCTTTTAATTGACTGCCGTGCAGAACACAGGAGCAGCAATGTGACAATGTGACGCAGTTACACTCCCACCAAATCATAAGTGATTTCTTATAACATCTTAGACAGACAAACATACAGTGTATAAAACATTAGAGCGGGAGACAAACAGCGCAGTGAGCCCCCCTCCGGACGATATAGCCTACCAGTGAAGGAGACATCGCCCATCCCTAAGCTTAAATTGCTTGCACAAAACCTTTAATCAGCACTCAGCATTTGTTTATTGTTGTTGTTCATTTAAACTAGTATGCACAGAGAGCGTGAGGGGGCAGGTGAGAGAGAGAGAGAGAGAGAGAGAGTGCGAGCGAGCAGGTGTGAGAGCTAGAGTGAGCTCTGCGGTCTTGGCTCATGTTATTTTTATGTAGGTAATATGTTGTCAAATATGTTTAAACTTAAATAAACTAGCCTACCTATACAGTAGTTATGTCTTGTTGTATTAGTTTGTCCTGGTATTGATGTGATGCGTGTCATTGAATAATGCGCAAATAGATATTCAAATAGTTTGAATATATGTGTTTTCTAGAGGGAATATTCGAACGTCATTTTTGAGCAATTTTGACAGCCCTAGCATGGATAGGACAATGTTACATTTTCAGAGTGTACTGTAACTTGCTTTAGGCTTCTATGTAATTGTAGGCCTCATTGTGAGGCTATTGTGGTGCCAATGCAATTTCTTTTTGATGTGTAGGCCTTAATGAATAATTTCAAACAGTGATGTTGAGTCAGTATCTGGTCTTTTCAGTTCCAAAGTGTAATTCGGCCCGCTGAGGTCTCACTTGAAAAAAATCTGGCCCTCTGACCAATTTCACCCTGGCATCCCTGTACTAGAGTCTTCAGTCTGCTTCCAACAGCTGTCTTATGAATGGGCTTCTCCAGGTGAACAGGTTTGGAGATGTACTTCCCCTTTCCATCCAGGGTTGAGTCACTGATGAGCAACTTGAGTCCTCTCACTCTTCCATCCTTTCCTGGGTACACTTCGATAACCATGACCGATTGAGATTTGTGTTGCTGTAGTCCTTGGTTCACCTCTGTCTATATTGGAGATTTGGGAGGTACTCCTTCTTCCATTGTGTCCAGAAGTTGTTGGCTAAGAGTTGAACTTGAAGCCATCTCTTGCGGAGGTAAAGACCTTCCTTGACAAACTTTCCAGGAGGATATAGAGATAATCATGGACTTCATGGTCAGGATGTGATTCGGTGTCACTGTTTACAACTGTCATGACTTCATATAGCAACGTTGGTAGAGAGGAGCAGTCAAATTGTTTGGTTGACTGTTCAAGAATGGAGGTCAAGACACTTCTTTTTTTTATGACCAAAATTTTTATTAGTTTTCACATTTTCATGTCACAACATCAAGACTGATGTCAGTCCAGAACATGATAATTACAACAAACAAAAAAGAATCATACAAACCCAGACATAACAGAAAAGCAAAAATAAATAAAATATAAATAAATATATATTAAGAAGTAAATAAATAAGGACATAAATAAATTTAAAAAGGAAATTGTGTACACTGTATTGAAGGTTGTAGTCTTCCACTGTTTACAGATCGAAAAATCAACAATAGGCCCCTGAGGCTGTGAGCCTGCATCGCCACACTAGGATAAGTCAAGCTCCGCCAAGTCACTCATATTGTGACCAACAACCCCTCGTCCATGAAAGTCCAGGCATCACCATCAGACACAGCAACCGACTACCCGCTTGAGCATCAAGGTCCTCTAATAAGCGCTATATATTTACCCCATGATATAGGTCTGGTCGGTTGACCATCCTATATGTCAGTTCTTCATAGGCTGCTACTATGCTTAATTGAGTGAACCATAGGTTGGATGGAGGAAGATCTGCTGATTTCCACTCCCTAATAAGAGTCTTTCGGCCCAACATAATGGCCGTGTGGATCCACCTAGTTTGAGGTTCTGGGATCCCCCGCAGTGGAGCAGGGTCCCCCAGTGCATATAGGCTATGTACAAATGGGATGTCCTGACCCATGGCCAGATTAATGTTCCCTTGAATTGCTTTCCACCATCTCTGAGCTTTGGGGAAGGACCATAGCATATGGATAAGGGTGCTTGAGGCCTCTCCACACCTCCAACATGTATTCTCTTCTCTTAAGCCCACCCTGTGCAGGTTTGCCGGGGTCCAGTAGACCCTATTTAAAATTTGGAATTGTACTGATCTAGTTCTAATTTCGTGAGAGGATTTCTTCAAGTTTTGTAAGATGGCCGTCCATTCCTCCTCAGTAAATGACTGATTAAGGTCAGTCTCCCATATCTGCTTGAGATCGTTTGTCTGTTCATCTAGTCTGTCCAGCAGCGCACGGTAGTATATCGAGGCCTCTCTGCCCTTACCGAAGACAGTGAGTATTTCTCTAAGGGTGTCGGGCTTTGACAGAGTCTCCTGTGGGTTTGGAACAGCCTGATTTAGTAAATGTCTAATTTGGAGGTATCGCCAGATTTGATTCTGTGGTATATCATATTGCTCTCTCAACATAGTAAAAGATTTAAGTACTGGTCCCTCATACATATCTTTTAATTTCATAATACCTTTTTCAGCCCATATTTTCCAGTAAAAAGGCTTTTTATCAATAGTAAGCTTTGGGTTAAGCTATAACCATGTTGAAGGGAACAAGTAAGGATCTGACTTGTGGGCTACAGAAATTCTTTTCCAAATCCACTGCAAATGTACAATAATGGGGTGGGTTTTAGCTTTTGGAGAAAGCTGGGCCGAAATCAACGAAAGAGGGGGTAGAGAGTCAAAAAGAGAGTTCTCAATCGAAAACCAGGGTGGTGCCCTCTCCGGTGGGAGTGACCAGTGGGCCAAGTGTCTGAGGCTAAAGGCATAATGATATAATAACAAATTTGGGAAGCCTAGGCCCCCTCTATCAACTGGTCTCTGTAGCTTCTTTATGTTAAGCCTGGGACGGCGGTCCCCCCATTAAAATTTCTTACATAGTTTGTCAAATTGTTTGAAATATCCATGTGGGATATCTAGCGGGAGGGCTTGAAGTAAATATTGGAATTTAGGGACACTAATCATTTTTATTGCACTTGCCTTCCCCCATAGAGAGAGATAGAGGGGGGTCCATCTGTGAATATCCGCCTTAAGCCTCTTAAGACAGGGTTCAAAGTTTGCCTGCACTAAGGAGCGGAGGCTAGGTGGAAAAAAAATACCTAGATAAGTGATGCCTTTAGCAGGCCATTGAAAATTTCCTGGACAAAAGTTATTTTTAGGGCAGTAACATGTCAAGGGGAGGGCCTCTGATTTCGTCCAATTTATTTTATACCCCGACACCCTGGAAAAAGATTCCACTAACTCTAGAAGTGTAGGAATGGAGCAGTCAGGTTGTGTTACAAACATTATAATATCATCTGCATATAACATCAATTTATGCGATACCTGACCAATCTGAACACCGGGGAACAAGGGATTCTGGCGAATAGCTTGCGCTAGGGGCTCTAAAACTAGCGCGAAGAGGAGGGGAGATAGAGGACAACCTTGTCTTGTTCCTCTGTGTAATTCGAACTCAGCAGATATCATACCATTTGTCAAGACCGCCGCCTGTGGGTTTGAATACAGCAACCTAACCCAGGAGATGAATCCCTCACCAAAGCCAAAAGCCTGCAGAGTGCCAATCAAGAAGGGCCATTCCACCCTATCGAATGCCTTCTCTGCGATCTCCCTCTCTAGCGATAGGGACATTTAGGTTTTGAGTAGCCCACATGACATTAATGAAGCGTCTTATATTGTCTGAAAACCTCCGTGAGCAGATGAATCGCACCTGGTCTGGGTGAATGAGCTGATTTATAATTTTGTCTAATCTATTTGCCAAAATTTTTGCCAAAATCTTTCTGTCTTGTCCAATTAGTGACATTGGTCTATAGCTTTTACAGTCTGTAGCATCCTTATCCTGCTTTAGGATCAGTGTGATCAATGCTTCATCCACTTGTGGGAGGCAGAGAACCCGATTTCAAAGACTCCCCATACATGTCTAGCAAGAGAGGTGACAGCTCTTTAACATAAGCTTTAAAAAATTCGACTGTGAAACCGTCTAAACCCGGGGCCTTGCCGTTAGGTAACTTTTGAATAACTTCAGTAATTTCCCCAATTGTGATAGGGCCATCTAATGATTTTTGTTGATCCTCGGAAATGGAGGGAAGGTTTAGATTTGCCAAAAAAGAATGAATTTCCTCATTTCCTTACACAAGCTCAGATGAGTATAAGTTCATATAAAATGATTTAAACGTATTGTTAATAGCGACAGTGTCAGTATGCAGCTGATCGTTGGAGTCTCTAATCGCTGGTATAATATGTGCAAACTCCTTAATTTTTATGTATCTACATAGCATTTTGCCAGCCTTATCCCCTTCTTCAAATTGTTTTTGCCGAGCTCTAAAAAGTGCAAATTCCACTTTTTTAGACTCAATTGAAATGTATTCGTATTTCAACCTAGAAAGTAACATCAAATTAGAAGAGGACATATTCGACTTAAAATTGGCTTCTGCCTCTTTAATTTTACCTTCTAGGGCAGTTTGTAAGTTTTTGGCAGCTCTTTTCTTCATGGATGCATATTGTATAATGTGCCCCCTAAGGAATGCTTTAAGAGCTTCCCATAGTATTCCAGCTGATGGGGAGGTTGGGGAGTTATCCTCTATAAAGTAGTTAATCTTCTCTCTAAATGACTCTTTAAAAGTGGAATCTAATAATAAACTAGAATTAAGTCTCCACCTCGGAGTTCTGTGAATTCTATTGAAGGGGGTAATTGTTAGGGTAACGTGGGCATGGTCAGACACTAAAATGCTTCCTATAGTACATGAAACAGTACATGATCTATGTGATACAAAGAAGTAATCAATTCTAGAAAATACATTATGTGGGCGTGAATAAAATGTGAAATCGTTCACGGTAGGATTCAGTAGTCGCCAGATGTCAATAATTCCCAGACCATCACACAGTTCTTTCAAAGCATTGACTGACTTGCGAGTTCGAAGATGTGGGGGTTTACGGTCCAGTATAGGGTCCATAACCTGGTTAAAGGTACCCAGTTCATATAATGCATTCTCTACACTGGGAAAGAAGTCTGGGTCATATACACAAGGTGCGTACACACAGGCTAGAATCACTGTCTGTCCCTGAATTTACGCTAAAACTGAGATAAATCTCCCTAAAGTGTCAGCATATTTTTTAATGCACTTAAATGGCAGGTGTCTGTTCACTAAGATTGCTACTCCCCTACTGTTACCTGTCCCTGATGATGCATACACCTTACCCACCCATCCAGTACCCAGCCTCCTGTGTTCTTGATCTTTCATATGCGTCTCTTGTAGGAATGCTACATCGCAATTCTTAGATTTCAAAAAAGACATACATTTTCTTCTTTTGGCTGGGTGATTTAATCCCTTAGTGTTGAGTGTGATGAGGCCCAGACCTCTGCTGCTATATGAGTGTCTAATGTCTGAAGCCATAATAACCTGTCAGTGCAAAATATAGCAGAAAACTACCTTTGAAATGAACGAGGACACTACAGTGTACATTAAGATGAAAAACAAAGAATGACAACCAAACTGAACAACTACAGTACCAACACCAGGTACTGCCAAGAACAGGAAAAACTAAAATGACCTTTTGGTCTGTAACCGCAAATGTGAAGAGATTACCCATCATTAGGGCCTCAACTACTCTGTGCTCGGGTAATCTGAATCATGAAAAGAGATCCACCTGTCACCAACGTGTGTGAAGAACCGTGGTAAACCGTACACCAAATCAAAGCTACTCAAATGCATTCTCCTGCTGAAAGTGATTAAAGTAATTCAACAAGTGCATAAACGAGTGACTAAATTGGTCTACGTTAGACCTAAGATAAAAGTTACAGCATACACCTTCTGAATGATAAAGAGTTATAGTTAGGTATTCAAAGTGTCACTTAGCAGGGCATAGATTCAAATAAGTGTTGATCTTAAATCACAATCGAAATACAAAAGGTGCTGCAAATCAACTAAGGCAGGCACACATTCCCTCCCCAAATTCACATTGTCAAAGCCAAACATATTACACCTGCGGTTTTAGTCAAAGAATTAGAGGTATGTTTTAGCCGAATTTAGGTAAGACTCACACCATACCTGATTCTCGGCAAAAGAAGCATGAAGCAAGAGGACCCAAGTCCGATGTTGTAATGTCCCAGATAAGAAGGAAACGTCAATGCCAATCAAAGTCATTATTCAGAATGCATCCGAATGAATATCTCATATCTCAGACAGGTGTAGTATTGTCCAGACGTAGCCATTCAGTTCACTTGTTGCTTCGAAAAATCAAAAGTCTAGCTCTCACAAGAAACTGAAAAGTCCAGCCTTCTGCATAAAAAGAAATGTGTTGCAGCTTTGTAGTGAGTGCGCTGTACAATCATTCTCCTATAATCCTTTAATATGAGCCAGTGCCTTTGCATGATCGTCAAACCGCGCCCGTCCTCCAGCCTTGGTGTAGAAAACAAGAGTTGCGGGAAAAGTCAGGGAGAACTTTATGTGTCGCTCGTGAAGCATTTTCTTGCACTCGTTAAAACGCCGACGTTTCTCCTCAACAAGCTTAGAACAGTTCGGGAAAAACATAATATGGTAATCCTTCCATATCACTTTCCCTTTGTCCCGGGCCGCATTTCTGATCTTCTCTTTATCTGTATGCCTCAAAAAGCACACGATGAAAGGGCGAGGAGGCTTTCCATCGGGTCTGGGCTGGGCTGCGGATCTGTGTGCCCGCTCTATCTCAAGCCCATCGCTGAACTCCCCTCCCAGGACCTCGGGGAGCACTTTGGTTAAAAACCCAATTGGATCACGTTCTTCACATCCCTCGGGGAAACCGGTAATGCGGGGGTTATTCCTTCGACTGCGATTCTCCAAGTCATCTAGCTTCTGTCGAAGCACTTCAACTTCACTACTAGTTGCCGGTTGGTTGGCTTTCCACGCTTTGTCAGTGTCCCACGTTAGATAGGCGTCCGGTAAGCTCACTGATCTTCCCCTCGGTAGAAGCCGTTGTTGCTCTTATCTCGTCTAATTTCTTATCATGTTCATCCGATATTTTCTGAAATAAGTTATAGATTTTTGCTATGTCTGCAGCCATGCTATCATGATGGCTAGTGTCCAGTCACACCTGGTCGGAAGCTAGCTTCGCTTCATTAGCCCCGGAGTTAACAGTGTTTGTTGCAGTTGATTTAGCAGATATATTTACTTTTTTCTCACTTCTGTTGCCCGTTGGAGCCATTGAATAGATGCAACCACAGTCAAACTTGATGTATGATCTCTGAAAAGTAAATTAAACTGCTACAGCACAGAGCAAAATGAGCAGCCGAAACTTTAGGCAGCCATTCTCCAGCATGCGTCACGTGACTCCCCCCGTCAAGACACTTCTGATGGTGCGAATTTGTCTTTCCAACACAAAGCCTGTGTAACTTGAAACTGGGGTGTTCATGATGAACTCACGTCCCAGTTCCTTGAGTTCTTCCTGATCCATCTCTTTCAATGCTTCAACAAACTCATACCTTGCACCGACAAAGTTGGTCCCACGATCACACCTTAACTGGCGCACAGTTTCATGAATGGCGATAAATGAGCGCAGAGCATTGATAAAACTATCTGTGGTCAAGGTCATCAAGCATTTCAATATGCACTGCCCTAGAGCACATGCAGGGTTGTAAAAGTCCATAACGCTTGATCAGGAATGTCATTGCTCCTTAGCTCCTCATAAACAGCATTCAGATTCTCTTAGGTAATGCTTACCTGAGTGATGAGTTCATCCAGCAGTTTGTGTGAGCATTGTCCATTCAGCGCTTGTTTGGTGTCTTTAATGATAGCCTTCCACTCCTCATAGCACACACTGAAATGGTGTGCAAGTCTTCTTACTTGCTCATCATGCAGTTCTTGGCCCTTTTCTGTTAACCTACGGACTCTTTGGCCTCTCTGCCTGGCTCTTGTGAGGATTGGTGGTTATCAGCTCCTGTGCCTTCGTTCACTTGTGGTTGCATGTTTGTGCAGTACTGCTGCATGTCTTCATCACCCTCTCTGAAAACTCAAACTCCAACATTTTACTTGCTTTACTTTAAGTTAGTTTAAATCTAATATTGCTTTTAGCTAAACAATTACCTCACTTACAGTAATATAAGTTAGGATTAATGTGGCCTAGGCTTAGTTAACTTATTTTGATATAACTTTAAATAACTTGCAGCTGTTAACACTATTTATACCTATTTATTACTGTTTTAGCCTTATTTCAACTTAAATCACCACAAGTGATAATTAATCAAACAAACAGTCACACTTAGTTAAACTTGTCTTGAACATTTATTTAGTGATAACCTTTCACCTTTAAATGCACTATATTACTGTTTCTGCTTCACTCTTAGTACTACTAGGTCTTAGTAAATATTTACAGCATCAGTAAACACAGTATCAATCTCAACACAGTATCAATATCAAATTGTTGGGACTCATTCAAGAGACCAGATGTTTCTATGCTCCACAGTCAAAGAAACTCACTCCCCTACAGTTTCTCACTGTTCACACCTTGGGACGGCCCTCCAACTGGGACCTCACTGAACAGTCAGTGATGGTCAGTGTGTGTGATGTGACCCCAAGGGTGTCACCAAACAAAACCGGATCTCCTGCTTTGTTTGCTCTCTTCTCTTCAAGGGGCAACAAGGCCCCAGCCCTGGTCAGCCCTGCTACCTGAGACAACAGCTCTCTCGCTGGCCTGCTCACAGCAGACTGCAACACTCTTCTCCTCAACAGCAGCGACCTGCTTAGGATTAACGGAGAGTTAACTAAGTTCTCTTCAGAATCAGCAGCTACAACACAAGGTCAGCCAGCCTTTTCCAAGCAACAGGAGTCACAGCAGAGTTAGCATGGCACAGCTAACTCTCACAGCCAAGCAGGACTTTACTAAACCAGGAAGCCACCCAACTCACTGGACTTAACAGCAACACTGGAAAGGACCTTTTTCTTTTCTTTTGTAAATGACTGGGCCTAACCTCTCCTAGCACAGCATAGCACAACACAGCTAAGCAGCTGAAGTCTTAACTTTGTTAATGTACATGTTGATTAATGTCTTGTAGCTGTAATTTTTGCCTCCCCCACACACTAGGTGGTCTCAGCGGCCATTTTGAGTAGTTTCTTTGTTTACCGCCATCTTGTGTAGTCTTTTGTTCAGGTCATGTGGTCACAGCGACCACTTTGAATTGGTCATCTTGCCTTTGTCTGTGTCCCCACAGACACACACACACACACACACACATGCACACACATATGTGTATATGCTAGATTAGACATTGTGTTGTTACTCTGCTTCATTGTAAATAAATGTCTAAGTATAACTACTGGTGTGTTTAATGTTGCACAAGTGTGACTATTGCTAAACTCTGTAAAATTCCGATCCTTTAACTTTAACTTACTGTTGATGTGGTAATTTTGTTATAGTTATTAAATTAATTATAAATCAGATTTCCACATTAATATTAGTAGAATAATAGTAATAGACTGATTAGTTTAGCACCATCCTAAATTAATCAGTCTCAAATTATTACTACCCTCGAAGACTTTAATTTGTTTTAAAGTTATTATTTAATATTAATACTTAAAGGGGACATATTATGCTCCTTTTCAACAAGTTTGAATAAGTCTCAGAGGTCCCCAAAGCATGCCTTTGAAGCTTCTTGCTAAAAAATCCACTCCGATCCTATATTTCAGCATACCTGTAAACCCCTCTTTTTCAGCCCTGTTCAGAACAGGCTGTTTCAGTGTCTGTAGCTTTAAATGCAAATGAGCTGTGCCTGACCACGCCCCTCTTCGGAAGGGGATGCCGTTCGGGCTTCTGGCACCATGCTCTAATGTTTGCGATGACCGTGACCGGCAACCTGCCGTCGGTAGCGATTTGGTTCAACCACACGACACGAGAATCTGACCCAGAGGGAGAGGCTGCTGAAGAAGTTCAAACTCTACAACTGCAGCAGGACGTTTCTGAATGGTTGGTAACCAATTTTGTGTATTTTGACATTACATTTTCAGTTTGTTGATGTGTGTTGGCACACAGTTACTAACATGTAGCTAAGTAGCTAATGCTAACTGTTACTGTCTCGTCATTACTGGAGCTCTTTTGGTAAATGAGCACTATTGTGAATTGTGTAATGTAGTTATCTGTCATGCCTCCTTAGATATACTTTTACAGTCTGAAAATGTTTGTTGTATGTGGACTGCTACAGGTGTTCAATGTCAGTACTAGTCAGATATTTTAATAGATGCTGACAAAGTAAATTATTTTTCTCCATGTTTTGAGCAGAGATGCTCATCATGACATCTTCCTCTATGTAGTAAATTTATTTTTAAACATGTCTGACAGCAACAGTAATCTTTGGTCAAAGACTAAACTGTGCAGTTTTCTACACTACACTGTTGTCAAGCTCCACATTATATGCAATAAGTGAACTGTTATAAATTATATGCGTTATATACGCTTGATATGTAGCCAAGCTTACTTCTTACCCACCTTAGCTCCACTGTCTGTCAGTGTTTGAATTTCATAAGCTTTATATTTTGGTGAATGTTACCATTTTTCTCAATACAATAGGTGCTCCTGTGGAAACTGTGCAACAGTGGCGGCTGCTGGTCTTATAAGGAGGGGAAGCTCATTTTCGACCTACATCATAAAATGTGTCCGTTTATTTATATGTAAATTCGCAGAGTTACAGAAGAGAGTCGCCAAACACAACGCTAGTCATTTTTAACAAAGAGAAAGTCGCTGAGGATCAGTAACGTCTCCAGATCAACCCCGAACAACGGAATGAAAAACTTGAAAAATGCTCTGGTGAATGCATATACTTCAAGATCGCTGATTTGCTCATTTCGCTGTCAATCAAAAAGGGACTCAGCCTCAGACAGATCATCCAATCATCATGCAGAAGCCGAGCGTCCGGGCCAGCCCACTGTCCCATAGACCCCCAGAGACGCTGAGCGTCCGATGGGCGGGACAAAGCCCAGCATTTATCCAATGACCGTCTAGTTTCGCAGCAGTGGAACAACCCACTCTATACTTCCCCGTTGAAGTCAGTAGACGCTCGGCGTCTACACTGTGTAAAGCTCTGTGGCGCTGTGGGGATGAATGAGAAGAAGTCGTGTCGGTTACCTGTGATAAGTAGCTGATTCTGAACAAAAGATGAACGTGTTCTAGCGCATATTTAGTCAATGAAATGTTCACACAACAGAACATATTTGACCAATTATTTTGTTGACATTTTAGGGGAAGCTGAGCTTCCCTTGCAGTCTTAGAGCAATCGCCACTGCTGTGCAACCATGCCCACAGAAGCTGAGAATATCTGCTGCTAGGAGATACCACAGGTAGCATTCTCACTGGACAAACTAATCAGTAATTTGTTTTGATTACATTACATTAATAATAAACCATAGCATTTACCATTTGCAATTCATTGTAGGTTACCAGACGGCGAGGGGAGATCGAGGAAGATTTACCATGTATGGTAGACCGTCCTGGGTTGGAGCCGCTCTGCCTCAATGTGTACTCCCTCCAGAATGCCTGCAACATGTACCGCACTGACTATGGTCCTTTATGGTTGAGAGGAATACACCAGTACGTTTTGCTTCTTTGTAAAAACATAGTTTCAATCTGAATAAAAGATGTTAGGCAGTCTTGTTTTACTACAGTGCACATAATTTTACAATGGTAATAACACACCACAAATAGAGTAACACACCCTCAAATAAATTAATTTAGCTGCTCTTTGATTTGTAAAGTTCTATCAGCAGATAGTGTGCATATAATATATGAATTCAGAGGAGTCATTTCTTTAGTAACAATCAAGCATTTATTTACATCAAATGAGGGAGTTATAATCAGTGATAATAAAAAAAAACTATAGGATTCACTGGATCCATAAAAAAAATTGTGAGACACAACATAGATATATGTTTGCAAGGCTAAATGCCCTGTCCAGTTGTTTTAGTCAGTACAGGTATCTAGCCTATAGGAGCTTTGTGAGCTGGTGCTGGGGCTTCCTTGGTCGCAGAATCTCGGTCGTCATTCCAGCCTGCGTGGTCCTATGCATCCATGCTGAGTTTCCTGACGCCACAGGCCAGTACGTGGGTTTTAGACTGCCCCAGGATAGAACCGGGACACACAGCTGCATATGACCTCTTCCTTCTCAGGCCGCTCGAACTGTGCAGTGAGGTCCTCTGGGATGGGGATGGCCAAAACAGCTTCTGTGTATGGTCCCAGGTCACAAAGACTTTTTCAAATATGAGGTCCACCACATTCCCTGTAAGATTTTGTTTACATTTTTCACTTTTTTTGTTGTTTTTTTTTTTAGAAACAATGACTGAAAGTCTGTTTCTAACTACCTCCTGACATTTTCTTTACTGTATTTTGTTGTTGATGGAACTGTCATAACATTATACGTGCAATACTTAATACAATGTGTACAAAACATTTTTTGGTTGAAAAATAAAATAATATAACACACCTTTGGAAATTGGACCTTGAACAGTGGTTCACCGTCTTTTGTTTGGGCTTGTGGTCGGTCAGCATTTTCATTGTAGTACATGGTAGCCAGGTGATGACAGAAACCTTAGCCTACACACTCTCACAAGTTCTAAGTAACCACAGCTTCATTTACCTGCAAAGCATTCCAAGACTGATAAATGACTGTTAGGTTTATCAAAAGTAGATGCACTTCAAATGGCTACAGACCTGTACTTCTGATGTGAGGCTGAAGAGTCCTCAAGGATAACTGTGTGCCTACAGTGGGCCAGTCTGGCATGCAACATCCCTTGTTACAGGAAGCTGTATAGATGCACTTGATGTGCTGGCCTGAACAGAGGAAACAGAGGTTACACCAACATCTCCTCGAATGTGTAGTTATGGCAACAGCTGCAAGCAGTGCAAAAATGATAACAACAAATGCACTCAATTATGTGTAAATTGGGTTGTCAATAGCTTGTAAATACTGCAAATAGCTCACTATATGTGCAAATGCAAAAAATTATTGTATTATAGATTATACCCTTGGACATATCCCCTTAACTCTGCGCTTATCTAGATATTCCCTACAGGCACTGTATCTGTAAACATGATATAAACATTAAAACGGCCATCATAAGGCATGACTCTCAATAATAACTTTCACAGCACTAATAAACAAGCCCGGACACCTATGCTAATCACTACAGAGCCTATTTTTAGTCCGAATTTTGCTGGCTTGACTTTACAGACAGCTAAAACACTTTTGAAGTATAATACATTTAACAGAGTGGCTCTAATCAATGTAACACGGCGATACCAAGCAGAAGAATTACATACAATCTGTACCCAGCTATACCCGGCTGCGTGTTGACGATGCTAAACGTTAGCCACATTAGCTGCCATGCTAACAACACACGCAACAGGCTCTCGTGAACTAACAGTAAAGCAACATAAAATGGTAAAACTTACAGCTCCCAAGTTCAAAGTTGGGTCATGGACAGTCGGTACTGATCTAAGCTTTATCTTGAGACTTGTAGCAAATCCTGCATTGTACTGGCCCTCGTTGAGAAAGCAGTCCGAGGTGAAATGGTTAGCACACATGTACAACACTTTCGGAGTTGGAGCGGGAACATTTCCATCAAAAAAAAACGAATCCACTGGGTCTTCAGATCATCGGGCGTAGGGGTTAAAAAAAGACTTCTGTGTTGGTTTGTGCAGCCAACAACAAAGCAACTACTGTGTTTCGCTCGTACCTTCGACATTGTTCTACCGAAAACTAGTGTTCGCGAGGGAAGTAACGATAGCGTCTGCAAGACGGACTCAGTGGGCGGAACACACACCTAGCTCGGGGAGTGTCACCCACCCGGGGGGAGGTGGCATCGCCCTTCTTGACGACATTAAGGGAAAATCTCCAATTCTCCTGTCTGAGCACACATTTCCTGAAAGGTGGAGAAAGCAATAGGCGGAGAGGATGGACTTTTCTCATGTTTGAGGGGTTCGTAGACATGCCAGGGACACATACTACTGATAGAAAACCATGGAAAAGTGCATTTTGCATAATATGTCCCCTTTAATTTATGATATGATTTTCTTTATAAATTGAACTTCAATAAACTCCCATTAGATAAAGGTGAGTAAACAAAATTATTTGGTCATATGACAGTGCCAAAGAAGAAAAGGTGTTACTGAGATATTGCGTTCACAAGAATGGGACATATGGACAGACAGCTAGACAGACAAAACATAATGCCTCCTGTCCTAGCTGTTGCTGGTATGGAGGCATAAACATGAATTAGGGAGAAAACCACTGTTTTTACAGTTCTCAATGGAATGAAACTTCAAGATACTGTATTTAGTGTCACAGTCTGTGATAACCAACAAATAGTGATATCCTATCTTGCTTTATTTCTACATGGCCAGCAATGTCCGTTGTCGAATGTCCAATGTCAATGTTAATGTTAATGACTGGGAGAGGTTACAGAGGAACCCTTTCTTTAAATTCTCTCAACACAATAGAAATTAATAAATGAAACTCTGACAATAAAACTGAAAAAAAAATCCATCCTCTATGACAGTGGCAGGGCTGTAAAAACTCCAATCATTGCATTCTGCCTGGGGGTATTCTCTCTGTTTTGTACTTGTAGCTTGCTTGTGCAGTGTTTCGGGGTGCTAGGCCAAACACTATAATTTGCTGTCTTTCCGAGCTGTAGTCCATTCATTCATGGATGTCTGTGGGTCAACCCCACCAACAATGGGCCTTTCCCCATAGTCACAAAGTATAGGTGAAATAAACATCAGACTACTAAAGCAGAAACTGCAGGAGCTACAAATCATGGTAGGATGACAAGTTCTTCCTCTTGATGGTATTACTTGGCAGGTTGGTCAGAGCCTAGCAGGTTTTCGACCCTTAGCTTGTATGCCTCGTCTGAGTGGGGCAGTGAAGACTGACTCACTTTCACCTGTAGAAGGGTGACTATGAGCTCTTGTAAGCTACAACCATCTTGAGCTGGTCTCAGCTGCTGTAGCAATCAATCTGGTGGCTTTTATGTATTAGCCAAAGCTAATATTGGACAATGCTGCGAGTGTAAGCAACATCAGCAATGCTTGTAGACAGTGTAGCTAACTTTATGTTTACACATAATATTTTGTATGTAATCTGTGTAGCCTATATGTTAGGCGATATTGCATTGCATTGTAGTTGTGAGTAGACATATTTTGATAGTATTTATCTTATGTGGCTAATGGCTGTGAAAGGGATTTGTGTTTTAAGTTTTTTTAGTTGTTAGAAAGACTCTTCAACTTCCACACCTTTAAAACCGGGATTGATGAGACCACCACCCCGCTGTACTTCCATCATTTTATCAGTTCCTCACACAGCAGTGAGTGCAACTTTATGCAGTTTTTAAGAAGGTGTTATGAAGATGTAACTGCTTAGACAACTGCTATTCATATTCATAAAAATGCATCTTTTCATGTGTAGCTTGTTTGTTTTACATACATGGAGGGTGCTCTTCACAATATTGGTTCCAGCAGTCATATTTTAGCTTACTTGTTCAGACTATATTAGATATTACAAAAATATTCTTGAATTTATTTTTTGTGTACTTGTGTCGGTCAGCCACAAAAGAATGTGGGAAAAATTGTCCATAACTGCTGCACTCAATGCACTAGCCAACCCTCTCAAAAAATTACTTTAGATGCCAAAATGAATGTGCAAATTTGATATTACAATGCCCTACTTTTATTTATGACCTAAAGTAAATATTGCCAAATACTTATGCACTATAGCTATGACAGTGAAAACTGATTTGAAAACAGATGTCACTTGATGAAATGTGGACAAAGCTGTAGTGTTCTTTGACAGTTTCTTTGACACTTTGCTGGAGGTCAGAAGTCCAGCTGCTGCACAGCTACTGGAGTCCCAAAAAGTTAAAAAAATTCACTGGAGATGGTCAGAGTTCAATGCCATAGAGTTTATTCTTTCACAAGATATAAACCCAAGCTAGCTATGGACATTGAACTGAAAACGGATTGCCTGAGCACCATCTTATATACTAAATCATCCCTCCTTCTCTGGTGGACTCCACCTATTTTTCTAAAAAGAACCTATCATCGCCCTGGAAACAATGGTGTCCAGCCTTCCCTGGAATTCCCCAAACTGGGCATGGAAGGACATGTTAATAGTGTCAGATTTCCAAACATCCCATAACTTTCCCCAACATAAGCCTTCCCAGGACATGTTCTTCTGACACCATTATTTCCAGGGATTTTTCAGACCATTTTTTAAAAAAAAACTTTATTCCTTCCTTACTGGTCACATTCTATAACAAACTTCCTTCAGCTGCTGTAGCGGCTCTGCCCCTTCCAGTAGATGGCAATTGTGTTCAGGGACCAGTCCAATTTACTGTCCAGGTGCACACCTAGGTATTTAAAAGTGCGCACCACCTCAATGTCCTTACCTCGAATGTTGACTGGCTGAAGAGTGGGCCTAGACCTCCGCAAGTCGATGACCATCTCCTTTGTCCTTGGAGGTGTTCAGAAGGAGGCAGTTCTTGTCGCTCCATTCACTGAAGGCCATCATCAGATCCCTGTACTCCTCTTCCTGTTCCTCAGAAGGCCCCACAGGTTGAAATGCAAGTGGACACAAGTGGCCAGTGTCTTCATGATGTGTGATGTGAGGGCCACTGGTCTGTAGTAATTTATCTCAGCCGGTCATCCTACTTTACAAGACATTATGTTTTCCACAGGACCCGGTCCCTCTCTGTTTGTAGGCTTAAGTCAAAGATCCTCTGGAAAGGCTCAGTCAGCTGGGCTGCACAGTCCTTCAACAGCCTCGGACACACACCATCCGGGCCTGTTGCCTTTCCAGGACGTAGCCTCTTGAGCTCCGACCTCACCACCTCCGCTGTAAAGGACAGGAGACTTGACCCCAGGGTGGAGGGAGTTGCAGCTGCAGTATAAGGTTGTGAAGGAGATGCCGTAGGCGAAGCTGCAGCTGAACAGTGGGAGAGAGAACAGATGAGGCTGTGTCAAATCTGTTGTAGAACAAGTTGAACTCATTGGCCTTGTCCACATCACCTGATGTTGCCTGGCTGTTCTTCTTTTTATAGCCAGTGATGGTCCTCATCCACTTCAATACCTCTCTGGTGTTGTTGTGCTGCAGCGTCCTCTCTACTTTCTTTTTGTAGTCCTCCTTCGCCTGCTTTAATCTTGCAAACACCTGAGCTTCTCCCTGTCTCCATCCCTGAAGGCCTCCTTTTTCTGGTTGAGGAGGGTTTTGATGTTACTGGTGATGCAGGGTTTGTTGTTTGTAAAACAGTGTACAGTCCTTGCTGGTATTACAGTGTCAATACAGAAGTTAATATAGTCCGTGGTACATTCAACCATTCTATTATGGTAAGGGTCTGTCACAGTCTGCTCTGCCCCTCTCCTGCTCTGCTGCTCAGCCACACCCCTCATCAGCCTAACTGCTTTCACCTTCTGCTCTCACCTCCTCACCATCTCCAATCATGCCAGTAGATATGCAGCTTCACTCCACTCACACTTTGACAGATTGTCTTTGATCTGATGCCTGACTCTCCAGCACTTGTTCCCAGACTGCTTACCTGGTATCGACCCGACTTGCCTCCGACCTTCGCCTCACGTCTCAGCCCCAGTGAATCCACCAGCCTTCTGTCCACGACTACGAGTATTGCCTGCCTGTTTTCTGTTCCTCGTCTACCTGTGGCTGGTTGGCACTCAGCCTGTTCCTTCTCCACCAAGAGACCCACCTTGTCAGCTCAGGAGTTCTTCCTTTGTCTACATTATTTTCTCCATCGTCAGACAAAACAACGACATAGAATAAAAAACATCAATCGACAAAAAATATACTAATATATGCAAATATATTGCAAAAAACTACGAGCTACGCAGACTTGCTGCCACTTGTTGCCAGCGCATAATTTGAAAAATAGTGCACAGACAGTATAGGAACTATGTTTTGGTGGTTGGTGAATCAAGGGAGTGTCAAAGCAACCTGGGCTTATATAGCGCCTCAGCAGTGCCATAGGCTGATCGCCTCCATGCCATGCCACATTGATGCAGTAATTCATGCTTAAGGAGCCCAAATCAAGTATTGAGTGCATAAATAAACTTTTCAAAAATTGAACATTTCTGTGTTAAAAATCCTTTTTTGATTGATCATAGGAATTATTCAAATTTTATACTAGATTTTTGGCTAGGCTTGAAATATTTCACTGTACATGTAATGAATCAAGAATATATGAAAGTTTCACTTTTTGAATTAAATTAGCATAGGCAAGATAAAGAAAATAGTCGTGGTGTGAGGAGCAGTGATGGCTGGCTTTCAGGGAGTGACTCTGGGACGCCAGTGATCACTGTCTAGCCTCCTGGAGGTGTCGTGGGACCAACTAGACGAAACACTGGTGAAAAGAGGTTCCCACCTGATGACCCCAAAGACATGTTAGTTATCACTGCTCATTAGTCTGTATAGCTAAATTAATAGTTATCATAGGACATGTTAAGCTTAGGGAGCTATTCACTGAGTCTGGTCCATTTTCTGTAGCACAAGTTTCTTGTGTTTACCTTAAATGAAAAAAATTAACTGATATTCCAATTTTTTGAGCTGAAGCTGTATTATTAAACATGTTTATTCCTGTTTGTATTTAACCCTATTTATTTTTATAACATTGTTGTGTGTTTAATAAAAAGTTGAATTATTCAATATTGTTGTAATAATTCTTTTAAAAAATAGCATTAATCAGTAAAGGTGAGTGTTACACATTGATGACAGACAACATTAAAAACCATTAACAATTTTATTGAAGAAATGGAATAGTTAAAAATAAATAAAAAATAAGTTAAAGTAGTGATAAATTAACTATTTCTTTGAATTAACTACTGTGCATCTACATAATGCATGACCAAACGATACTAGGAATACTGAGATCACTAAGAATAAGAATACAAAAACAATAATAATACAATGTAGTGATAAAGACTCAAGTACTTAATAATTATTAATAGTATCAAGATTCAAGTAATTCTCAACATGTCATGTCTCAACACATCGGTCTGTCAGGAATGCTTGCACTGAGGAGAGTAATTAGTGTGAACGCTGAGGCATTATTGTACTATTCAACTATTCATTAATTTCCCCTAGGGGATCAATAAAGCATGTATCTATCTATCTACTATAATTTGCAAAATAGGCTTTTCTGCCATTTTTTTGTCATTCAAATGAATGGAGAGACTTTTCAAATCCTTGAAAGCTTCAGCCTCTTTGAGCTCCAACTATTTAAGCATACTTCACAAGACATTCAGCTATTAAACTTGTATTCAACCTTTTGATGAAATTATCACAGTTTTAGTTTCATGCTTTCTTCAGATCATTTTTGAGTTTATAATGGGTGTGTATTGCATGGAATGTTCAGGGCTAGAGTGGATGACATCGTCGCTAGACTGGGAGAGGCTCTAAAATTTGTCTGAAAAAAATCTGTGTAACTCCACATAGCCACTTATTGTCCTATTTTATATCAAGTGACTACCTTAGCACAGACACTAACTGAATTTAAACTGTCAGCCTCAATCTGATGGGAGTACACTCTAACTGTCCCCTAGACTGCAATACAAATTCAGGAGAGGATTTCAGGAGATAACCAAAACTGACCCTTCTTTGTAACTCGCTTCTATTTCCACATTTTTAGCTCTAGAAACACATAAATCACATAGAGGTGTTCAGGAGAGTCATGTGGCGCTGACCATGTGATAATTTTGCTGATATTATGTACCGTTTGTATTAAATGGCAGGAGTTTGAGAGGTACACTGACCTCTTCCTCCCATAGATTTCTTTGAGCTCTGTGTCTTCAACAGCCAGACTCTCTCTTATACACACACACACACATAGAAAGATAGACAGACAGGCAGGCAGATAGACAGGTAGATAGACACAGTTTAATTCTAACTGACTCCACATTACATATATTCTAATTAGTGGATTACCTTTAGAGCTCATTGTGATTGGTGGATTACCTTTAACCAGTGTTTTATTTATTGCTACCTTTTCCAGAGATAGAGAAAGTTAGGCAGAAAGACAGACAGAGAGCATTGTCACCATGGCAACCTCTGAGTGCAGGGAGGGGATACACAGCTAGGTAAAATTACCTGATTAGAGGCTCCTCTGATATCTGTGGTGTTTATCAAAATTCCACTACAAACTGCTCCAACACTAAATACAGAAAATGATTTACACACCTCTAAACTGTTTTCACTGGAAATACAGTATGTTTCATTCCATTTGTAATCAGGAAGCATTCGGAAGTTAATTTCAGTTTGTAATTCTAACTGACATAAATACAGAGAAACAGAGATGTACAAAGACAGAAAGAAAGGCAGAGAGACAGACAGGTACAAAGACAGGCAGATAAATAGACACACACACAGACACATAGACATACACATAAACACAAACAAACCGGAGACACACACACACACGGACACACATATACAAAAATGGACACACATATACAAAAACGGACACACAGACACAGACAGACAGAGAGGCAGGCAGGTAGATAGACACAATTTTATTTAGGAAACATTTGGCTGTTAATTTCAGGTTGCAATCTAACTGCCTCCACATTTCATATATTCTAATTGGTGGATTACCTTTGGAGCTCATTCTGATTGGTGAATTACCTTACACAGTGTTTTCAGGGTGCTACCTTTTTCAGAGATAAAGAAATGTAGGCAGCCAGACAGAGGTCAGCATTGTCACCATGGCAACCTCTGAGTGCAGGGAGGGGAAACACAGCTAGATGAATTTGAATCTGCTGAAAAATATTGCCCATCTAGCCTGCCGGGAATTGAACCTTTTGGCTGACTGAATGTAAGCTAGATTCTTGTGGTCGGTCCATACCACAAATGGTTTCTCCGACCCCTCCAGCCAGTGTCTCCACTCCTCCAGAGCGAGCTTGACAGCCAGCAGCTCACGATTTCCCACGTCTCAGTAATGCTCTGCGGATGAGAGATGGCGGGAGAAAAAGGCACAGGGTGAAGTTTTTTTTCTGGACCGGAAAACTGTGATAAGACTGTCCGGACACCAGTGTCAGAAGCATCGACTTCCACGATGAACTGTTTACTGGAGTCGGGTTGGACCAGGACTGGAGCTGAAGTGAATAAAGATTTCCACGTGGAGAAGGCTTTTTCAGCATCAAAAAAACAACTAAAAGGTATCTTGACAGAGGTGAGTTTGGTGAGGGGTGATGCGACCTAGTCTTTAATTAACCAGCGATAGAAGTTGGCAAACCCCAGGAAGCGCTGTAGTTCCTTCCAATTGCTAGGGGTGGGCCATTCGGCCACGCATGGCTCTTCGCTGGGTCGGCCTTGACTTGGCCACACTTCATCAAGAGATATATTCTTTTCTTGTTACAGCCTCTGGGCTTCTGCTAATGTTGGTAGATCAAGTGATAAAAAAAAAAATGTTCAATGTCCTTAGTAAATATACAGGGAATCAAATTCTGCATTTGATGTTGTTTTACTCTGTGTGCCAACACTTTCCCTGCATTTTCACCTTGTTTCTAGTATTTCTGCCTCGAACAGAATAGTGCAAATGTAGTTTTCCTATTTAATATGTCAATGAGTTCACATTTAAGTTCCTACAACCGGTTCCATGTGTTCGGATTTCTGCTTTCTATATATTGTCTTTCTAGCTCTTTAATATCTTGGTCTAATTTTAACAATCTCTCAGCAGCTTCCTTTTTTCTATGAACTATGTTGAATGAGACATCCTCTCAAATAAGCTTTAAATGCATCCCAAATTATACCATTCAACAATTTAGCCCTCATTGTGAACCCAAAATTCTTGGATTGCTGATTTAATGAGTGTGCATGAATCTTCCTGATTTAGCATTGAGTCATTAAACTGCCACTGTAACATCTCTCACTCACTGTAGAGACAATGACTACATCTACAGGTGCATGGTCTGACAGAACTATATTTCCAATTAAGGCACTCATCATTAGGACCAGGAAATAAGAAAATAGTCAATTCTGGAGTATGTCTGATGAGGTTGAAAATGTATATTCCTTCTCATTTGGATGTAGCAATCTCCAGGCTTCAGTCAGCCCTTATTCCTCTGACAGGGGATCTATAGCCATGATTGATGAAGTATTATGCTCGTTACAACTTGATGTTTTGTCCATGCACAAATCCCTAACAAAGATATGTTTGTTTAAGATATGTAAGTATCTTTTTTCTTTACATAAAATCAGTAACTTAAATTCCAGCCACTGCTCTCTATGCTATCGCTAAACACAGGTGATTTATAATAGTCCTGGCCCTTCCCCTGGGTGAAAAGCGTTCAACCATAACAGAAATTCTATGTGATTGCTTATCGGATCGTGGTGTTTTAAATACTCCAAATCGTTGCCTAAACAGTCACGTTTATTTAATGTAGATCCTAGCCCTCCTCCCGCAAGAATGCGCTTAATCCTCATCTCCTATCCTCAGTCCACATCTGTTGAAGTCTCCATTGGCACAATATTGGCTGATTCTTCTGTAATATATGATGAGTCCTTATTTCGCTGATTCCGAATTTCATATAAAATAATGGTTCTTATGTGCCATTGTTTCAGGGCAATATTTTCTCTCAGTTTCACTGCAAATCAATGACCTACAATATACTTAAACATTTTTACAAACAAGAAATGGACAAAGGTGATTCTGATTGGCTAATTAGACTCCTAAACCTCTTAGCCTTTTATGTCAGGTATGAGAGCAACTCTACACATACACACACACACACACACACACACACACACACGGAGCAAACAGCATGGCAGAGGCTGCGCCGGTCACAGAACCAGGTAAAGTAAAGATAACTGAAGATTACAGGACTTGACAACAATGTTGGGACTCATCATTCAAGAGACCAGATGTTTCTTTGCTCCACTGGACAAAGGAACTCACAGTCCACAGTTCCTCACTGTTCACACCTGGGGACGACCCTTCCCCCCACGGACCTTACTGGCCAGCCAGTGTGGGTCAGCGTGTGACATGTGACCCCCAAGGGTGTCACCAAACAAAACCAGCCCTCTGGCCCTCTTCTCTCTCTCTTCTCTTCTTGGCTGGCTCTGGAGAGCAGCTCCTGCTCTCTCCTCTCAGCTCTTCAAAGGGCAACAAGGCCCCAGCCCAGGTCAGCTCTGCTACCTGAGAAACCAGCTCTCTCGCCCGCCTGCTCACAGCAGCCTGCAAACTCTCTTCTCCTCAACAGCAGCGACCTGCTTTCGAATTAACTCAGAGTAAACCAAGTTCTCTTCAGAATCAGCAGCTACGACACAAGGCTAGCTGATTTTCCAAGCAACAGGAGTCATAGCAGAGTTAGCGTGGAACAGCTAACTCTGTGAGGAGAACAAAAGAGATAACAGCAAAGCAACACAGCCAGACAGGACTTTACTCCACCAGGAAACCTCCCAACTCACTGGACTTTACACCAACACTGGAAAGGACCTCTTTGTTTGTTCCAAGGACTGGGTAACGTTAACTGACTGGGCCTAACCTTTCCCAGCACAGCATAGCACAGCACAGCATAGCTAAGCAGCAGAAGTCTTAACTTTGTAAATGTACTTGTTGATTGATGTCTTGTTGTTGTAATGTTTGTTTGGTTGTGGTACTCGTATGTTCACACACATAGTAGTATGTCTCAGTTCTAGAACCTGCATGAAGCTAACCACCTCCCTCTAACCCAGTACCTTTAGATTACATGAGCTAGGCTAACATAGAAACTCACACCTTCCCTCTCAAACACACTAGATGGTCTCAGCGGCCATTTTGAGTAGTTTCTTTGTTTACCGCCATCTTGTGTAGTCTTCTTTGTTCAGGTCATGTGGTCACAGTGACCACTGTGAATTGGCCATCTTGCCTTTGTTTGTGTCCCCACAAACACACACACATACCCCTACACACACACACACACACACACACCTGTATATACTAGATTAGACATTGTGTTTTACTCTGCTCCATTGTAAATAAATGCCTTTAAGTATAACTACTGGTGTGTTTAATGTTGCACAAGTGTGAATATTGCCAACCTCTACTTTGTAGAATTCCAATCCTTCAACTTTAACTTACTGTTGATGTGGTAATTTGGTTATAGTTAGTAAGCTGATTGTTAATCAGAGTTCCAGATTAATGGTAATAAATTGAGACTAAAACCATATTGGCTATTTTGCCGATTAGTTTAGGCTGGTGCCCCGAGGACTTTAATTAATTTTAAAGTTATTATTTACTATTGATATTTTTAATATTAATATTTTCTTAATTTATAATAGCCAATAAATTGATAGACAACCGAAATCCAACATATTTGGTGTCCAGCTCATGATGTAGAGTTCAGACCCAACAACAACTATCACTGAACTTAACTGTAAGTGCAATAAAACATTAAAGGCCAATAAGAACTTTATCCAACCACCTGTTCAGCAAGGAACAAACAGAAAAGACATATTTTCATCTGATTGTACAAGCAACAGGAGCCACGAAGCAGGGTTAGCATTGACTGGCAAACCCAGTCAGGAGAACAAAACAGCTTAGCCTAGCATAATATTGCATGGCTAAGCACAGGACTGTTTAACTTTTTCAGTGTATACAGAAAGCAAAATGAATCCGACCCATACTTCAGCCACATGCATGTGTTTCTTTTAGCCCAGTATACACCTGGCTCCACAGCTTGAATCTGGCCAATATACACTATGATTGCCAGATTTTACTTCCATACATGGACCAACTCTGGCACACACAGAAATAATATTCCAGCTATCATTATCAGCCGGAATCTGCTCAGATGTGGAAGTATATGGCCAGAGTCAGGCAGAAGACCCAGGCATCATTTTGAGGCAACCATTTCATTTAGTCTGTTTTCCCACTGACACTCACACCTCTGTACAGAACCATACCTTAGATTAGGTATTGTGTGTTTTCACTTTTTTTATGTTTTAAAAAAAATGCTTTTGAAGATACCTGCTAGTATATTTAATGTGGTTAGGATGCCTCCTGGGTGCCATTCATTGGAGGTGGTAATTGGTCATTTTGGTTGGAGAGTTGTAAAGCATAGTTGGTAAGATTGAGAAGAGAGTGGAGTATGCCCCATCTCTTTAAAATCAGTTTAGTTTTTACTTTAAACTAAGATTGAATTTAATTCTGTTGCACCAAAACTTTAATTTAAACTGTGATCTAGGGTTAACTTTAAACCATCAGTTGAGGAAGTTTAACTTTTACAATGGTTGCGTTTTTGAGATGGATTAACCTAAATCCAGTTCCTCAAAGAAAACTGAGAGACAGACTCAACCCACTTGAGTTTTATGATGAAGATGAATTTTTGTCAAGATACCCGTTCACAAAGGAAACTCGTTTGGAGCTGAACAGGAGGATTGGGCCAACTGTTAAACATCGCAGTGACAGTAACGCAGCTGTACCACCGATGCTCCAACTCCTGATGGCCCTGAGATACTACACTACTGGTTGCTTCCAGAGGGTGGATGGAAACCTGTTCAGCTTACACAACTAGACTTTTGGCAGCACAGTGTCTCGGGCCATTGCCTCTCTAAAGAACCAGTACATCCGATTCTCTCCAACAGGGGAAATGGCTGCTGGTTTCTACAGGCGAGCTGGATTTCCACGGGTGCTAGGTGCTATTGATTGCACTCACATCCCAATACAGAACCCTGGAGGTGTGAACGGAGAGCTCTTCTGAAACCGTAAGGGTTACTGCTTGATGTGCTCGTGGTGTGTGATGAAAAATCTGAGATAACCAACATTGTGGCACGTTGGCCAGGGTACGACAGTCAGCTTTGTGCCTTACTTGAGAACCAAACATAGTAGGGCTATCATCTTGGGGATAATGGTTATCCATATCATAGCTGATGACCCTAATTCTGACCCCTCAAACACCAACAGAGAGAAGATGCAACTCTTGTCAAATTGCAGCCAGAGGAGTGATGCTGTGATGCTTCACCATCAATGTAGCAGTGGCAGGACTTTACAACTTCGGAAATAGGCATGGAGATGAGCTACACCTGGAAGCTAATGAGGGCCCACAAGAGGGCAGAGAGAATGACCAGTAGCACAACGCCAATCCAAGTGGGAAATCTGTGAGGCAAACTCTGATAGAAAACCACTTCTCTGAATAATTAATGTGTATATATACATTTTGTTATAAATAATTGTTGACGTGGGAAAAAAAAGTATTTTCCCACCTTAAAATTTTTATTACTGTTTGTGTCTTGTGAAAGGAAAAAAATGTTACTCTGAATAGTGCTTTAACTAATAATAATCAACTAATATGTAGAGCCTGTCAACAAATGTCTTGTTCAAATTGTGAAGCACAGAGAAAACTTCGATAACATTGTAAGAAAAGTTATTCACTTTCTTTTTGAAATAGTACAGGGAATGCAAACATGTTATTAAAATTATTGTAGCCTATTCATTAAAAGGTATCATCAGCTGTGAAACTATCACTGCCAAGCATCTTTTTTCAATAGCAACACTTCCTTCTGAAGCTTTAATACTTATTTCTGTAATTTGGCGTTTTCTATTTCCATTTCAATCTTCTCCTTCTCTAGAACCAAAATATCTTGGTGTGTCATGTAGGGTCGCTTGTTTATCCTGTTGCTGTTCACTTGGGGATCAGATGATGATGAAGATGATGATAAAGAAGAGGAAGCAGCACTGACTTACATATGCTCCTCCGACTCCACTGACTGCAGTGTTATAACAATATCTATGAAAACATAAACCGAAAAATGGCAAAAAATGAAAATTAATAAAATAATAATATGAGATCCGCGGACAGACCAGAAGTGAGACAGGTCTAATAATTACAGATTATTGATTGGGGTCAATTAACCATGATCAGCATTATTTACCATCTTCTCTGGGTGAGTCTGAAGTGAGCTGGTCCAATACACTTTCATCGTCATAAGGATTTTGTAGTGGCTCCATCTGTTGAAGGATGAGGCTGTAAACTTTCTCTGTCAGCGGATCATTTTTGTGCAGTGGAGGCTCGACTTCTGTGATGAACATTTCCCATCTCACACTTGCCGCACCTTTTTATGCTTTTTTCTTGATGTTTTTCCAACAAGCTCTAAGCTGAGCGACTTCTCTCTCTTTTTTTTCTTTCACTGCATTTGAACTGTTGAAACAATCAGCCAGTTCCTGCCAAGCAGTCTCTTTCTTTTTAGCAGTGCTGTTGTCCGTTTTTTTTCTGTTTTGGCCATACTGTTCCATTAATTCAGCCAACAAGTTTTTCTCAAAGGAGGAAAAATTTGAGCTCCTCTGCCGAGCCATCACAAGTAGCCTACTGTTCAGCAAACTATTTTTTAGCTACCTAACAACAACACTCAAAACAATGAAATAGGTGGGTTGTGCACTTTATATTATTATTTAATGTTCAGTTTACTTAAAATACATGTCTTTGTTAAGTTTAAAAAAAAAATTCTAATAAGTTCCATGTAATTTTGTCTCTTGTTATCTTTACAAAATATTAATGTGTTGTTTCATTACAAAACATATACAATTGAGTGAATTAGGATTGCATACTTCTTACATCCATAGGGTGGCAGTAATAACACGCCAGCTGCCATAAAGCCCCAAAGAAGAATAAGCTTAAGGTGAGTCACACTGCACATGCGTGAGGCAACTTGAACTCCAGATCTTCCTTCAGTTAATTTTGGCAGAAAAGTTGCTGTTTGTTTTCGTTTTGTGAGTTGGAAAAGGTAGAATGATATTTCTTCTCACCCATACATATTTTTTGTACAATTTTCATGTTGAGCATTATTGTATTTTTGGTTTGTGATACAAGACGTGTTCTTTATTTAGGCGTGCTTGTGTAATTTTACAGAGCAGGTGGGTCTCGGACATGTTAGCTAGCTGCATGACCCAGGTCGGTCTACTTTTATCCCGCCGAGCCCCGCCAATCCCTGAGCATATGTTACAACTGTGAACCTGTACCATAGTCGGTATGTAAATATCATTGTATAACTTTATATTCAGTCTATAAACGTTACTCATTGCAGGCGATAGCAACCCTGTTTAAAGGCTGTTCAAAACCTGAGTTTGTGTTTGTGATCACAGAGAAAGCTGCGTTGTACATGCATGGGTTAAGCTCTGAATAGGATGCTTTCGTAACCGAGTGTCTGTGGTTTAATTTGTTTTATTCCCGTGTTCCTGTCTGTACTTTCAGATATTAGTCTTATTTTACCGGTGACTGATCCCTGACAGCCGTTTCAAAGTTGGTGAAGTTATTGCTGACACAAATCCACCAGTTTCCTGCTGCTGCTTCATATTAAAAGCTTAACATCGGCGAACTAGCCTGAGGCTTTTATTGTGAAGCAGTTACAGGAAATGCTATGTATTTGCATGTGAGTATAAACAGGTAATTTAAAAAAAACCATATATTTTGGGCTATTGGGCTAGCGGACTAAGAGTAATGTTATAGAACTGAAATAAAGCACCGACAAATGGCTGTAGACTTGAGGAAACGTTACCAGCTCAAATTCCGCTCACGTCTTATAATAAGAGTTGTCATCTATTCAGCCGATACGTTACGTTTTTAGTGTTAATGAACATGAATGAACTGCTGTAAAGTTGTGTAAGCTATATGCTAACATAAACGAAAAAAGAGTGCCATGTCACAGAGCAGACATATGCGTTTTAGGTGAATAAGGCTGCGCCCTCCCACCTTTTGCAGGTAAAGGAAAGAACTTAAAGCTGTTCTTCAACCTATTTATTTTTGAGCACATGACTGGCCATAACATTATTTGCAAGGGTGTTAACTGCAAACTAAGCATTTTGTATTATTTTTTCTTCAATGTGCTACACAAAGTTTTTTTTTGTTTGTTTTCTTTTTTACAATTCTTAGCTAAAGGGGCTTTAGGCTTATTTTTCAAGTGTGACACAGATAGTTAATGCCATAGACCTAATGAAAAGATATGTATTGTGGTCCTGCAATGTTGTGCTGTCAGTGAAGATTATGAAGGCATTGCTACAGTTCACCCTTGTGAGTTGTGAATTTTGATTTGAGTTATAGCTACATTAATCAACAATCTACAGTACATTTAACCTGTTTCTCACATCACTGAGTGGCATTTGTAGTGAATTTATGATTTGCAGTTCAAAAGGCCTGGATATGATATACTATATCAGGCTTGCTGTGATATTTTACTATACTTGCTCTATATGGCTGTATATTTAGCCAAAAAGAAGGTTGTTCAAATCCGATGGTCTACTACGTACATCTGTACAATTTTTAAGACAATGAAGCCTTTAATATAAATTTGGAATTCAGTCTGAGATGTGTTCATGTTCTGCTTTAAACTGAGGTGTTTGTGATTTTTGTTTCAGAATCTCAACAAAAAGTGAACATTATAAGCTGCGCAAAGGTAGATTTAAGAGCAGTGCTGTTGTATTTGATTGCATTAGATTGTACAGGTGTACCTAATAAAATGGCCACTATTTATATATCAGGAAACACTGGCTGTCATAGTGTAGGTCCAAAGGCAAATGCCAGTTTCCTATTTGGGGTGTAAAGTAAGTGAATAATTGGGTCTTATTTGCATCCATAAAGATTCAGGCCTCTTAACACTGTTTTAGTTTCTGTCATGACACTTCTAAATTAAAACATAGGCGTATGGGTTTAGTAAAAAATGTTACATTATCAAAAAACAGCTGTTGTATACATTGACTGTGGTTAAGATAATAATTTTCTTGATTCATTGATTTGTTAAAATTCTTCGCAATGGCCATCTTTCCTATCGTATGGATGCTACACAAATTGATATTGTGGTTCACAATTACATGTGTATTTCTAACAATGTGATAAGATGACATGCATGATGCCTATTCTAGTCTGAAAAGGAAACTTAGTTGGGAGCTAATAACAGTTAAGAGGGTCCCTAGTGGTAAGATAAGATTTTGTGAATATGGCCCCTGTTTGCTTCAGTGTCCAGTTTGTTTTACATTTGATCAAAGCTGATTGTTGACTTTCCAATTTTAATACTTTTAATTTATACATATTTAATAGCTTTATACTTGTATTTTTGTCTTTTCTAGACTGAAGCATTTGAATGATGGCTGCACCAGTAAAACTGTGGATTATCCTTGGTGCCAACGTCTGTGGAGGATCTTTCAAACGAGATCAGACGTTATTTTGATATAGAGGGGGACATTAAACTCCAGTACATGGACAGTGACTTTGATAATGAGTTTGTTAACCTTAGACCAAATTAGTAATATTCAAGACAAGAGCATAGTGAAAATCATCCACTTTTGAGATGCTCCAGACCTCAACCAAGGCAACATGAACCAGAGTGGGGATGACCCATCTTTTTCATCCTTGTTTATCAAAAGTTATTTTTTTAAATTGGCTCAATTCACAATCGTGTTACCGTAATACACGTTAATTATGTTAGATGAACCTAATAATTTTGCTTTTAACTAACCTAATACAATTTCGTGGAACCTGTTGACAAAATCAATTTCATTAAAGTCAACGTTTCAATTTTTTGAGTGAATGTGACTTTTTGTTTCAGAAACAGGTAACAGCCTCCTCCACCACACTTTTATACTTACTAGGTCCTGACAGCATGCAAATTTTTTATATATTTATTTATGTATTTATTTATTTAATTTTAATTTTGAAATGCACACTTGTGCCTATTGATTAAACTCAGTTTAAATTCAGTGTCAGAGTTTAATTCGAAATGTTGCAACAGAGCTTAATTTTAAACCTGGATTAACTCATTTTAAACCTAGTTTTACTAAACTCTGATTAGAGTTAATCTTAGATTAAATTAAACGTTGTTGGTGTGATCCAGCCAAAGTGTATTTTTATGCTTTGTCTTTTTTCCTTAATTTTATGTATGTAGCTACAGTTATTGTGAGTTGGGCTTTGACACTGCCAAAACATGGGTTACCACACTGAAGCAGCAGCTGCTGCTCTGCCATTGTGCTACTTTCAATGAACCTCCTGTGTAGAGTGTTACCAGCAGAGCAGAAGCTGTTCAGAAGACACACATTTAAATTTGATTAATACTACTGCTTGGAATTACTGGGAGTTACATTTCTGTTGTTTTGGTGGAGGCTCACACCAAAAAAATCTTGTTCAAACAACTCATGAAGCTAACATTAGCTTTATTAACTAGCTAGCTGATAAAAATCTACCAGCGACAGCTCACATTTTAGCCAGCATAGTGAATGGCTAGAAATGAGAAGTTGTTTTTGTCTGCCTTTGTATGTTGTGTGCATTAGTCAAGTTTCCACCCAAATTTAGAGCGGATTTTAATTAAATTTACAGTAAACTGGCAAAAGAAATTGCAACTAAATATGCATTAATTATGTACTACAACTGTTTAACTCGTTGAGAGCTAACTGGAAATTGATTCTCCAGTTAGGTGTTTTTTGTACAGATTAAACAAGTGAGATACAACATTTTCATTAGTGAGTTTTAACGTTTTTGGTAGGTATTTTCCTTTGAGTAGAGTCAAGCTAGATGTCTAACCACACCCTGTATCCAGCTCTGCACTTAAAACACATGGGATTTATGTCCATCTTCTCATCTTACCTTCATAAAGAATAAAAATAAGTGTAATTCCCAAAGTGTTATGTTTAACAAGAGAAGCAAAGCAGTGATGGTGAGGGAAGAACATGAACAAGGGCCTAAAACTGCATCGTTGAGAGTCTGTAGCTGGACATCTTCCTTGCCCACTCTCTCTGTCACACACACACACACACACACACACACACACACACACACACACACACCCTCTGTGCAGTGCAGTTTCTGCATCTATTCTTGGGTCTGTTATACTGCAGTGTGGTGCACAGGGACATCTAAGGGCCAAAAGAGAGAAGTACAGGAGACCAAAACACTGCAGTCTTTCCTCGCTTCTCCTTTGTTTCCTCCCTGCTCCTTCCCAGCAAAGAAGCCACCTTGGGCTCCCTATGGGTTTAGTGTCGGCATTGTGGGCAGGGGCAGCCCACACATATCCATCATCTGTGGGTACAGGCCCTTTGCAGTTAAGCCCTTAGAGGCCCCATAGCCCTTCTCCCTTTTGTTAATTATCTGTTGGCATCCCACATTTTGGTTTGAATGTAGTTACCCAACACAGGCCCATCATGGCTGGCCCACACTGGGCCCTTCTCTATCTATGGCCCCTATGTAGGTTTTTAGTTGGCACCCCACATTTAGGCTTGCAGTTACCCCACACTCTGTCAAAAATAGGGGTAATATAGTCCATTTATCAAGGTACAAATAGCA
This sequence comes from Seriola aureovittata, assembly GCF_021018895.1. NCBI lineage: Eukaryota > Metazoa > Chordata > Actinopteri > Carangiformes > Carangidae > Seriola > Seriola aureovittata. The sequence goes on along the minus strand of NC_079380.1, from coordinate 206,781 downwards.
CTAATGTACTAGCACTAATTATTTAACTGCAAGGTAACTACTTACAGGTAGTTAACTTGAGGTACAGTAAAAAAAAAAAAGCTGTTTCTTAACCTGTGTTCTTCTCCGTACTTGTGTTCTTGCAGACTTGTGAAACGTCTTGTGAAGTCACAGCAGGAATACTGTTCCAATTTCGGTCCAGTCCCAGTCTGGATCTAGACAAGTACAGTCCAAATGCTCAGATGTGTTCTGGCCCATTTTATCTAGGATGCATTCGGACGTGACTTGTGTGGATTTGAGACAGCCAAGTATCCCAGAATAAGTTTTGATATTTTTCAGCTTAGAAAATAACTATTTATATTCTTAATATGTGGTTAGTTTACCCAAATAACGCCTGTTTGCTCTGGTGTTTTCGGAGATGTGAGGATTCACCTGCACTGACAGACTCGCGGTCATCTCAGTACCTCATTGCCCAGCTCCTGACCGGTGGTCAGTGTCATCCTGGTAGAAAAAGTGTTGGCTCTGCTGTCTGTGTAGCGTTTTGATGAAATTCCTTTTGAATGAAAATGAAATGAAAATGAGCAGAGGCCGTGTGGTTCATATTAAATTTATTAGATTTTTAATATGCATTACAGATTGGATATAAAGTGTGTCTTTAACTACACTCACTGTCAATCCAGATTGTTTTTTTCCTGAGAAGTTCAGTTTGTGGACCTTTTATTTAAGTTTTCTTTTGTCACAGAACTCGGTATTGAGAAATGGCTAATAGCAACAACACATGGCAGCAGCAAGTGTGGTGGCAGCAACAGATCTGCAACAACCTGTTGAAATAAAAACAGTCTCAGGCTGGTGTATGGAGATACTTTGTGTTTGAGGTGGATCAGCGGGGACATGTTAGACAAGCAGAAACCAGTGAGCACACATTATCACAGAGTTTTAAATGAAAGGAGACTGATCTCAACAGCTTCAGTTGTTAACTTTATATGAACTTTATATGAACAAAACGTTATTGTGAACTGCAACAGCTGACATCTGTTGTTGCCAAGCTCCACACACGACGTTCATGAAGGCTTATGTTAGGTTGGTTTGACTAAAGTTAGCTTAATTGGGCTAACGAGTTTAGGCTTATAACATGAGCTGGATGCTCACAACATTAGAAGTCTACCTTCATTAGTGCCACGGGTAGAGATCAAAATGTGCGTCTTGATCCAGAAAGAGGTGCTATGACTTTTGGTGTTAAAATTCAAATTTTTCCCAAAGTTATTCCCAAATACTGGGAATAAATAATGCATTAGGAATGCATTGGAATTTTCTTTAAAAACCCACAAAATTTCACCTTGTTTCTACAAAATTTCACCTTTTTTCTGAGTCACCCAGCTCTCTCATACCTGCACGTAGAAATGTGATTCAAACTATAAAACGGAGGAAAACTTCTGCTCTCTCAAAAAGACAGGAACTGTTTTTACATAACATGTAAACTTTTCAAACTATGAGCACTCAAAGGAGGAGTGCAAATCACTTTTTCTTCAAAGTAAGAGTGAAAGCATCAGTTGGCTAGAGTGAGCAGTAAAAAATAACCTTTATTTTTATTTTTAAGTCGAGCTCACGGCCAAACCATAAAAAGGAGACAAATAATTCTTTCTGAAAATGTAGACATAGTAGTTGGGATTCATAAAATGTAACTTTGACAGGCAGGGTCTGCACAAAATTTAAACGGGGGTGCCGAGTCCGGCAGCAATACCTGTCTCACTCTCATTGACACCTAATGTAATCATCTTTTTTTTTCAAAAGAATCTCACTCTGTCTTCGCACTGAGCTTACGCACTCATTTTAAGGAATATCTGAATAAAATAGAGACTGTAAGAAACTTCTGGCTTCAGTGTCTGGCACGGTCTTTTCGGTTTTTGAAAAGAAGTAACGGTTATCTCACAATTTGCAATTGTTTGAAGCCATGTAGAAGCCAAATTCTGGGCAGATTTTCACATTCCCATGGCAACAGCAGCTCCTGACCTGTGTGAGGTCATTAGCCGCATGTTAGGTCTTAAATTACATTTAGTTAGGTCTTAAATATGTAAGTCCATTTACTGCTTCCTTCGTTGCTTTTTGTTTTGTTTTTTTAAATGAGTGAATGAAGTTGTGACGGTTTCCGCTGAGACAGAGGAGAGGAGAAGCTACTAGCCCTCTCTCGCTGTCACTTCTAGTCGTGTTGCTCTCCTCCCCAGTAATGTTAAATTTAGCACCAAAAAGAAAAACATAATAGTGGTAATTTAAATAGCGGTTCAGGGGATTTATTAACCCGCAGGGGTCCCTCTGTCCTTTTTTGGACATTTTCTTCACTTTTCTTTTTTGATTTGCTGATCATTTTGGCTGTGTTACAGCTGAAGGTATGGATTTCTGCAAAAAAGTGTCTTTTTTGACATATTTTTAAAATCCAATGTCAGTTACTGTTACAGGTCTATTATACACTGGTAACACATTTTGTACCCTCTGGGGTTCCTCGCGTCCAAAAAGGACACAAAGAAAATGCTATAAAATCATCATATATCAATATTTTTTTCAGCTTTTTCTTGCATACATCTCTTAAACCACTTTAGTTCTGCTATAACCTACCAAATGTTTATTAGTTTTCAGGATTTTAACGCCTCTTGTTTTATTAACAACACAGAATATGAGATATTTCCCACATAATACATGATGGAGGGATGAGACATTGTTTTATATCAGAGTCTTTTATATCAAGACATTTCTCAAAACCAGAATATGATCAGGGTGACTTTTGAACACTGGAAATAAATCATGTACTCATCCCGGCAGTAACCCCTGTGGCACTCAAAATTTTCCTGGAATTTTCTAGTTGCTATTTGGTCTGCCAGGTACATTCTTGGTAAATCTAACTTCTGTACTCTTAAGGTTTCATTCCTCAGCAGACTGGATTATTTCAAAAAGTAAAACACTGTTGAATATGTTTACATCTATCCGTTTCTCCTCCTGAAGTGTCATACATCCTTTTGCACTAATCTCTTGGAAAGCTTTCCAGTTTGCATTTGCTAATTTACGTTTAGGAATTCAGGAATTTTGTTTACCTTATCACAGATAATCTTTGTGCCAATTTTAGTAACTACTGGCCAGAGGTGGGAGTAAATCACACATGTATATGTTACATGTAGCGGACATACCTAGTCTAGCATCAGTCACAAGCCATAAAGAAGTTCATTGTAAGGGCATGTAGAGGTATGGATCCAAAATTGACACTTTGTTACACTTCCCACCATCAAACTATCAAATTGATAGGAAACAGAGACAAAGGACTCTTCTCTCTCACAAACAGACGAGTTAATATGCCACAGAGATTCCAGAGGATCAACGAATGGAGGCCAGGCAAACTCTCCAGTTTGTAACAATAAGGTTTATATCAGAGTCTTTTATATCAAGACATTTCTCAAAACCAGAATATGATCAGGGTGACTTTTGAACACTGGAAATAAATCATGTACTCATCCCGGCAGTAGCCCCCGTGGCACTCAAAATTTCCCTGGAATTTTCTAGTTATTATTAGTCTGATCATTATTATTATTATTATTATTACTTCCATCAGGGAGATTCTGTTTTCACCTCTCTGGTGATTTGTCTGCAAAAAGTACTGAACTGATTTACTGGCCATTGTCTGACATTGTCATGTGTGATGGTCACTCCCTACTGTAGTATCTTTGATCACACTCCATTTTGTCAGGGTTTGTGGTAAGCAGTACCCAAATGCAACCAACACAAGGGAATTGTGCAAAATGTTTTAATAACAAAAGGGTGCCTACTTACAAACAAGGAATCAACCGAACAGAAGCTGAAGCACAGGGAAATACAGGGGATCCAACAGCAGGTAAAACCGAGGACACTTACAGAAGATATGAACAGGAAACATGAACAGACCTAGGAAAAACCAGACATGAACAAACAAACCGGAGCACAGAGACTATATAGACACAAGGGAGGCAAGGGTGATTGAACACAGGTGAAACACATTAGGGCGAGGCAGACAATCAACACACAGAGAAACAGGACCAAGACAGGAAGTAAAAACATTGAGATACACAGGGAAACAGGGAAGTGACAAAATCCAAACTCAAACTCAAACAGAAAGTGTCTGTCATGGCAAACCATGACACATTTGCTGATACAAAAGTCAGGTGAAGTGCTCTGTTGTGTGTGCTATTATATTGTGTTCCTTCCCTATTATTAATGCACACCAAACAGTGATCATCAATCAATTCTTCACCAACTAATCCATTTGCTTCAGTGCTATTGTTGCGCCTTTAAAATAGGCAAAATAGCAAGGGAAGAGGGATGAAACCATTACACGGCTCTCGTCTTCACTCGTATGTATTAAGTGGGGGAGAGAAGCGTAACTTCCCCCTACTGGAGCCTTAAGGCATTACTAATACATCGATACACAATCAATCTGGAATCTGTCAACTAATAACTTTAACAGCATAAACAAGATGCAAACGAAACTATGAACTATAAAAAAATACAAAACACAATATATATCTTAACTGTCAACTGAATTTAATTGTTTTTGAAAATCAAATAGTTTTTAAATCCTTAAGTACCACATATTAAGTACCACACTATTGCTTCCTCATAATGAATTATGTTAAATGAAATCCTCACACCATATTTCTTACTTGGAGTGGTTGCCCAACATCCTCTTAAATACTCAGATTCCTTTTCACACATGAATTATAATTGTTATTTTTTATCTATTTTAACTCTTTAAGTTCAGATCTAATTCATTCATTCATTATCTTTGTCTACCTGCATAACCTTATATCTCATTTTACTATTTTGCTGTCATTAGATACCGCTGTCTTGTCACTTATTTTATGCATTCTGAGTGCTCTCCCTTGCTGTCCTCTGTCCTTCACATATTTAGCTATCTGAATTAGATTCCAGTTGCTGAAAGCTCCCCTTTCATGAAAGTTTACCAATTCCGTTTTAATCTTCTCACATCTTTTCCACTATAGGCTATTTGCTTCCATGTTGCAATCTCTTTCATGCGATTTGTTCTTAGGTATCTATTTAATTAAAGGTATCACAATTTACCGGTATTAATGATAACCCCACTATTTAAAGGTATATATCTACATATATTATATATGATAACGTTGTTCCAGTAACTGTTGTCAATAAGACAGGAAGCAGGAGGAAAAATCATGCGACGGTCATGGGCATATATGCAACATGAGTCATGGTTTCTACACGGACGTATTTCACTTCCGGACAATTCACTGGCGACCAGACTCCACTCAGCATCGCTTTTCGTGTCTGTGTCTCTTAGTTTGTCTCGTTTATTGATTTGTGGGGTTTTTTTCATTTGGAAAAAGCTGCTGGCTTCCGTCGCTGGGTTTTATTTGACAAAGGCGGGATGCAGAGTTTTTGAGACTTTCTCTGGGAGTTTTTTTAAGAGTTGTTTTTCTTTTTCTTTTTTTAAACCATGGCGTGTGGAGGAAACGGCATGTCCGGTAAGTTTGATAAGGCTCCCTCTTCAACTCATAGTTGAAATCAAATTAAAGAAATACTGTAAAGGATACACTGTGACAACATCAATGTAGAGAGTCCTTGGTTTTAATTCTGTCAATAATGCAACATTTTCAAAGTGTTTTATTTACGATGATGTTGGTTGAATTTCTCCACAGATGAGAGGATAGGGGAAGCACTGATCAAGGAGTAAGTTTCCATAATTGTCATTTTTAAATTGTTTTACTCAGTGACATTGTATAAATGAATGAAAAATCAAACAGCCCAAAACTATCATCATTGTTTTAAAACTCAAGTCTTTATTGTACTTAATATTATGGGCTGCAACCGATGCATATTTTCATTATCGATTCATTTCAAGTTAATTCATTAATCATTCAGTCTAAAAATGTACAGAAATCATCATCACAAGTTTCCAGTGCTCCAAGACCCATCAAACCCCATCATCTTACAACAATAATAAACTAAACAGTTAGTCAACTAACCCAACTCTGCAGCCTTAGTTTAGTTTCATTTTCATTTCACCTTAACAGCTCTTACCATTTTCCAGTAAAACACACCTCTCATCAGCTATGTTGTATGAGTGATAACGACTCATATAGGTAAGAAAATAAATGGAAAAAGTCACTGAACTTTGTGAAGCTGGGTGTGCCAGCCTCTGGAATGTTTTTGATTTCTTATCATCTTAAAATGGCAACAGCTAAAATCAGCTTCATCACCTTTTACTATTTTCTGCATAACATGTCTGTAGGTTTAAAAAAAATGTGGGCCATTCATGCTAAGACGTATGTTGTTTTTTGGGTTGTCCATCCCTAAGAAAGGCGCCTTTAAATAAAATGTATTATTATTATTATTATTATTATTATTATTACGTCCCATTCTTGTGGACATGATATCTCAGTAACGCTTTGACGGAACTTCTTTAAATTTGCCACAAACATTCACAGGGACTCGAGGATTAGATTTCACACAAATGGTTCATAATTTATATGACTCTGGATCAACAGGGATGTAACCTGAAACTAGTCTGAGTGGAAGAAGCAGACAACCACAAGGAGGTAATTCTATTTTTTTTTCAGGTTTCAGGGGCAGGTCAGTGAGTTTATACTGAATGACTAAATTAAATACAGTCAGAAAGGTCAGCATGCAAAACGAAAAATTATTGAAACTATTTTTTTGAGTGAACTGTTGATGGTGATGGTCCCACAGTGCACACAAAGGAAATAGAGGAGATATAATGTGAATCTTTTGTAAGACAAAGTTTATGGCTGCTGTGACGAGTCACCGTAATCGACATGTTGATGTCAATATTTTAAGTCAACGCTTCGTTTCCCATACATTGATTTATTAACTGCCATATATTTGTTTTCTATTTTATCATCAATGGTTGCACTGCTTCTCTGTCTGCTCTCTGGGTGAGCCAGGGCTGCATACTCAGTACACACACACACACACACACTCACTCCGATCAGCCATAACAATATGATCACTGACAGGTGAAGTGAATAACATTAATTATCTTATTACAATGACACCTGTCAGTGGGGGCGGGGGTATATTAGGCAGCAAGTGAACATCTTGTCCTCAAAGTTGATGTGTTGGAAAGAGCAAAATGGGCAGCATAAGGATCAGAGCCACTTTGACAGGGGGCAAATTGTGATGGCTAGATGACTGGGTTAAGGCATCTCCAAAACTGCAGGTCTTGTTGGGTTTTCCTGGTCTGCAGTGGTTAGTACCTACCGAAAGTGGTCTAAGGAAGGACAACTGGTGAATCGGCAACAGGGTCATGGGCGCCCAAGGCTCATTGATGTGCATGGGGTGTGAAGGATAGCCAGTATTGTCCAATCCCACAGAAGAGCTACTGTGGCACAAATTGCTGAAAAAGTTGATGCTGGTTCTGAGAGAAAGGAGTCACAACACACAGTGCATGGCAGATTGCTGCATATGGGGCTGCATAGCTGCAGACTGGTCAGAGTGCCCACGCTGACCCCTGTCCACCACAGAAAGCACCTGCAATGAGCATGTGAGCGCCAGAACTGGACCATGGACTGTTGGAAGAAGGTGGCCTGGTCTGATGAATCGCGTTTTCCTTTTCAGGCTTGTGGACAGCCAGGTTTGTGTGCGTCGCTAACCTGCAGAAGATGGCAAAAGGATGCACTATGGGAAGAAGGCAAGCCGGTGCAGGCAGTGTGATGTTTTGGGAAATATTCTGCTTGGGTCCTGCCATTCATGTGGATGTTACTTTGACATGTACAACCTGCCTAAACACTGCTGCAGACCAAGTCTTCTCCTTCATGGAAACGGTATTCTCTAATGGCAGTGGCCTCTTTCAGCGGGGTAATCCGCCCTGCCACACTGTAACAATGGTTTTAGGAACACAATAACGAGTTCAAGGTGTTGACTTGGCCTCCAAATTCCCCAGATCTTAATCCAATCAAGCATCTGTGGGATGTATTGGACAAACAAGTCTGATCCATGGAGGCCTCACTGTGCAACTTACTGGACATAAAGGATGTGTCTGTTTTGGCAGCAAAAGGGGCTTGTGGCTGTTGAGTATACATACATACATACATACATACAATTACAGTTTCTGAGAGAAAATGTATCATTTACATTAATACATTAATCTGTAAAATAGTAGATACATTAATTGATAGAAAAGTTGTCATTAGTGGCAGCCATACAAATGTTTACCAGAGGTGCTAAAAACAAACAAACAAACACGGGTGAAAACATAACCTCCTTTACCTGGATTGGTCCTGATACTGATACTAAGAGCTTCAGTTGGAAGTAGTGGACAGTTTGGGAAAGGACTAGGGTTTTAAGTCTCTGTTCTCTTCCAGGGTCATAGAGGAGGAGCTGAAGGACGTACCCTCAGAGGACGTCCCACCCCTCACTCCACTGGCTGTGGAAGTGCAGACTGAGCAGGAACAGAAGGTGGTTAGCCAGCTGAGCAAAATGGTCCGCATCATTGGTGACAGAGTGCAGGGTGACACGGAGCTCCAAGAGTGAGTTTCTCAACCACTTTATCTCAGAGATCATGGTAGAATACTAAAAACTTGTATGACACCTTTTTTAAACATAAACTGTCCCTGTCTTCATTTATGTCTCTACTGCAGTGCAATAGATGGGGTGGCACAATGCTCTGGTTCCAAGTGGGACAGATTTATGGAAGTGGCACACCAAGTGATTGAACATGGGATCACCTGGGAGAAGATCGCTGTGCTCTTCTATGTTGCTGGCAGGCTGGCTGTCCGGGTGGGTGATCAGACCAGAATGGGTCATGGGAAGATCTGAAGTGGCATTTGTTATGACCCTCGTTTTCTCAAGATTTTAATTTGTTTTTGTTAAAAGATGATTTGCAAGGATCACCTGTCCATTTAACAATGTGGGTGGTGTTGTGACTTACTTTACAATGAGGAAGGTCTGTTCAGCTGTAATGATATCGTTACTTAGACTACCTTTACTTTTTCACTTTCAATTGCCCACATGGTACAAAAACCTCCTCTACTTTGAGTAGTATGATAGAGACTGACAGGGAACTGAATTCTGCACATGCCAACTAATAAATAGATAGATAGATAGATAGATAGATACTTTATTTATCCCGTAGGGGAAATTTGTGTGGCCATTAGCTCATTGTTGATGATAATAATAAAAACAATTAATGATAAATAAACAATAATAATAATTAGATTAGTCCACTTCCTTTGGCTGAGTTGTTGTATAGCCTGATCGCAGTGGGCACAAAGGATCTCCTGAGCCTCTGTGTTCTGCAGCGCAGTGAGATGAGATATTTGCTGCTGTAGCTGCTTCTCTGTCCTGCCGGAATGTTGTGGAGAAGATGGTTGGTATTGTCCAAGATGGTCTCCATCTTAAATTGCATGCTGCCCCAGCAGACTGCAGCATAAAATAGTACACTGGCCACCACTGACTGATAAAACATGTGCATACATACATACCTTCCTTCCTCCCTTCCTTTCTTTAATGACATTCCCAGTGTGTCAATTACAGTTTCTGAGAGAAAATGTATCATTTACATTAATACATTAATCTGTAAAATATTAGATACATTAATTGATAGAAAAGTTGTCATTAGTGGCAGCCATACAAATGTTTACCAGAGGTGCTGAAAACAAACAAACAAACACGGGTGAAAACATAACCTCCTTTACCTGGATTGGTCCTGATACTGATACTAAGAGCTTCAGTTGGAAGTAGTGGACAGTTTGGGAAAGGACTAGGGTTTTAAGTCTCTGTTCTCTTCCAGGGTCTCTTCCTGCCCCTTCGGCAGATTGCATCCATGTTCAGGGACCAGTCCAGTTTACTATCCAAGTGGACACATAGGTATTTATAAGTGTGTACCACCTCAATGTCCTTACCTTGAATGTTGACTGGCTGAAGGGTGGGCCTAGACCTCTGAAAGTCAATGACCCTCTCCTTGGTCTTGGAGGTGTTCAGAAGGAGGCAGTTCTTGTCGCTCCGTTCACTAAAGGCCATCGTCAGATCCCTGTACACCTCTTCCTGCCCGTTCCTGATACACGCCACAATACCTGTGTCATCCAAGTATTTCTGGATGTGGGAAGACTCAGAGTTGTATTTGAAGTCTGCCGTATACAGGGTGAACAGGAATGGAGCCAGAACAGTCCCCTGTGGAGCCCCAGTGCTGCTCATCACTGTCCCGGCACACAATTACCCAGCCTGATGTACTGTGGTCATGTTGTCAGGTAATCCACAATCCAACCCCCATCCATTCTAGCTTGTCTTTATGAATGGGGGGTTTGATGGTGTTAAATGCACTTGAAAAATCAAAGAACATAATCCTCATGTAACCACCTGGCTCATCAAGTAAGAATGTGCCTGGTGGAGCATGTAAAGGACGGCATCATCTGCTCCAATATGTTCTTTGTAGGCAAACTGTAGGGGATCTAGTGAATGTTCAACCCGTGGCCTCAGAAGGTGGAGAAGTAGCCGCTCCAGGGTCTTCATGATGTGTGATGTGATGGCTATCGGTCTTTAGTCATTTATCTCAGCCGGATATCCTACTTTAGGTACTGGAACAAGACATTATGTTTTCCACAGGACCGAGACCCTCCCTGTTTGTAGGCTTAAGTTGAAGATCCTCTGGAGAGACTCAGCCAGCTGTGCACAACAGTCTTTTAAAGACTCACTGGCCTCACTGGTCCAGTTCCTAAATGAGCGGGTGGTTGCACCCTCCCTCAGTACAAAGGGCTTGTAGGAAGGCTAAAAAAACAGATTGGGATATGATCTGCCAAGTGGTGGTAGGACTGAAGCAGTGTAGGCCTCCTTGACATTTGAATACAACAGATCAAGTGTCTTATTTGGCCTTGTGGGACAGTCAACATACTAAGTGAAGCCAGTCAGGTGAGAGTCAGTGACATGGTTAAAAATTATTTATTATATAGCAATGAATGCATCAGGGTGCTGGGTCTGTACTCTCATGAATGGCGCCACACCCGACTGCAGGCTCTGCTTGTGGTTGAATGTAAATAATGATGGTGACGATGTAAGAGAACTCTCTTGGTACATAGTATGTTCTACACTTTACAGCCAGGAGTTCTTCCTTCTTGTACATTATTTTCTCCATCGTCAGACGAAACAACGACGTAGAATAAAAAACATCAATCGATTAAAAAATATACATGGTTTTTCCTGCATAGAGAATTAGGAGGCAGCCACCTCCGTCAAATTTTGTGTCGTCTCCGCCTCTCGATAAAATTCTCGTAGGCCTACTTGCTTTCTTGGTACTCTGTGGATTTGACGTTAGTAACTGTAATTGCGGTTGTACCCCACTACGACAATGTAGTGACGCTGTATCATAATCCATGCATCAAGCATAGCCATCCGAATTTACCAAATGGATTTTCTGCCAGGGACACAATTTGTCCCATATTTTCATTCATGTTATGTCCTCAAAGTGCTGTGAATAATGTATTGTCAAGTAAAACCAAACCAGTTGCAGCCTAGAGATGAATTTTATCTATAATAATATTAAAATAATATTATAATAAAAAAATTATATTATCCCTTTTAAATCCAAGCACATCCAGCTTTTTGAGAAGTTTCCTCTAAATTAACATTACATCATCGGTTTTTGTGTTTTTTTTTTTTGTTTTTTTTTTGCAAAAATGTCTCAAATCACAGATTATTTTAAAAAGAGAAATTGCAAGGACAGGTGAAACAGTGCAGAGTGCAGATATAATTAGTTCCTCTAATATGGGAAAAAAAGTTAATTCATGTTACTGACGAGATACGACTAATGTGTCAGGACTGAAAGTAGGCCTAGTTCTCAGACACAAGTGGAAGGTGGAGGAGAGGAGAGGATCAGAGCGCGAGAGAGAATTCAAGGCGAGAGTACCAAGTCTTTAGGAGTGTATTAAAGCCGATGTATATTTATTTTTATTTTACGACCCCCACCCCCCCAGTCGTACGCCTTAGTATGAACCCCGCTTAATTTTCGGCCAGGAAAAACCCTGATATACTAATATATACAAATATATTGCAAAAAAACTTGCTGCCACTTGTTGCCAGTGCATCATTTGAAACAGCCAGTATTTTTTCATTTCAGTTTGCCTTCATTTTATAATGTCTGGCATTTCCATTAAGGTATTTTTTAGATGCAACAAACAGGTGGATGAAAAGCACTTCATGTTGTAGCTGATTTCCAATGATTCTACAATTTAACTAAAAATGAAATCCCTAGTTTAGCAGCATCTTCCCTTAGTGTATAAACCTTGTGTTTGTATGTCCCTCAGATGGTGGAAGCTCATCTCCCTCAGTCGGTGAGGGAGATCCTGATGTGGACTGTGGATTTCTTCAAAAACAACCTCCTGAGCTGGATTCGGGAACATGGAGGATGGGTATGTCTTATTCCATCTTTCTTTCAGATCACTTTCCTCTATCATGTCTGCTCTATGTGTGCTCACTGGAATGTTGTAAGAGCACTGAGATTTTTGGTCATTTAATCTCTACTTTTTATAATATGATTATACAGAGATTATATAGCAGATTAGATGATATATATTTATTTAATTTGTTTCAGTGTAATGGAGAGTTCTGTATGGTATGCAGGTGCTATTCACAGAAGTCAGTGATTGATGATATCTGATATGGCAGTGGGGATAATGTAAGCCTGAGCATTAGGGGGAGATACCCACAGATAAGTGCTCTGTCATTTTTAATTGCTGCCGAAATTGATTGTTATTAAATTAGATTTTAATATTAAATTTATTAAATTTCAGTGAATTGTGCTTTAAAGGCACAGTATGTAACTTCTGTTGCTAGAAGTCTCTCAACTAAACCAACAACAAAAGACAGCGTTGGGTGACATAGTAATATAGCATGGGATCATGGGAGTTGTTGTTTTCACCACCATTGCCATCAGTTTCTCCTGGTTTGGAAAGGACAAAGGACATTCTGATGAGTGTGCGTGTGTTCATGTCCACAGATCAACAGTTTCTCAGAACTGGCGATGGCTTCCATGCAGAGCATTTCATTCATGAGCTCTCAGAGAGTGTCGCTTGTCATCATCTTCATTGCCGGCCTGGCTCTTGGAAGCTTCATCACCTGGAAACTGACCAGATGATTCTTGAGGCACACGTGCACACTCACATACACACCATAATGATAAGACTGTAATTTTTTTACCTGAGGGTTTATCATTCTGTCCAGATGCCATCATGTCCTGATCACTTGATAAGATGGTAAAATGGTTTAAACATATGCTTGTAAATGGGTCTCACACAAACACTCCACTTTTCTACTTTTCTAATGTTATCTATGCAAAACATGAAAACTTGAAAGAGACAACCCTGTGTCAAAGATAGTCACATATTTTCATAATCATCAAAGACGTACCGTATCATGTTAAAGAGATACTCTGCTTTCAGAGTAATTATGAGACTGAAACGGGTTTAATCATTCCTCCTTTTCATACTGGCCATTAGTAATGTGTGTTATCACAGTTATATCTGCAGCACTGCAGTTAATCCAGTCATAACAATTAACATTCTGATTAACAGCTGATGGATTGCGGGTGTGTGTGTGTGTGTGTGTGTATATATATATATATATATATATATATATATTATATATATATATGAGGAAATCATTAATTGAACTCAGTTGAACACGAATTAGATTCTGTGTTTGGATGCTGCACTCATTATGATTTATTATTTATCCTGGGCAGCAGCCAAATGTTATTATGAGCTTTTAAACCTTTTGTGTTTAGGAAGAAGAATTTAAATGTCAGACTGTTTTCAGGCTGTTGTGGAAAAACCTGCTGCCATTTTCATTTAACTTAAAAAAACTTTTACTTTAAACAAATGTTTGTTTATCTAAAAACAGCCTTCTTCTGTGTAATATGTAACCATATCACCACATGTATTATCCCACAGAGAAATAATAGTGTGATCGGGGGTCTCTAAATGGTGGAAAATTATTGGTTTTGATGGGTGGTGGGTGAATGATTCACACATATATGTGGATCAGTGGCGATTGCTCCCTTTTTGATTGACAGCGAAATTAGCGAATCAGCGATCTTGAAGTATAAGCATCCACCGGAGCAGTTTTCTAATTTTTCATTCCGTTGTTCGGAGTTGATCTGGAGATGTCACTGATCCTCAGCGACTTTGTCTTTGTTAAAAACAACTAGTGTTATGTTTGGCGATTCTCTTCTGTCACTCTGCGAATTTACATTTAAATAAACGGACACATTTTATGATGTAGGCCGAAAATGAGCTTCCCCTCCTTATAAGACCAGCAACCACCCACTGATGTGGGTACAGATGACATAAGAGCCGCACATCACTACTGGCCATTAAGAAATCCCCTCCTAATGTACTTTCAGTGTAGTTTTCTTTAAACCACGCCAGTAGAAATGTCTGAGCAGTGAAATCCATTTATGAGTGGAAGTACATTTACTTTTATTGAATAGATTTAGTACTTCCCTACTGCACTGAAGCTTTAGTGCTGTTCCTCACTTGTTGCTTTGGATAAAAGCATCTGCCAAATGAATAAATGTAAATTTACTAACAGATACTGTCATGAAACCAGACATGAAAATTGCATGGTTTATTGGATTGTCGCCATTTGTTTTTTATTCTTTTGTCTTTTTAGTCTTTGGAACGTGGTCCTGTTAAAGTGGTAAAATCATGGTGCAAATATGAATGCCTACAAGAATCCCTTTATTCAACTGTTTTAGGGGTTTGTCAGTTTATTTGCACAAACACAACAGTTATTTGTGACTACTGCCTTAATGCAGTCTCTGTCTTGATGCCATGTCCTGATATATGAAGTCCAGACAATATCCAATGAAGGAACCTTAGAACTCGTTCGTGAGTGAACGGTCAATTTTCACCAAAGATGGAGACAAAAATAAAAAACAAGGGTATTGCAGGACTGCCACCTTAAAGCCTCAATCTGTCAGATTTATATTTAAAGTGAAAGAGTGCTCCTTTGTTCTGGCAATTTTATAGCAATAGCAGTTAAATATATGAACCGAGTTTACATCAGTGCTGTTTTGAATTCATGTAATTATTCAGTGTTAATGTTTTGTCATTTTGTAAGAGAAAAAAAACAGACTAAGAACAGAATTAACATTGCTTTATTTTCTCAAAAGTAGTAGCTAACGTAAACAGCAATATTTCTTAAATCACTTTTATGGAATATAATTGATTATTGAAATATAAAATAAATAAAAGAAACAAAAACAGCATTGTTCTGAACAGATCACTAATATAGACTGATTTTGTAATGATGGAAATGTACAACAGATGGAATAAACTGATTTACCCCACCCCCGCTCGGATTGAGTCTAAAATTAATGAATGAATGAATTTCAGAATAACAATAGCACCTATAACAATCACCTGGCTAATGGTTACTGTTCATCATTAACCCATGTTGGTATAATTTTGTGTGTAGCTCCAGGCTGCAACATACAAAACATTTTCAGGTAAAAGAAGATGAACTATGAGCCAGGCGGTTGAAAACTTTTGCAATATGTTTCGTCAGATTGATCGTGATCCACCCTTACATTGCATAAGACTTAACCACAGTTTTGAATATTTAGTTCTCTTGCTTGTCACTAAGAACAGGGTCTGTGTGTGTGTACGTGCGTGTGTGTGTGTGGACGTCTTGCACGGTGAGCTGCAAAGAGAGGCTCTGAACCTCTCCTGATTGGCAGCTGTCTCTCTACATAGAGTTTGCAGGTTACTGGAAGGTTTGATTGTTGATGTTTTGATACTTTCACAGTATTAATATAGAACCTAAACCTGCTTTATAATTAAACAACACATGGACATCTACCTTTATACTATATGGGACCTTCAATTTCTCCAGTACCAAGAGCAGAACCAATTACGTCACAGCTTCTTTATACTACAGTCTTTAATAATTTATCCCTAGGGGTGTTTAATACCAGGTTTCGCTACCATTCATAATCGGCACTAAGTAATAGTGACTGTCACTACAGAAATGCCAAAAATACTTTTGAGGTCATTTAGAAACAGTGTCACCATTCATATAAGTGACAAGAATGACCGAGTAAACCCTTCAGAATTTTCTGCCTTAATGTAAACATATGTCCACATGTCAATATGACCAAACACGTCCCACCTCCTTGCCCATTTGTAGATTAGTGATGAGTCAGGCAGAGTCAGACACTGCCAAGATAGTGAAGGCCAAGTAGCTCACTCTCAGCTTCAAAACTGCTCTTCAGAAATCTGTGGGCAGTGTCACAGAGGCTAAGTCCGTCTTTATTTACAGTCTATGAATGCATCCCATATCCAGTGGTGAACATCTTAGTTCATAAGTTCCATGATACTAATAACCACTGCACAGCAGACCATCTGTAATTTGTCTCTTGATTCACTCTGCTCGCTCCGTTTCCCCATTTTTGGCTGGACGGCAACAGCAGGGGAAGCCCTATAATCGCGAATGTCCATGACTGACTGACTGACTGACTGACTGGCCAGGAGCCACAAAAAAAATCGCATTGTGATTATTTTGGCAGATATTCTGATATGAGTCAGGATTTCAGTTGGAATGGTCATTTTTTCATTTCATTGTCACTGAAAAATTATAAAAAGTATAAGAGTCTTATACCAAACAATCATGTTCCCTTATGAATGTGATTTGTAGTCCGGTGTGTCTCTGTAGCACCACAACGCTCTATGGTGTGTTTGACCTTTATCAAAAAAAAATGCAGCTTTTTTTCCTTTTTTCTTATTTTATTTGACCAAATTTTTTACATAGATGTGAGGTTTTAACATAAGGCCTAGGTGGGTTTCTTACATCACCTGCACATCCACTTCACAAACTATACACAATGCATTTATAATGTTTTCTGTGTACATTATTTCCACAAATATCATGAATGAGATATGAGAGGTCACTACATGTAACTGAGCCCTTGTTTTTCTTGATGAGGACAGACAGTGAAATCCAAGTACATGCAATATTTCTTACCTAAAAACGAATAGAAAATGTATATCATCTGACATTTGAATGTAAAACAAATATAATCAACACAGTAAAATGAAGAAATAAAGAAATGAAGGCACATTTCAAACAGACTGACACTCACCAAAGTCCAAGAACTGTTTCATTGACAGTAGGGAGGGGGGAAGAGAGAATGATTGATGTGTTGGGGCGCGTTGGCCAGCACTGCAGCCTTCATCGAGCGAACACACTTCATTTTACTCGTCATCCTCAGAAGTCAAGGAACAGAATTTAAAACGTTGCACATGTAAACAAGATTTCAAATCCTCTGACTGACAGTTAATAATCTCTGTGGCTGAGCAGTGTGCTGACAAAGTGTGTGTGTGTGTGTGTGTGTGTGCTTGTGTGCGTGTGTGTGTGTGTGCTGTCATCACATGAAGACAAACTGTAATAACAGAAACAGATTTCCACTACATGTTCACTACTTAAGTAACAGAAGTAACAACTTCAGGCTTATCCAATACATTGAACTGTATTGCATTATACAGTTAAGTGTTTCTGTTATTTAGCCCACCCTCAATGATATAAATCAAAACATAGTCCACCAGTTGCATGTTACAAGCAATTTTCCCATTTTCTCAAGTTGCAACTGTATTACCTAATCTAGGCAGCCAGAAATAACCAGAAATAACATATGTTGGAGAAACATCAATATAAATCAGTGTAACTGGTAATAAACTTTGGTTTAGGTTGTACAGATGAAACAAGGTGATATATAATGCCCTATGGCAGCACTTTGCTCTTTTCTTGCTTTTTAAGAATCTATTCTTATTCATATTTGATTTTTTTATGGCTTTTAAGAGGAGACTTCCATATGGTGTTAAAACAAGAGAAAGATCATTGCCTGAATATAGACACTGATGTAAAATGATTGATGAACATGTGGCAGGGCGTTTTTTATAATCATGTTGTGTGGGGATTTGATTTCAGTGACTGTCAATGAGCAGGCTCTGATTTCGTGATGGTCATGTGGTATTGGCATAACAGACCAAAAATTCCCTACTTTCCCACCACTACCTCCTGCATGCCTATATGGCTGTGTGCCTATGTTTTATTCTATGTTCTCATCAGCTCTCCATCTGTGTACATTGCTGGAGTTTCCACATATAGTTTTACATAGAGGAAATCTGGATTCTGAAGGGAAAACATACTTCATCAATGAGTCCCCTAAAAGTTGCCTGTAGATATAAATGTGATTGTGACTATTTGACTGTGTCAGCCCTGTGATAGACAGGTGACCTATCCATGTGATCCTGCCTGGGACAGGCTCCACCCCTGCACAGGATAAAATGACATAGATACAGTAATGGCAGATCAACTGGCTTTGTCCCAATATCCCAATTGATGAAACTAGACTCATTTTTATAGTCATAGTTTACCATGCTTGGACAAATCAGACATTGTTGTATTGGGCCAGGCCAGTCTTTCTGGTATTTAAAGTGAAATAATTAGTATGGCGGTTATGCACATCTGAGAGGGACGTCGTCAAGCAGGAATGGCACGCTCCGTGGACACAAATGGATTTCCTTTTGTGTATTCTGGTTCCTCTATCTTCACATATATCACAAATACAGTACATGGATATGTTGTGGTTCCATGAAGAATAACCTTATTTGGACATGTAGTGAGTGTGATGTAGTCTACGGTTAAATGTGGTTTACTAGGAAGGAATCCTTCAGAAATGGATTGCATTACACAAAGTGTTATGTCTATTCTCCTCGATGCATCATGCTTCAATAAATGCTTCTGCTTAAGACATGTGGGTCCTGAGATCTCTTTTTCACGAGTTGACCAGCTCACATATTTCCATTACACCTCTTCCTCTGCACAAAAACATCATCCACTTCATTAAGGTCCAGGGTATATTCACACAGATGTATGTTTTCCTAAAAAGCACCCACCAGAAGCTCACTCAGGAACTGAAGTAATTTACTTTTTATCCAGTTGTCTCATTTTTACGTTACACTTTTTAAATTTTGGTTGTTTTTACATAGCTCTGTTAACTGGATAAAGGATTTAAGTCATCGGACATGGATTTTAAGTTGTTTTGAACTGATATATCTACTAATGTGATTGTTGTGTGT
Source organism: Seriola aureovittata (assembly GCF_021018895.1). Classification (NCBI taxonomy): domain Eukaryota; kingdom Metazoa; phylum Chordata; class Actinopteri; order Carangiformes; family Carangidae; genus Seriola; species Seriola aureovittata. The sequence continues at coordinate 187,660 of NC_079380.1, read as the reverse complement.
GTTGTTTTCAAACTTATCCTGGAGTTCTCAGCAGTTGCTATGGCCCGGGTTGTACAACATGTTGTCCTGGCCTCCACTGGCTTTGATAACCAGTACAGGACCAGCATGACCTGCTCCCGCGACTATTCAGCTCTTGCATCATTGGATAATGACACCACCATCCCTTGATCCTGCTCTGTTTCCACCAGAGGCTGCTTCCGGTTAAATAAATGTTTAACGTTAACGTTACCTTGGCTGAAGCAGCCAGTGGCAGCTCGTGGGCTGAAATGAGGATGGTCCGATCCAGTCCAGCACACAATCATCACACCTGACCTTTGTTATCTCGAGATAACGAAATAATAGTTGTTATAATGAGAAAACAGTGCCCAAAAAAAGAAAAAGAATAGTGCAAAAATAAAAAAGGGTCATGGCTGTTCTCGGCTTCCGTACTTTTAACATCACACCTTAAAAAAAAATGTGTGCATTTGGATATGTTCTTGTGAGTTGTGCGCAATGAGCTTTTGGACCTGTTAGTTACAATAGAGGCATACGTTTGATGGTATAGTATTTGTGTTGTAACTGCAATGAAAATTAAACTCCCCCCTGTGGTTCATTCAAGTAGTGCAGGGCTGTAGATGTTGTACTTTCTGTCAGATCAACAGAAGAAGAAATTAGACAGGAAGTGAAGTGTCAGTTCATGGTCAGCTATATTGCTTCCATAAGGTCTACACAATCCACTGCCATCCCTTTGTGTACCTTCCTTTGGATGGAACCAGCTGTAAATTTTGCAATTTTACACAGTGTTTTGAGTTTGTATCGAGTGACTATTGTGATGATTTGGATCCATATTTTGCTAGGTATTCAGACTGGTTTTGTGCTAATGGTGGCATGGCTACAGCATATTAGAGTCAATACTTACCTTAGTTACACACACACACATATATATATATATATATATATATATTATATATATATATATATATATATATATATATATATATATAGCGGCTAAGCCTAAACTTAAAGCCACTGAGGGGCTGCATAGACGGGCTAAGCCTAATCGACGCGCTTGCTGCTACCGCACTTGTGTCCAATGAAACAAACAGCTTCCGGATTCGCTTCTTCATTTGATGTTTTCTTTATTTTTGACTGTCTGGATCTTTTAACCATACAAGAATCCATTACTTAGTGCAGATAAAGTCCATACAGCTTTAAACAACAAACAAACGTGACAGCAGCGGAGCGGAGCATACCGTAGCGGTCGAAAAACTGTGTGCACCTTCCGTCTAGCAACACCTGACACCTGCCAGAAGGTTCCCACCCATGTAGAAATTCACACACACCCAATACAATGAGGACACCTACTGGCCAAATTCGGCATCCGCATACATTCACACAGAAATGGCTCCTACAATATGTATACTTATCCTGAGCTAATTTGTAGTTACCTTTTTGTTTACCTGTGTCTTGTAGTGATGGGTCATGCGCACAAGCATCAGCTCGGAGCTTTGTAGTGAATCAGAAGAGCCGGCTCGCATCGAGTGAGAGCCGGCTGCCAGTTTTTTGCCCATTCGCTGCTTAGGATTCACTTTCAGTGCTCAGTCCCAGCTCTGGTTACGACAGAGCTTTGTTATGATTGGCCAGCATGGCGACCAGCATGCGGCATTCACATTAGAATTAAGGATGTGTAAACAAAGAGGGGGGCGGGTCAGACACACCACTTGACTCCACTGCAAGTGAAGAGAGAGACAGAGCGGTGAGGACTGAGGAGCGTGTGTGCGTCTTGCATTGTCGTGAAGTTTAACTATGAGTGACACTAGAAAGCGAAGCAGCATCTGGCTGCAGTTTAAAGATATTGGGAACAACAAAGCAGAGTGCCTTCACTGCAAAACGAAGGTCACTATAAGAGCAGGTTCCACCAAAAACCTGCATAGACATATCAGAACTGTCCATCCTACAGTGCAGTTAGAGGAGAGAGGGCAAGCCAGCTCACCATCTACTGATCCTGGTGTGTCTCATACCAAAACAACAGCTGCTGCAACGTCTACTGCCATCCCCATGCGTGCAAGTATAACCCCTCCTACTGCAACTCAAAGCAAAATAAATCAGTTTTTACCTAAACTGATGACCCCAGCCAAACAAAAAAGTTTAACTGAAATAAACAAATGTAAGAGTGGTTACAGAATAAATGCACAGAATTAGGCAATTATAAGGTCTCTCATAAAAACACAGAAAACAAAAGGGTTTTCAACACATAAACCATGATTTTTTTGCAAAGTTAAGGTAAAATATAGGCTACAAAAGATCGTAAATAAAGAGCCGTTCTGGAGTCGAAAGAGCCGGCTCTTCTTTGGGAGCCGAGTCAAAAGAGCCGGCTCTCAGAAAAGAGCCGAACTTCCCATCACTAGTGTCTTGTCCTGGTACCTGAAGGAGAGGAATTAAGTTATACTTACCAACTTAAGTTTATCATTTACCTGCATTTCTGTAAATGAACTTATACCTGATGTTTTGTGTTTGTATTTTCAGTTTCACACTTTGCCATATAAAAGCCTGCCAAATACAATGTTCGCCTGTTCCTTGGAGGAAATAGTATGGTTTAGAGTTTAGTTGACTGTTGATCTCAACATAGACTCACAGAGAACACGCTGAGGGAGAACAGAACAGTATTGTAAGCCGCTGCCGAGCAGTTTAATATCTAGTTGTCAATTACTTCAAACATCACACTTATATACCTTTGTTGAAAAAATGTGCATATCTGGATATCTTCTTCTGTGCCGTGCATGGGCTTTTGGACGTGTATTGTAATGTTATGGCATTACTGTGAATTATTATTGTACAGTCGCATTTTACTCTGTTTTATAGACCTGCTGTTGTTGTTACTGCTGCTGCTTTTTTGGTCTGTGTTCTAGTAGTATTGTTGTAGGCCTATGTTGTGCTCCTTACAGCAACCCAAACTTAAAACAACTTCCTGCGGCCCTGCTCGTGTGAAAGCTCCCACTGTCGGCCTCCGGTTTCCCATATCCCTGTTATCTGGAAGTGAACATCCAGTCTAGAGGTGGTCATAATAGGAGCTCATTGCAATAGGTCAACTGTCTGCCTACTCACCAACCACCTGTTTATTAAATGTTCGACTCCTTTCCAATAAGACCATCTATTGCAAGGATTTTATAACCTCAAATTACCTGCACTTTTTTGTGGCTACTGTATCTCCAAATTATGCTGTCCGCTTAATTGAGGCTACACCCGATAACTTCTCTCATTTTCACCTCCCCTGCTCCCCTGGCACTGCAGTCATCCATACAAATAGTTTTAAGTGTTCTTTTGTGTCTTTTTGGTTCTTTGAAGTCTTTTGAAGTTTTAAGTTTTAATTACTGGTCGAGTTCCACTGTATATTTTTATACTTTTATGATTTTATTCAAGAAGAGCTCCTCTGTCTTGTTAATAAAGTTCTCATCCTTGGTAATTTTATTCATGAATGCTGTCTTTCTAATCCTGTTTCCCGTGATTTCCTGGATCTAATAGCTTTTAGGTTAAATCAGATTGTTAAAGGTGTTACTACTTCTAAAGTTCATACCTTTGATCTGGTCCTTACTAGTGGTTTTCAATGTGAATCTTGTTGACTTTTATGGCTCAGATCATAAAGCTGTTGTTTGTTGTGTTCCATTATCGCCACCCACTTGTTAGCCCTGTGCTACTGTCCTGTCATGTCATTACTGCTGATTCTGCCAGTAAATTCTGTGAAGCCCTGATGACTTCACGAATTCTTTCAACAATATCTGACTCTTTATCTTTGATCATATCTCTGCTTTCTAGTTCAGAAAGACAACACTGAATCCATACTCATAGCTGAATGAGCAAACTTGAGCCCTCAAGAGAGAATGCAATAAAGCTGAATGTAATTGGAAGGCTACTAGGTTACAAGTCTCCCTCACATGTTCAGCTATCAAAGTGAGATCAGCTTCTTGATCATTCTAGTTTGAAATCCAGAAATGCCCATAGCTCAAAAGTATTATTTAAGGTTACTGATTGTATTGCAAGTGGCTCCAACACCACCACCACCAATATATCCAGGTGACAAATGACTTGCTTCTGACTGGAGATAAAAGTGAAAGCTCCACTCTCATTCTGGTAGACTCTAGACCCTTTTGCAGTGGGTCTAAAATGGTCTTTCATTTCAAAAGAAAATTTGTAATATTATGGCATACAAAACAATACACTTTAATAATATGACCATCTGGCCATCAAGTGTGTGTAGCAATTTTACAGCTCATGTTTTAGTACAGAGAGCTGGTCTATGAGGCCAAATGAAACAAACTTGTCTTATCCAATTTATCTAACGAGGCTACTGATGCTGCAACGCCCCAAAACACTTCCAATATGAGAAAAAAGCTGCAAATTCATAAACGATGCAGTTTCAAAAACACATACAACAGCAACGTGCTGCAAATGAAAACACGTGCTGCAGGAAGCCAAAACAAAGACATTAACAGCAAACACGCTACAAATACAGAAACAATGCAACAAGAAAAACACACAAACCTCCAAAACAAATGCAACAGAAAGACAGCGCAATGGAAGTGAGCCAGGCCTCTAGGGTGAGTGTTAAGGGAAACATGTTGACCATAAGTTTGAGTTTTGACGTGAGGGCCCAGACCAGAAACAGTTGAGAAAGATATAATGATATGATCTTGTACTGGATTGATCAGATATTAAGATAGCAGATAAGGGGACTTCTGATGACGCCATGGATGCGCTTGCAGCATAGTAGCCGAGCTACAAAAATTATAGACAACAACAATATTTCGACGCTGTAAAGTTAAATATATATTCATGAAACATGAGTTCCTCCGCCGAACAAAGGAAACAGGACAAACTCGATCCACCACGAGGAAAAGAGGCTAATAAGCCGCTGAATCAACCGAGCCCAACTAACGCTGGCAAAAACAAGGCTAGCGTTAGCAGCAACATGTGTCAGTCGGATACATCGGTACTAGAGGAGTTGAGAAAACTTCGCAAGGAAAACCAAGATGGACACAATCACACCAAACTGGCCCTTGGTCGCGTTGAACAAGTGGTTTCAGACATAAAAGACCAACTGGCGGAACACGAAGAACGAATAGGAAAACTGAAGGAGAGAAGCGGAGCGGCCAAGGATGCAGAGATACGCCAGCGGAGGGCACTGAGATACCTGCTGCACCGTGACATTGACCTCTTGGCGAAGTGCGATGAGCTGCAAAACAGACTGAGAGGAAACAATATCAGGATCTTTCAGATCCTGGAAGACAGTGAAGGAAAAGACATGGCTGGATTTATTAGAGACCTGCTCCAGAAGGAACTGAAATTACCACCAGGCTTGGACATTAAGATTGAAAGGGTACACCGCTCCCTCGTGGCCAAACCCAAAGATGCTACAGCCCCGCCAAGATCGGTTAAAGTGAGATTTTTGGATGCAGCAGTAAAGGATGTGATCATAAAGCAGGCATGGAGCCAGGGTCCAGTCCTCTTTCAAGGCAAACTGATCTACTTTGATCAAGACTACTCCCCTGACTTACAGCAGAAACGGATGAGGGTGCACGAAGTTATTAAACAACTTAAAAAGAAAGACATACAGGCGAAGTGTCTGCCCCCTGCAAAACTGTGAATCAAGCTGAACACCGGAGAGAAGACATTTACATCACTAACGGGGGCTGCGACGTTGTTGAAGGAGCTGAGGGTTGACGGGCGCTGCGAGGAGAGGGAGCGCATCGAGGAAGAACTGAAGGATGGATGGAGGAGCCAAGAGAGGAGAAAAAGGAGAACGCTTCTGTCACCAGCGGATTTTAAGGCCATTCTGCTGGAGGAAGACTGAAGTGAAAAGCGTCATTAGGTTTTCGTTTTTGGAGTTTTTATTGTTGTCACATAGTAAGGTTATGTGTTATATAGTCCAGAAGGAGGCTATGCTTGAATATGAGTGGAATACACTCACTCTGACCTTTTTTACATCTTAATGTAATATCGGTCTCACTTGCACTGTGTGTGCTTTTCTCCACAGAGAGAGTAGGTCACACCTCTCTGCCCCAATATCACCGGGGATCTGACGCAGTTATAGTTCATGGTCAGTTAAAGGTCATTTTATGGTTTTAGATATTGTTCTTTGTTCTTTATGTTTCCTGACACATGCTACAGACGTTTTGTTAGTGATAAGACTTACTATGATATTTAAGTTCAAACAGGTAAGGAGCTATATTATAAAACCACACAGAGACTATGGCTGAGTTGAATTTCATAAATTACAATATAAGAGGAATTAACAATCCCATCAAAAGGAAAAAAATCCTGGGAATTAAAGAAACTGCACTGCTCTGTCGCTCTAATTCAGGAAACACACCTGTCGCAAACTGAGCATTTAAAACTGGAGAGAGAGTGGGTAAATCAGGTGTACAGCGCATCATGTGGGAGGAAAAAGCAGAGAGGAGTTGCTATACTATTCAATAAATCTGTGTACTACAACAACGAAAACATTTTTCAAGATGAGGAAGGCCGGTATGTTATGGTGATAGGCACAATTGGAGGGAAAAAGATAACTATACTCAATGTGTACGCCCCAAATGAAGACTGCCCCCTCTTTTTAAAAAAAATAGCAACCCTACTAGCTGACAAAAGTGAGGGGATCATAATAGTAGGGGGCGACTTTAACTGCACCTTGGATTCAAAACTGGACAGGTTACCTGCAACAAGAAAACCTCAATCCAAAATGTCCAAGGGCTTATTAGATATGATGAAGGAACTAGGTCTAGTGGACATTTGGCGACAGCTCCACCCTAATGAGAGAGATTTCACTTATATGTCTCAAGTACATGGGAGCTATTCAAGAATAGATCTTTTTTGTATATCAAAAACTGAACTGTATAGAATAAAAGAAAGTACACTCGAGCCAATCTCTATCTCAGACCACGGCCCTGTGACCATGAAAATTAACCTAGGAGTAGATGATCACTTTAGACATTGGAGACTTAATGTGTCATTACTAACAGATATGAATATTAGGCAAGAATTGAGAGAAGCTCTGACTGAGTATTTTTCCATAAATGATGACGGTAATGTCTCCCCTTCAATCGTATGGGATGCCAGTAAGGCCACAATGAGAGGGAAGATTATCTCTATAGGATCCAAAATTAAGAAACAAAGGCTTGCTAAACAAAAACAAAGATTGGAAGATGAAATAAAAAAATGAACAAGAGAACACAAACAATTTGGAAAGAAAGACACTTTTAAAATGTTAAAGGAAGTTAGACAACAACTGAATGAGGTTTTGACATGTAAGGCAGAGGGAGCTCTGAGATATACTAATAGGAAATATTATGAAATGGGGAATAAAGCCAGTAGGCTACTGGCCTTTCAACTCAGAAAAGCCCAATCTAGCCGTGCAGTTCCTAAAATTAGGAACCCTGAAACCAATCAGGTTGAGACCGACCCCACTAAGATATCGGATTCATTTGCCACATATTACAAACAACTATATAAGGTCGAAGAACTAGAATTTAAAGAAAAGAAAACTTTAGAGTTTTTAAGATCCCTTAAAATGAATAAACTATCAAGTGAAGAAGCAGAACTCTTAATAAAACCCATCACAGAGAGTGAAATTAAAGAAACCATTCCAAAATTAAAAACAATAAAACACCAGGAACAGACGGTTTCTCTGGAGAGTATTATAAAATATTTGTGAATGAGCTTACACCCATATTGTGTAAATTATATAATTATGTTCTAAAATTAGGAGACCCCCCAAACTCATGGTCGGAAGCCATACTATCAGTGATACATAAAGAGGGAAAAGATCCCCTTTTATGCACTAGTTATCGCCCAATAAGTTTACTTTGTGTAGATTATAAAATTTTGACCTCTATAATAGCTACCAGAATCCCCAAAAATATTAAAAAAATTAATACAACCAGACCAGACGGGATTTATATCAGGACGTCAGGGAACAAACAATATAAGGAGAGCCCTGAACCTGCAGGCAATAGCGGCAAGGGACAGACAACCATCAGTGGACTGGGCATTTTTGAAGCAAACACTGATGGAAATGGGCTTTGGGAAGAAATTTGTGGCTTGGATAAACCTATTATATAAAGAGCCCTGCTCCAAAGTCAGAGTTAATGGTCATTGTTCTAGTTTTTTCAGGATCGAACGAGGGGTGAGACAAGGGGACTCATTGTCACCCATCTTAATTGCTCTTAGTATTGAGCCTCTGGCAGAGGCGGTACGCCAAAATGTACAAATCCAAGGGATAGCGGATGACGGAGGTTTAATTCATAAGATAGCTCTGTACGCAGACGATATTTTACTCTTTGTAAAAAATCCACTTTCTTCCATTCCTGCACTTATGAATACTCTACATGAATATGGGTCAGTGTCTGGATATAAAATTAACGAAAATAAATCAGAAGCCATGATGATTTCAGGCATCTGGCCTACACAACTGAATAATAATGTCTCCTTTCGCTGGTCCAAACAAGGATTTACATATCTGGGAATAATTATTACACCTAACCCCACCCAACTGTTTGAGGCAAATTATAACAAATTAATTAAACAAATAAAAAAATGATGTGACACGTTGGGAAGTTTTGCCCCTGTCTCTATTTGGAAGAGTAGAGACGGTATAAATGAACCTACTACCGAGACTTCTCTTTTTGTTTCAATCCCTCCCTATTAGAATACCTGTTTCCACCTTTAAAATGTTAGATAAACTAATCTTAACATTTATATGGCAAAAGAAGAGACGGAGGGTAAGATTAAAATCCCTCTATCTACCCAAAGACATGGGAGGTTTAGGTTTACCAAACCTCAAAAGTTATTACTGGGCTGCACAAATAAATGCTATAGTGGCATGGATAAGAAATGATCGGGAGGCAATATGGACTAAAATAGAGCAAGATTCTGTAAGGGGCGTCTCCTTAGCGGTACACCCATTTATAGATATAAAGTTAGTTAATAAAATCGAAATAAAGAATGAATGGATAAAACACACCTTAAAAGTCTGGACAACAGTAAAAAAAATACTTAGGGGACCAGAGTTGATCTCAAGGGCCATGTGGATAGTAGGAAATGTAGAGTTCCCACCTTCCTTGTGGGACAGCGGGTTTAGAAGGTGGGCCGACAAAGGTCTCCATACAATTAATCAACTTTTTAAAGGAACAGAATTTAAATCATTCTCTCAACTTCAAGAACAATTTGACCTTCCATCAAAGGATCTGTACAGGTATCTCCAGGTCATTATGTCACAAACCATAAGGAAAAGGAAATGGTCAGTAAAAACCCAAATGAAATAGAAGAATACTTTATTAACGTTCTAGAGAAACAATTCCCAACAAAAAAACACCTATCTAACATATACAAAAGGTTAGCAACGGGCACTTCACAAAACACAGAGTACATTAGAGAAAAATGGGAACTAGAAATGAACGTTATAATTGAAGACTCTACATGGAAGGACATATGGGCAGGATGTTTAATACTCTCTAATAATAATAAATTTCGGGATGATATTAAAAAGGAAATTGATACTATTTTGGAGATAGATGTTGCTCTAGAACCAATGATGTTTTTATTGGAAGCCATACCCAAAGGTATATACAATGCAGACCAACGATATGCATTGAGGATTCTCTTGCTAGTAGCAAAGAAAATGATCACAATGAACTGGAGAGAGGTAAAACCACCAACTATAGGTCAATGGACCCAGAGACTGAAAAAGGTCTATATGATGGAAAGGATGACGGCCATTCTGCAGCTCAAAATAGACACTTTCATACAAAAGATGGTCCTGTATTTCAAGATACCTGGGGGTATGATAGATGGGATGAGATGTGAGAATGCTGCTGGGAACTCCTGTCTGGAAAATCCTGCTCAGCTACCATAGATATTTGCTCTTCTACCTGTCACTGTCAATGTTCCTACTATTCTTAATACTATAATTATGTAAATTCTTATTTACCCTACCTTTTGCACATTCTTTTCTAGCCTATGTCATACTGACATATCTTGCTTTAAAACGTTATTTTTATGCACCCCCTTGCCTAGTCCAATTACACATATATGTGCACATGTGTTTTCAGGTATGTGTATGCATGATTGGGTAAGATGATGATGGAGGTATGAGTGCCACCTGTTTTTCATTTAATTATTTATTTATTTCTATATGTGTATGTATTTTATTTAGTTAATCACCTTTTCTTTTTTCTTTTTTTACTACTTATTTACTAATTTCATTAATTATTTATCTGTTTGTATTTGGTAGCAGCTCACTCTACTGTGCGGTCTATCACCCATTTTTATTGGTCGTATGTCAGGAAATGTTTTGTAAAAATGTTTAAAATGTTTAAATAAAAAGTAGAAAAAAAAGATAGCAGATAAAACATACATGGATACATATAATAGATGATTACATGAATTTCCCCTAGGGGATAAATAAAGTATCTATCTATCTATCTAAAAACGAGCGGCAAACTCAGGCGCAAATACTGTAGGTGGTGGTGTATTGTGTTGCTGTTTTGACATGAACAAGCAATCATGACCACGACCCACTTAGGAGACAGGAAGTGTATCCCATTTAATACCATTGGTGCTGCCTGTCATGCATTATCGTCTGTATATGGTATCCTTTGGTCTCGTCTCTCTGGTCGAAGCTTATGGTCAAGGCACTCCCCCTAGAGGCCAGGAGCACGTGTCTGAATGTGCAGTGCTTTTTTATGCTGCATTTCTTTTGGGGGTTTGGGGGTTTTTGTTGTCGCATCATTTTTGTATTTGCAGCATGTTAGTGGTTAAATTTTTTTGTTTGTTTAGGCAACAACAGCAATGTGCTGCAAATGAAAAAACGTGCTGCTTCACGTTTTTTCATTTGCAGCACATTGCTGTTGTTGTATTTGTTTTGTATTTCTGTATGTGTTCGATCTGCATGCTTTCTGAATTTGCATCTTGCTTCTCCTATTGGAAGTGTTTTTGGCTGTTGCAGCGCATTTGCCCTTTTCAGTCACCCTAAATTCCTGCTTTAAAAAAAAGAATAAGAAGGGAAACACTTGTAATCCATATATTCCATATTCCAATGTCTAAATGTATTGTTGTATCACTGATAAAGGGAATATTTAAAAATGAAATATGTATCTTAATATATGTTAAAATAAACTGTATGTTCCTCTACCGATCTAACGTGAGCTGCTTTTCTTTCACCCTCCTCCTCTTGGTTATGTTCCGAAGAGAGGAGGGGGAGGTACAAACTCGGCAGCACCCACTGCTGATGTCAGACTCATGTCTACCCTACTCATCACCATCAACATCTTCATGGCTTTTCTACAGAGACGTAAGTAAACCTGCGTCGTAGTCGTATGTGTTTCGTATTGTTCTGTGTGTGTGTGTGTGTGTGAGAGAGAGAGAGAGAGAGAGAGAGAGAGAGAGAGTGTGTGTGAGTGTGAGTGTGTGAGAGATATCTGCGTGAAAGCCCAGTTAAGATTTCAGTGTTTCTGAGCGGGTCAGGCTGGGATGTTTGTTTGCGCAGCGGTGGATGCTGTCGGGGAAAAGGCTCTGCAGTGACGCTGTAATGAATATTATCAGGATACCACACAAATAAAATCACAGTAAGAATGTGAAAGAGGAAAAATATCACCAAGCTCGTTAAGGTTGATGGAAAGTCTATTCAGTCTCACAGATGCGCCATGTGGCGCTATGGTAATGTTGTACAAGGATTAAAGTACAATTTGTACCGGGGCTTCTTGACTGTAACATAAAGAACGAGGTCATTCTATTTGAGTGGCAAAGCTTGATGTAGTGTGTTGCCTTCAGGTGTTGTCGGTTTACCAAATAAACTCACCACCACCACCAAGAAAAGATACAGGCTATATAATGATATATAATTTTTTTTCCCCAATATTCTATAATTTTATACAAAATAACTTGATAATATGAAATAGGCTACAAGATTCTGGCAATATCAGAGCGGCATTAAGAGATGTTAAATGACCGACTGTGTTTCAAACCTCACTGGGTATTTATATCTCAAATGTAATGGCAGGCAGTAAACCTACCCACTGGTTTGTATCTGGAGCTTCTGCTGAAATAAAATGAAATAGCCATGTGTAGTCTACTGTGTGTACTGTACATACATGGTACTTAACACAATACACAAGCTGTGGAAGGAACTAGTTGCCCCTGAGCCCACTAGTGGTTAATCCATTTCTGTTTACCTTTGATGTTGTTGTCACCCAGACAGTTGTTCAGATCAGTCTAGCCATTGCGGATTAACAAAATATTCATATTAAAATATTAATATGAAATAATAACTTTACATTTAGTTAGTTAGTTAGTTACAGTGTCTATAGCTTCAGTAATGTGACATATTTCAGAGTGAAATTAAAATTGTGGACAGGGTTTAGTTAGGGATTTAAATTAAATGGTTAACATAGAACTGGACTGTTAACAAAGTGTGTTGAACAATTATAGTGCAATACAAAACTGAGAGCATTCTCCATTCTCCAGTACAGTAGCTGGAAAAAGTCCAACAGGGCCAAGAGTAGCAGAGCACTTTGTTAGCTCTGTTAGTTGCAGGTGGTAGAGCGGTTTGTAGGACTTTCTTTAAGTTGGTATTTGTGTGTACATGCGTGGGAGGTGAGGACAGAGGATGACCTACAGCAGCAAAGTGACTACAAATATTTGACTAGATATATATAAAGTAAGAAAAAGAACACAAACACTTTCAATTTGCCTAAAATTCTCAAAGTGATGTAGATTTGGTCTGTATGTTAGGAAGAGGAGTGAAAGCATTTAATCAATTGTCCCCCAGAGATTTTTAATGTGAACATAAAAACTTGATGTAAAATGTAAGTTGAAAGGAAACACTGTGAAGTTGAAAAAAAAAAAAACGGTATGATGGCATACATGGTGAGCATGGATCAGAAGAAAATTCATACAATATATATATATATAAATACATTCAGTTCCGTCACAATAAACACAAGAGTCCGAGTGTGTCTTACATGTAGAAACATCACATGACTACAGTAGCAGGACAGAAAGTTCTCCTCCCAACCTCGTTTCCATTTACACTGCTCTCTCTCTCTCTCTCTCTTGTCATACTCTATCATCATCCTTACTTTAATGCCCTCTCACATCCCTCTGCATCTCTCACCCTTAGTTGTCCTCTTTGTCTCTTTGGATTATTTTGCCTAAAAAGGAAAAAGGAAAATAGAAAACACCAAATGAATTGTTTTATTACTATAAATTTAATATTACTAATCAACCCACGATTAAATATTACAAAGAAAAAGAAAAAACTGAATATCTCTTTCCTTTTCCATTTGTCATCTTCCATTTGGCTTATCAAGTTGTATGTAAATAGGAGGCCTGTTGTGAAGAGTTGTATGTTGGTCCTGGAGTCAGTGTAATGTACAGTCCACAAGCACAGTAGGATGGGGAGATGTCTTCCCTTGCAGGTGCTTTGTGGTTTATCTGACCCTGTACTGTAATACAGTAATTAAATGGCTCACTAATCAGTTTTATTTTTACCATTGGCTTTTGAGAATAAGAATGAAAAAATTCTGTGTGTAGCTAACTAATGTCAGTTCAGTTACAAAGCACATTTTAGAATAAATGTTGACATCCATCTCAGGTCTGCATATCAACATGCATCATCGTTGCTAAACAGTGCTGCTGAATCACTGCTGGAAACATGAAGCACTCTGGACTTGAAGCCTTTTCACCCTAGAGAAGAAAGAGAAGAGGACAGAATAAGATCCTCTATGTGACCTTCCTGTGTCCACCTCCATAGGGTGCATTATTTCACCTCTTCGCCCCTGTCCAATTAATCATGTTGTTTTCCTCATGTTCCTTATAATTTATTATTTATATGTGCATTTATTGTTGATAGTTAAAATTGTTGATAGCACTGAAACAAATTATGAGTACTTGTAATACAAACAGTATGTTTTTATTTACCTGTAAAAATATGAAGGCAAGGGGATACTGCACGAGACATGGGTGTCAACATGAGGAAGGGATGATGACATCATCACAAAAGCAGAATCAGAAAATAAGGTTTATTGCCGGGTAGGTTTTTGCTTACAGGACATTTGGCTTGGTGTTTGGTGCAGTATAAAATAAACATATTAACAGGAAATAACAATAAAAAGGTAAAATACTGCAACAGTCGAATAGAGAAATATACATAAATACACATATAAAAAAATTAAACAGTGAAAAAACCTATATACAAAAGTGTTGACAGAACCCCTGCTGAGCAGGATGTGCAAAAGATGACGGTATAGACAATATCTGTTATATGCAGGGATAATAACCCAAGGTGTTACTGTAATGTGGTTGTTCACGATTGATGAGGCCAGATGCAGCAGAAAAGGCAGGTGCTGGTCCATCACTGGGAATGACTGGACTGGAATTCTGGTCCTGATACAGACAAACATGATGACAATTAGTTTAGATCATGCAAGTTCTTTATATTCAAACATGTTAGGTCTAGTAAAGATAGATATGAATATGCTAAAATAAATACAGTATTAGGCAGTGGATCCGCTGGCTCTGGATCAAACAGTCTCTTTGTCTTACTTGTAAAAGAAAAGTTACTGATGCATCTGGACAACAGCCGCACAACAGGCAAATTTCTACTAAGTTGCTAAAATGTCAGTCGATATCAATCATACATTTATGCCACTTGAAGTGTTTATCAGTACAGTTACAGTTTGTCATTTACACTCATGATACTTTTCGCTACAGACCAACTTTAGATGTTACTCACCAGTCTAAAAGAAAAGTTGCAGCTCGGCATCAAACCACATCTCTTTACTCAACCGGATCTGTTTTGGTTCTTTGCTGTTGAAAGTGGTTTCTTGTCTGAACGGTCCTTCGGAATGGGGATAAAAATTGCTTTCTAGGCGTTTCAGACATCTTTGTGTCTCTGTGACGCTTGGCGGCAGCTTTTTATTTTTTTGTGTCGGGAGCTGTAGCTTAATTTCAGGCATTAAGGCATTTTGTGTTTGACCGCCAGGGATTATGGGCAATGCAGACAGTTAGTCCATTAATAAATTAAACAACCATGTGATAAAAACATATGGCCCTGCTATGATCAGCCCGTGGTTGGCACAGAGTGTGTGCAAAAAAAAGTCAATAGAGCTGAGTGAAGTGGGATGAAAACTGAGAGGAGATATAGAGCAAGAGACAGATAGACGATAGACACAGGAAGCATGTGGGCTGTGTGTGTGTGTGTGTGTTTTTGTGTGTGTGTGAGAGAGAGAGAGAGAGAGAGAGAGAGAAAGAGAGATACAGTATCTGTGGGCAGTAAGTGTTCCTCTCTGCTACTGCAGCTGTCTTTGGGTTCCACACACACACACATATACACACACACACACACACACACAGACCATAGGAGTAATAGTGTACAGAGAGTGTTGTATCACCTTTACTGTACTATTCTTTTTCATAACTGTGAACTTCATAACTTTCAGAACTGGAGTTGGCCCTCAGTCACTGCACTGTGACAACCTGCCTGTAAGAATGCTTCAAACACACTGGGCAGAAATCTTCACAAAATTTAAGCATAAATTAACCAACATGTCCACAGACCTAAATGTCAAAATATGTGTTATGTCTAAAAAGATCCAGGTGACAGTTTTTCTAAGTCAAAACATTTTTGTCAATTTTTCAGGAAATCATGTTTGGATCTTGATGTAAAAAAATCTATTTTGTTGAGATCTATGAGTTGGTACAATTTGTGGCAAATCTAGCTAATAATCCATATCTGGTGGAAGGAAATGTTTGGCCTTTGTGGAGTTATGCACTCTACTGAGTGCCATTTTTGTTGAAAAACTAATTACATTATTTCACTAATCACTCAGCAGCAAAACAACATTACTCGTTAGTTTACTTTTGTTTCCCAGCTATCCAGTCCGTCAAAGTTGCCTTTAAACAACTCCATATTCACCATATTCACACGTCACATTTTGTAATTAACACATGTAGAAACAAAAAACAAGCAGGCAGCCCTAAAATTTGAAGGCATTTACTGGCCTCTCACAGCTAGCTTAGTCTCAGTGACACAGCTCTCAGAAGTGGGGTTATGCACCCTTCAGATCTACCAGAGAGCATTCATAAAAATATGTAAACCCAACAAGATCCCAGACATCATCAGAACTGTGAAGTTCACTTGGGCTGTAACACTGATGGCCAGACATGAGCAAATAGTTTGAGGCGTGAGATGTATCTTCTCTGACTTTCTTCCTGACTTCTGCTGCAACTGGTAAGAGTAACGCAAGATGTGCCACATGCTTCAAGAGACCCAGCCCAGGCAATTGGAGTCAGGAGCAGAGTAACGTATTCACCCAGCTGAAATTTGCTCTGCTGAACTCTGTAGTTCTAGCTCATCCTGAATTCAGTTCCCTATTCAACATCTCAACGGATGCCTCATTGAAATGATTGGGCACGGTGCTTTCTCAAGTCCCAGAGGGAAGGAGCAAGGCATGTCCCATCACATTCACAAGCAAATCCCTGACTTGTGCGCAAAGTGCCAGTCCAGGCCATTTCAGAGCGAGTTGCTCGCTGCATGTGATAAATTCAGTCATTGGCTGAAAGGACACTCATTGACTGTCTGGACAGATAATAACCCACCGACCTACATCCTCACGAAGCCAAAGTTGGATGCTTGTAAACAGTGGTGGGTTTTGAAGTTGCTACCATATAACTTTAGCATCCAGTATATCCCAAGCCACAGGAATCTTGTTGTAGATGCGCTGAGCAGACAACCGCTCATCAAGACGCAGGTCAGCAAGAGACTCATGGCAGAGCTATATGGAGCTTTGCTTAAAGAGGTACACTGAGAGGACCCCACAAACAATGTGATTCAGAAGTGGGATGAGCAGTTAGGAGGCGACAGCATTCCTGGATGGCCAAATCTAGTGGGAGGTGGGACAGAAAGGAAGAGTGATCTCCTGGTGGACCCATGATGTACGGAAACTCCCTTTACCAGGCTAAAGTGTGTTACCTTCACCATTCATCTCTTCTCGAGAGGAATTTGTTGATGTTTTTCTTTGTACGTCTAAAATGTATCTGCAGAATTCTGCATGTAGCGATTATGTTGGGTGTTTATGTGCATAGCCGTGATGACTGAACAGACCCCACAATAACTAACTAACTTGCAATGGGCAAGATAACACTATCAAATATTTTAAGCTAGATTTTAATTTGAACATAATTATATTTTCTCTAATTGCATTGATCACAGCATCTCTTGCTCTCTCCAATACACATCACATTGGGGCCTAATCACTAAAGAGACTCTCACCTTTCACTTTTCCTGTTATATACAGGACAGTGAAGCAGTAAAGTTTTTCTCACTCAAAAAATTCAGAGTCTTTATTGATTAAAGTGACCCTGACAAACATCTCTTATCTGGGTGAAGAATTCAGTTTGTCGCCAATTTTAACAGCACACCTATTTTCCAAATACATCAATTTATTCAGTTGATATCTTATCATCATTTATACAAGTGTGAAAGGTATATACATGATCAGGGGTGTGGTGCTTTGGGAGTAAGCCAATTTGATTTTTACTGGCGTGTTCACAAGCAATCTAGAATTGTTTTGTTTAGAATACTACATAATAATTTACAGAAACAAGTGCTGACTTAGGTCTTTTACTCGGGTCCCCCCACTGGGTTAGGGTTAGGGTTACTGGTCACTGAAATGAGCCCTTTGTACCAGATGTCAGGTTCTGTATTTGAGCAGTTCATCTTCAATGCTGTCTTGACCACAGGCCTCTTGGTCAGAGAGATTTAATCTATGTAGTTAATTCTATCCAAGTAACTGGGAAAATCAAGACAATAAATCAAATTGTGTGTCCAAACGTCATCATTTTGGATGAGTAACACTTATGGTTGCTTTGTTGAAGTTGTTCTACATGGCACTCTCAATATCCTCAAGTTTCATGTGCGTATAATTTTGTTCTTTGTACTTAATTGTACTTTTATGTTGATATAAAAGTTCATTGTACCTGATCCATATGACTGGGCTATTTGGCTGTGCTTTTCATTTGATATTTTTCTTAAATCTTTACTGATCATCTTGCATGCTTGATCACTTGTTGCTTAAGTGAGAAAGAGGTCTGCATGTATATCTAAGATGAACAGAGGCCGGGTTACACAGGGTGTGCAGCTTTTTTTCTCAGTCTTTCAGCTCAGATGTAGCAAGGGGAGGAATTGTGGCAGTAGGCATTGCTACAACTGCAGCAGTGGGTGGGGAGGGGTACAAGTGGCAGGTGCTGCTGTATAGCTGTACGGTTGTGGGTGGGCAGGGCTTGAGGAACATGAGTTATTGTGTCCTTACAGCACAGGGGATGATTCTGGGGTGGTGATGAGGAGGAGGAGGAGGAGGTTTGGGATACTGTCACGCACACACACACACACACACACACACACACACACACACACACACTGTGCCTGCATGTTCATCACTATGGGACTGATGAGAGTAAGTCTGTCAAGTGTCTTGCCTGGTGAAGCTCCTCTCCCTGTTCTCAGCATCCTCTTTTACTTTGGCCAACTCAGCATTGCGCACACTGTCCTGTTTGGTTCTCTCTATTTTTTGTTGTGGGGGATCAGTTTTTCCCTGTAACCATGGAAGCTGCCAGAGAGAGGCCAGGGGCAGGAGTACACAGCAGATGAGAAATACCAAACCTTTGGCTGGCAGGCTCAGTGAGCTCCTGGCTGCAGTACACACACACACACACACACACCACACACACATTATCTTCTCTGCCAAAACATGAGGCTTGGCAAATTTATTGCCATTAGTGTCCCCCACTATGTGAGGTGGAGAGTGCAAAGTGACTTACTGAGCTGTCTGTCTGTCACCTAAGTCCAGTCCATGTTTTTTTTACTACATTTTTCAGAGATCAACTTGAACTCTTTCCCTCTCCTACAGCTAACTGATGATGGATCTATTCGGCAGAGGAGAGCTGGGGTTGCTGGGAGGAGGAGAGGGGCTGAGAGATGATGTAGGCGTACCCGGGATCAGCTGGTCAGCCAATCAGCTGCCAGAGGACATGTACCCAGCTTCAGGATTGGCACTAGCCGCTGCCTATCATGACATTAAGACCCGGCTGGCCAGTCTGGAGAGGGAGAACAGCAGCATAAAGAGGAAACTAAAACACTACGAGGTCAAGGTGGAGAACAGCAAAGGAGAGCAGCACACACGCTCACGCACACACACACACACACACACACACACACAGATGCAATTTAGAATATGATACAATAAAATGGAAACTTTTCTGAGGCGTGAATGCATTATTTTCTACTCCTGTCCTCTCTCCCCTCTTCTCCTCTCCTCTCCTTCCATTTCCGGTGAATGTGAGCATGACTGGCGGTGGTGGACGTGCGAGTGACGCAGAGTTTGAATTGGTTTTTGTGTCTGGTTTTCAACTATTCTTCCACTGTTTCTAACTGCATGATCAGGTCAGCTGCTGTAATAGTATTTTCTGTCGAGTTGTTGGTGTGATTATCGGTGCTGCTGTCGGGTATTTCAGGAGGAATGGCGTCCTCCAAGACGCCTCCTCCGTCTATCCGACAGGGAGTGCGGATAGTCCCTCCAGATGGTACTGTTACTGTTGAGGAGGTTCTGCTGGCTGCAGGTGAGCAGGTAGGACATGACAATCTGGTTTATGCATCTCAAATGAACAAAGCTGTGGTTGTGTTTCTTAAGAGTGAGCCACTGGTTTACAAGCTGATAGAGAGTGGCATGTTCATTAGGGATCTATTTGTGCAGGTTTCCCTGCTGTTGGTTCCCTCCACGCGGATCACTGTCTCAGGTGTTCCGCCGTTCATCTAATGAGCTGTTGGAGATCGAGCTCCGTCGGTTCGGGAAATTTGCGAGCGGGTTTAAGACTGTCACTTTGGGGTGTAAAGACCCTAAACTCAAGCGTGTGTAGTCTCTGAGGAGACAGGTGTTCATGCTTTTAGACTCACCCACACAGACTCTGGAGTAGGGTTGTCACGATACCAAATTTCTGTTTCGATACCGATACCAATATGTATTTCGATACTTTTCGATACTTTTTGTAAAAAATATTTCATTATATTATGTATTGCCTTAATGGGTTATTTAAATATTTAAAGAATGTCATTTAATTTTTAAAAATATATTTTTTTATGTATTTATTAACCATGGACATGTTTTAGCTCTCTGTATGCAGGCTACTGTAGGTTTACTACTGGGCTGGGAGGGGCTTTGTACTTCTTTCATTGACATTACAGTGCAGTGAACTGGTGGACAACATTATCACCTGTCGTTCTTGACTGAAGTCTCGGAACAAGTCCGCATGGTTGTCCTTTGAATGTTTCGACAGGTTTGAAGTGTTGCCTGCTTTTGCGAGACACACTTTGTAGCATCGCTTGCACTGCGGTGTTTCTGGGTTCAGTGGCTCTTTTTTGGCCTTTATCGTTCGGTTTGAACCCGAAATATTTCCACACCGTACTTCGGGCCCCCATTTTGACCACAAGTACGGGATTTTCTGCAGCTGCCATCTCTATCTACGGTATTTTCTTCAACCCGCTCCGTCTGTCTAAGACCCGACTTGTCGTTTCTCTCTCCTCCTCAGTCTAAACATGCGAGTCATACGTCACACTCGCTGGCCTCGCTGTGCTTAAAGAGATAGGCTCCAATTTACCATTCATTTGCATTCAATAAAATGAAATAAAAGTACCGTTTGTTTTTAAATGCTGGTATAGTACCGTTTTCAAAACTCTAGTATCGCGGTACTATACTGGTACCGGTATACCGTGCAACCCTACTCTGGAGGTAAAGAGTCAAGCACTGTGACGGTTATTATATGCTGTATGCCAGTTCAGGACAGATGAAATGTTTTGAATGTGGAGATGTGGGACACGCGTGTTTAGCGTGTCCGCACAAGGACAAGGGAGTGATTGTCGGGAGTAGGCCTACGGGCCGCATCGCGGGCGCCGGACATGTCTGTGACTAGCGTGGTTGCGTCTGACGCGGCAGCAGCCGGTTCTGGGTCCGTGTCTGGCTGCCCGGCGGGCGCCACCGCGGGTGCCGGGGCGGTGGCTGGTGAGTCCGCGACTGGCGCTGTGACCGCGGCCGGTTCAAGATCTGTGGCCGGCGGGATTGTGGCAATCTATAGCAGTGTTTCATTTTGAACCAACAATGTTGAAGAGTCTGTAGAGCAGGAGGAATATGTGATTTCAAGAAATCTGCGTAGCTCCAAGTCTGTAGAAGTCAATGGACAAACACAGTTGGTTAGAAATAATGAAGAAGCAGTTTCTTCAAGCCCTCCTTGCAAAAAGGTGGCTATAAATGAGGGACAGGGGTTGTGCAGCAGCCAGGCTTCATGTGATGGAGAGGAAATGGAAGATGATTATGAATCAGATAATGTGTCTATTGCTGAGTCCTCTAGAAGGAGTACAGATCTTTATTCACTGGAGAGAATTAATCTCTTTTTAGATGAAACTTACAAAAGATCAATAAACATGAGTGATTATTTCAGTGACACCGAAAAATTCACTAGATCTGTTAATGTACTGAAAGGACAAGTTGGTTTTAACCTCCTAGACGAAAAGAAGGGCTTCCGTCTCGAGAAGCACATTACCACTCTGAGAAAAGGTAAAACTGCAAAAAAGACAAAGAAGTAAAAAATGATCATGCCTCACAGGGTGTTTTTCTCACTCCACTGCTTCTAGTTGTCTGTTTCTCTTCTCTGACCTCTCCATGAAGAGACTTAAGAGAGGATCTTTAAACATAAATGGTGGGAGGGATAGGCAGAAAAGAGCACTTATCGCGGAGGTCTCAAATCAAAAAGGGATAGATGTGTTGTTCTTACAAGAAACACACACAAATACATCTGATGAGACAGATTGGGGTTTATGGTGGCCATAGAACAAACTTCAGTGCAGAGGTAGCCGTTCTTTTTAAAAAAATCTGCAAATGCAACCATTTTATCCTGTACTGAAATGGTAAATGGTCGTTTTTTAATCGTTCGGGCAGAAATAGAAAACTTTGTTTTCTGTTTTGTTAATATCTATACCCCAAATAACGGAAAGAGTAGGTTTTTACACTCTTCTAAAAAAAATTAATTATTGAACCACCATCAAGACAAATCATTATTGGTGGCGATTTCAACTGCACCATAGACTTTAATGTAGACAGGATAGGAGAAGAACCCCACCCATAGTCATCCAGGACTCTTAATACTGTAATATCACACCTCATTCTGTTAGACATTTTCAGAGAAAAATATCCACAATCCCAACAGTACACATGGGTCAGGGTCTGCAATAATCAGGTGTGTGCTGCTAGACTGGACAGATTTTACATTTCAAAAACTCAGTCCCAGATTGCTCCAGTGTGATATATATCCACTTGGCTTCACAGATCATCATTTAGTAACAGCAGAACTTGTCATTTCACCAGGTGAATGGGTTAAGTCCTGCTGGCATTTTAACAATAAACTAGAAAATTCCAGGGAAATTTTGAGTGCCACGGGGGCTACTGCCGGGATGAGTACATGATTTATTTCCAGTGTTCAAAAGTCACCCTGATCATATTCTGGTTTTGAGAAATGTCTTGATATAAAAGACTTTGATATAAAACAATGTCACATCCCTCCATCATGTATTATGTGGGAAATATCTCATATTCTGTCTTGTTTTTTTTAATAAAACAAGAGGCAACATGTCTTCAAACTGGCATTTAAAGGGTTAAAATCCTGAAAACTAATAAACATTTGGTAGGTTTGAGCAGAACTGAAGTGGTTTAAGAGATGTACGCAAAAAAAATCAGAAAAAATATTGATATATATGATTTTATAGCATTTTCTTTCTGTGTTCTTTTTTGGATGCGAGGAACCCCAGAGGGTACAAAATGTGTTACCAGTGTATAATAGACCTGTAACAGTAACTGACATTAGATTTTAAAAATATGTCATAAAAGACACTTTCTTGCAGAAATCCATACCTTCAGCTGTAACACAGCCAAAATGATCAGCAAATCAAAAAAGAAAAGTGAAGAAAATGTCCAAAAACGGACAGAGGGACCCCTGAGGGTTAATAAATCCCCTGAACCGCTATTTAAATTACCACTATTATGTTTTTTTCTGTGCTAGCTAGGGCTAGTAGCTTCTCCTCTCCTCTGTCTCAGCGGAGACCGTCACAACTTCATTCACTCTTAACAAAACAAATAAAAAAGCAACGAAGGAAGCAGTAAATGAACTTACATATTTAATACCTAACTAAATGTAATTTAAGACCTAACATGCAGCTAATGTAAAGCTAGCGGAACTTGGAGAGTTGGTTATCTGGTTGCTAGGCGCACGCACGCACACATGTCAGGAGCTGCCGTTGCCATGGCAATGTGAAAATCTGCCCAGAATTTGGCTTCTACCTGGCTTCAAACAACTGCAAATTATGAGAAAACCGTTACTTCTTTTCAAAAACCGAAAAGAACGTGACAGACACTGAAGCCAGAAGTTTCTTACAGTCTCTATTTTATTCAGATATTCCTTAAAATGAGTGAGTAAGCTCAGTGCAAAGACAGAGTGAGGTTCTTTTGAAAAAAAAGACGATTACATTAGGTGTCAATGAGAGTGAGACAGGTATTGCTGCCGGACTCGGCACCCCCGTTTAAATTTTGTGCAGATCCTGCCTGTCAAAGTTACATTTTATGAATCCCAACAACTATGTCTACATTTTCAGAAAGAATTATTTGTCTCCTTTTTACGGGTTGGCCGTGAGCTCGAGTTAAAAATAAAAATTAAGGTTATTTTTTACTGCTTCACGCACTCTAGCCAACTGATGCTTTCACTCTAACTTTGAAGAAAAAGTGATTTGCACTCCTCCTTTGAGTGCTCATAGTTTGAAAAGTTTACATGTTACGTGAAAACAGTTCCCGTCTTTTTGAGAGAGCAGAAGTTTTCCTCCGTTTTACAGTTTGAATCACATTTCTACGTGCAGGTATGAGAGAGCTGGGTGACTCAGAAAAAAGGTGCAATTTTGTAGAAAAAAGGTGGGTTTCTAAAGAAAATTCCAATGCATTTATAATGCATTATTTATTCCCAGTTTTTTGGGAATAACTTTGGGAAAAATTGGAATTTTAACACCTAAAGTCATAGCACCCCTTTCTGGATCAAGGCGCACGTTTTGATGTATATATTACCGGGGTTTTCTCAAAGCTGCGGGACGAGTTACGCGCCGAAATTTGGCGGAAGAATAATAAACCCGAAACAGAATATAAATAGATGCCTCGGGGCGGAGCACGAACACGAATACCACTACTGGTTCACTTTTGCAAGAGAAAAGATTAGAACTGAGCTCTTTCCTGCAGGAGAGAGTGAAGGGAGACCTTGTCCGGCCTCGCTTCCTCCAGTTTAAAGACATGGATGCCCCAAGTTCTTTTTTCTTTAATCTGGAGAGATCATGGCACAAAGGAAAATGATGAGTTGTCTGAAGTTGCCAGGAGGTAGAATTACCACCAATCCAGCTGAGATGAGGAATTATGCAACAGCTTTTTACTCAGACCTTTTTGCAGCCGAAGCTTGTGATATGGAGCGCCGTGGGGAGCTCTTGGAGGGTCTTCCTCAGCTAAGCCTGGAGGAAAAAGCTGCTCCCAATAGTGAACTGACACTTGAGGAATTAACTATGGTTGTATAACAGATGGCATCAGGGCGAGCACCAGGAATTGATGGATTATCCACAGACTTTTTTAAACGTTTCTGGAATACACTGGGACATGACTTGCATGGTGTGTTGATGGAGTGTTGCGGAACAGGATCTCTCCCAGTGTTCTGTCAAAGAGCAATTCTCTCCCTGTTGCCAAAAAAAGGTAATTTGGCACTATAAAAGAACTGGAGGCCAGTTGTCTTACTGTGTACAGACTACAAAATACTCTCCAGAGCTTTATCAAACAGACTCAAGGAAGTTCTTGGAAATATCATACATACAGATCAGAACCATTGTATTTCAGACAGGACAATTATGGACAACAACTTTCTCATTTGAGATGTAATTGATGTGTGTAAATGTTATAATGTAAACACTGGGATTATTTCCTTGGATCGAGAGAAAGCATTTGATAGGGTGGATCATTCTTATTCTTATCAGGGCTTTTGGTTTTGGTGATGGGTTTGTGTCTTGGCTTGGTCTGCTGTACTACAATGCACAGTGTTTGGTAAAGATAGGGGAGGACTGAGTCGGCCACTCCCTATACAGCGCGGGGTAAGACAGCTATATAGTTTAGCTTTTGAGCCTCTACTGTGCAGGTTGAGGGCCCGACTCAGCAGGTTGTCTTCGCCCGTGTCCTGTGGCCTTGAGTGTTCTCCAACGCTTTCTGTTTATGCGGACGATGTAAATTCTTTGTGTCCAGTTAGGGGGATGTTCAATGTTTGCAGGACACCCTATCCTGGTATGAGAAGGCAACATCTGCACGGATGAACTGGGCAAAGAGTGAGGCACTGTTGTTGGGTCAATGGGGGGGATCAGGCAATTCCCAGTCTGCCTGGAGGACTTGAATGGGGGAAGGAGGGGCTGAGGGTTTGGGGAGTTTTTTTGGTAACTGAGGATTTTAAATCAAACTAGAAAATTCCAGGGAAATTTTGAGTGCCACGGGGGCTACTGCCGGGATGAGTACATGATTTATTTCCAGTGTTCAAAAGTCACCCTGATCATATTCTGGTTTTGAGAAATGTCTTGATATAAAAGACTCTGATATAAAACAATGTCACATCCCTCCATCATGTATTATGTGGGAAATATCTCATATTCTGTCTTGTTTTTTTTAATAAAACAAGAGGCAACATGTCTTCAAACTGGCATTTAAAGGGTTAAAATCCTGAAAACTAATAATCATTTGGTAGGTTTGAGCAGAACTGAAGTGGTTTAAGAGATTTATGCAAAAAAAGCAGAAAAAAATATTGATATATGATGATTTTATAGCATTTTCTTTGTGTGTCCTTTTTTGGACGCGAGGACCCACAGAGGGTACAAAATGTGTTACCAGTGTATAATAGACCTGTAACAGTAACTGACATTAGATTTTAAAAATATGTCAAAAAAGACACTTTCTTGCAGAAATCCATACCTTCAGCTGTAACACAGCCAAAATGATCAGCAAATCACAAAAGAAAAGTGAAGAAAATGTCCAAAAAAGGACAGAGGGACCCCTGAGGGTTAATAAATCCCATGAACCGCTATTTAAATTACCACTATTATGTTTTTTTCTGTGCTAAATTTAACATTACTGGGGAGGAGAGCAACGCGACTAGAAGTGACAGCGAGAGAGGGCTAGTAGCTTCTCCTCTCCTCTGTCTCAGCGGAGACTGTCCGAACTTCATTCACTCTTTTAACAAAACAAAAAAAAAAAGCAACGAAGGAAGCAGTAAATGGACTTACATATTTAAGACCTAACTAAATGTAATTTAAGACCTAACATGCGGCTAATGTAAAGCTAGCAGAGCTTGGAGAGTTGGTTATCTGGTTGCTAGGCGCACGCAGGCACACACACAGGTCAGGAGCTGCCGTTGCCATGGCAATGTGAAAATCTGCCCAGAATTTGGCTTCTACGTGGCTTCAAAACAACTGCAAATTATGAGAAAACTGTTACTTCTTTTCATAAACCGAAAAGACCGTGCCAGGCACTGAAGCCAGAAGTTTCTACAGTCTCTATTTTATTCAGATATTCCTTAAAATGAGTGCGTAAGCTCAGTGCGAAGACAGAGAGAGATTCTTTTGAAAAAAAAAGACGATTACATTAGGTGTCAATGAGAGTGAGACAGGTATTGCTGCCGGACTCGGCACCCCCGTTTAAATTTTGTGCAGACCCTGCCTGTCAAAGTTACATTTTATGAATCCCAACAACTATGTCTACATTTTCAGAAAGAATTATTTGTCTCCTTTTTACAGTTTGGCCGCGAGCTCGAGTTAAAAATAAAAATAAAGGTTATTTTTTACTGCTTCACGCACTCTAGCCAACTGACGCTTTCACTCTAACTTTGAAGAAAAAGTGATTTGCACTCCTCCTTTGAGTGCTCACAGTTTGAAAAGTTTACATGTTATGTAAAAACAGTTCCTATCTTTTTGAGAGAGCAGAAGTTTTCCTCCGTTTTACAGTTTGAATCACATTTCTACGTGCAGGTATGAGAGAGCTGGGTGACTCAGCAAAAAGATGCAATTTTGTCGAAAAAAGGTGGGTTTCTAAAGAAAATTCCAATGCATTTCTAATGCATTATTTATTCCCAGTTTTTTGGGAATAACTTTGGGAAAAATTGGAATTTTAACACCAAAAGTCATAGCACCCCTTGCGGGATCAAGACGCACGTTTTGATGTATATATTACCGGGGTTTTCTCAAAGCTGCGGGACGAGTTACGCGCCGAAATTTGGCGGAAGAATAATAAACCCGAAACAGAAGATTAATAGATGCCTCGGAGCTGAGCACCCGTGGCACTAATAAAGAACTGGGAGGGAGTTAAGGAGAAAGTGTGTGCTTGGTTGTCTAAGTGGAAATGGTTGCTACCCTAGTTTTCGTATAGGGGGAGAGTTTTGGTTGCAAATAGTTTGGCCGCCTCGACTCTCTGGCACAGATTTATAGCTTTGACACCACCGAGAGGTTTGATAGAGGACATCCAGAGGGCCATCCTGGAGTTTTTCTGGTCCGGCAAACACTGGGTCAAGGCAGCAACTCTCTATCTGTCTGTAGCTGAAGGGGGGCAGAGACTTATAGACATCCAGTCTAAAATCACCTCTTTCAGACTGCAGACAGCACAAAGACTTCTGTACAACTATGGTCCGAGCTGGATGGAAATGGCTCAACTGCTCATGAGGAGAGCCGGTTGCTTGGGCTTTGAAAAACAACTCTTCCTGATGCAGTCAGAGGATCTGGACTACACAGGACTAACTTCCTTATCCAGCTCTCTACTGCAGGCCTGGCAGATTTTAAAGACTGAACGTGAAACCAATGAGACTCCAGGTATGTGGGTATTTGAGGAGCCTTTGGTTTCAAACATCTTCTTAAAAGCTCCAACCTTTCAGTCTGCCAGCTTGCGGGTCAGACTTAGAGAGGGAGAATGCACCAAACTGGGCCATCTAATGACGTTGACCGCTTCATCTGAAGATGTCCTGAGGGGGAGAGGAAAAATCACCTCCATCAAACTGATTAACAGGGTGGTGGAAGAAGTCTGCGCTGCTCTGCCACAACATCTGAGAGCATTTCTGTGGGACCAAACTCTGAGTGAACAGTGGAGTGAGGGCAGCGAGTACAGCTTCCCATCTCTGTCTGTTTCCCCAGCTGTGGGGGAGTGGCAGGAAGGAGCAGGTAAGCTGCTGTCTCTCACAACACCACATCTGGGCAAGTTTCAGGATGTAGGTAAGAAAGAACTTTATCAAACCTGTGTCAAAGTCCTTAATCTTCGGTCACTGTCGGGGGTTGGGGAGTCGAGGTGGACTGAGTTCTTTGGCCCGGACTCTTCCCCGAAAGGCAGCAGGCGGCCCCTGTACAAGCTGCCCGTTGAAAAGCGGACACCCAGACCTCCAGTGAAGGATTGTACATGGGGCAATAGCTACGAACAGATACAGAGCGCACATTGATCCTGGGGTTAGGGATGAGTGTTTGTTTTGTTCACAGACTGAAACCCTCACACATTTGTTTGTGGAGTGTCACAGGTTGGCATCTTTGTTTGTTTTACTAAAAAGGTTGTTTCAGGGTCTTGGGGAGACTTTTTCATTTGCTCTGTTTATTTTTTGCCCAAAGTATTCGGCGAAAAGAAAATCTCTTTTGTCTGGCTCTGCCAAGTTGGCTATTTGGCTGATGCGCAGAAACAGGGCCCAGGATTCTGGGAGTGTGGACACAGTGTTGGTTCTGAAGGGTCTATTGAAGGCTCAACTGAGGGTGGAATATGCCTTCTATAAAGTAACAGACAATATGGAAGATTTCAACCGTGTGTGGGCTCTAGCGGGGGTTTTGTGTTCTGTGGGAGGGGATGGGGCGCTAATTGTTAATTTGTGATCTGCAGAAAGCTTCATGTGGTTGTTTTGTTGTTTTTTTTTTTGTTTCTGTCTTTTTTGCTCTGATAAGACAGTGATGTAGGTTTTCTCCTTGAAGTGGTTTAATAAAGGGACTTTGAAAACCAAAACCTCTCCTCTCCTCTCCTCTGCTGGGAGTTTTGGCATGTGAGTGTGTAAGCGGCTGTGGAGTGTATGGAGCTACTGAGTGAGTTTGGGACTTTTGGATTGTTTATTTTTGGATTTCCGGATTATCTTTCATCTTGTCCCTTATGAGAAGGTATGAGGAGTTTAATTAATTGATTTGTGAATTTAAAGAGAACTGGCCCACCTTGGAAAGTTTTCCAGTGGTTTTAAAACAGTCTTGGCTGTAAAGATGCTAGACTGTAGCATCTCTTTCTCAGATTAAATCGAAGGCAACTGGACTTGTATTTGTCTGTGGAAGACGTTTCGCCTCTTATCCAAGCGGCTTCATCAGTTCTTATGTATTGGTCTCTCTAGTCCGCACTAATCTGACCAAGAAAGTGGAGTAGGACCCAGGTATTTAACCTCTTGTGGGTGGGTCCACCAAAGTACCTGTGAAAGTACTGGTTTCACCTGACCATTGTTGTGGTCTCATGTGGACGACCGTCGTTAGAGTCAGGTGACCCTGTTGTTATCCCGTGTGAACGACAGTCGTTAGGGTCAGGTGAGCCCCTGGTGGATGACGATCGTTGAGAGTCGTCTGAGGTTATGTTGTTGATTCTCCTGGGTACCGATGAAAGGGCGACATTGTAGATGGGGGATAGATGGTGTCGCAGACCCCCTCCCCTGTTTAGCGATGGCCTCTCCACTTTTACATAGATGGCTTCCTTGACTCCCCTTTCAAACCATCTGTCCTCCTTGTCCAAGATTTCGACATTGCTGTCTTCAAAGGAGTGTGCCTTTTCCTTTAGGTGGGAGTAGACAGCTGAGACAGGGCCTGAAGAGTTTGCCCTTCTGTGTTGGGCCATACGTTTGTTTAACGGTTGTTTTGTTTCCCAAAAATATATAGGTCATTGCACTCCTCACTGCATTTGACCGCATATATCAGGTTGCTTTTTTGATTGTGTGGTGTTTTGTCTTTGGGATGTACCAGTTTCTGCCTGAGCGTGTTACTGGGTTTGAAACATACAGGGATTTGATGTTTGTTAAAAATCCTCCTGAGTTTCTCTGAGACCCCAGACACCTATGGAATGACAATGTTTCTGCGTTTATCTTTCATTTTCTCAGCATCCTCCGTGTTGGTATTCTTCCTGGAGCGTGTTGTTGTTTTGCCAAAAGTCCAACTCGGATAGCCACAAGTTTTCAGAGCTCCCTTTAGATGTTTATGTTCTTCTGCTCGGGCCCAAGTGGAGGTTGGTATGTTGTCAGCCCTGTGTTGCAGGGTTCTGATCACACCCATTTTGTGCTCCAGTGTGTATCAATAGGAATTATTGTTAGGAACCTTTGTCTTTAGTCAGTGTGACACACGGACATGTTTTGAAGTGACACCACCGGAGTTACCGGACCGAGCTGTATGTTGAGCCTGACGTGCCTAAGTTTTAATAAAGTTTACAACCCAGCAGGGTCAAAGAGAAAGACTGTTGCGGGAGAAAAACCTGACACTGGACACGTGTTTGCAACTGTGCAGAGCCGCGGAGCTCTCTAAGGAGAACGTGAAAACCATCACCGCACCGATGGTAGAGGAGGTGCATGCTGTTCAAGGAGCGCAGTACCAGAGGAAAACTAACAACACAGTGGAGTGTAAATTCTGCGGGAAAACACATGAAAAAATAAACAGAAATGTCCGGCGTTTGGGAAGAAGTGCGTCAGGTGTGGCAGAGAGAGCCACTTCGCAGCAAAATGTAAAGCAAAACCGGAACAAAGGTGGAAGAAAAATGTGAGTACTGTAGCAACAGAATATGTGAGTGATGAATATGAAGATATAACATGTATCACTGAGACAGTGGATGCAGTAGAGACAGATGCAAGCAAAGATGTGGAAGCAGAGAGAGTAAAGGATGGAAAAGAGAAGGACACAGTTAAAGGGGACACTCAGCTTCTGTATGCTGGCATGCTACTAGACAAAGACTTGGTTAAATTCCAAATAGACTGTGGTGCTAGCTGCAACATTAACCCCATTAACCTGCTGAACCCAGACATCAAGCTAGAACACACTAACAGTGTACTAGTTATGTACAACAAAAGCAAACTGAGGCCATTGGGGAAATGTAAAATCAAAATAAGAAATCCAAGAAATCACAAACAATATCGCTTGGAGTTTCAAGTGGTAAATGCGGACGGTGCAGTGCCTCTGCTGGGCAGGAGTGCCAGTGAGGCCATGAGACTGATTCAAGTGCACCATGAGAATATCATGACAATAGACAGTATAGTCACAGCGGAAAAAATGGAAAAAACAGAACAGTGGACAATGGAGCAAATCAAAGCAAGTTATGCTGATGTGTTTACTGGAGACGGCTGTCTTGAAGGAAAATACAAAATGGAGATGGACAGCACAGTGAAGCCGGTGCAGTTGCCAAAGAGACGGGTGCCAGTCGCCCTGATGAAACCACTGAAGGAAGAGCTCAAAGACCTGCAACACAGAGGAATAATTACTCCTGTCGAATGCAGCACAGACTGGATCAGTGCGATGGTGGTAGTACAGAAACAGAATGGTAAGCCAAGAGTCTGTATAGATCCCAAACCCTTGAACAAAGCATTAAAGCGCAGTCACTTTCCACTTCCAACCATCGAGGACATTTTACCAGACTTATCAAAAGCTAAAGTGTTCACAGTGTGTGATGTCAAGAGTGGATTCTGGCATGTACAGCTCGAGGAGGAATCCAGCTATTTGACAACATTCGCTACTCCCTTCGGACGTTACAGGTGGCTGAGGATGCCGATGGGCATTAGTCCGGCCCCTGAAATATTCCAGAGGAAGCTCACACAGGCATTGGACAATGTACCTGGTCTGTACATCATTGCAGACGACGTCCTGATCACAGGACAAGGGGAGACACAAGAGGAAGCAGAACGGGATCACGATGAAAAACTAAAACAGTTTCTTGACAGATGCAGGGAAAAGAACATAAAACTGAATGCAGAAAAATTCAGACTGAGACAAAAGGAGACCACATACATTGGACACCGCTTGACGGCAGATGGTCTCAAAGCAGATCCTGAAAAAGTGCGTGCTGTGGAGCAGATGCCGGTACCGACGGATGTAAAAGGAGTGCAAAGGCTTCTAGGGATGGTTAATTACCTCACCAAGTTCTGCCCTCACCTCTCAGACCAGTGCAAAGTGCTGAGAGACTTGACACACAAAGAAAGTGAGTGGAAATGGACAGCAGAGCACGACGAAGCTTTCCTTAAACTCAAAGAGACAATAGTGAATGTTCCAGTACTTAAGTATTATAACCCGGATGAGGAGCTGACAGTACGGTGCGACGCTTCGGATACAGGTTTGGGCGCAGCACTCCTGCAGATGGGAAAACCAGTCGCTTTTGCAAGCAGGGCACTGACACAGACTGAGGGTCGTTATGCCCAAATAGAGAAGGAGTTTTTAGCCATGGTTTTCAGCATGGAGAAATTCCACCACTACACATATGGTCGCAAAGTCACGGTCCAGAGCGATCACAAGCCGTTAGAAACCATAGTACGAAAACCCCTGCTGAGCGCGCCCAAAAGGCTGCAGGGCATGATGCTGCGCATACAAAAATATGATGTGGACGTTATATATGTGCCTGGAAGAGACATGTTGCTAGCTGACACGCTCAGCAGAGCCTATCTTCCTGAGAGTACACCTGTGGAAGATGAAGTAGAGACTGTCAACATGGTGCAACACTTGCCAATCTCATCTGACAGGCTACATGACATTCGGTCTGCCACAGAAAAAGACAATACATTGCAGCTTCTCATTAAAACAATGATCCAGAAATGGCCCAAGGACAAGGCACAGGTACCAAATGAAATCAGGCCTTACTTCGCATTACAAGATGAACTAACTCACCAAGATGGAATAGTCTTCTGGGGTGAGAGAGCCATTATTCCAGACGCTCTGAGATCAGACATCACTAGCCGATTACACTCATCGCATCTGGGTGTTGAAGGATGCCTACGCAGAGCCAGAGAATGTGTCTACTGGTTGGGCATGAACGATCAGATCAAAAAGTATATTGCCAAGTGTGACATCTGTAGGTCAATGAACAATAAACAACAGAAAGAAACACTAATATCTCATGAAGTTCCAAGCAGGCCATGGGCAAAGTTAGGCACAGATCTTTTTGTGTTTGACAGTAAAGACTATCTCATCACTGTGGATTATTTCTCAAACTTTTGGGAAATAGACTACTTGCCTGACACTAAATCTACGACAGTGATAAGGAAACTGAAAGCTCATTTCGCCCGCCAAGGTATTCCGGATACAGTAATCTCGGACAATGGACCACAATATGCGTCCCAGGACTTCAAAAAATTCAGTGAACAGTGGGGATTCCAGCATCTGACTTCATCACCTGGCTACCCACAGAGCAACGGCAAGGCCGAATCAGCTGTTAAGACAGCAAAAAGACTTCTCATCAAAGCCAAGGCAGCTGGGCAGGATCCTTATCTTGCTCTTCTGGACCACCGAAACACACCGTCGCAAGGCCTGGAGAGCAGTCCAGCACAGCGACTGCTCAGTCGCCGTACCAAAACACTGCTGCCAACGAAAGCAAGCCTGCTAAGACCAAAAGTTGTTCGGATCAGTCAGAATCTGAAAAACAAGCAGCAATGTCAGAGTACGTACTACAACAGAGCAGCTAGAGACCTGGACATACTGACTACAGGTGACTGTGTGAGGATACAGCCACTCCCACCCCACACGGTCTGGAGACTAGGCAAGGTGCTGAAGCCAGTCGATGGGAGGTCCTATGAGGTTCAGTTGCAATCTGGAGGAGTCATAAGGAGGAATCGCAGACACCTCAGGCGTGCACCGGGAGTGACTTTCAGTGACCCTATTGACATTGAGATCAGCATCCCCAGTCAGCCATAGGCTGTGGGAAATGAACGTTCAGAGACTGTTCCGCTCCCTCACGCTGTCACAGCAGCACATACACCCAGAGACACTGATAACAGAAATACCCTTGTCACGACCAGAGCTGGCCGCACAGTGGTACAGCCACAGCGATACAAGGACTGTGTGTTATCATGGTGATAAACTGTGAGAGGAAGTGAGATGTTGATGTTTGTTTACATGTTATGCTCTGGTTAAGTAAACAACAACAAAAGTTATGGTTTACATATGTTGAGATTAATGTGACCATTTGCACATTTAAAGTTCTGAGCTAAGTTTTGAATAATACAGCTTGTGAAAGAAAGTTATGGTTACAGTTTTGTTTGGTAGCTGCTATTTTCATCAGTTGTTAAGAGAAAATTTTGAATTGATGAACATGTATAACTGTTTACAATTAATTAATAAGCACTTTTGTTATTGGAGTCTTTGTATGTTGGCTAAAGTCAAATTTTGAGATAAAAGAACTAACTCTCAAAAGAGAAGGGATGTATCAATAGGAATTATTGTTAGGAACCTTTGTCTTTAGTCAGTGTGACACACGGACATGTTTTGAAGTGACACCACCGGAGTTACCGGACCGAGCTGTATGTTGAGCCTGACGTGCCTAAGTTTTAATAAAGTTTACAACCCAGCAGGGTCAAAGAGTAAGCAAGTGTACGCTTCGTGAGTGAAAGCATCATACTTTAACACAGTGGATGATGTGAGTCAAAGAGTAGGTATTGGTCTGTGTACGTGGGCTTCCTGTATACCCAAATGTGGAGGCTCCTGTCCTCAGCAAGGTGGACATCACAGTCAAGGAAAGGGAGGTGATTGTCTTTGACATCCTCTCTTGTGAAATTGATGTTCTTGTCCACTGAGTTGATGTGTTGGGTAAAGGCTTGTAGATCTTGTGTTTTAATCTTTACCCATGTGTCATCCACATACCTAAACCAGTGGCTTGGTGGAGTTCCCTTGAAG
Organism: Seriola aureovittata; assembly: GCF_021018895.1. Taxonomy (NCBI): domain Eukaryota; kingdom Metazoa; phylum Chordata; class Actinopteri; order Carangiformes; family Carangidae; genus Seriola; species Seriola aureovittata. The sequence continues at coordinate 152,634 of NC_079380.1, read as the reverse complement.
GAGTTGAGGGCCTTTCGCTCTACCATTTCCATGTATAGCTTGGCCACAATGGGGGACACAGGTGAGCCCATAGCACAGCCGTGCTTTTGTCTGTAGAAGTTGCCGTTAAACTGGAAATATGTGGTTGTGAGAATCATAAATCCAGTAACTGGCAAATCTGGTCTGGTTTGAGTTTTGTTCTGTCATGTAGTGTGTGATCTTGTTTCAAGTGATGCCTCACAGTTTCCACTGCCTGCATTGTTGGAATACAGGTGAATAAGGAGGTCACATCGTATGACACCATGGTTTCATCTTGTGCCATTTTCAAGCCTTTGATTTTGTTTACAAAGTCTAATGAGTTTCGAACATGATGTGGTGTGTTCCCAACCAGGGGGGCTAAGATGTTGGCTACAAGCTTAGCGATATTGTAGGTTACTGAATTGATGCTGCTTACGATGGGTCGGAGGGGTGCCCCTTCCTTATGGACCTTGGGGAGTCCATATAGGCATGGAATGGTGTCCTGAGGATAGAGACGGAGGTATTGTGGCCGGTCAAGAGCTCCATGTTGTTGTAGTTTTTGGAGGCATTCAATGACCTTTCTTTTGTACAAAAGAAATGTTTTAAGTGAACATGAAATGTTTTAAGTGTGGCGATATTGTCCACAAATGGCGGGCAGCGCAGGTGAGCAGTGGGTTGTAGGTTGCAGCAGGCAACAATGTGGATGTTGATGTTGGATGATGACTCTCCGTCACAGTTCTCTGAAATTGTGTCACAGTGTGACAAACAGCCATATTCACAACTATTTCCTAGATGAAACTTACGGTGATGAAACAGACAGTCTGTGGAAATAACTGAATTCTTTCCTGATGTGGACAGATTCATTAACTCTTTTTTAAAGGGAAGGAAAATGGTTGGTTATGAACAGAAATGTTTTTATCTTAAAAGACTAGAATCAGGAAAGAGAAGCCAGGAAAGGTCCCTCTAAATGCATAAAAATAAATAAATATATGAATAGAAATTGGTGGAGCACTAAGGGTGGTGTTTTCACTGTCCTCTGTCTTCTTTCTCTCTGTGCTCTTCATGGAGGTTTTGAGAGTAAGAACTTTAAACATCAATGGAGGGAGGGGTAGAGATAAGCAGTGGTAACTGAGCTGAGCAGAAGTAAGAACTTAGATGTGCTACTCTTACAAGAGATACACAGCTCAGTAGATAATGAAGGAGAATGGGGAACGACTTAGAGGGAACAGATTTTGTCATGATACTAACCTTAGTGCAGAAGTAACCATTCACCAAACCTTCATCTAACAAATGTTTCAGCATGTGAAGTATAACAGGGCAGGATCCAAGCAGTGTAAGCGACAATCAGAGACATAACCTGTGTATTTATTAATGTATATGCTTACATTTCTGGTGCTGGTCGCATAGTGCTGTTTCATAAACTTAATAATAAACTGAACAGTTCAACAGTGATTCAGTTATAGTGGTAGGAGGAGACTGGAATTGTACTACTCATTGTTTCAGCTGACAGAAATGCAGGAGAGCCTCACCCACCATCAGCCTCCCTTTTTGTCCAGTGTGGTTGCAGAAAATGACCTCACAGACGTTTGGAGGAAACTAAATCCAGTAGCTAGACAATATACTTGGGTGAAAATCTCTGAAGGCAGTGTGGGGGCAGCTAGAATAGATAGGATTTATGTTAATCAACAATAATAACAATTCTAACAATAACAACCTAATAACCCAATAACAGGCTAACTAAAGCAACAATATCACCTGTTGGTTCTTCGGATCATCATTTAGTTACATCACCTTATGGGTACACCCTCAACGCTGTCCCTATTGGCATGTTAATGTAAGACTGACCTATGATAAGGCCTTCTGTTAGTCTTTCTCTGACTTCTTTGTGCCAATGGAGACTGAGGAAATTTCACAGCTTAGTTCAGTGGTGGGAGCTGGGGAAAACAAGAAATGTCATTTTTAACAGTACACAGCACACACAACAACCATAGACTGAAACTGCTTTGAAAAGTTGGAGAAGGGGACAATTGAGATAGAGTTATTAATGGGCAGTGACGTGCAGTCAGGGGAGGCAGGTGAGGCACTGCCTCACCTGCCATCATGGAAAGAAAAAAAAAGTAAAAAGAAAAAAAATTAATTAAATTGTTATATGTATACAGTGATTATACTATAAAGTTATTTTCCATTTAACTTCACCAGTTTTAGATTATTTTTATTCAAAATCGCTGAATTTTGACATTTACCGTTCAAATACTGAGAAGAGACTTGCGGTGAGGCAGCAGCCAGCTGAGCCTCACCATGGATTGCGCAATGACTCGGCTAACTGCTGGCCTGCTGTGCAGTGAGACCGTATTGCTATCTCTCTGTATGTCGCTATTAAAATGTTCAAACACTTTTGCTATATGAATAATATTATAAATTTCCATAGTTTAGTTAGCTGAGGTATATAATGTACAGTGTTTTTTATCAACAACTGTATGTGTGTAACATGTTTCTTGTGCTGAGCAATCATAAAACGGCTGCGAAGACGCACTGGGTGAGGCACGCAGTTCTCCTGCCTCATGGAAGAGGGCGCTAGTGATCCCAGGGATCCTTCTTGCGACTCCTCGGCTGCAGAATAAGTGACAACAAGCTACAGTTAGCAAGTCAAGTGCAGCGGCAGCGATCGTTTATTTTTTCCTCTTGCCTGGACTTACTTTTAACATGGAGGATTACATATCTAAAATAAAACAGTTTTCTAAACTGGACTTTCAATCGATTTTTTAAATGTGCTTTTTTGTGTTCTACAGTTTGTATGTGTAAAGAATACTGGTATGCGCTTTTAAACATAACCCGTTAACTGCTGCCAATCAAATGGTGAATAAGATACTCTTTAGGGTTCATATGTTTGTAAATCTGACTGTGATGAAGTCAGTGCCTCACCAGCCATGAACCTCACCGCACGTCACTGTTAATGGGACAGATAATTAATAATAATAATAATAATAATAATAATAATAATAAGACCTTGAAGAATAGGGGAAAGCTTTAGGAAACTCCTTACATGAAAAAGTGAGGGTGCTTTGATTAGAATTTTTACCAATAAAGACATAAGATGCCCTGACACATTTTTTCTTTAAGTAAGAGAGGAAAGACAGAGAACACAATCAGATGGTGCACCTTAAGTTTCCAAATCGGACTATAACAAGTGATCCATCAGAGATGAGGAAGCTGGCTATAGACTTCTACACTGGCATGTTTAGTGCTGACAGCTGTGACTCTGACTGTGTGGCTGAAATTCTGGAGGGACTGCCTCAACTAGATGGAGCTCAGTCAGTGTCACTGGATTCCACCATTTTCTTTGAGGAAATATCTGTAGTGGTGCAGCAGCTCAGCTGTGGTTGGTCTCCTGGGATTGATGGACTTCTCTTGAAGTTCTACAAAAGATTTTTGGACTCTGCTGGGAAGAGACTTGTTTCGAATTTTTAAAGACTGTTTGGACTCTGGGATTTTACTGCTGAGCTATACGAGGGCAATCCGGACATTTCTACCTAACAAACCTAATGTCATGGTGGATGGAAGTCAGGACCCACGATGCAGATAAGACACTGAATGGGTGCAGGAAAAAAAAAAAGGTAGCTTGGCTGCTGGGGCTTGGAAGGGTGGCTGGGCTGCTGGGGCTTGGAAGGGTTGCTGGGCTGCTTGGATTTGGAAGGGTGGCGGCAGAAGCAGGACCTGGAAACAAGGGGGGAAAAAAACACGGTCAAGAACTCAGTCATAAAACTAGCGAGAGAGCTAATGAACGAGAAACCGACGAATCTCTGAGCCGATATATTTACTATACCACTTGGAGTTAGCTGACAATCTGGCGAAGAGCTGTGGACTGGACCAAGGCTTTATGCAGACTGGAGTGAAGGTGACTTGATTGCAGATTGCTGGCAGGTGGCTTGATTACTGACGGCTGGCAGGTGTGCAGGTCAGCTCCGCCCAGCTCCAGACAGAAAAACACTAAGATCCTGACAGCACCCCCCTCTTAATGGGAGCCCCCTGGCGACCCCCAGGCTTGGCAGGATGAGCCCTATAAAACTCCCTCACCATATCAGGGTCCAAAATGAGGGACCGAGAGATCCAAGACCGCTCCTCTGGTCCATACCCCTCCCAATCAACCAAGTATTGCAGCCCCCGACCCCTGCGGCGAACATCCAGGAGCCTGCGCACCGTAAACACCGGATGATCATCAATGAGCCGGGGGGGAGGAGGGGGAACGGCCGGAGGGCAAAGGTCACTGCTGTGGACAGGCTTTAACTGGGAAACATGAAAAGTGGGGTGGATACAGAGGGATTTGGGGAGCTCAAGGCGGACAGCAGAGGGATTGATTATCCTTACAATCTTGAATGGACCAAGGTAACGGGGAGACAGCTTCCGGGAATCAGTCTTGATTGGAATATTTCTAGAAGAAAGCCAAACTGACCAACACCTGTGTGATATTGGGGAGCTGGGACACGGTGTTGGTCAGCTGCTTGTTTATTCTTGGCAGAGGTTTGGAGGAGAATGGCTTGGGTCTTCTTCCAGATGTTCTTGCAACGACGGAGATGATGCTGGATAGAGGGAACCGAAAGCTCCTCTTCTAAAGAGGGAAACAGAGGAGGTTGATATCCAAGGGAAGCTTCAAAAGGTGACATACCTGAGGCAGAGCTGACAAGGGAATTGTGAGCGTATTCAATCCATGGGAGGAATGAGGTCCAAGCAGAGGGGTTGGATGCAGTGATACAGCGAAGAGAGGTCTCCAAATCTTGGTTTGCCCGTTCTGTTTGTCCGTTGGTCTGGGGGTGATAACCAGAGGTTAACCCCACCAAGAAAAAAGCAATGGAAAAATTTTGCATTTCTTATTTCCTTGGGTGACTAATAACCACAATCAATTTTTTTTTTTTCCACAGGCCCTGTGGTTTTTAAAATATTGATCTCTACCAAATGGTCGAGATGTCACTTGATGGTTTAAGTTCAGAATTTCATACAAATACCAAAAATAGTAGAAAAAGTCAAATAAAATACTAATTTATACAGAAATACACAACAAGAAATATCCATGACATGGAATACACTTTATTTCTGGTGCAGTGGTATGCAACAAAACAGTGCAAAACATAGGAAACATTTGCATTTCATACTTCAACTGCACAAACGTTTTTTGGGACACAAGATCCACATTTCTGGTGGATTGATTGAACTAGTGTTGCTGGTTTCCATTTAATCTTGAAAGAACATTGCAAACATATGCCAAACATATTAGAACATTACATTTCTGACCTTCTCACCTCAACACACCTCATCTGATGCTTGTTGAGCATTACATCCACTTTACCTCTGGTGATATGCTACAAAGCATTTCTGGTGTGTGTTCAAACACAGGAAAACATTGCATTTCTCACACTTCCACCTTGAGACACCCTTTGGACAGAGGTTGCATCGTCCCCGCGTGTCACAGTGAAGAGGCCAGTGTCCCAGGTTGTCGTAGCGCACATCTGGTTGTGGTTTTGGTCGTGAGGGTCTTGGGGTGTAGCCTTGCTTCTGTTGTGGTTGAGAGCTCAGAGAAGGTCGTCCCACTTTGGATGCTAGCTTGTTGACTCGGTTCAAGCTTTGGGCAACTGCCAGGCGGAACCTTTTGAGAGTCATGGGTTTTTGGTTCAGTAGGCCACAGTCCCTCTTGTAGACCAGCCAGGAATTTGCGATGCACAGGTCAAGGATGTATCCAAACAGGGGAATATACCATCTCCCTGACTTGGCTGGGGTCTTGTACAAGTGTACCAGCATGTCGGAAAGATCAATTCCTCCCATGTGCTCATTATAAGCAGGGATGAGTGATGGACATGGGATATTGATCTTTGCCCTGGACTCTTTGCTCCACCGTTTGACACTTGAAAAAGGCATGATCCCACAGGCATTGCTCAGAAGGTTGACACATTTATTGTCAAACCACTTTACAGCAATCACCCCTTCAGCAGACCTGTAATCACAGGCTCCACGTCCCCTCTTCATCAGGTCTTTGTCCGCCACCAAGGGAGCTCCACCAGTGCGGTTTGGTCGTACAGTGCCGATGCACTTGACACTCAGGGAGGTGTGCAAGTGTTGGATCAAGCTGAAACTTGTGAAGAAGTTGTCACAAAATACAATAGACAACTGAGGCTGTTTTATGGTTTTACACAGCGTTGTCACCACTTTGGCTCCTAGAGGTAGCGTCTGCTCCTGTTCACTAAGGGCAACATTGAAGAACGTGGACACCCCTTGATACAGCAGCATGTCGTGGATAATGCCAGATGAACTTGCTCGACAGAATAACTTAAAGCCCCACTTGTCTGGCTTGTTGGCGATATATTTGCGGAGTGTGCCAGCCCTCGTGCCTTTATATGCTACCATGACTTCATCCACACTGTGCTTGTAAGTGGATGGTATCTGGAGACACCGCTCACGAAGCATCTCAAAGAGGGGACGGATTTTGTAGAATCTGTCTGGACTTCCATCACACTGCTGATTATCATTAAAATGAATGAACCGGCGTAACACCTGGAATCTCTTCCTTGGCATGATATCAGCTATCACGTTGAAACGTGACTCATGGTGCCAGTAGTCCTCCAGCGAAGGGAAGTTGAAAACACCCATATAGACAAGGATTGCCAAGAAATTCTCAATTTCTTCAGGGCTGCTCTTAATTGGATCCCCCAACTCCTGAGCAGAGTACAGATTTGTATGATGAGCAATATGTTCAATCATTTAATCAGTGAAGAGCATCTTGAAATACTGGAAAGGTGTGTGTACTGCATCAGGGGGTTCAAATCTTGAATCCGGGACCTGGAATTCCTGGATATCCTCATGCTTCCAGATTCTTCTTGTGCTTTTGTTTGGGCCTGAGGGGCAACTTGGGTTAGAGGTGTCCTCTGGCTCCTCCAAGGAAACTGTTTTTAGGGTGTGTTTGCCTTTTCTGCTCTTCTTACGAGGTGGCTGTGAAGAAGAACTGCTTGTTGAGGGAGCCTCTTCTTCATCCAGGGATTCAAAAGAACTGTCACCAGTCCCTTCTGCTTGTGTGGGATGATAATCTGGATCCTCTATCGGGTCATCATCATCCTCACTCAGATCACCATCAGATTCTTGAGGATTTTCTGGTACAAGAACGAGAAAAGTCTGTGGTCTTGCACCGTAGAATGTTTTAGTATCCATCTAGTGGTTGCAAAACAAGTTAAAAATTGAAATTATAATCAACAACCTCTATCAATGGAACAACAGGAACACTGCTTATATTGTGGCTAGCCTCACAGCCTCCATCTTGCCTGATGGCCAAAAAGTAACTCAGAAAGTGACAAAAATGACTTACTTAGGACTTAGGAAAGTCTTTCAACATATTCACAATGTACTAACACTTAATGTTTAATATTTACACCAATGGATGAACAGAAGTCTTTATTTTATCACAAATAGTCTATTTTAATTACATTAGTTTAGTTTCACTACACTTACCATAAAGCGACAAATCAACCATTTGGTTGAGCATGTTTTTAAAAAATTACTAGATATGTAATTTCAGTGTTTTTGTGGTTTCAAACAACATAATTCTGTTCAGTAAGGCCTGTAACACTATCATATGTCAAAAAAGTATTCTTACCTTTCATAGTTTCACCAAAAACAGTCAAAATATCTTAATCGATTTTCTTCTTTCTCAATTCCTGGTTGAAGGGAAGTTGTAGCGGCATGCTATAGGAAAACACAGTGACATCTGGGGGACTTTTTTAGTATAACATACCTTTACCAAGTGGTAGAGATGGCTCAATCAGCTTGAGTTAAGTGAGGTACTCGTCTCATTGAAATATAGTGAGTCAAAGTGTGCTAAACCATTTGGTCGAGCAGGCAGTTAAAGGGTTAAACTGACAGTGGCACCCAGGCCCCCGACAGAAAGCTTGCCATACCTGTGATGTGAACTGGGGCCCTCCGTCAGAAACAATGTCTGTAGGAATACCATGCAGGCGAAAAACGTGGGTGGTAAGTAATTCTGCAGTCTCCTTAGCTGAGGGCAGTTTGGGGATGGCAATGAAGTGTGCAGCCTTGGAGAAGCGGTCAACTATAGTAAGTATAGCAGTATTACCTTGGGAAGCTGGGAGGCCCGTGACAAAGTCAACAGCGATGTGGGACCATGGGCGACCAGGAACAGGTAGTGGACGGAGCAGGCCAGCAGGGGGTGATTGGGCTGCTCTGCCACGGGCACAGACGGAGCAGGCCTGGACATAGGCTCGGGTGTCCCTATCCATTGTTGGCCACCAGAAATGGCGCTTGAGGAGGGATAGAGTTCGGTTGATTCCTGGATGACAGGAGAATTTACTGGCATGCACCCATTGAAGAGCGGAAGACCGGACAGAATCAGGGACGAATAGGCGGTTAAGGGGGCCTCCACCTGGGTCCGGTTGAGTGTGTTGTGCTTCTTGAATCAGGGACTCAATCCCCCAGGTAATGGGAGCCACCACCTGGGAGGCTGGCAGGATGTTCTCAGGTTCCGTGGGGGTCTCCTCAGCGCTAGACTGCCGAGACAGGGCATCAGGCTTAACGTTACGGGAGCCAGGACGGTAAGTTAATGTGAAGTCAAAACGGCTGAAGAAGAGGGACCAGCGGGCCTGTCGGGAGTTGAGACGCTTAGCTGACTGGATGTAGGCAAGGTTTTTGTGGTCAGTCCAGACCACAAACGGCAGTTTGGATCCCTCTAGCCAATGTCGCCATTCTTCCAGTGCCATTTTCACTGCCAGCAACTCCAGATTCCCCACATTGTAGTTCCTCTCTGCAGGGGTCAACCGTCTGGAAAAATAGGCACAGGGGTGGAGGTTACTGTCCGGCTCTCGTCTCTGGGACAAAACTGCCCCAACGCCAGTCTCCGATGCATCCACCTCGACGATGAATTGCAGTGCAGGATTTGGAAGGACCAGAACGGGTGCTGAGGTGAACAGCTGTTTCAGCTTGGAGAAGGCCAAGTCCGCTTTGGGGGTCCAACAGAACTGTACAGAAGGGGAGGTAAGGCAAGTTAGAGGAGCAACCACACGGCTGTAATCCCGGATGAATCGTCTATAGAAATTTGCAAACCCCAAAAACCTCTGAAGCCGCTTCCTGTTCTCTGGAACTGGCCACCATGCCACCGCTCTCACCTTCTTCGGATCAGTCCTACATTGTCCCTCCTCAATAATAAGGCCTAAAAAAACTGACCTTCTTGGCATGAAAGTCACACTTCTCCGCCTTGATGAATAACTTGTTCTCCAACAGCCTTTGCAAAACAAGACGGACGTGATCCTGGTGTTCGTCTAGGGACTGAGAAAAAATGAGAATGTCATCCAAATAGACATACACAAATTGATTCAGAAAGTCTCTCAGAACATCATTAATGAGGGCCTGAAATACAGCTGGGGCGTTGGTAAGGCCAAAAGGCATTACTAAATACTCGAAGTGCCCTAAAGGGGTGTTAAAAGCCGTCTTCCACTCGTCCCCCTCCTTAATTCTCACCAAATGATAGGCGTTACGGAGGTCCAGCTTAGAGAAAACAGTGGCTCCTTGCAGGGGGGTGAAAGCTGCGTCATTCAGAGGTAGGGGGTATTTATTCTTTATAGTTATATTATTTATTCCACGATAATCAATACAGGGTCTCAGACTAGCATCTTTCTTGGACACAAAGAAAAACCCAGCAGCCACCGGAGAAGAAGAAGGCCGAATTATCCCAGCTGCCAGGGAGTCTCTGATGTATGTTTCCATTGCGTCATGTTCAGGCTTAGACACGTTGTAGAGACGGCTGGAGGGCAACGGAGCACCAGGGAGCAAGTCGATGGAACAGTCGTAGGGTCTGTGAGGTGGGAGAGAGAGCGCTTTGTCCTTACAGAATACCTCTCTCAGTTCATGGTAAACCTCTGGGACTTTGGAGAGGTCAGGCGTATCAGGAGGAGGATCTAGAGAGAGAGGGCTGCCACTAGCTGGGGACAAAGCAGATTGCAGACAGGTTGCAAGACAGAAAGAACTCCACTCAGAAATTCTCCCCTTGGCCCAATCAATGAGGGGGTTGTGTTTTACCAACCAGGGGTGACCCAGAATTATTGCTGGCAGGTGGCTTGATCACTGACGGCTGGCAGGTGTGCAGGTCAGCTCTGCCCAGCTCCAGACAGAAAAACACTAAGATCCTGACACCTAAGAGATCTTGGCCTCCTGAAGAGCTGGAGACCGATATCGCTGCTGTGTACAGACTATAAAATTGTTGCAAAATGTCTCTCACATAGACTGAATGAATGTATGGACATGGTTCTAAACATCAGCCAGACATACTGTGTTCCTGAACAGACAATAATGGACAATCTGTTCTTAATCAGGGACATTATTGATTCATCTAAACTCCAGGACTTGGATGTGGGACTTTTTCCCTTGATCAGGAAAAAGCTTTTGATATATTGGACTGTTGTTATTTGTTTAAGACAACTGAGGCTTTTGGTTTAGGAGGAAAATTTATTTCATGGGTGAAGTTATTATATTATTGTATTGGAGCCACTTTTTCTGTTAAAGGTGGGGGGACAACTTCACCGACTAGTCCCTGTTCAGAAAGGTATCAGACAGAGATGTGTGTATGCTCTGGCTATTGAGCCTCTCCTAAATTAGCTCAGGCCAGGTCTCACAGGTTTAACCTTGGCAGAAAACATAAAACATACAGTTACTTTTTGAGCTTATGCTGATGATGTTATGGTTTTCATTACAGGTCAAAATTACATCCAGGTCCTTCAACAAAAATTAAAATTATATGAGCCAGCTTCTTCTGCAAAGGTGAGCAGGTCAAAGTGTAATGAGCTCCACCTGGGAGAGTGGAGAGATAAAGAGCAGCCAACTTTACCAGCTGGACTGCAGTGGAGCAGAGAGGGGATGAAGGTCCTAGGTGTCTTTCTGGGAAATGATGATTTTCAGAAAAAAAAACTGGGAGGGTCTAGTTGAAAAAATCAGTGCCCGGTTGTCTCAGTTGAAGTTGGTCCACCCCAGTTGTCCTACAAGGAGGGGACTTTGGTTGTTAACAACCTTGCGGCTTCTATGCTCTGGAACTGCCACACTGTTTTAGAACCTCCAGGGGCACCATAGGCTGGTTAATTTCTTCTGGGGAGGGTTTCACTGGATTAGATCTGCTGTGCTGTTCTTACCTGTGTCAGAGGGGGGCCAGGGACTGGTAGACCTCTGCAGCCGTAAAGCAGCTTTTTGCCTTCAGACTGTGCAGCATCTCCTCTATCATAAGCAGCAGCTCTGGACTGAATCAGCATTTGTGCTTCTTCGCAGAGTGAAGAGCCTGGCCTACGATAAGCACCTCTTTCTTCTGGATCTGGAAGGTGCGGACACATCACAGACTTCCTATTTTTTACCAGTTGGTCAAGTGTGCCTGCAGAACTGTTTTAAAGGCGAGTAGAGACTGTTCTCTGCTGTATGGTAAGGTTGGGGAGGAGCATTTGCTTCATAACCCACTCATACAAAGCAGAATGCTTCACTCCGGGGTCAAGGGGGTTTGGTGTGTTGGCACCAGGGTAATTTCCAAGAGGTAGCTGGATGTCCCTGTACAAACCTCCCATAGAGAAACGCACTGCGGATCTCCATTGGAGGGTAGTGCTTGGGGCCGTGGCTACAAACGATCATGTGGCACATATAGACCACAGCACAGGAAGCTATTGTGTGTTTTGTCAGGCTGAGGAAACTGAAATCATCTTTGGCTCAGCTGTCCCAGACTGGCTCTGCTCCTCTCCTTGCTGCAGCGGGGGCTTGATCGATTAGGGCAGGTTTTTGAAGACAGGCTTTTTATTTTTGGTCCCAGGTTTTCTGTAGCACAGCGCAGATCTACCTGGATTATTTTTTACTGGGTCAAACCAAGATGAGCATTTGGCTAATGAGAAGGAATGAAATGAAGGGGACAGGTTCTGTAGATGCTGACTTAGAATAGAGTTTGTTATGAAATGGTATCACACTTGGCAGACTTTAGTTCTATTTGGGGTGTTGGAGATGTCCTGTATAGTGTTTCTCGTGACTCACAGTTTCTGAAAACAATAAAAAAAATTGTTACCTATTTATTTATTTAGCCTATTTATTTATTTATTTTTTGTTTTTTCAAGTGGCTTGTGGAGGGTTGGGCGGGTGAGTCTGTATAGGGGTAGAATATATGTGAATGTACTTTACATCCTTGTGTTTGTTTAGTTTGACTGAAAAATTGGACCTATAAAGGGTTGGTTAAAGGTCAAAAAAGGTCTCCTCTTCCTCCCCTCTCATCTCTCTTCTCATCTCTCTCCTCCCCTCTCATTTCATTTCTCTTCTCCTCTCTCACCTCTTATCTCTCTCTTCTCCTCTCCTCCCCCCCCCCCCTCCTTTCCTCTCCCCTCCTCTCCACTGCTCTCCTCCTCCAGTTTCCCATGATCAGTGAATTTGGAGAGGAGAGGATAGTGTGTTGTTCCTGTGAGCCTATCATCAAGGACACCAGTGGAATCCAATCAGAGACCACCAATCTACAACAGAGGATCAACTCTCTCACTCAGGAGGTACATTTTGAGTAACATTATCATTGCCACTGCTACTAGTAGATCTAACATAAGTTCCAGAGAAGTTGTATTACAGTTTGCTAAAACACATTTCTTGAAAACTTCCATGCTTTTGTCAAAACTGTAAACACAAAACCCAGCTGTCCAACTACATTCACCAAACCTCTGACTCTCTGACTTCTAAAAACCAAAAAAATCACCTCAACACAGTTATATCTGCGCTCATAATCAAACAGACCAATGACAAAGCCAATGAAAATAAAAACACCATTGATAATTCATTATACACTACATAAAACAAGACTAGGTACATGTCTGGACCACCTCTGGTCTAATTCTGGTCAAGTTCCGATTTCATAACTGTGTCGTCGTCTGATAAAATACACATACACAACAACACAAATACATAAATGAAACGTAAAGACTGAGCTGTGATTCAAAAACACAATTCACAAAACCAAACACCCAAAGTTAAAACACCTCAGATATCCTGCATTCAAAACCGCACTTCTGCACTTACCACATTATTGTTCAAACAACTACATTCTGTTGTGCTCAATCCAAAGCACTTTCATCTTTGGTGGTCTTGTCATCATAGTTCTGAATGAAGAGAATTCTGCTGAGAGAGAGAAATTGTTCAAGCCTACAGAAATATGTGCAGAAACACAAATATTGCTGAAACAAAACTTTTTATTTTTTCCTAAGCAATTGTAAAAAAAAAAAAAAAAAAAAAAAAAACTGGTTGTAGGAACCAAAAAAGTTCTATCAAATATAACAAACACAAAATGAAATTTATGGGGAAAATACAGAAAAAAAAGACAAAAAAAAGAAAATATTTTGGCTGCATCTCACCACCTTACTGGGTTTGGCCACACCAACTTATCAACATCAGCGAGGGAAGAAACATATCCATCTCTGGACAGCACCCACATCAATGTCATCACATGCGTCTTCCATTTCCAAAGAGTAATGTCCACATAAGGGTGATGGTCATACACCTTCCTCCACCATGCACTGAAACTGCCCCATACTGTGACATATCTGTGCTGCTGTGCATCCATACGGTCAGCCAGTATCACAATGTTGAGCTGTCTGTCCAAAAATATGAGGATGTGGTCTGTGTTGTATTGACCAAGGTTGGCATGACAATGGAGGACACCAGCTACAATAGTTCTGTGAACAATTCAACCAAGAAGTGATGGACACAGTATGATTGTTGGAATCCTGAATTATGCAGAGTGAATGGTATTCTAGTTACATACCTGTGCTCAAGCCTAAATGTATGGATCACAGAGGTAACAGTAAATCAGCTCATGTTGGGCTGGACCCTCTGTCCAGCCTCTCTCATTGGCAACCCATGGTAGATAACATGGTCAACTAATGTTGCCCGGATTTCATCTGAAAACTGTGCCCTTTTTTGTCCTCATCCACCCCCTCCAGCTCTACCTCTCACTCTCACCCTCCCCCACTTCTTCCTCTTGCTGCTGCTTCCATTGTTGTTGTAAAATGTATCTTTTTATGGTACTTACATCCTGATTGATGAGTCAACAATAAAGCAATTAGGTGTGTATTGTGATTTGCTAAACTGATTGGCAAGGCTGGCAAAAGTGATTGACACAGCCTTCACCACATCATTCACAATTGATTTGTCCACTCTGTCACCAACAACTTGGTAGAAAGACCCAGATGCATAGAAGTGCAGAGCAATGAGGAGTGACTCCTGTGGTGACTCCTTCTGGTTCTATGTTGAAGTTTTGGCCTGACAAGGTCTGCAGTGTACTTAATATCAGCATTCCCAAACCGAAATTGAGCATAAAGTTCCTCAGTGGTGTATTGCTCTAGTGGTTTTGTACGCTCAACATTCACCCTTTTACTGTTTTCTGTCCTGCCAAAATGGTAGTGGCGATGAATCATACCTGCCATGTCAGTAGCCCTCTGTGAAAGGCTAAATAAGATGGCTGTGTGATTGGTCATTACCAACACACGACCCTTAAACATCAATTACCTGATGTGCTTCAGCTTGTTTTCTATTGAATCAATCATGCCAATGGCCTACAAACTCTGTACACCACAACAAAGAAGTGGAACCATGGACAACTGTGACAACTTCTTTACATCCTACCGCCTTGGAGATGAACTTCAGAAGAGAAAGCTGACCATGTTGGGAACAGTCAGGAGAAATAAACCAGAACTTCCCAGTGAAATTCTGAAGATACAGGGCAGACCTCTGCATTCCTCAATATTTGCTTTCACTGAGAAAGCAGCAGTTGTTTCATACTGCCCAAAGAGAAACAAGAATGTTCTTGTAATGAGTACAATGCACACAGATGCATCTCTGAGCAAAAGAGAAGACATGAAGCCACAAATGATCCTGGATTATAACTCCACCAAAGGAGGAGTTGACAATCTGGACAAAGTCACAGCAACATACAGCTGCCAGCGCAAGACTGCCCGTTGACCTTTGGTGATTTTTTACAACATTGTGGACGTGTCTGCTTACAATGCCTATGTCCTGTGGACTGAAATCAACCAGCAATGGAATGCCGGCAAATTGTACCAACGTCGGCTTTTCCTGGAAGAACTCGGCAAAGCACTTGTCACTCCCAAGATCCAGACGCGAGCCAGGCCAGCTCGATCCCCAGCAGCAACAGCTGTCATTGAAAAGGTCAAGCTCAGGTCACCCAACCAACATCCAGTGGACACAGGTGAAAAGAAATGGAAAAGATGCCAGGTCTGTCCCTCCCGAGAGGACAGTAAAACAAGTACCTGTTGTGTGAAATGCAAGAATTACATCTGCAGAAAGCACACAGTAACATTCTGCCCATCAAGTGGAGAACATTGAAAATGTTCCTAGACCTGGACAAATGAGAATATACACAGGCTTATTGAAAATGTTGAACGTTAAAAATCTGAGAAAATGGCGCATCTTAAAGTTAAAGTTAAAAAGAAATGTGTTTGTGAAGAGGGAAAAACTTAAACAAAATAGTTCTTAAATATAGTGTTGGAATTAAAAATGTATTGTATGTCACTTTTCTAAACGTTTATATAATCTAAAATAAATTGGTTATTAGTTTAACCTGTTTTCTTGGCTGTTTTGCGTGCATTTACACAGTACGGGTCAAAATGACCCGCAACATAATCAATGTAATTTTTTTTCAACATAATACGAGGGTTAATGTACTTGTTGATTGATGTCTTGTAGTGTAATGGTTGCTTAGGTTGTGGTCAGTCATACAGTTAATCCAGTACTCATATGTTCACACACATAGTAGTACGTCTCAGTTCTAGAACCTGCATGAAGCTAACTTCCTCCCTCTAACCTAGTAACTTTAGATTACATGAGCTAGGCTAACAAAGAAACTCACACCTTCCCTCTCACACACACACACACCAGGTGGTCTCAGTGGCCATTTTGAGTAGTTTCTTTGTTTACCGCCATCTTGTGTAGTCTTTTTTGTTCAGGTCATGTGGCCACAGTGACCACTTTGAATCAGCCATCTTGCCTTTGTTTGTGTCCCTACAAGAACACACACATACACACACCTGTATATACTAGATTAGACATTGTGTTTTACTCTGCTCCATTGTAAATAAATGCCTACTGGTGTGTTTAATGTTGCACAAGCGTGAATATTGCCAACCTCTAGTTGGTAGAATTCCAATCCTTCAACTTTAACTTACTGTATATATGGTAATTTGGTTATAGTTAGTAGGCTAATGGTTAATCAGAGTTCCAGATTAATGGTAATAAATTGAGACTAAAACCATATTGGCTATTTTGCCTATTAGTTTAGGCTGGTGCCCTGTGAACTTTAATTAATTTTAAAGTTATTATTTAATATTTTTAATATTAACATTTTTAAATTTATGATAGCCAATCAATTGATGGACAACCGAAATCCAACATATTTGGTGTCCAGCTCATGAGGTAGAGCTCAGACCCAAACACCAGCAAGATGAAAAAAATCATTTGGGTTGAAATTAACCAGAATGTGAATGACACAGGGTCAGGCCATTGCTCAAGTAAAATTTAGATGGAAGAATCCGAAGGCAGAAGTAACCAACGACCATGCAGAAGCAAAAAAAACCCAAACAGGCAACAAGTCCTTTAGGAGAGGTGAATACACTGATTTGGTTCTTTACATTATTGGAGGGGAAAACTCACAAGCTCTACATTCAGGGTGTTGCAGGGGACGGCGAGCCCACAATTGAAGAGGAAAGCAAGCCAGTTCCCCCTAATGCAGAGGAAACATTCATTCTCATCTCAGCCATGTTACTGTGAAAGACGGTAGATCCTCACTGGTAGAGACAGTAGCTACTGCCACAGGAGCTCAAAAAAGAGGCTTGAAGCATTCTTTGTCAAAGAAAGATGATGATGCCTATAGGGCACATAATAAATGAGAAACTGAAATTTGTCTGCAGAGGAACAAATTACTTTGACCAAATTGTATTTTTTTATTTTTCAACTACTAGGCATTTTAAATTTGAATATGAAACACATGGAAAAAATATCCACAATGTATCAGGGTAATGTACTGTATATTTGCTTTTTTATTTATTTTTTGTTGGTCAGATAAGGTCTGAATGTTTAAAAGAAAATGAAATGACCCCTTGAAAATGAAAAAAATTTGAAAAATGAATACACTTTGACCCCATGCTGGCTATTCTACCTGTTTTTTACATACCTAGTAGCCTTCAGTGTGATATGCAGTCCCATTCAGAGCACTCATTATCCGGATTTGGTAATCTTGAAAAGTTTGTATCTGGATCAGAGTGATTCAATCCAATTTTTTCTTATTTTCGTAGTTTTTCCATAATTTCTGTCAGTAATTGATGAGATCTGGTACCATGTAAACAAACACACAATTTCTATAAGATCAAAGCTGAAGCAGGAAGTGGGTCTTTAAACAAAAATGGATTTTACAACAGAAAGTTGTAATTTTTGTGTTTACCTTTTTTTTCTGTAAAATCAAGGTTGATTAAACTTGGGTTTAGTTTAAAGTCGGTCTAATTGTTTGACTGCTCATGCTTCTTGTCCTGTCTGACTTGTCCTGTCTTGCTTAAAATTAATGTTACTGTGTTCATTAGTGTGTTATCATTTCTGGCTGAAATAATGTTGTATTATCCATCAAAGTGAAGCCATGAAAGATTCCTCTTGTTTCTCTATTTCAGCTTCAGAAGACTAAGGAAAGAGAGGAGAGGTTGGAGGAAGTCATCCAGGCTTATGAGAAGATTCACATGGAGAAAAGCAATGTCCAGAGAGACCTTGACAAGATGGTGAACACACACACACACACACACACACACACACACACAACAGTGTTTCATTGCAATGACATTTTATGCCACTGCAGTTTGGTTTTAGTTCTACATATGTGTGTGCGTGTGCGTGTGTGTGGGTGTGTGTGTGGGTGTGTGTGTGTGTGTGTGTGTGTGTGTGTGTGTGTGTGTGTGTGTCAGACGACTCTAGCAGAGCAGCATGTGGAGAGGATCTGCAGTTTGGAGTCTGCCCTCAGACAGAGAGAAACGTCCCTTCAGAAACTCAGTGCTGAACTCCACAGCAAAGACACACATCAGTCACAACTCGAAGCTAGTCTGGATGTACCCAGAGGTGGGTTCCGTTTGTATCAGAAGTAGACCCATAGTAGTGTCGGCAGTAGTAGGAGGAGGAATAATACAAGAAATAAAAGTAGGAGGAGCTGAAAGCCACTCATAATGTATTGGTAGCTGCTTACTAGCCATTTATCAGTAGCTAATATCACTAGCCAAAAGCTTGGGACACTTGGTTGAAAATGCTTTCTCTGGATTACATTTTAATGTTTCAAACTGAGTTGTAAACTCTGAAAAAAGGACAACATTGTGGGTTGGGGATATGTGGTGCCATTGACCTCATCCCCATATCCGGGGATGTTTCTCTAGCCGCCTTTCATCTCACTGTAGAGCAGTGACTGTGAAACAGACTGAAGCTGTTTGGTTTTGTCAGAGGGTTGTGGGCCGACACTACAGTGCTCCCACAGTCTGGATGCCCTGTCAGACCTGAAGCTGCAGCGTCTGGAGGCTGAGCTGGAGGGGGCACGGCACCATGTCGAGGGAGCCTGTCAAAGGGAGAAGGAGCTAAGGGCTGAGCTTCAGAGGTTGCAGCAGAAGGTAGCCCAGCTACAGGATGCACAAAGACAGGTAGGCCTGAATGCTGGAAAATAACAACAAGATGACTAAAAAAAATTGGAGGCTTTTTCTGACCTGGAGCAAATGAAAAGCTAAAATGATGGGGACATTCAGTAGAAATAAAAAAAGAAATTTCCACAATGTAAAAACTTTCTGCACATTTCATGTACAGCCTTTGAGTTTTTCAATTAAATATTTACAATTCCACCCCATAATTTAGTTAATGTAAACCTGATATTGATACACACCAAACTTTATGGAAAGAACTAAAACTATCGAGGTTCTGAACTGGAGACAAAACTTTTTTGTACCCCATGTAGATCATTAACCCCTTGAATATAAAAAGGACTCATTGAAATGGGTTGAAAAATGTATTCGTTATAGTGCTTGTCAGCAAAACTTTGTTTTTTGTGTTTGTTTAAGGCTAGAGTTACACGGTCCAACATGGAGAGGCGTGTGATTGTGTGATTCTTCTTCTTCTGTTTAGTTTAACTGCGGTTGGTATCTATCAATGTTGCATCACTGTCACTACTGGAAAGCACTTGGTTCTCCTGCAGTTATGGATTTTGTGTGACACAAAACGGGTAGAACAGAGGTAGAACAGTCTCAAAAGGATCCACACCAAAGTTGAGATGCACAAATATATTTCAATTGAAAAATCCTAAGGTGATGTGCAAATGATGATATACGAGTTGTAAATTAGAGGCACAGATGCAGATACAGATTCAAATCGCTCTCATTTATTAGTGCATTGTATTTTACGAGTTACGTACCTTGACATTTGTTTGCGAATAGTTTTGAGACCTTTTTCATGAGATTCGACAATGCTTTGCGACAGCTTACTATCCTCAAATGTCAGAGCTACTGTGAATGCAGCACAGAGAAGTTGTTCATATAGTTGCTGCTCAAAGCTGTTAAAGTAAAATTTCACTTTTTCCAAGTTCAATATTTGAATTGATACTAGCAGCTGCCAATCTGCAAATGTACAGTATGAAAGTTCATTATTGATCCTGGAAGTAGTACTTTGGGTAAATGTTGTAGCTCTGATAAACAACAGTTGATTAACACCAAGACTGGTGGTTCTACTGGTGGTTTGATTTCATTTGCTACTTTTTAAATATATTTTTCCGCTGCTTTGAATCTCATGGTCATCGGTGATTGTTGCACAGTGGTCATGGCGGTGGATCTGCTGGTTGGCAGTCAATGGGCCAAAACATGCTAAATGACCAGTTTTGGCCCTAACAGATAAAATCTATCAATAAAAACAGTTGTAGCATCAGGACCATATATAGAAAAACAAATAAATAGATAAACTGGTAGCTGCTGCTGCCCTGATCACAGCTCTGTCTCTCTCTGCAGTCACAGGAGTTGGCCCCACACTGTGAGCACTGTGACATGGAATGGATAAAGAAAGCTGGGGATGAACAGTGAGTCTTATTTCAAAGAGGAGAATATTTTGACTGCATTCTATAGTACTTGTCAGTGTGTCATTTACATGCATTTATTTATGTAGTCACTCTCTTTGTGTGTTCCAGGGTGAACCTAGCCTTAGCCTACACTGAGCTAACAGAGGAGTTGGGTCAGGTTCGCAGTCTGGCTGCAAAACAGAGTGACCTTCTACGACACATCTCACAGGAGCCTGGTAGGTTAGGTAGGTTAGGTCTGTTTGCGTGTAAGGTTCAGGTTACAATTAGGTTAAGGTAATGGAAATATATGCCTAACCCTAGTTAGGCATTTATTTCTGATGGTTAAGGTTAGGGTAAGGGGCCCCTGCCCCTTACCCTAACCTTAGCCTAACTTGTCAATCCACTATCTTCACAGGGGTAGTGGAACAAGTCTGTGTGTTGAGTTGAGTGGAGGGTGGGGGTGATTTTACAGCACATATCCACTTATTAAACTTAGTGTATCACCATAGACTTTCATGAGGTTGACAACACACAACAGACAAACTCATATTGTTACATTTAAGGTGCCGATGGGGGAGTAGATTAGTGCACCAAATAAATGAAAACTGAACAAGAAATGTCAAATATGTTTTACTGTTGGTGTTACAGGTTAATAATTAACAAATGTGGCAATTAATAAACAACTGGAAGGAGTTCTGAATAATATAATATTTATTGCTGTGATTAGTTTTACCACAACACTCAACTATTGCAACCAAGTCAGTTTACTGCACCTACAAAACCCCTGGATATACAGTAGTTGGTGTGCACACATCAAACACTTGACTGTAACAGCATCTCAGTGATGCTGGAACAACATGTTACGCTACAACAGAGAGCAGCAACAACACTTAAATCAAGGATGGTGGAAGAAGACAATGTCTGAAAGTGAATGAGAGAGATGGTTATGGCATTTAATTAGTCTCAAAAGACATATACATAAAACATGCATGTGCCAGCACACAGAGCCACGAGAGTACTCTGTGTGAGCACTCACATTTCTGTTTTTTAAAGTTATTTTTGTGCGGTTTGTATGTCTTTATTTGAGAGAGAGTACTACAGGGTCTGGCCAGCTAGGAGTGGACCTGGGGACCTACTGCTTGCTCATATTGGCTTTTGAGACCTTGGAGGACTGGACAATGGCCGATGTCTCCGCTGCTTTGATTGGTCACTTTCAACATTGGCCACATTGGCCGCTTGATCGCAAGTCAATGTAGTCAAAAGAGCTGCTTTTTTTGGGGATAAAAAGCACTATAAAGTTTATATTTCTCAAGAAATTTTAATGGCTTGAGAAGGAGTAGGATAAAAGTGTTTTTTATTTTTAATAATTTTTTCCTAGTCCAGAACTGGACTACTATATAATATGAATGTAGTAAATATAAATAGATAATATAAACTGAATACTATTTAATATTATTATTCTATAATTATTGTTAAATTACTACACCTTATTGTGTCTATATGGGTATTAATATAATACTGCTGTGCTATACTGTATATTGTTGTACTCCTACTACAGCTCATGTTATACTATATTACACTTCTATTCCTTACAATGTGCCATATTTTTACCATATCATGTATACTGCTGTTACATCTGAATTTCCACTAGGGATCAATAAAGGCGTATATTAAATCTTATTGTCTGTTTTGTAGTATAACTGTACCTTTCACTGCTATAAAAATATAGAAAGCAGACTGACTCACTATTTGATTTGTAAGTGCAGATTTAGTTCCATTTTTCTCATCGATAGTCAGTTATTAGTACTTAATTATGCACTAACTATGTTCTGACCTGGAGTACAAGAAAAGCTAAAATGATGGGGACATAGAAAGAAAAAACCATTGGGCAATCACTAATTGGCATGTTTTTTTGTCAATCCCAGGCAGCCTCTAACAAAGTATCCAGGTTACAAGGGCTCTTCCATTGAGCTTCTTTAACACTGTCCCTCCTAGCTTTCCTTCTGAGCGGTGGCAGTGGTGTAGTACTGAGATTCATCTTAAATCCACTTACCATCCTCTCTCTTTCTCTCTACCCCTCCAGTTTCTCGTCCTACCACAGCTCCTCATCGTCTCTCCACCACCTCCCCCAAATGCCCCTCATTCTCTCCTGATAAGTTTCTCCCCACCCCCTCTCCTTCTCTGTCCCTATGCGACGGCTCCAACTGTCATCAACCAACCAGCAGCCGTCTACGAGCAAAGTTCCAGGGTCGCCGTAGTTACTCTGAGGTGAAGCTACAACTTCATTTGGTGAAACTTCATGGGCCAATTGGATTGGACCTATTTGTGTAATTTTTTTCTGCATAGAGGATTCATTTGACCTGTTCAATGACCTTTGACTCCTCCTTCTTTTCCCAGGTGTCTGACCCATCAGCCATCCAGAGGCCCCCAACACGCCTGATGAGGGACCCAGTAGCCACCCTCCCCAAGCCAAGGCCAATTCTGGGCGAGACGCAGATTTACGGCCAAAGCAAACCTCAGCTCCGTACCTCCTTGTTGGGCCTGGTCAGACCGGCCTCAGCTCATGGAGCTGGAGCGGAGAGAGGGGGAGGAGAGAGGGGTACTGGCAGCAGTCTGAGCAGCAACCCTCATATCTGTACTCTGGACCTGGGCTTTCCTATGGCTGCTGAGGTGACACACAGAGCTTTTTTTGTTTCATTAAGTCAGTGACCTCCTCACTGTTAACAACCTATATGCCTGCATTGTTACCACCATTTTTACTACTTCTATATAATTGTGGAAAATTACTTCAATTAACTGGTAAGTTATGATAGTAAATTACGTGATACATACCAATTACTTCACACTGGTATTAAACTACTAAGAAAACACATCCCCAAAAGATGAAGGATTATATAGTGCCTGAGAAAAAATAGGGAGACCCAGTGCTCATCATTGTCATCACTGTCCCTGAGACACAGTTACCCGGCCTGACGTGCTGTGGTCTTGTCAGGTAATCCACAATCCAGGACATGAAGCAGGTATCCACCCCCATCCCTTCCAGCTTGTTTTTAAGATGGGTGGTTGAATAATAAATTCACTTGATAAATCAAAGAACATAATCTTCATGTAACTACCTGGCTCATCCAAGTAAGAATGGGCCAGTGGAGCATGTAAAGGATGGTATCATCCACTCCAATATGCTCTTTGTAGGCGAACTGTAGGGAGTCTAATGCATGTTCAACCTGTGACCTCAGAAGGTGGAGAAGCAGCCGCTCCAGGGTCTTCATGATGTGTGATGTGAGGGCCACCAGTCTGTAGTCATTTATCTCAGCCGGTCACCCTTCTTGAGGTACCGGAACAAGACATGATGTTTTCCAGGGGACCAGGACCCTCCCTGACTGCTGATGAATCATGAGGTTGACATGGTGGTTGAGAGTGATAAATGTAGACAACAATTGAATTAATTGCCATGAGATTTGGTACTAGGGTTGCCTACACCACAACCCAGCTGCCTAACTGTAGGCCCTCCACAACCACGTGTCAATTAAAGCTTTATCCACTGCGGTTTGGATTAAGCTTTAATGACATGCGCTCTAACAGATAAACCATCAGAACGCCGAACTACTGTCTTCTGCATTTTTTCACAGCACACACAGCTTGTCAGTCTATTGCTAATTGAGAAACTTCTCCAATCCACTTGTAGGCTACAGCTGGTTTGGTTTTACTTGACATTACATTATTCACAGCACTTTGAGGACAAATTGCATCCCGTATTGATTCAATACAGGACGCAGTATTTTATTTTCAAATACAGGATGATCCCGTATTGTATAGGACAGGTGGCAACCCTATTTGGTACCCTATATTCAGGCTGACCTTTAACACTTCCTGCAAGGGCATCATCAGAACAAAAATTTAATTTATCCAATATTTTGGTTTATGACATATACCAGCAGTAAAGACATTCCCATCAACCCATCAAGCTGTACTTTGTGTTTGTAGCTAATTAGCTAAATGCCTGTGTGATAGTTAGTAATTGGTACATGGAATGCAGTAGTATCTATTAAAGAAAATCAGTGAGTTTGAAAAGTTAAATGCTATGAAGGAAGAAAATGTTTTTTCTTTTCTTATGTCAGCATAAAAATCGTAGTTAATAAGTTTAGCTGCTAGAGGCAATTATCAGGGTCCAAGTAGCTTGAAAGCATTAAAATACCATATGTATTAATGCTATTGAGTTTTTGCTGATGCAGTCTGAAGCAGGACTTAAGCCATATGTTAATATATTAATTAGTTAAGTGTGTTAATTAGTTAAGCATGTTAGAATTAGTTAAGCGTGTTAGAATGCTAACATTTGTTAGCATTCTAACACGCTTAACTAAGATGGTGAAAATGATAACCATTATACCTATCCAGCAGTTAGTATCGTCATTGTGGACATGTTAGCATGCTGAGGTTAGCATTTATCTCAAAGCACAGTGCACACTGTGCCTTACAGTGCTGCTTGCAGACATGGTGTGAGTCTACAGCCATGTAGACTCACACCATGTCTACACAGGAGGCTTGTGGTGTGCTCTGCATGTTTGCAGAACAGAAGCAGCAGCTCTGGTGCTCCATGTGTGTCTACATAGATTGTGTTTAGGCAGAAGTAATGATATTACACAATAGCTAGAGTTACAGTCATAATACAGATAAATATATACTTGTTTGTACAAATATACTTAGTCGTTTTAACATACGTATAGTGCAAGCAAAATGTTATCCATTAATTATCCTGTGTATACAGCTGGATTGATTGAAATACAAGTATGTCTGTTCTGTCCAACACACGAGACAGATGACTGAAAAACTAAGCTGAAACCCCTCCTTTGTAGACACTTGTGAGCTAAGTGTGTATGCAGTATGTAGATTTAAGTTTCATTGACATGCAATCTACAAATTTCATAGGGTAGGGTAGGAATAGCATATCTGTTATATCTGTTATATATCCCTGATAAGCCAATAGCATGTCACCGCCTATATGTCAAACTTGCTAAAAAGTAGATTTTCTTTTCTTTGTGGGGCTGTAGGAGAAAGTATTGGGCAAACATAATTCTATAATCCTATAAACTTGAAAATTTCTAGAAGTAATCATGCTGCTCTTTCCTGTATCTCGTCTCATCCAGGTGCATCACTTCTGTCACCTTGACATTCCACCTGAGCCCACCCCACTGGTGACACCACCGCAGTCCTCGGATGATGAAGAGGTGATGACATATTGTTTGTAACACTTCTCGTAGCTTTATACCTGGGTTATTTATTTTGAAAATGTGTGTTTTGTGTACATTTACAGGATGTATGTACATATCTATCGCCGGTTGCCAGCCCACCTCGGACTCTGGGCGCAATTGGGATTGGCTCATCGCCTAGAGAACAGCCCCTCCACCCCTTGTTCCAATCTCCAAGGAAACAGCCCCACCATCCCTCCTTCTCGGCACCCGAGGGCCCTGCCACCCTCTCCTGCCATCTGCCTCCCTACATGAACACAGAGCATGCTCAGTCATGGCCCTCCATTAACGTGAGTAGAAAAAACAATGAGGATTACATAAAAAGATTCCCTCCTGTTCTTGTGGGGAAACAAGCTCCTGCAGCAGCCAAAAAGGATGAATAAGTAAACACAACAAAAATAACAATACACACCAGACCACCAAATGCCATTCCACTGTACGCAGAAATGTGTAAGAAAGTCCAAAAAGCATCAACACTAATTGTGTATCTTGTCTATTTAATTGATATATGAACTGATGGGATTTAGCTATTCCTTTCAGGGTTTTAGGTATTAGGTATTTAGGATTTAGGCATTGTGCTAAATGCCTAAATCCTAATACCTACCATTGTTATAGTGTCTTGGGATATTCTGCCTCTAGGGCATGCTACAAATGCAAAAAGTTTATATCTCAGAATGAGCTGCATGAATTTGTATAAAATACAGTTCTTATGTTCTATGGTCATTATGTAGTCTATGAATAAAGTTTGTTCATGATTGACAAAAGTATGCGTGACTCATTATAAAAAATATAAATTTGTAATCATTCCACTCTCCAAACTTCTAAAAATCATATAAATCACCCATATGTCCAACGGAGCTGAGATTTTTTCTGCACATCCACTGAATCATGATGAAACTTTGCTTCTCCTATGACCTATGGTCAATTCAAAAATCCGTCACTTTTTAAAAATATGTAAAATCAATTAACATTTGTATCTCCACAAGTTTTCATTCAAATGCTACCAAAATTGGAAGATATCAAGTGTTTCAAACGGTGTTTGGATCGGAAAACTTGCTATAATATATAATCTTGCTATAACTTTTACTGTATGCACAACATTTTCTTTATTGCTAAGTGTTGGATTCAAAGACACCAAAACATTCACACCAACATTTTGAT
The DNA here is from genome assembly GCF_021018895.1 of Seriola aureovittata. Lineage (NCBI taxonomy): Eukaryota > Metazoa > Chordata > Actinopteri > Carangiformes > Carangidae > Seriola > Seriola aureovittata. Next base: position 126,117 of record NC_079380.1, on the reverse strand, counting down.
CATTTTGAGGGTTTTTGAGTGAAACAGACAAAAAATCCCAGTCTTGCACGTCTCAACTTGTGTGAAGGTGTTTGCACCACATGGTTATCCAGTGGTGCAACCAGTAAGTCACCTTCTCTGGGGACACCAAGGTCAGAGGTTCAAAACCCCAGATGGCTTCAGACTGCGTCAGCAAAAACTCAAAAACACTTAGCTCTCTCCTGCAATGTCTGAATAAAGCTGCAAGTAACACTAATGTAAAAGTCATCTATGTAAGGTATTCCATGTCTGAGAAGGGCTTTTGATTAGATTGTGGGAATGTGAGGATCTGTGATTTCACACCTGTGTTTTCCTCTGTCTGCAGTTATGGATGGAGTCAGAGGAGAGTGTTGCTCGCAGCTGTCCTTTGTGTCAGCTGACTTTCCCAACTGGTTATCCTGATGACGCCCTCATTAAACACATCGACTCCCACCTGGAGAACAGCAAGATCTGACTTTTTTTTTTTTTTTTAAATCAAGCATTTCACAACCATTTTCAGTGGAACTGGCTGCCCGACCCATCTTGATTGATTTCTGTTTAGTTTTAATCTAGAAATGGTTTAATGAGCCGGCATGCTATGAAACTCACCCAGCCTTCCAGTTACAGAGAAAGTCTGTTTTCCTACCTTCCAGGCTCAAGTGTTATTACATACATTTAATTTCCAAGTTGTAAATCTTTTCATCTTTGTTCACTAAGGGCATGCATTGCCTAATATCTCTCACAAAGCACCAAACTCTTCATTTGTACATAGACCTGAGTGCTGAACAAAAGAAAGACAAAAAAAAAGACAAAAGTGCTGTGTATGGGGCGTCGTGTAGCGTAGTGGTTTAAGCAGGCGCCCCATGTGTAGAGGCTACAGTCCTCGCTGCAGTTGGCCCCGGTTCGAATCCCGCATCGGACGGCCTTTCGCTGCATGTCATTCCCCCTCTCTCTGCCTCCCTGTTTCCTGTCACTCTCCACTGTGCTGTCCATTAAAGGCATAAAAGCCCAAAAAAATATACTTTAAAAAAAAAAAAGTGCTGTGTATTTCGGATTCACTGATACATAGAGGAGCTGCTAAAGCTCTGTTGGTAACCTCATGTATGCTGGTCTGAGCCCGACACAGGCAATGTCAAAAGCACCTGTTGTTTTCATGTCCCATGAAAGCACCTGGATGGCACTGCTCTAATGTTGTTTTGGAGGATGAAAATGAAAGAAGATTTTCTGAAGATTTCTGGACCTGCAATGAAGTCTGAACAATTCTGAGGTAAAGTTTTAGTAGAAGTAATTTTAGTAAATAACAATCACCTGTGGAAGTCTGATTTCCAATTTCCAAGTATATGACACAAGCTAAAGAATAAGCCATGATTAAAAGGCCAAGTTAAAGAATACAGCAAATAAATCAGGACACTGGGGTGTCGTGTGGCGTAGTGGTCTAAGCAGGCGCCCCATGCTACAGTCCTCACTGCAGTCCGCCCTGGTTCGAGTCCCGCATCGGACAGCACTTTACTGCATGTCATTCCCCTCTCTCTGCCTCCCCATTTCCTGTCTCTCTACTGTGTGCTATTGAATAAAGGCATAAAAGCCCAAACTAAATAAATCATGACAGTAAATGGGGCTAATCTATTGGCTGGTGGAATTCCAAAATAAATTAGATGCAAAGTATGAAATGCTACAAAGATAAAAAATGTGTCAAATAAAAAAAGGAACTACAGAATAAACAGCACATACTGCCATCTTCTGGTGTAGTAATGAAAGTGCCTTGCTTAAACCACAACCTTCATTTTGAAAAGGCAGACATTACAGAAGCCCATATCTGCCACTAGAAAAAAAAATACCCCTCATAACTGTTACATATTTTATAATGATGAGTCAGTAATGTATAAATATGAGAACGTTACCATCTCAAAATTATTCATTCTCCACTTCTTTTCTTTTTTGTATATATTTACATTCAGTATAACTCAAATTATGAGATGCATTAAAACTTTATTACATATCTCATGACTAACTCTAAATTTGTGATAACTTGTAATTATGATTTGGTCTCTTTAATTGTGGGAAATCTTCTCATAATTATGTGATTGTATCCCATAAATTATTACTCTTGCTTTTTTATTGTTTTCTTCATATTAACTCTTGTGAATATAAAATATTTCATAATATATGGGGTAAGTCTTAACGTGTCACAATTAAAGGTACTATCACATAACTATATGTCATAATAAAGAGAAACTTCACTCTCTTGTCATATTAATAAGGGAGTATTTGAAATTATGAGAAAAATCTATACTTACAATTTATGATCTATCTGATAATTATGACTTAATATCATTGAAGGTCATGATTACGAAATAGTATCTCATACAACAAAATTCCTGGAGAAATTTTGAATGTGCCTGCTGCTTGGTGCATGTACTTCACTCCTCATGTTTTAATCTGTACAAAGGACGTTATTTTCAATTTCACTCATGTCGTAGAGACTTATCCTGACACTGATCTCAGTCACTGCAGGTGTCCCTCAAAAAGCCATTTGAAGCTGTCACAACTGGCCAAAATAACCTCACTCGCATGGTTTCATACCCAAATGTGTCCCCACAACCATAGTAAGACATACAGAAGTTGATCTGCAATTCAGATTCAGCTATATCACTTTTAATGTCCACTTGTAAGGTTCACCAGGGCAGGCTAGGTAGGGTGAACTGGAAAACACAGGCAAAGTATCAGGGTCAAAACAAGGGGAATTTTTATTTTCCAACAGGCAGGTTAACAGAAAGGTAACTCAGGTACGTTCTTCCACTCAAAATCAAAGCCTGTGACTCAACTTAAAAGGTCCCAACAGAGAGAAAGGTGAATCCTGAACAGAATTTCCAATAAAGGAAAGTGTCCACTTTCCTTTAAAGAGGTGGGTCCTTTCACAATCCTTTGTGGAGTGGCTTCAATCCCACTCCTTCCAGCCCTGTGCGCTCTGTCCTCCCTGCCTTCTTTCTTCTGCTCCACGTTTTTCAGTCCTGCTGCAATCAGGTGGCTTAAGCACCTGCACCTGTCGGAGCGGTGAGGCACTCTGGGAGTTGGAGTGTGTGCCACGGCAGCCATTTTTAGGATGGAGCAGCTGCTTTCTGGGAGAGGTAGTCGTTGCCCCGGCGGCCATTTTGTGATGTGGCAGCTGCTCCTGTAGTGTCCCTCTACTACCTGTCCCCTTGTGATGCCACATTTCCCCCTCCCCAGGCCTGCCGCCCTTGGCATGGGGAACGAGGACCCAATGGCATTATGGCAGGATAGGGCATCTGTGTTTCCATGGCACTGTCCTGGCCTGTGAATGACAGAGAAGTTATAAGGCTGGAGGCTTAGGAACCACGTAGTTACCCTGCTATTTGTCTCTAGCCATCTTTTGAGCCATCCATTGTAATGGAGAATTATCCGTCACTAGCATGAACCTCCTTCCAAGCAGGTAGTATTTTTGTGTCTCCAGGGCCCATTTTATAGCTAAGTACTTCTTCTCATCTGTGGCATAGCTCTTCTCTCTTGGCAGCAGTTCCCGACTCAAATAAAGAACTTAATGTTCCTCACCTCCATTGCCCTGGGACGGTACTGCACCTAGACCCACCTCTGTAGCATCTGTGTGGACTACACACTCCTTTCTGAAGTCGGGGGCTGTGAGGACTGATTTGAAACACAGCACCCTTTTCAGGTTGCAAAAGGCTTCTTGTGCCTCAGGGGTCCATTTCACCTTCTGAAAGGGTTTCTTGGTCGTCAGCTCTGTGAGAAGGGCAGCTAACATGGAAAAATCAGGGATGAACCATTGGTAATAATTTGCAAGACCCAAAAAGGATCTCACCTGCTTCTTGGTCGACGGTTTTGGCCAGTCCTGGATGGAATGGAGTTTCGCCTCCTGGGGTTTGACAAGGCTTCATCCAATGGTGTATCCCAAATAGTTTTCACTGAAGGCTTAACATTTCTTGGGATTAGCCGTCAAGCCTGTTTGCCAGAGGGACTCCAGAACCTTCTGCACCTGAGGTAAGTGGCTCTCCCAGTCTGGGATCTGGATGACAACATCATCCAAATAGGCAGAGGCATAATCTTTATGAGGTTTAAGTACCTCATCCATCAAGTGCTGGAAGGTGGCGGGAGCTCCAGACAGCCCAAAGGACATCACTAAGTACTGCCACAGGCCCCGGGAGTGGCAAAGGCTGTCTTCTCCTTTGCTGCTGCAGACAAGGGAACCTGCCAATACCACTTTGTGAGATCAAGGGTGGTTATGAAACGGGCATTGCAAAGTCTTTCAATTAGCTCATTGACACTAGGCATGAGATATGTGTAGCGTGAATATGACAATTTAAAATTTGCTCTCGTTAAAGAAAGGGGCACTAGTCATCAGGGAGGACAATTTGATTGACAATGATTCATTTTTGATCAGTCTCACATCCAAAGTTGTGATTTCTCAATTACAGTGATCTCCGATCTTGACTTCAAGGAAAAAAAAGGGCAAGGGCGTCATGTGGCGTAGTGGTCTAAGCAGGCGTCCCATGTGTAGAGGCTACAGTCCTCGCTGCAGTTGGCCCCGGTTTGAGTCCTGCATCAGGTGTCATGATCTGTGTCTGGTTGTGTTTAGTTTTCTGTCTTGTGTCTATGTTGTCATCACTTCCTGTTTTATTTTGACATTTGACTCTCCTTTCGTTTCAGGTAACTTGCCCTTCCTCCTGGTGTCTCCCGTTGGTCTGATTGTCTTCCCCGCCCTGATTGTTTCCACCTGTTCCCCATTACCTCATGTATATCTGTCTGCGTTTCCCTTTGTCCTGTGCCAGTTCGTCTTGTTCCATATCCGTGAATCTCCCGGCCCCACGCTTCATGTCATTGTTCCCTCTGGTCTTGTTCCTTGTTGCTTGGTTTAGTTTTTTCCTCATAAGAGTGATTTTTGGTTTTCTGGCGTTTGCCTTTTTTCCTCTCAGAGTGATTTTCTTTTTGTCTCTAGTTTGTTACTTTGATACTTTGTGCTTAGTCACGTTATTGTTTGTTACTTTGTTGTTTCCTCTTAAGAGTGATTTTCTTTTGTACTTTGTTAATAAATATCATTTTGTTGAACTTTTTGAGTCATGCATTTGGGTCCTGTCCAAGTTCGAGTTTGACATCGGGTGGCCTTTGCTGCATGTCATTCCCCTCTCTCAGCCTCCCCATTTCCTTTCTCTCTACTGTACTATCAAATAAAGGCATAAAAAAGCCCCCCAAAAAAAGAAACACTGGGTCACATTGATAATATTTATTGACTAACTAAACACAGGAGGAGTACAATGAAAAATGATAATGAACATGAATCTATGACTAACAATCCCTATTTCTACCAGCTAAGCAGTAATTTTGGGCGATGGGGGAAGAGAATGAATTTGACTATGTGTATAGTATTTATTCTTAACGGTAGGAAATTATTAGGTCGGAACTAGTATTATTCCGACATCAACCCAGTTCAGAGCAAAGGATGGAGTTGCCTACTTTGAGTTGCGGTGCGCTGTTGAGATCTTGGCTGGAGCCCCGGAGTAATGTTGCCAGACAACAGGGACGCCACGCTCCAAGTGGGCTCTCTCAGAGATGACGACCGTTGCCAGGGGTGACGGGCTCTGCCGATGTCTCGGTGGGTCAGCGTCGGCACAGTCTGCCAGCAGACTTTCTTCCGTAGGCACTCTTGAGATTTGGTCAGCCGGTCATGGTAAATCGTGTAGCCGGAGGGCCGGAGGTTGACGACGGGATAAGCGCTAGTATTTAATTTACTTTGCCAGATAAGTTGGAAGGAATTGGTGTTGGCCAAACGACACAAACCCCTCAAAATCTTCTAGACAAAAGAATTTGTCGAAAAGGAGAACGAAAAAAAATCCTTATACACACCTGTGTGTGATTCAGTTTGGAAGGCTTGGCTTGCTGAAGCAATCTTCGTCTTCATCTTCGTCGTCTCCCGCTTATCCGGATTTGCGCGTACTGACACGTTTTTGGTGTATGGCGGTACCGTTACGTGATGTTCGTTGTTTATCTGATTTATATATATATTACATATATATTTGCATAAATGTAAAAAGAAATGTTTGCTTATTGCTGTGTTATAACATAAATCCTTTTAATTTGTCAACTTATGAACCCCACATTACTCCATCAATCAATGATCAAACTATCCAAGTGAATAAGGATAAATAACAAGTTATGACATTAACTTTGTTCAAAACTTTTTTGTCATAGTTGAGAGGGGCAGAATAACTGTCCAACCAACAATTGTGAGCTGCTAAGAACATGTATGACAGGTGTAGCATTTTACACAAACAAATGGCTGCACACAGCCTTGCAAGGGGATACAGCCAATTAATAAGAGATGGTTTGATTACAGTGAACATTTGTCTGCATGAACACATAAACCTGTAAACACTAAATACATTGCTACACATATAACGTAGTATATGTAATAAACTCAAAATAACAACACAAGGGTTGTCTCAGTTCACAACTGTATTGGTCAAGTTTTAAGGTGAAGTTGATGAGGAGATGCTGCCTGTCCTTTAACACACCACATGAATCCCCTCTCCACCATTCTCATCCATTGATCATGTTCTGAAAATAACAAACACAAAGCAAAATGCAAGCACAATCATTAAATTGCACACAGTTTAACTATTCTTGTTCTCGGTTGAAATACATTTTATTATATTTTTATATTAGGTTTTAAAATGCTTACCTATGTGTTTTCTGACAAGATACCTGACACCTTTTTTCCATGGCCAGTGTGTCAATGTCTGGTTTTAGGTCTTGTGCTGAGGCAATCCGTAGAACGGCATGGAGGTTGTCATCAGTGATGCGTGATCTGTGCTTGGTCTTGTTTAGATTCATGATAGACAGATAGGTGCTCCCAGACATAGACAGAACACGGGCAGCATGAAGTCGAAGCTGTGGCATCAAACCAGGGGGCAATTCACGGTAAAAGTCCTGGATTGCAGCATCCTGGAACTTTGCTCTCAGGCCGCTATTGCTTTGAAGCTCTATTAACTCCATCTGAAGATGTTGGGGTGCAGTGCAGACGTTGGTGGTGAAAGGATTGGCAAAGATGGCAAAGCCTGAGTGCTGTGCTCTAAAGTCAGAGAAGCGCCGATCAAACTCATTCATTTACCGGCTCAGTTTGGTAGCTAGCTGAGTACATGGAAAAATACCAGGAAATGCGGCTGAGATGCTCTGACAAACAGGAAAGTGGGCAAGATTGTCCTGTTTCACTTGGTACATCCATAAATCAAGTTTACGCTGGAAAGCCGTGTTCATGTCGGACATCTGTGACACTGTCGGATGACTTGTTTGCGTCCCTGCAGCTTCTGATTCAGATGGGCGAGATGCTCAGTTATGTCACACAACATAGCAAAGTCACACAGCCAGTTTGGATCTGACAGTTCAGACAAGGGTTTTTCCTTACACTGCATTAAAAGAGCAATATCTTCCCTAAGCTCAAAAAATCGTTTGAGGACTTTGCTCCTACTCAGCCACCGTACTTCTGTATGGTACGGCACGTCGCTGTGCTCCGAGCCCATCTCCTGCAAGAACAGCTGGAACTGACGATGATTTAGGCCATGCGCCCGAATGAAGTTCACTGTTTTCATGACTGTGGTCACTATATTTTTCATCCCTAGCACCTTCCCACACAAAGCTTCTTGATGAATAATGCAATGATACGTTATCAGAGGCGTGTGACAGTTACTTTATTGCATTTTCTCCTTCATTAAACCAACAAAGCCCGCTTTTCCTCCACACATTGTCTGTAGTTAATCCCACCAACTTTTCCCAGGGCAATGCATTTTTACTTACGGACTTCTCCACCGCATCAAAAATGTCCCGTCCTGTTGTGGTCCCATGCATGGCAGCTACATCCAACAGCTCCTCAGTGACAGAAAGGTCCGACTTGACGCCTCTAATAAAAATGGATAGCTGTGCTGTATCCGTATTGTCTGTGCTTTCATCAAGAGCTAATGAAAAAGCTATGTAGCTGCGTGTCTGTAATGTTCTCACTCAGAGTGTAGCAACTCTGTTTCAACATCAAGTTAAACCGTGTCCAATGAAAACATGAGTCGTAGTTGTAGAGATGACTGTTTACTCGGATGTCTTCAATGACATTTGGTGAAAACTGTAAATACAGCAAATATTGTATTTTAAACAACTGAAAACATGAATTACCATACTTATAGGCACAATGAATTATAGCCAGCAAAATGATTTTTAAATGTGTAAACAGCATAACCAAAAATGTCCTTTTTAAATTGTAAATAGAATATATTCCCTAGCAATCATCACTATTTATGCTCTTTAACACTGCAAACATTAAATGTATACACTTACGGCGTTGCCTGTACAATGTTTCTCCGTGGATGGCTACATTTAGCTCCAGCACACGCTTAGCATGTCTGCCTCACTCTCAGTCTGAGAGGAAAAAGACTATCAACAGGAAATTAATCAACACAGGTGACCTTTAAGGAAATGACGTCATCGGTGACTTGAACTTCAAAATAAAATCCTCTCAATAGACCTTTTTAACCTTTTAACAGTAATTCCTTTTAACAACATCACATATAAATGAATTGTTTAAAGCACACATTACAAATTAATAACAGAAATGCCTTAGAGGCAACACAGTGTCTCTTCGGCCAGCTGTTGCCAGGTTTCCTGCTAGTTCCTTAACTCGGTCCACAATGGTGTTTCTTGATAAACTGACATTTTTAAAAGTCTGTATCTGGTCGGGACACACCTGCTCACAGACCTTCAGCATGCACTGCTTCAAAAATGCACCCTCTGAAAAAGACTTTGCAGCGCGAGCAATTTCTTCAGCCACAATAATGCTAGCTTTCACTGCCGCATTGTTTTTGGTTGTGGCTCTCTTGAACACATCCTGCTGCATTCGCAATTTGCCTTTTAATTCTTGCACCATTTGTTTTTTTTTTTATTGAAGGCTCACTTTGGCATACTTAGCTCCGTGTTTGGTGTCAAAATGCCGATGTAGATTGTACTCTTTGACAACCGCCACTGCCTCATAACACAAAAGACATACCGGTTTTTCTCCTTGAAGCACAAACATATATCCGCCTTCCCATCTCTCTTGAAACAGCCTTCCATCTGCATCGATTTTTCTCTTCCTGGACATTTTGGGATCATTGTTTGTATTTCTTAATTCGGAAAATGGCACTGATGTGGAAACACTGCAATCTAGTGGCGGGATGCCGTCACTTCACGGGTAACATGATTGGCATGCATTATGGGAAATGTAGTTTATGGTCAATGCACCCTTTTGACTTATTTATTATAAGATAATCGGACATTTTCAGCTCTCGCGGGCCACATAAAATGACGTGGCGGGCTACATTTGGCCCGCGGGCCTTGAGTTTGACACATATGGACTAGAGTCATGGGTCCAATGGTCAGTTGTATTGCTGACATGGCTGTCAATGTGGTGCCGGTGGGAGCCATGGCTGGACCTCCAGAGGACAAGGTTGGAGTTTCAACTTTTTGTTAAATTGGCGAGCAATCCCCTGTAACTTATTGAAAAGTGTTAATCACATCAAACTGCTGCCGTGTCAAGGAGTGCTTCGTGTTTGAGTGTTCCTTCAAGTGTCAGGGACATGGAGAATTTCCATGCAAACCCTTTCTCATTAAGGTGGCAGAGAAACTGTTGAACAGGTGGTTCGACTTGGATGGCAGAGGTTTCTTCACAAGGGGACCTGTCTTCGGGGTCAAGCTGCACCACCAAGACTGCACTTGGGGGCATTGATTTCTTACTTTCCTGAGCTGATTCATTACTGTTGTCATCTGGGATCGAAAGCGTGGTCCTGTGATGGCGTAGACTCAGGTACGCTAGGGGCAAGGTACAATTCTTCAACCACCACATCAGGTTGGTCAGGGGAATTGTCTTGATGGACAGCCTCAGTGGCTACTTGGGTTATTGATAAGAGATCAGCCTTTTTGTTTCTCAGTTGTATTCTTTGGATGAGGTGCCTGATGGTCTCCATCTCTTCCTCGCTTGGACGAGATGTTTTGTTCCTACCTTCTGTCTTGTCGGGTTTCCGTGGCGAGTTTTCTGAGTCACCATCTTGCTTCGGGTCTTCTTCAGATGAGTCTTGGTGAGGGGGTTGTACTGGTCACCTGTCTTGTGGTTATCTACCCTGGGGCCGGAACCGATGCTGTCCCTGGTCATCACGCGCCTTACAATTTTCCCATTGATTAGGTGGGAACCTGCTTCGGCGGTGGTCCACCGAGTTACAGCGTGGCTTGTACCTTTGGTGGGTTTGTCCCTTACCAGACCAGGGAGGTCTTGAGGTTTCGCGGTTGTGGTAGTTGTGTGGGGGTAGGTTCCCTTTTTGCTCTTCTGTAGGTCGATGGCTACTGGAGCCCTGGTTGGCTGGTCCCTGTACCTCCCCACTGGAAGCCCCTTCTAACTCCATGGGTGGAGTATTGGTGTTGAGGGTCAGAATGATGTTAGGTTCTGACTATTTCATGTAGGATTGCTTTTGTTTTGTGAACCCAAGGGCAGCAAGCTCACATGGCTGTTGGATGGTTGCAGTGTATGGGTTTGCCATGACACCTAAGTGACAGCTAGTACTGGGATGGAGGTTTTGAACGAAGAGAGTTTTGAAATTCAAGTCTTCCTCCATCCCGGGTTCGTTTCGGTTACCAAAGTAACCTAAAAGAAGACGGTGGTAATATTGATGAGGGGACTCGTGCCTCCCCTGTTTGATTGTCATAGCAGCTGTTAGACCTGTTTGTGAGATAGGGTCAGAGAATTCCCTCATTAATGCCTGACAAAGCAGGTCATAGTTGCTTCTGACGTGGTCTGTCTGTCGTTCAATGAACCTACTCGCATGACATCCGGATGTCACTTTGATCAAGTATATCTGGTCGTCGGCCGTGGTGTTTGGGAACTTTCACAGGTAGAAGTCGATGTCCTTCAAGTAGCTGCTGGTGTTTTGGGAACCACCAGGAGTGGGTTCAAAACGCGGCAAGTTGCGAGCGATCTTGTCAAGGTCTTGATCCAAGACACCTGAAGTGCAGGTACTTGAGGGAAACCAAGGTTCCGGGAGGAAGTAGTTGTGGCCAGCTTTGGAAGTGTTTTGCCAGTGTCGAAGGGATTTGACACAAGAGGTGAGAAGAGAGGCAAGACGCCACCTTGAGCTCCCCTCATGGGTGGTTCATCATCCTTTCCCCGAGATGTTTCAAATGGGCCCATTGGCTGCATGCGTCTTATTTCAAAGGCATGCTGTAGCTCTTTCTTGATTGATGCAAGCTCGGCCTCTTTGCTTTCCTGTTGCTGGCGAGATGCCTCGACCCTGTCTTCCACTTCATGTAGGTGCTCTTGTAGCTGTTGAATCTGATTTTGATCATCCTGCAGGTGATCTGAATAGGTCTGATTCTTGGCCTTTATGTCATCTATCTCTTCCATTGCCCGTTGAAGGAGATCGTGTGATTCATCTCATTCTTTACTTACCTCGTTAAGTTGGTCTTGAAGTTCAGTTGACTCCTGTTCACGGTTTTGGATTAACTGTTTTAACTCTTGATTTCTGTTTTTCAACTCGAGTTCTCTTTCTTTGGCCGCATCAAGTCGAGCTGTGAGCTCTTCAGTGAATGTTTCAGCTGCATCCGAGGATTGGTGGGCTCGGTTTAGTTGATGTTGAAGGAATTTGGTCCCTTCTTGTAACTGTGAAATCTGTTGTGCACGCATTTTGAGTTAATCAGCTGCTTGTGTCAACAAATCGTTTACGTATTCGAGTTGGGCTATCACCACAATGGCCAGGTTGCCAATCGTTTTGGTTAACGCCTTATCTTTTAGGGGTTTAGTTAGGGCCTCAGTGACAAAGTTTAGCATTACTGGTTCAAGTTCTAAAGGGTTGGTGTTTTTATCACAATACTGCAGTCTCAGCGGTGGCATTGTAATGCCTTATTGCAAAGCAAGCAATCAGTAGCAGTGAGTAACTCCAAGGCAGTTGGCTCTCAAAGGGATACAACTCAAAATTGGGAAGCTAACGACCCCTAACGAACACTCGATTAAGTTGTCACTGGGGGGCAGTGATCACCTTATAGGTAGAGTTCCAGATTAACCAGATCCAGGTACAATAACTCCCAAATTGGAACCTCCAATTGATGAGTCCACCTTGTAGTATCAAAGCTAGTAGTAATGCCAACTGAGAAACACAGGCAGAGGGACAGCACACTGAAACAGAGAGTCACAAGTGAGGCTAAATCTAGTTAAATTAGAGATATTAGCTTCCTAGATAATACTTGTTCAATCGTTGTGGTGTGGTGTTCAGGTAAAAGGGAGGAGTTAATGAAAACTGTCAATAAGAAGAATTTCCAAACCAGCAATCCACTTAAAGCAATGCAAAGACGTGAAAAGCGCATAAGCATGCACAAAAACTCTTAAGCATAACCAGGTGAGGTCCACTCTTTGGATCAGGAGTAGTAAGAAGGTGTGGTTAATATCAACTTAATACTATAGTGAGGAAGTGAGTCTGAAAGGTTAACACAAGTGTGTACTATTTCTTAACCCAAAGGCTGATAATGTGTTCATGCACCAACAGACAGTTCAAGTCCCTAAATATTGGGTGATATAAAAAATGATATATGATCCAGAGTTAGTTCTATTTCATTTCAAGTGGGTTAGAGTCTAAGGTCTGAATGTGAGAGTAGTATACAGGTTAAATCAATAGCGTGGCAGGTTAAAAGCAGGCTATGATGTAATAAAGTTGTGAATTTACAACAATTTTCTGTGTAAGGTCGCTTTAAAGCTCTAGATTGTGGTGTGTTTCATGCGCAGAGTCAGTGTTTGAATATTCCCACTCTCAACTCATTTACCCAAATCAGCCACCAGAGGGCGACAGAGGTTTATCTGTTTTGGTTCACGACTCAGGATTAAAGAGGAGGAGGAGCCGGTTGTCGTTGTCGGTGTTAGAACCGCCCACTAAAAGACTTTCGCTGCTCAGGTGAGACGAGGTTAGCACACACACACTCTCATAGTTGAGAGTAATTAGAGTTAATGAGTAATAATAAGAATCAGCTTTGTTCATTTCTGCACAGGGGAAATAAGAGTAAGAGTCATGAGTGAGTCCAGACGAATCTGCAAGGCACAGACCCAGCCTTTTTGAGTATCTGTGCAGAAATGAACACACACACACGCACGCACGCACGCACGCACGCACGCACGCACGCACACACAGGCACACACGCACACACAAGGAACTGCTACTAACGCAGTATCTGGGCAGAAATGAACCAAGCTGATTCTTATTGGCTACTAAACTCATTAACTCTTACCCTTAATACTCTTAAGTATGAGAGCACATAGATAGATAGATAGATAGATAGATAGATAGATACTTTCTTTATCCCTAGTGGAAATTCATGTGTCCTTTAGCTCATTGTTGATGATAATAATAATAAAATAAGAAAATGGGGGTGTGAGGAGCAGTGATGGCTGGCATTAGGGGAGTGACTCTGGGACGCCAGTGATCACTGTCTAGCCTCCTGGAGGTGTTGTGGGACCAACTAGACGAAACACTGGTGAAAGGAGGTTCCCACCTGATGACCCCAAAGACATGTTAGTTATCACTGCTCATTAGTCTGTACAGCTAAATTAATAGTTATCATAGGACATGTTAAGCTTAGGGAGCTATTCACTGGGTCCATTTTCTGTAGCACAAGCTTTGTGTTTATCTTAAATAACTAGAAAATTCCAGGGAAATTTTGAGTGCCACGGGGGCTACTGCCGGGATGAGTACATGATTTATTTCCAGTGTTCAAAAGTCACCCTAATCATAATCTTGTTTTTGAGAAATGTCTTGATATAAAAGACTCTGATATAAAACAATGTCACATCCCTCAATCATGTATTATGTGGGAAATATCTCATATTCTGTCTTGTTTTTTTTAATAAAACGAGGCAACATGTCTTCAAACTGGCATTTAAAGGGTTAAAATCCTGAAAACGAATAATCATTTGGTAGGTTTGAGCAGAACTGAAGTGGTTTAAGAGATTTATGCAAAAAAAAGCAGAAAAAAATATTGATATATGATCATTTTATAGCATTTTCTTTGTGTGTCCTTTTTTTGGACGTGAGGAACCCCAGAGGGTACAAAATGTGTTACCAGTGTATAATAGACCTGTAACAGTAACTGACATTAGATTTTAAAAATATGTCAAAAAAGACACTTTCTTGCAGAAATCCATACCTTCAGCTGTAACACAGCCAAAATGATCAGCAAATCAAAAAAGAAAAGTAAAGAAAATGTCCAAAAAAGGACAGAGGGACCCCTGAGGGTTAATAAATCCCATGAACCGCTATTTAAATTACCACTATTATCTTTTTTTCTGTGCTAAATTTAACATTACTGGGGAGGAGAGCAACGCGACTAGAAGTGACAGCGAGAGAGGGCTAGTAGCTTCTCCTCTCCTCTGTCTCAGCGGAGACCGTCACAACTTCATTCACTCTTTTAACAAAACAAAAAAAAAAAGCAACGAAGGAAGCAGTAAATGGACTTACATATTTAAGACCTAACTAAATGTAATTTAAGACCTAACATGCGGCTAATGTAAAGCTAGCAGAGCTTGGAGAGTTGGTTATCTGGTTGCTAGGCGCACGCAGGCACACACACAGGTCAGGAGCTGCCGTTGCCATGGCAATGTGAAAATCTGCCCAGAATTTGGCTTCTACATGGCTTCAAAACAACTGCAAATTATGAGAAAACCGTTACTTCTTTTCATAAACCGAAAAGACCGTGCCAGACACTGAAGCCAGAAGTTTCTACAGTCTCTATTTTATTCAGATATTCCTTAAAATGAGTGCGTAAGCTCAGTGCGAAGACAGAGAGAGATTATTTTGAAAAAAAAAGACGATTACATTAGGTGTCAATGAGAGTGAGACAGGTATTGCTGCCGGACTCGGCACCCCCGTTTAAATTTTGTGCAGACCCTGCCTGTCAAAGTTACATTTTATGAATCCCAACAACTATGTCTACATTTTCAGAAAGAATTATTTGTCTCCTTTTTACGGTTTGGCCGTGAGCTCGAGTTAAAAATAAAAATAAAGGTTATTTTTTACTGCTTCACGCACTCTAGCCAACTGATGCTTTCACTCTAACTTTGAAGAAAAAGTGATTTGCACTCCTCCTTTGAGTGCTCACAGTTTGAAAAGTTTACATGTTATGTAAAAACAGTTCCTATCTTTTTGAGAGAGCAGAAGTTTTCCTCCGTTTTACAGTTTGAATCACATTTCTACGTGCAGGTATGAGAGAGCTGGGTGACTCAGCAAAAAGGTGCAATTTTGTCGAAAAAAGGTGGGTTTCTAAAGAAAATTCCAATGCATTTCTAATGCATTATTTATTCCCAGTTTTTTGGGAATAACTTTGGGAAAAATTTGAATTTTAACACCAAAAGTCATAGCACCCCTTGCGGGATCAAGACGCACGTTTTGATGTATATATTACCGGGGTTTTCTCAAAGCTGCGGGACGAGTTACGCACCGAAATTTGGCGGAAGAATAATAAACCCGAAACAGAAGATTAATAGATGCCTCGGAACTGAGCACCCGTGGCACTAATAACAATAATAATAACAGTTGATAATAAATAAACAGCAATAATTAGATTAGTCCACTTCCTTTGGCTGAGTTGCTGTATAGCCTGATGGTAACAAAGGATCTCCTGAACCTCTCTGTTCTGCAGCACAGTTAGATGAGACATTTGCTGCACCTGTAGCTGCTTCTCTGTCCTGCCAGAATGTTGTGGAGAGGGTGGTTGGTATTGCCCAAGATGACTTCCATCTTACATTGCATGTGTCTCTCCACAACAGTCATGAGTGAGTCCAGACCAACCTGCAAGGCACAGACTCAGCCTTTTTTACCAGCTTGTCGGACATGCTACTGCCCCAGCAGATTGCATCATAAAATAGTACACTGGCCACCACTGACTGATAAAACGTACAGCATTTCAATGCAATCATCAAAGGACCTGAGCCTCCTGAGGGAAAAAGAGCCAGCTCTTCCCCTTCCGGTAGATAGCATCCGTTTTCAGGGACCAGTCCAGTTTACCCAGGTGCACACCTTGGTATTTATAAGAGTGCACCACCTCAGTGTCCTTGAATGTTGACTGGTTGAAGGGTGGGCCTCCAAAAGTCCATGACCATCTCCTTGGTCTTGGTGGTGTTCAGAAGGAGGCAGTTCTTGTCGTTCCATTCACATCATCAGATCCCTGCACTCATCTTCCTGCCCGTTCCTGATACACGCCACAATAGCTGTGTCATCCAAGTATTTCTGGATGTGACAGGAGTTGTAATTAAAGTCCACTGTATACAGGGTGAACAGGAACTGAGCCAGAACAGTCCCCTGTGGAGCCCCAGTGCTGCTCATCATTGTCCCTGAGACACAGTTACCCAGCCTGTGGTCATCTTGTCAGGTAATCCACAATCCGGTGTTTTCCTTGCTCCTAGTAAAGCTCTGGTCAAGGAAACACCAAATCACTGTGTGGTCATTTGTCCATCTTTTATAGGTATGTGGTTGAAGGGGCCAGCAATGACATTGTTCCGATAGTTTTTGTGGGACATGTTGACTGTCAGGAGGGGAGTTGTGTGATGTTTGAGTAGGATGAAACTATGTTTTTCGGAGTAGTTGAAGGTGGAGGTGGGCAAGCAAGGCTGCCGCCATCTTGTATAAATAGGATACGCCAAGCGTCTTCATTGTTTACGTTTGTAGCACAATTATCTTGTTTAGTTCATTAATTTGGGATGTGAACATGCAATACAGTATGTGCAAATGTGTTCGAGTTCAGCAGAGTTGTTGTCATGTATTTTATTTGACTGACTCCTAGTAAAGCTCTGGTCAAGGAAACACCAAATCACTGTGTGGTCATTTGTCCATGTTTTACAGAGTACAACACACACAATCGGTTAAAATGGACAGGAAATAAACTGAAATCCTGCATGCTACAAAATTTACACACTCTGTCTCTCTCTCTCCTCTTTTACTGTTGCAAACATTTTATATACACTCTGTTGGGACTCATTCAAGAGACCAGATGTTTTTTTGCTCCACAGACAAAGGAACTCACCTCCACACGGTTCCTCACTGTTCACACCTGGGGATGACCCTCCTGCAGGGACCTAACTTACCAGTCAGTGTGTGACATGTGACCCCCCAGGGTGTCTGGTCAAGGAAACACCAAATCACTGTGTGGTCATTTGTCCATGTTTTACAGAGTACAACATTTGGAGGCACCGCTGGGATGGGATGGTGAGAGTGGCATCTATCTATGAAGGTGTTTAAAGCCACGATAAGGACACAAGAGACAGGTTTCACATAAAAAAATAAATAAAATGGCAGAGATAGAGGATTTGAGACTGGAGGTGATAGGATCATTGTACACTTTAACTAAAGATGTCCTTTTGGAAATTTGCAATGTTCTTGACGTAACGGGGTTGAGCTTGCTAGACATAACTGATAAAAGTCGCTCCTGCCTCATTGCACTTATTGGGAGACATCTGGACATCCTCTAGAAAGAACTAGAGGATGAGGGCATGGCAGAGTTGCTCATGGCGAGGGACCAAATGGCTGAAGTGAAGGAGTATGATCAAGCTAGTCGTCCAAAGGATGCAGTGTCGAATGGAGCACAGCCAGATAAGTCCCAGGAACAGGCAGTTCAGCTCTCAGAACAGGAGAGGTTACAAAAGGAACTAGAGGCAGTTAAGTTAGCTTTGCAATTATCAGTACACAAGAGTTCAGGTGGAGATCAGGTACCAGTACAGGTGGGTGGGAACAGCATTAACCAAGACCAAGCTCTAACCCAGCAGCAGCTGCCACAGGGACGCTTTCCATTGCAGTGGAGCAAAGAGTTTAAGATCTCTGGACAGGTTGGAGAGCCAGGACAGAGGGATAAACTTAGTTTTTCAAGTCTGGCACATGAAATTGAGCGAGGAATAAAGAAGGGGTTTCCTGAGGCAGAGATAGTTGATGCAGTAGTCAGGGCCATCGCGCCAGGATTACAGCTTCGCAGTTATCTAGAGGGGAAACCAGATTTAACCTTACCCACACTGAGGCGAATTCTTCGCTTCCATTATCAGGAAAAAGGGGCGACAGAGTTGTACAAACAGTTAACTTCAGAGGTGCAGGGTAGCAAAAAAAAAACCCAAAACTTTGTGATTAGGGCCCTTGACTTGAGACAAAAGATCCTCTTTGCCTCCCAAGAAGCTGAATCGGGCTTGAGATATGACCCTGTCCTTGTGCAGAGCATGTTCCTGCACACTGTTCTCACAGGCCTGCAGAATGAGAGTATTAGAAATGACCTCCTACCGTACCTGCAGCAACAAACCTGTAGCGACGAACTGCTTCTTGAGAGACTGAACATTGCCTGTGCAAATGAGACTGAGAGACAGAATAAAAGAAGGCAGGTAACGCAGCAACGGCCAGCCGCTGTGCATTCAACTCAGTCAAATGATCAAATCACAGAGAAGAAAAATAAAGAGCCAAACCGAGACAACCCAAGCAAAACACAACCAGATGTACTGAATGAACTTAAAGAACTACGCTCAGATATGGCATTGTTAAAAATTCTCAGTGCTGAAGTGGCACAGATCAAAGAATCAATCCGACAGCCCCCTCCAGTACCAGCGCAACCTTCATTCCCACCGGCAGGGCAAGAGTACGCCCCCGCCCCTCAGTTTCAGCAGCCATTACCAAACCTCTGGCCTCCCCCAGGGCCAGGTGCGAGGGGTGATACAGCACAGTACCAACAACGGTTTGCCCCACAGCGGCACTATTATCCCTCACAGCGTACACGGCAGAGAAAATGTGTTGGCTGTCATCAAAACAATGTTGACTACTGTACCAACTGTTACAGATGTGGCAGCGGGGAGCACTACCTTGCTGGTTGTAGGGCCAAAGAGACAAAACCAGCAGGCCATTTAAACGAGAGAGGGTTACCACCACGGGACCGGGAGTAACCAGGCACAATAAAGAGTCCCAACAGAACTGTTTGCGCTGTGGTGTCACCGCAACACGCCAGAAACTGAGAGTATGTTCATCCTGTAAGAAGGGCACTTACTGTTCAAAGGTCTGCCAAGTAAAACATTGGTCTAAGCACAGGAAACAATGTAAGTCTGAGACCCACCCTGTAACACATTCAAACTACATTGAAAAAAAAGACAAGCAGCCTCAGCTAGTTGATCTTGTCGGAAAGCGCTGTGTCATAAACTGTTACATCCAAGGTTGCAGGACTCAGGCATTGTGGGACACTGGCTCCCAAGTCTCAATTGTGAATGAAAAATGGAAAAGAAATCACTTGCCATCTGAAAAACTGAGAAACGTGTCAGAACTGATTATGGGCCAGATGATCTAAAAATAGCAGCTGCTAATGGACAGAACATGCCTTACCTGGGCTGGATTGAGGCTACCTTTAAACTAGCTCCAGAGGGCGCTGTTACAGAGGAAGTTGTCATTCTTCTGCTGGTTATGAAGGGTCGACGGTGTCATCAGCCCATTATAGGCTATAATGTCATTGAACAAATTGTGACAACAGAAGTTAACCATCCAGATGAGACAAGCAGAGAACAGCTACACGCAATCCTGAAAGCTACTTTTCCAAGTTTGGGGAAAACTAGTGTCCCTGTTTTCATTGAGGTAGTCAGTGCAGAGCAGGCATGTGAATATGTGGTAAAGACAGCAAAAGAACGAGTTAACGTCCCAAAGCACTCCTCCATTCAGGTTGAGTGCAAAGCAAAGACACGCCCCCTAAAAAAGGATGTCACACTCCTCTTTGAGCCAGAGGTAAACCCTCAGTGGGCTGAAGGGCTTGACTTTTGTGAGACACTTGTAACCTTGAGTAGGGGAGCCCCACCCTACATTGTGCTTGAGGTCCAGAACCCCACAGATCACGATATCACATTGTCAGGGAAAACTGTGATAGGCACCTTAAATCAAGTGCAAGCTGTGTATCCAGCTAGTGTCTTTGAAAAATGCACTCCCTCTCCTACAGTGACAGTAAATGAAACCACGGTCAGCAGTGAGAGACTTGATGACAGTGTGTGGGATCCACCTGTTGATTTGAGCCACCTTAGTCAAATAGAAAAGCTAAAGGTGCAGAAAATGCTGCATCAGGAGTGCGCATCATTCTCCAAAACTGATGATGACATCGGGGAAATCCCAACACTACAACTGAGTATTTCGCTAAAGGATGTGGATCCAGTCGCGCGCACCTACCTCTCGGTACCAAAGCCATTCTACAAGGAAATAAAAGACTACCTCCATAACCTCATCGCCCAGGGGTGGGTACAAAAGTCAGACTCTCCCTATGCATCACCTGTTGTCTGTGTGAGGAAAAAAGACGGGAGCCTGCGTCTTTGCATAGACTATAGGGAGTTAAATCGAAAAACCCATCCTGATCGACAGCCAATCCCAAGAGTGCAGGACATTCTCGATGGCCTGGGGGGCAACAGCTGGTTTTCAGTGCTAGATCAGGGTAAGGCTTACCATCAAGGGTTTGTGGAGGAAGCAAGTAGGCCCTTGACTGCATTTGTGACCCTGTGGGGCCTCTACGAGTGGATAAGAATTCCATTCGGTTTGATGAATGCGCCAGCGGCGTTTCAACGCTGTATGGAAGAGTGTCTGGTGGATTTAAGGGACAATATCTGTGTGCCATATCTGGACGACACTTTAGTATACAGTCAGTCGTTTGAGAGTCATGTGGATCACGTGAGGCAGGTACTCCAACAGCTGAGAAAATATGGGATAAAACTGAAACCAAGCAAATGTGAAATATTCAGGCGTGAGGTTCGCTGCCTAGGGAGAATTGTGTCAGCTGAAGGGAGCAAAATTGACCCAGTGGATACACAAGCGGTGAGGGCACTGAAAGATAAGAGACCAGGGACAGTGGGACAGCTGAGAGCAATAATGGGCCTATTAAGCTACTACAGACAATATATAAAACATTTCTCTCAGATCGCAGGGCCACTGTACAACCTACTGAAAAGGACACCAGACAGTGACAACGGAAAAGACGATAGGACAAACACGAGGCGGGTGAAAGTGAAAAACAAAGGTGTGCCCTCACACACACAGATTGTATGGACTGATGAACATCAAGCAGTATGGCTTATAGAGTGTTTAGTTGAGGCACCAGTGCTGGGGTTCCCAGACTTCTCCCAGCCGTTCACTTTACATACAGATGCCTCAAATCAGGGGCTTGGGGCCATTTTGTATCAACATCAGGAGGGAAAACTCCGGGTGATAGCCTACGGATCAAGAACACTGACTGCCTCAGAACAAAATTACCATCTGCACTCGGGCAAATTAGAGTTCTTGGCATTAAAGTGGGCAGTCACAGAAAAATTTAGAGACTATTTGTATTATGCCCCGACATTCCCCGTATTCAGTGACAATAACCCCCTGACGTATGTTCTTTCAAGCGCCAAGCTCAACGCCACTGGATTCAGGTGGGTGGCGGAACTTGCAGATTTTCACTTCACTATCCGGTACCGTCCAGGCAGAGAAAATGTTGATGCGGACAGTCTGTCCAGAATGCCTGTTGACATAGAAACAATAATGAATCAATGCACAGAAGAACTCTCATCTGATTGTGTGGCGGCAGCAATCCAAGCCATTCATATCCAAGATTTCTCACCCTGGGCCTGCACAATGAGTACATCACCTGTGTTGTGTGCTGTGGACTGCACAGACAGCTTAGAGCCACTTTCAACAGCAGATATCCGGCAAGCACAGCATGATGATCCGCATATTGGCCCAATAATGCAGTTCAAAATCACAGACAAAAAACCAGCAGGACAAGAAATAAGAGCCCTGTCAGATCAGAGTAGATGCCTTCTCCAGGGCTGGGAGAAACTCCACCTAGATGAGAGCGGCATCCTCCGCCGGCAGACAGCGAATAACATTCAGTTAGTCCTGCCTGAAAAACACAAGGCCACAGTCCTGAAACAGTTGCATGATGAGATGGGCCACCAGGGCATCGATCGTACAACATCATTGATTAGAGACAGATTCTTTTGGCCCTATATGCAGAAAGATATTGGACATTATGTCACCAGAGCATGCACCTGTCTCAAACAAAAGACACCTTCAAGAGAAACAAGGGCCCCACTGGTCAATATTGTCACCACACAGCCTTTTGAACTTGTGTCAATTGACTTTCTTCATCTGGACAAGTGCCCGGGTGGGTATGAATATATTTTGGTCATTGTTGATCATTTTACTCGCTTCGCCCAGGCATACCCGACCACCTCAAAATCAGCGAAGGCGGTGGCAGATCGGATTTTCAATGACTATGTCTTAAAGTTTGGACTCCCAGCTCGGATTCACCGCGATCAAGGTGGTGAGTTCGAGAACCAACTTTTTGCCCAGCTAAAGAGGAACTGTGGAGTGTCAGGTTCCAGAGCGACACCTTACCACCTGCAAGGGAATGGTCAGGTGGCGCACACTCCTACAAATGCTCAAGACACTCACTGAAAAAGATAAATCAAACTGGAAGACATCACTGAATAAACTCACATATGCATACAACTGCACCAGATCTGAAGTGACAGGTTTCTCACCATTCCACTTACTGTTCGGGAGGTCACCACGGCTACCCATTGACCTTATGTTTTGCCACACCCCTGAGAGTAAGAACACAGATCACAAGACATATGTGGAGAGATGGAAACAGGAAATACAGCAAGCCTATGACATAGTACAAGAGAACACAAGAAAAGCGACAGAGAGGAGCAAGCGAAACTATGATGGGAAAGTAAGAAGTTCTATCCTGTATTCAGGCGATCGTGTTCTTGTCAGGAATTTGACACCCAGAGGGGGCACTGGGAAACTCCGCAGCCACTGGGAAGATGGTGTGCATGTGGTAGTCCGTCAAATGGGTGAGGGAATCCCAGTATATGAGGTTAAACCTGAGAAGGGGAGGGGAAGATCGAGAGTGCTGCATCGCAACCTGTTATTACCATGTGATAACTCACCTTTGGAAGTGGACCTCCAGCCGAAGTCTAAAGTTAAGAAAAACACACCAGTAACCCCCCCTGCAGGCACAGACATAGGAGAGGAGGATGAACAGGAGGAATATGGATTCTTCATTGAGCCCTTAACACATCCTGGTGGAGAAAGAGACACTTTGCATGTTGACTGGCCAGAAAGCCGTGAGCCTGAGACACAGGTGACTAACACTGTGTCAGAACTTGAGGGAATATGCGAGGTGAATGAGCCCCAAAATCAGGATGCTCTTGAACCACAAGAGAATGATGATCATAACTGTGATGAACGACCAGCTGACATGCCTGAGGAAGAGGAGGTCCCACCCTCCCAACACTCAACATACCGCAAGGGTGTTGATGAGAAGGGACCAGGGGACCAGCGGCCGAGGAGAAAAAGAAGGGCCCCGAAAGTGTTCACCTATGACCAACTTGGGACTCCAGCCTACTATGGCACAGCACAAGCAAATGAGGTGTTTTATCAGTATCAGTTATGACTATATAGTCAAACTCAGCCAGTGACAATGTGGACAAACCCATCCCAACTTTACCAACCCTTACTTATGCAGGGATATTAGGCATGAAGCAGATTTGGGCTGTGAAAGACAGATAGAGACTGTAAGTGCATTACAATCACCCTCAAGATGTAATGATGTCGGGACGACATCTAATTTTGTAGTGGAGTGTGTAATAGGTTAAAAAAGATGATATTATTCTGAAGAGGTTAAAAGTGCAATTGAGTTTAAAAGCTCATAGTTAAAAGGAATAATTCATTTAAAGGCAGAGTGGGTCAGGATCTGGCGGTATCGGGGATCGATTGGTTGGGTCTACGCCCACAGACAGGAGATTGTTCGCGGTGTTTTCCTCACTCCTAGTAAAGCTCTGGTCAAGGAAACACCAAATCACTGTGTGGTCATTTGTCAATGCTTTACAGGTATGTGGTTGAAGGGACGAGCAATGACATTGTTCCGTTTTTGTGGGACATGTTGACTGTCAGGAGGGGAGTTGTGTGATGTTTGAGTAGGATGAAACTATGTTTTTCGGAGTAGTTGAAGGTGGAGGTGGGCAAGCAAGGCTGCCGCCATCTTGTATAAATAGGATACGTCAAGCGTCTTCATTGTTTACGTTTGTAGCACAGTTATCTTGTTTAGTTCATTAATTTGGGATGTGAACATGCAATACAGTATGTGCAAATGTGTTCGAGTTCAGCAGAGTTGCTGTCATGTATTTTATTTGACTGACTCCTAGTAAAGCTCTGGTCAAGGAAACACCAAATCACTGTGTGGTCATTTGTCCATGTTTTACAGAGTACAACACACACAATCGGTTAGAATGGACAGGAAATAAACTGAAAAAAAAAATTTACACACTCTGTCTCTCTCTCTCCTCTTTTACTGTTGCAAACATTTTATATACACTCTGTTGGGACTCATTCAAGAGACCAGATGTTTCTTTGCTCCACAGACAAAGGAACTCACCTCCACACGGTTCCTCACTGTTCACACCTGGGGATGACCCTCCTGCAGGGACCTAACTTACCAGTCAGTGTGTGACATGTGACCCCCCAGGGTGTCACCAAACAAAACCAGATCTCCTTCTCTGTTCATTCTTTCTTCTCCCTCTCTTCTTTTCTCGGCTTGCTCTGGAGAGCAGCTCCTTCTCTCCCCTATCGGCTCTTCAAAGGGCAACAAGGCCCCAGCCCAGGTCAGCTCTGGTACCTGAGAAACCAGCTCTCTTGCCCACCTGCTCACAGCAGCCTGCAAACACTCTTCTCCTCAACAACTGCGACCTGCTTCGGATTAAGTGAGAGTAAACCAAGTTCTCTTCAGAATTAGCATCTACAACACAAGGTCAGCTGATTTTCCAAGCAATGGTAGTCAAAGCAGAGTTAGCATGGAACAGTTAACTCTGTGAGGAGAACAAAGGAGATAACAGCGGAAGCAACACACCCAGGCAGGACATCACTCCACCAGGAAGCCTGCCAACTCACTGGACTTTACAACAACACAGGACTGGGTAACGTTAACTGACTGGGCCTAACCTCTCCCAGCACAGCATAGCACTGCTGCACAGCTAAGCAGCAGAAGTCTTAAAATTATTTACACACTTCTAAACTGTTTTCACTGGAAATATGTTTTAGTCCAGTTGTAATCAGGAAGCACTCGACGGCTAATTTCAGTTTGTCATCCTAACTGACACAGAAACACATAAATACAGACAAGCAGAGAGGCACACTGACAGGCACTCAAACACACACACAGATACAAACAGACACACCCACACAAACAGAGAACACACACACACACACACACAGACAGAAAGCTGTTTACATATCATACTGGGAGATACCAGTTCAGACAGTAAATACAGCAGCAGACATATTGAATTTAACCCGCTCCACTGATGGTATAATGATCATCCTTTTACTTTCCTTCGGTCGTTAACTACTCCTGCATACTTTGTGCTATATAAACAATTAAACTATCAAAACTTTTAGCTTCTTCAGGAGATGTATCCTTGCCTTCAACTTTTTGATATTATTCATTCACTTTTGAAATAATACGTTTTTTTCAGCTACAGGCTTCATTCAAACTTTAAAGTGTTCACAACATTTCCGAATATTAAGCAATTATTCAGCTTATTGATATCTTAAATTTAAGTTTCTGTTTAGGATGCAGTTCATCTTTCATCATCAGTACTTCTTCACTTTTTTAAGGAATTTTATTCCTACTTCTACCTTTTCCAGTAAATAATTTGGCTTTCAACTGTTTCAACAATATGTTTCAATTCTCTGCTTTTGCAGTTTATGGACTGCAGCTCCTCCAGTTTAACATTTAGAAAACTTAGTAAAGTTAGATATTTTTCTGTTTTGTACATTTTGTACATTTCTGTCGAGTTTCGTGCTTTTCATCAACAATTCAGGTCTTTTTCAACCATTTTATGCCATTCAAACTCCAGCCTACAAATTCTGCTTTTAATGTTCAGCCATGGCTTCAGCTTCTTCAGCATTGCTTCAGGGATCTCATTCAGCTCTTAGCATTCACATGCATTTTAAGCAGGAAATGCGTTTTCTAGTTATTCTGACTTCCTCCACCTTTCTACGGTCTCTAACCACTCCTTCATACTTTTTTGTACAAAAACCATCCAACTATCAAAACGTTCAGGTTGTTCTGATGTATGCAACTTTTTTCTACTATTCATATTTTTTTTAAATATTAATATTTATCTGCGATTTCTTTTTACCATTGAAATGAATGGAGAGAATGTTGAAATCCTTGGAAGCTTCAGCCTCTTTGAGTTTCAACTACTTCAGTATACTTTCAGCTACAGACTTCATTCAAACTTTAAAATGTTCACAAGACAATCAGCTATTAAACTTTTTTCAGATCATTCTGCTGTGGGCTCCGGGCGGCGACCCAATCCCTGGTGGTGGTTCTTTAAGTTTTCCGTTTGTGTGTGTGCAGTGTCACGGGTGTTATCTTAGCTTCCCCCTCCCTCATTGGTTTGGGGCTGCCGAGGTAACCCAGCACTGTCCATTCCCCTTCCCCTTTGGCCTCTGTATCTAACATTAAGTGCTATAGACAGCATATATGGGACTTTTTTTTAGTAATCATTGTTTAATAAAAGTTTGTATTGTGAACACTGTCTCTTGCCCCATGGTGATTTCGAACTTGTGGAGCCTTTAGCCTCCCTTTATAAAGGTTTGTGATTATTTCCTGGGGTGAAATTCCCCAGGTGGCGTTGTTCGGCAACAAAATTTCATTACTTTATGACCGCCACTTTGTCACACTCAGTTGTAGATTAATCATCACAACAGTAGCCTATAAAATACTTAATTTAGCAGTAAAGTGTAAAGTGTATCTGTATCGAACCTTTCACAGATACAAAATCACAAACTGTGTCACGCATAAGCAAAATGTCCTTATGTGCCATTACAATTATAAATCACTTATAATAGGTCTTTACTACAACTGCATTGAACTTTTCATTTACCTCTGACCTTCTGGACATGAAGTATTTGGACCAAGGTTCAACAAGAAACAGTGTTGATTATAGAACCCTTTATTTGAAACAAAACCAAAGAAAAACATTTGACCAGGAATAAACAGTAGTCTTTTTTCCTCATTAAAATAAATTGTTGAAACATCAATAAAAATACTTCACTGCATCAACAGAGCATAAAAACGTCCTCATCTGTCAGCTGTATTTGTCCAGCGTAAGGATACTTTAAGAAACCAATGCGTCACCAATGTGCCACAACTAAACATCATGAAATAAAATACACACAGACTTTACAAATCAACATGAGTTTATACATTAAGACCCACTGAGAAAAGAAGCAGGACAGCACCAGTTCACCTATAATACACCACAAAAGTATCAGAATTAGCTCTGCAGGAAGCAAGCTTCTGACACTTCATTTCCAAACTCATCACAACTGTAATAAAAATGAGTCCGACTACTAATAATTATATAGACATGTTAAAACTAGCAAAGGTATAAGATATAACCTGACATTTTCCCAAGATACAGATAAGACACTTTACATGCAGAGAGGTCTCAGTCTTGACAGAAATACTTGAAGATTTTTACCCACAATTTTCTCCAGGGCTGTTATAGATAGATACTGAATCATGAATAGATAGATACTGAATCATGAATAATTATATCTAATGTCTCCATTATTGCTAGGGGTAGGGAAAAGGCTGGAAAGCCATTCGGCTTAATCTAGAGCAGTCTTTATCTGTTCCACAGGGGCACTTCACCTCTATGTGGCACAAACACACAGCAAAAGGTTCATGTATGCTTTTAAACGTCCCTCTCCTCTACAGCATAGATTAATGGACTAATGAGTACAACAAATCTTTTTACTAATAGAGGAGAGCATTATTCATCAATATCATGTTAGCATGTGTTTAGCACCTGGCTGGTTT
This sequence comes from Seriola aureovittata, assembly GCF_021018895.1. Classification (NCBI taxonomy): domain Eukaryota; kingdom Metazoa; phylum Chordata; class Actinopteri; order Carangiformes; family Carangidae; genus Seriola; species Seriola aureovittata. The sequence goes on along the minus strand of NC_079380.1, from coordinate 98,181 downwards.
CATCCAGCCTCAGCATGAAGTGAGGTACAGTACTTTAATACAGCTCCAGGTTTTGTATGTTGGAGAAACCTGGGTCTTTGCGGAGCTTCCAGTAGGTTCCATTGTACAGCCACACCTCTCTGCCGGCCTCATCCACAGCTTTCCTGAGAACACAAAGAAAAACATTCACTACACCTCCTGCAAAATTGTTTATTTCAAAAATAAACATTTTAAAAGGAATAGTTTCACTCATATCTGTATAGTGATATGGTATGAAGCCAGTTAGCTTAGCACAAAAACTGGAAACAAGGAGAAAGAGTTAGTCTAGCATCTTGAAATAAATTAGCACATCACATGTATATGATCTGTTCACAAACCGAAGCGCATTGTATGGAGTTATTATGTTTCTTGTCATTACTGTGGCTAGCCAAAAGATAAGTTCTGTCCCAAATCAAATGCATACTAATTCTGTGCAACATACAACTACATACTCACTGTCGCACTATAGTATATAGTATAAATAAACAAAATTTGGAGTGTCTCCAATTAACATCAAAATATTTTTTACTTACTACTTATTTTTTGTTTACCTAAATCTTTCTGAAAGATTCATATAAGACTCTTAACATGTTGAGAGGTCTCAGGTCATCTTTAAACAAATGCTCAAAAGCACAACTTCTCACCTGAAGAACCTTGGAATGTGCTCCTCTCCTCTCTTGGCCATCTCCTTCCTCCTCTCCCTCTGCTTCTCCTCCACCTCGTCTTTCTTTTTATCTGCCTCTGTTACCTTCCCCTCCTCCAGAAGCCTGATGGAGAGAAGAGGAACAGGAATTTAACAACTGGGCAACATGAAAGATGGGGCAGTAGGACAATCAATCCAACTAATAGCTCCAGAAATCTGTCCTTTTTTTTTCCTTCAAATCGATTCAAACTTTTATTTTTTTGGGCTTTTTGTGCCTTTAATGGACAGGACAGTAGAGAGACAGGAAATGGGGAGGCAGAGAGAGGGGGAATGACACGCAGCAAAGGACTGTCCGATGTGGGAGTCAAACCGGGGCCAGCTGCAGCGAGGACTGTAGCCTCTACATATGGGGCGCCTGCTTAACCCACTGAGCTACACGACGCCCAAATCGATTCAAACTTGGCGAGTGTATTTATGTATTTCTGAGGACACAAGGAAATGCAGTGTCCACTCTGAAGTGTTTTGGATGAGCAGTTGTCAAGATCCTAACCTCAAATAAACTGATGTAATCAGTGACGTGACAGAATGTTAATTTGTAAACAGAACCCGTTCCTCCCCAACTAAACTGACTGACAGGAACATTATCAACAAGCTCTGAACAGGCTCTGTGCTGGGGCTGGGTGATATGACAAATCAATTTATTATGGTTTACCTTGATTCTAATTCATTAACAATCACTCTGGGCCATGCAACCAACAAATTGGAGAAAGTATTAACCGAACTCACCAACATGAACGAGAATAAATTGATGAGAGGTTCTAAATTTCGGTTTTGATACTTTCTGGGTTTATTGCCCCGATCTACATTGCACTGTGACTAGTTTAAATAAATCAAACTCTTGTCTGTACCTCTGGTCTGGTCTGAAGCGTGTGTCTGTAGGAGGAAGAACGGCCCTCAGGTCAGGTGTCAGTTCGTTTAGTTCTCTGGCATAATGTGAAAAGCCGTAGAACTGGAAGTGATCATCAGGCTGCACGTCTAAACAGGAAACATTGTGCATGTCAAGAACTACAACACTGGACAATGTGGAGATATGTTAAAATAATTAAAAAAAAAAAAAAAAAAAAAAAAGATTTGGGCAATTGGAATGCCACTTACTGGGCTTCCAGATGCACTTTGGTGTAGAGAGGGTGTCACAGAAGATGCCTTCATGCCAGAGGCCTCCGAAGCGATGGACCACCTCTCCAGCCTGGTCCAGAACCACACCTTGCACCTCGTTCTTACTGTTATCTGAGGACCAGTAGCGAGACTAGAATAAGGAGGAAACAGTGGTAAAGAGGAGAGAAAGGGACAGATGAAAAGTCCATTTGCATTATTTTGACTTGTAAGGGAGGGAGCACATCAACAGTGTGTGTGTGTTTTTCTTTATGTCCTCACCTTGACAAAGGTGATCTTGCAGGTGCAAATGTTGCTGTTTGTGTTTCTGATGACCACCTCACCATAGTGCTCCAACCACCGCTGCTGACTCAGTACATTGTGGATACATGTCACTGCCTTGTTCCACTCATAGTGATCACCATACCTACACACAAAACAGTGCAATAATGTTTGACCTCATAAGGATCATTGAATCATTTTGTGTATTGTTGCCTGTTTTCAGAGGCGTTCTGATGCATCTCCACACTCTGGACATGCATCCATATTTATCACAGTGAAATTAGTGAGGGCTTAAACACAGGGAAGAAGATGCTTTCTTGTTTTTTGTCTTTTTCATTTTATCATTCAAATAAAGTCAGTCAGTCTTATTACGAGACGTCAGACTGAAATTCACCTTATAACTTCATCTACCAGTCTGTAGCGTGTGCAACAGCTTTTAATGTGAGAGAAGTGACTAAGCCAAAAACAGCCACAAGTCTCCAAAAGCTCCACTAAAAAGATACCTTAATATTACGTCAACCGGACAAAATGTTCACCTTACACAAAAGATATTTACATATCTTACATATGGATACAAGTATCTAGATGTTATACCATTTTTCCTCACAGATTCTGATAAAGATGCCTGAACTTGTATATCAGCTGATACCGATGAGTCACAACATTTTTTTACAGCTGTATACTACTAACCCTGTATGGGTGTGGTATGATTGCCATTGTTGTATGGCTCAGGTTAAACCCTTTGTAAAACATGAACAAATACATGACTGTTATAGAATATTTCATTACAGTAGAAACCACTTGGTTACAGTGATCAACCACTTTTTTGTGGTTTGTTTATATTAATCCAGTAATCCAATTAGTGTTAATTTTGGGTCTTTTCATATATGAAAACATACATAAAAAGAATTTAAAACTGTCGTTGCCTACTACTGGGAGCCATCATATGCTGAGGCTCACCAACTTATTTCGCTAACTTCATCTCTCATTTCATCTCACCATTTGTATGTGTTTCTCACTCACTGAGTCACAATGATTGGCTGAGTAGCATTATGTTACCAGCGCCATAAGGTGAGAAAAGCTGCATCATTTCAAACAGAAACACTAAGTAAGTAATTCTCAGCAATTTATAGGTTATAGGTCGGGGACAGGACAGCCTCTAGGTCTGGACCTGGACCGTGGTCCACTGTGACATCGGCCAACAGCTAACGTTAGGCTACTTACCAGAAATCAAATCTTCTTCGCCACTCTACAACACTAGCTGCCAGTGGCTGCACAGCGCAACTTGTCTGTGTAGGCTACTGTTTTAGAACGTTGAAGAACTGACACCTACTATAAAGTTTCTCAATATAAAAGTTTAGCTTTAGCAATAGAAATAAATTGACTGGTAATTTGGACATGAGCTAGATTTTTATCAGTGAAATTCCTCAGAAGTCTGCCTGCTTTTTTCATGTATAAAGAATATTGATATGAAAATATGAAAAACCTTACACTGGTGACCTCCACACCACTTAACAGTTCACAATATAGTAGAGCTTATTAGAGTATTGTATGAGCAGGCATACTACTACATTGTTGTACTTAAACTTTATGTTAGTAGTTATACTAGAGGTGTAGAACCGGCTGTTATCTGTTGTACTTTGTGACTGGTGTTGTTAAAGGAAAAGCAGTGGCTCACTTGGGCAGAGTAACATTGACCAGTCCAGAAGAGATGATCTCCACTGATTTCCCCCAAAACTTGTTCTTCCATCTCTGATCTGAGAGCAGACAAACCAACAGAAACAAATGGAGCGTTATGTTTAACTGTACTCATACAGTACAGCTGGATCCAGCACTAATCAGTGAATACACTGATCCTACCTTGCCAGAAAGTGAAGTTCTCTGATTCAGCATAGCAGGCAGAGATGGGCGGGTGATGGCAGACCTGAAAACACAACATGCAACACAGAATTACAGTTTGTTCTAAACCCAGATGTTGACATATTTGTATATCTTTTTCTGCTGGTTACCTGCTCGCTAATGTAATAGAAGTCTCTGTCTTCTCTGTGACTCTCATATGTTTCTCCTAGAACAGGGTTGAAGGGTTTGTAGCGATACCTCCAAGAAGCCCAGGCATAGCCAGAGATGGAGAATGCTGCCACATAAACCTAGCAACATACACATTAAAAAATAAATATCATGTCAATCATGCTAAGGTTAGCACTGAGCTAAGCTGTATCTCAGCTTCAGCTAGTTAGTGATTTTAGTAAACCAAACTCACCATTCTCTCAAATGGATCGTCAATGTGGTTGGCAATGTCTAGCAAGTCAGAGTACTCCAGCTCTTCACTGAGTCTCTGCAGCAAAGATACCGGCTCATTCAGAGCGACTGGCATAGACACTCTGGACAGGTCCTTGCCAATGTTGTTGTACAGGATGGTCATGATCCCAATGTGGCTGTTGTCTGTTCCTGGTGCAGGGAGAGCAGTCCGACGACCTGGATCACAGAAACACCAACAGCATAACTGAAAGAAACTTAAACATCTTCAAATATAATTATTATTCAAATGATGCACTGGCAGCAAGTCCTCATAGCATGTCAGTATATTTTATTATATATATATTTTTTTTATTTGCTATGTACTAGCATTTTGCAGTATATTAGTTGGGGGGGGGGAGGGGGTTGTCGATTGATTAAAGACATTAATTCTACATTGTTGTTTTTTGTCTGACGACAGAGAAAATAATGCACACAAAGGTAGAACTCCTGGCTCTAAAGTGTACCAGATATGGAATTAAATAGAGCCCGACCGATATTGGATTTTTGGGGCCGAGGGTGATATTAGGGAGTAAAAAAATTCTGATATGGATATATTGGCCGATATATATATATATATATATATATATATATATATACCAACACTATACACACACTTGTGAAAACGGTATGTAATGAAAGCAGGATATTTTACAGTTTAACAATAAACTTTAATGTCCAATATGACATCAGTGCACTTGGTTGGGGGATCCTATTGGAGTTAATTACTCGCGCGGCCTTGAAAGTGACATCACCTCAGGCACCAGGTCAGAGTCAAAGAAGTGTAGTCGTGAGGAATAAGGCAGCGAATTACCGGAGAAAAGGTAGAATTATTAGCCAACTCAGTGACGCTAACTTGGGTAGACTAATTGACAGCATTAAGCTAATATCTACACGTCATTATGTATTAACTGCTGACTGCATTTATTTTTTACTTTTTACATTTTCAACTGGTTAGAGTTGAAGTAACATTTATTTTTCACAAACCAAAGGTATTTATTTTTCTTTTGTATATGGCTGAGATATATATTGTAAAAGTTCAATGGTAGGGATAAAAGCCATTTTCAACTGGCCAGCCAATAAATAGGTTCTGAAAGTAAAATCTGCCGTCAACTGCTCATTTGGTCATTTGTGTATGCCTTTTTTGCTGCAGTTTGCTGGGGCAGCAGCATTTCTGACATGAACACAAATAGACTGAAAAAGCTGATCAAAAAAAGTGGGTCTGTGCACAATAAGTGTTGTTTGCAACTCCGATCTGCAGACATCACCCAAAATAGTTCATATTAATTTATTACAACATAAGACTACAGGTCAATAACACTATATATGATGTGCATGAAGAGCTCCAAGTCTCAGTATAGTTCTGTGAGCTATGTGAATCCTGTTCTTAAAGTCATGTCACAGTATATAGTATGCAGTACACAGCAGACATCACTGCACTCATTCACAACATGAATGAGTCAACACTAGTGGTGGTGTTACCAGTATCAGTGGGTACTGAGTTGAGTTTGTCAGGAGCGCTGTTCAGGCTGGCTCTGTAGTTGAGGGTAGCAGTGGCTGGAGGAGGAGGAGAGGACAGAGTCAGTCATTCATTCCATTTAAACTTTATCTACTGTCGAGTTGGTCAGAAAGTGTTGGAGTGTGATTGGGCAGGATGGTCTGACTGCTACAGATAACCGGCTGCGAGGTAAACACTCACTATGTCCCTCTTCTGGCTCTGAGGTGCTGGTGGTGGTGATGTCACTGAGGCCTGACTCATCCGAAGGATCGGCCTCTGACGAGCTCTCGCATACGATCACCTCACTGGCATCAAAATACTCTGCCATGGACTCTGCCACTGATGGCGCACGATGACTGTGACGGCCCATAGATGGTGTCCTCTACAAGGCACCAGAGAAGAAAAGGGACAGCAAAGAGGAGAAAAGGATTGGTGGTTCAAACTAAAGTCTTTGCTTGAAAGAAACAAATAAGGTACAAAGGTAAGAAGTGGAGACAGATCCGTAGCTAACAGGCATGTGGAGACACATATGATGAGACATGCAAAACAGATCAACAGCAAGATCATGAAATTGTCATACACAAAAAGTCAAACTGACGTTCACACACACAACACAGTACACACCTGGTCCGGACGGACAGTGCAGAAGGATCCCTCAGTAGAGTCAGAGGACAGGGAAAGTGAATGGACTTTGGTCAGACGTGACTGTATGTCAAGCTATACACATGCATGGATATGCACACACATACACAGCCATGCAGGACACAAGAAGAGGAAGCACAGAAGAGCAAAAATACATGATCAGAATATCATGCAGACTCCATAGCATTCACACAACGCATAGTGATGATCATTGTGTCACTCTATTCTTGACTGTTAGCAGGGTCAGAGGATAAAGCTGCATCCAACAACCCCTCATGTGTTCTCCATGCAGAGAAGAGAGCAGGAATGAACTGACTTGTTGACTGTTGAGTGCATCGCTCACAATGAGAAGTTACATCAACTCATGTCCCCTTTGTTCAAACGTACAGTAACATGCAGCACAGACAGAAAACAGGGCAGGCAGCCAAAGAAAAACCTCATGCAACACCAAACAAGAAGGGTTACTGAGCACCGTCAGTTTGACAGCAGGAATAAACAAGCCCCACCACGGATGCAACTGCTCAGTTTCAGTGAGTGACAACGATCCTGTTATTTGTGTCATTGTGTATGTGGAAAGAGGGAATGAAAGACTTAAGGTGTTGTCCTTCAGGTTGCACCTGTGATAACTTAGGCCCGTCTTGTCTAGAAACAGCCCAAACCTGTTCAACAGTTTCACTCAGCCCTCACCAACAGACACTGAGGGCTTGGCCTACATTGTATTTTGCAGGTCGATACTTAAATTTTTGTGCAAAATTGTGTTTTATGTTGTTCTAGCTCTGGGATTCCAGGAGGAAAAGTAAGAGGTGGTGGTGAAGAAGTGAACAAAGAGGTAAAGAGAGATAGACTTGTCATGTTGTGATTTAGAATTAATGCTTTTGGCAGCAGCTCTTGGCTTTGTGTGTGTGTGTGTGTGTGTGTGTGTGTGTGTGTGTGTGTGTGTGTGTGTGTGTGTGTGTGTGTGTGTGTGTGTGTGTGTGTGTGTGTGTGTGTATGTTACTTCAGACAGTGTGCTGCACAGTGTGGCGAGCTGGTGAGAGGTGTTCTGTCTCAGGTCCGGACCAGTCCAAGCCTCCCTCAGTCTCTCTCTTTCCAAGGATAAAACCTCGTGAATGGATGTGAGAGAAGAATGAACTGCAACACAACAAACACAAAAACACTTCCTTAGAGGGTAATTAGCAGCACATTACAACAGAACTCTACTGTAAACTGAAGTGAAAACCACTATCAAACTGTGGTTGTTTTTACAGCTTGTAAGTGATAAATCAAACAGTTGTTACTGAGTAGTTCCTTCATTTTTATTATAATACAACATATTCCCTACCAAGAAATCAGACAGAGCAAGTTTCAGTAATATTCAGGTCACATATATATAAATAATCATATCCATGTTATTTTCAGATAAAATGATATTCTGTTTATTACACTTATTTTTAAGACATTGTCATCACTCAATGACTTAAAAAATAAGTGTAATGAACAGAATATCATTTTAACTCATCTCTAACATTTAACAATGGATATATGTGGAAAGGCAATTACACAAAATACAAACTGCCTTTATATTCTTAAAAAAAATAATTTGCATATTTACAAAACGCTCCAACCTCTGACAACAATGATACATTGTTTAAAAATGTATGCCACTTGCAGAGCAACTATATATTACTGATGTTTGACACACTGAAAGTTACCTTGACTGATTCAATCCATATTTCTCCAAGCAGATTTGTCACGTGTGTCGATGGGCACAGCTGTAATGTTACTGTCCTACACTCCAGCGGAGATTGAGACTTCCACGGAACGGTTTAAAAGAAAAAAATATCCCAAGCTCAGCGGAGACGCAGCTTCATTCCAGCACAGCATCACAACGCAGGTTGCATTTGTTTCAAAACTGTTAAACAGATACAGATGACTGGCAGTTAGCATCATACTACCTATCAGAGCGCATATCCAGAGCTGCAAATTAGTCAGCGTTAGCATGCTGCTGATGGCCATGAAAAGTCAAGGTATGCGGGAGCCATCATCTTTGATGGAAATTGTCAATAGTAAAAATTATCTGACCTACAATACGGTAGTCATTAACTTTAGTGTTTGGAAATTCCTTTTTTCATTTTTCCTCATTGAATGGAAGAATGAAGAAAGTTAGTCAGGTGGCAGGAAGATAAAGGTAAATATTTTCAAATAAAAGCCAAGATGATAGCGTGGTCATTCTATAAAGTCATGTTTTCATGTAAAACCTAAGCAAAAAGGAGTGTATGTAGGGATGGGCAATCTGGCCAAAAGATAATTTTACTATCCTTTTATGTGGAATCGCAAGCTGTGACCAAAACCACGATCTGCATCCTACATCCGCTCTGGTTTTATTTTGAAAGTCCCGACTGGAAGTTATAAATTTGTATCTTTCCGCTACTCTTTCGCTTTTTTCAACTGTTTGTCTTCTCGCGGCTACTCTACAGCCATAATGCTGTATTCCGTTTACAAATCGTGTCACAACCAACCACACTTTTGCTGAGTTCATAAGGAGTATTCGTTTGGACAGCGCTGTTATTTATTTATGAGGTGCTCTTCCCGCGAGCAGACTGTAACGCCACACACTACCTTTCTTCATTTTCGAGTCAACAAGGAACTGCTAACGCTAACTAACTTGTGGCGGCTCTTGATATGCGCTCTGATAGGTAGTATGATGTAAACCGCCAGTCATCTGTATTTGTTCAACAGTTTTGAAACTAATACAACCTGCGATGTGATGAAGCTGAGTCTCCGCTGAACTTGGAACAATTTTTCTTTTCTTAGTCTGTATTCTCCGCTGGAGTGTAAATGTGACAAATCTGCTAGGAGAAATGTGGATTAAATCAGTCAAGGTATCTTTCAGTGTGTCAAACATCAGTAGTATATTGTTGCTCTGCAAGTGGCATTAATTTTTTAACAATGTATTATTTTTGTTAGACATTGAGCGTTTTGTAAATATTCAAAATTATTTTTAAGAATATGAAGGCAGTTTGTATTTTGTGCAACTGCCTTTCCACATAGATCCATTATTAAATGTTAGAGATGAGTTAAAATGATATTCTGTTTTTACACTTATTTTAAGTCATTGTTGTCACTATTGATCAGGAAATAACGTGGGTGTGATTATATACATGTGGCCTGAATATTATGTTTAAAATACTTGTTTGGAAACTTGCTGTGCGTGATTTGATTGTAGGGAGTTTATTGTGATATAATGATGAAGTAGTTAATGACGGAACTACTAGTAACAACTGTTTGATTTATCACTTACAAACTGTAAAAACAATCACAATTTGCAGGTGGTTTTCACTTCAGTTTACGGTACAGTTCTGTGTGTGTTGTTGCTGCTAATGTGCTGCCAATTACCCTCTAAGAAAATCAAATTAGTGTGTAACAGTGGGAAATAAAGATTCAATGCACTGGCAGCTTCCAAAGCCGAATGTGTGTCAACATATTGGAGTAGAAACTTTTGGTATGTACAACGTGCACGACTACGGACAACATCCAGACTACAATGGACAGGTGAAGGAGCACCCAGATGTCACTCAATGTGCTTTGACTTTAGTTTACGGTATAGTTTTCTTTTAATAATTAGTTAATGATCGTAAGGAAAGTGAAATGATAACAGCCGCATAATATAATAATGCATTACACTCCTCTAATTACAGCTGTCTAATGAAGGGATAGGTCCATGATGGAAGTAGTCAATGTGAAGTATTACAGCATCATTTGTACAACAGCGTGTAACTGTAGCATATTTTGGATCTGATATGACATTGTATTTTATATCTCTTTAGACTATGATCTTTTAAATGCTGTATAGTAGTAGGCTATATTAAATAATTAGTAGTATAATTTGGTACGATAGTAATTATTATTAATATGTAATTATATTCGGTTTCTAATTGCAGCATACCCCTCTGGGAAACAGTGCAGATGTCCTGGTGGAGCTTCTTAGTCTCAGGTGAGGTACCATGAGGGTTGGACAACTGAGAGTAGACATAGTCAGGGACAGACTGAACAGACCCTTCCATACCAGAGCAGGCATTGGTACTCAGGTGGCTGGAGGTGAACTGGAGAAAACAAGACAGATAAGACGATGGTATGATACCAAACTGATAGTTACATCTTTTATTCATCAAGTTGAATCTTGATGAATAAAGGACGTAACTAACATTATGATGAATCACAACACTGCATTCAAGGTTAAAGGGATAGTTCGGGTTTTTTGACATGGGATTGTGTGAGATAAATAGTCGGTACATTACCTGCAGTAGATTCTAATCAGCGCGTTCCCAGTTAGGAAAGTCAACATCACGGTTGGTTTTTAAAAAAAAAAGAAACAATACAATATCCGTTTAAATGTATGCTTCATGTAGAATATTTTCAACAGTTTATCTTTCCCTGAAAACAGCACTTTCCTTTGACGCTACATTTTTCCAACCACTGAACTACCGTATTCCTACGCACAAGCTCACCTACGGAGCGCACTGTATTACGCTGCAGCCGCAGGTCAGTTGAGTGAATCAGAAAGCGGCGTAATACAGTGCACTCCATAGGTGTGTTAAATATTCCACATGAAGCGTACATTTAAATGGATATTGGATTGTTTCAGTGGGCGTTTTTAAAAGTGTCTAAACATGTTTTTTCTAATGGCCCCTTGCGCAGCAACACATAGCTTTGCCACTCTGCCAGTGCCCCCGGTCGGCTATTCTAACTGGGAGTGTGCTGATTAGACTCTACAGCAGGAAATGCAACGCCTATATATGACTACTTTATACAACCCACGTCAAAAAACCTTAACTTCAAAGTACTTAAAGTCAGTCCTACCATTCCCCCCATGGCTTCTACACGGGACAAAGTCCTGGAGTGACCAAACACTTTCCCCATCTTCTTCTTGGGTTTCTCCAGGGACAGATTCTAAAACAGAGATAAACAAGTTATAGCTCTTAAAATTATAAAAGATGGTTTTCTATTGCTGAATATGTTTTTGTATACTGAAGTATAGATGACAGTATCTAAATCTATTTTTTTCCCCATACAGCAGTGGTAAAAAATGAACAGATTATCTCTATTTAATGCCTCCAATATGTTCAATCTACTTAATTTCTCCCCTGAAGTGTTATTTCATTAACATTGGTTCACTTGTTCAATTAAAGCGATAAGAAGACAAAGCTTAGGTTAAACAGAAGACAGAATATCTCAACCAGTTATTTTTCCACTGAAATAATATTTGAGGAATCAGACATTTACAATTGTCACGAGAACGCTCACCTGCATGCTGATTCTCATCTCCAGGTCCATGTTTGTGATTGGCAGGCCTCCTTCTAGCCAATGGAGTCGCTGGATGAGCTGAGCCAGTTCTGTCAGCTCTGCCTGACAGCGAGTCAGATCTGGCAGACAGAAGGTCAAAAGGTAACAGTTTAGAATTTATGAGAAAACACACGCACTGGCGCCCACACACACACACACACACACACACACAGCGACTATGCACCCCCACACACGTTTATTTTCTGGATTTAAATATGGCGGTTCTCACCATTAGAGGATGCATCAATGTCATGGGTCTGCTGCAGCCAGGCTGACACCTTGCTGGTCACCTCTGGACGGGAGGTGATGGCGGGGGCGGGGCTTTCCATCTCTGGTTGGTACACTGAGGTTGAGCTGGCATAGTGAGTAGGCTGAGGGATGAAACACATCACAGTTAAAGACAGAAAAATTTTCATTTTCTTCAGTTTTTCTTTTGAACTATAAAACAACTGTTATTGTGGACAAAACTGGAAATAATACTGGAAATAATGCTGGAATCGTCCATTAATCGATCGACAGAAAATAAAATGGATCACAAGTCAAAACCTTGTATATGGCTGGACTGCGTCACAGGCTATTTACATTTTGCCTCCTCTCTGTGCTCACATATATAGTATTTTGATACAGCTGAATTCACAATGAAGCTGTTCTGATTTACATATTTTTCTGTTTCTGTTGTCATGACATCGAACAAGTTTTGTGGTCTATTAAGACTACATGTTAAACAGCAGTCACTTGCAAGCTGCTGCTTTGCTGCTGCCAAAATCCTGATTTTATATATGCGTGTCTGACAACATCAACTTCATTATAGTTTAATTCTTCTTGGATTTTGGCTGAAAATAAATACAATTATATCAAATGGAAAGGATTTGTAATTACTTAACATTTTAGTGATACTGACCAGGGATGAAAAAGGCATTTTATATCAAATGTGTGTGTCATTAGTGATGGCTCTAGAGCTGCACCCTTGAGGGGAAAACCTTTGATTTACTACATCAGATATTTAAATTTCTGTTTCAGTTTGAGCAGAAATCTCTACTGACTGTTGCTCTGTTTTTGTGGGCAAGCGTGGCCATGGCTGGCAGGGCACTCTGGCCCGCGGAGAGAGCATGAAGGACGCCATGATGGACACTCATTGCCTCATTTTTCCGAAAAACACGATGGGCACACAGCTTGGTTAGCCAGATGTAGAAGATATCGTGGCTCTTTGCCTAACAGGAAGGAAGGGAGAGAGAAAGCAAATTAGAAGATACATATGAACTGAAAAACAGGGGAACAAGGAGAAAGTGTTATGTACTTCAGATGAAAGAATGACCAGACATTTGGTTTTCAAACTTCATTTAGATCCTCTAGATTGTGAAATACATTTTTGGAAATGGCCATCGACTACTATTTGTGTCTTATTCCCACTTAATAATCCTGTTAACAACTCAGTGGTTCTAAAAACCATGGGAACTCCATTGTATCAGTTACCTTGAGATGGTAGAGGTTGTCTCCAGCATCCAGGTCTATGCGTTTGGATTTCTTGTTGATGGACATGACAGCCAGGCTGACGTCAAGAGACCCATGGAGCTTCCCTCTCTGAATCTTAAACACAATGACAGAGTATGTTTTATACATTTCCTCTCATCATCTATTCAAACACATTTACCTTGATCTGTTAGGACTGTGGGCCAGCCTAGTCTTCGAAGCTATATTTCTGCTCATGACTTACATCTTGCTGCGTCTTTGAATATCTTAGAATTCCTTTCTCCAAAAGGAAGTATCTCTGAAACGAACCAATCATAGTTAAGTGTTACAAGGAAAACAAAGACTACCCATAGGACATTGGAGTTGCATCATGAAGACTGGTTAGAAGGTAGAACATCTCTGCTATATTATTACATTATGTTAAACCTGTGTAAACGGAGCAGAAAAGTTCAGATTCTGTTCAATCTGTGTTGTGCTCACCTTGTGCCAGCCTTTGAGTGGGTACTTTCTCCTCTTCATCAAGTAGCCCTCACAGATCCCAGGGATACTGAGGTCCAGAGAGGAGCCAGGGACAGAACACATGTCCAGATGCTGCAAGTCATCCAATACCTCCCAGTCACGAGCCTGTCAGACACAGAGAGAAAACACCTTAACACATTCACACCAACAGTCTTAGTCTTGACTAATTTTGGTTTATTTTGTAGTAGCGGAGAGTAGAAATGTTTTGAGAAACAAAGTAATTCTATGAAATGGAAAAACATTTGTGCCAAGCAAAGAAAAAAAAAAAATAGATTAAAAAATACTAATTGTAAAAAAATAAAAGCATTCATTGTAGGTCAAAAGTATTTTGACCAACTATATAATAATTTTTACAAATCTGATGCTTTTCCAATGACTGGTAAATGTAAAGGTACAATAAATAGGTCAATAATATCATCTGTTTTCAAAGCTACAGCTATTATAATTTTTAAGCTATTTTATGAACAAAAAAGTCAAAATATAATCAAAACTGTGAATCTGTTAGTGGCTAAAATGGTATAAATACAATACCTTTAAATATAGTAAACAGATTAATACAGGCAGCAAGGGGTGCAACATGAACGTTATTTTTTCCACACACTCAAAACAAGTTGGTACAGTCAGATTTTGTACTTGTCAGGCTTGTTACCTGCTTTGATTGTTTGGAGGAGCCAGTGCTGCTGTTGCGTGAGTGGCCAGGTTTAAATGTGCTGGCTGGGGATTTGTCAAGGCCGCTTAGCATTGATTGGCTGCTGCTCAGGGGGGGCGGACACACTTGAGGGTCCATCGGTGTAACGTAAGGAGGAAATCTTTGCATGGAGTCGAAGGAACTTCAGGGTAGGATGTGTCTCATGGTAAAGTACAAGGAACTGCATAGGTCAATGAGAAGTATCAACAGTACAGTGTTAAATCAATCATGAAGACAGAAAAATGTAATAAATTAACAGAAACAAAATCAAGTTCAAACAAAGTAAAACAATTCCAAGATAATCTGTGACTATTGTGAAACCTTGTTGATAATGTACTTTGTTATCTTAAGTTATTTAAAGTATAAAAAAGAAAATAGAACACATGCAATAAAAATCAGGATCTTTCCTGTTAAGAGAAAAGAGAAATCTTGCAAATATATCCTGGGTGTGCTTCGCATACCTTGCTGTGTTGTGCCTCACTTTTAAGTCGCTTTGGATAAAAGCATTTCCCATTTGAGTGAATGTAAATGTAATGTAAATGTTGCTACAGTTACATTATGTGTTTTTCTGATTGGCAAGTTTCAATCAGGGAATCAAGAAATGAGGAATAGCTGATTTCTTTTTCAGCCTGTGTTCTGAAGCATTGTGTCTTAGGCCCAAGAGCTTCAAATCTTCACAACAACAAAAAAAAAAAAATCAATTTACACAAATGTTTTACATTCTTACCTCTCAACACCTCTTACACCCTTCTCATACATTGTAACCTTTAACTATATTAGGAAAAACTCTCATATTTTCCAAACCAGCTCAAAATCAAATAAATCGTTCCATAGTGGATGCACTCACCAAATGTGAAGGAATTATATTTGTCAAACAACTGATGCATAATAAAATGCAAATGCATAATAAGCATCAAACAATAGTCAACAGAAAGCCTGTTGAACATCCAGTGGCTCTTCCTGTTCCTCTGGGGAAAAAAGAAAAATGTAAAAAGCAACACACCGCCCTCCTCAACTGATGCCATTCCCTGTTCTCATTCAGAAGGTGACAACAGGCTGTAAAAGGAAGTGTTCACTATTTAAATTCCAGTCTTAAGTTTTGAGAGGCTCCTACCAGATTCTGGTGGAAGTTGCTGAGAGCTGGAAGCTTTTATCACATGATATTGTGTTCAAGGTAAATTGGGATGTTTTCCACTTCAGTTCAGGATGGACAATCAGACCTGCACCCCATCAGCAGCTATACCCTGAACCAAACATCAACTTGGTTCTTACTTTCCTAGTTGTTGATTATTAGATCATTTATCACTGGATTATCATCTATGTCTGGAGAAGCATCCATATGCTTTAAAAATTATCAAAACACCTGATCATAACCCAGAATTAGAACGAACTATAGCCCTGAGCTACAACTGTTATTACAAATGGAGATATGTGTGTGTGTGTGTGTGTGTGTGTGTGTGTGTGTGTGTGTGTGTGTGTGTGTGTGTGTATGTATGTATATATATATATATATATATATATATATATATATATATATACATACATACATACATACATACACAGTACACAACAGCCAGTTACTGACAATATAGCTAACACTTGCATGTAAAACCATATAATGAAAGCACGGACAGCACCCTTGAAACTGAAGTCTTGGTAGCACAATAACAAATGAAACACACCTGTGTTGGCCTGATGTCTTAAGCTGTTCCTTCAGTAGTCCACAAGAAATCCCTTCAAAATTCTCTCAAAAATAAATAAAAATAAATCACACTACATAAAGATTTTCCTACTCAGCTTCCCTCAGTGTCAATTTGTCCTCAGTAAAACTAGCTCCAACTTTCCTACACTGAGAGCAATGCCACACCTCACTGACAATGTGCTTGTCGGACAAGTGCATATCAAAGCCGGCAGGTATCTGGGCGGGGCTGAAAGTAGAGCAGTCTCTCTACCTGACTGAACGGGCCTGCCAACTCCATAGTCACGACGATCAAGGATGTCAACAAAAGCATTACATTGTATAGAATGCCAAATTACACTTAAGATAGGCAACAAACTGAACATTTAACTTTTATAGCAGAATTAAAAAAAAAAAAAAAAGTCCAATTCATAGAGAATACCATGTGCAGGATTCCTCTGTGCCATCGATGGACATACATGGACAAAATTGGACTGGTGCAATTTGGTCTGCTTGCTTCATATGTCTTCATTTCCCTGACAGAACAGTAACAGCAGCATCGCAGTCTAGCAGCCATCCGTCACGTTTTTCAGCAGGGGTGGAAAGAGTACTGGAAAACAGTGTCTTTTAAGTAGTACAGTTATTTAAAAGACATTTTAGTAAAATGACTTGTATAAAAGTGTTCTCAACATACAAAGTAATGAGTAAATGATTCATTGTGTTACATTTTTCAAAGGGGAGGGGTAAAAAATGTTGTTTTGAGATAATGATGATTATATGATAAAACTATTAGAACATATTTGGGCTACCAGGAATACATGCAGGCGTCAATCTTTCACCTGAAGGACAAACCCTTTGCCGCCTTTGTGTCACATTTAGAAATACACCATTTGTGTCTCTAGAATTTTTAAAATCTGTAGCAGCTGTCTCAGCTGATATTCGGCTGAATGAGAAAATTCAGATTCTTTTTAAACTGCATTTTGTTTTCACGTTTATCATTCCTCCTATCATGTACTGTATAGTCTGATTATTTTCCAGTGAAGAAAGACAAACAATATCCCAGTGTAACAATGGGTCTATAATAGCTGAAATACACATACTTTAAATATTCCAGGTCTCCAGGAGGATTTGTAGTTTAAAATGTCTTTGGGGAAAATTAATAAAAAGTGATGTTTAAATCACACAAGTGTCCACTTTGCACTAATAAATGCCTAATGACATGGCAACTGAATATCCTCGTCTTGACTCCTCGTCCTGTTTTGCACTCTGACTCTGATCCTCTCCATGAGCAGTCCTCTCTACCTGTGGTTGTACTCCACTTTCAGACCTGACAAATTTTATGTATCTGGTCAGTAACATGAGTTATTACTTTTAATGCCTATGCCTGTGACAGCGCCAGGGTCGAAGGCATCATGTTATGTCCCACTCTTGTGATCAAGGGCAGACTGGCTATCTTGAGTACCAGGAGTTTCCCTGGTGGGCCACTGGACAACTAGGCCATTAAGTACCTCTTGGTTTTGTATTTCTCAACCTGCTGTAGCTTCTGTCTAGTTGAAGGTCATATCTTTTCAAGTAATTTTTTTATTATATACATATTCCATGTGTCTAGCCTGGCTCCAGCAAAGTGGTGCATCCAAATCTTATTTTATTGCATCCATGATCTATAAACTTTTAACCCCCCTGTCAAATATTTCACTTTGCTACATATAAAGTAAAATTTTTTACTGACTAATACATGGCTTGCGTGACCAACAGGTGCACGGTTTGTCTGGCTAAACGCTAAAATGCTGACAGTGGATCCTTCAACTATGAGTCCTATGTTCAGTTCTGCTGTCAGTAAGCTGTGCACCAACTTTCTGTTGGGGAAAGGGAAATGTGTTGCAGGAATGTTGTATTAGACTGCATTAGTTTTACTTCGCTGTACCTAAGAAACTGCAAACCGAGTGTATATTCGTACACACGCTGCAAAGAGCATAACTGAAATTTATTGGTTGCTTTCGGTGTAGTTCTCACCTGTAGCAGCATATATATGCATTGAAATACCAATACATACACCTGCACATATGCCAGGTAGCATAAAGATGTTCTCTAATTTAAAAGTTTTATTATATAATCATCATCATCATCATCATCACATAAAACATTTTACCCCTCCCCTTCCCCCTTTGACGATAATTTGGAAACCTCTTGCTGGGATTCAAAATAAGCAATATTCACCTGTTTGAACAGTCACAAAATATCAGGGAGCCACTGCCAGAAATGCAATTGCAGCTCTTTTCAGCAGCTTTAGTATTAAATATTACTGTATATTATGCGCTCCACTGCAAATTCTTTAATTGTCAAGTAGTTTGGACTAAACAACGTATAGTTGTATATACTCCATTGCGTCACATTGTGTCAAACCAATAACGAGGTAAGCAAGAGGGGGACAAAGAGTGGCTGAGTGAATCCATGCACTGCACGGCGACACTACAATTAAGTTGATTTTTAAAAAACAAACCAAAAAAACTAAACAAAAAAACAAGGTCAAGGTCAAACCCTAGTTTATGTCTGGACCGCCTCTGGTCAAATCCTGATTTTATATTTCTGATGTCGTCTGACAAAATCACCAAACACATAAATGAAAGACATAGACTGAGCTGTGATTTCAGCTGTATTTACTGTTACTAATTACATTTTGACTAGTCAAAATTGAATTACAGATATCAGCAATGACGTCACTGAAAACAACATTTGACTCGTCAAACATCTATGACAATTGCAGATATCTGTGCATCAGTTTTAACTAGGTAGAATTAAAGCTAATAATATCGCAAACATCATTTTGACTCGACAGAATTGTTGTGCATGATGTTGCTCATGCGAGGCTTTCCAGGAGGAGGAAGAGAGGAAGAGGCTTTCCATAGGATATTCACCCAGCAAATTTGAACAGTGTTAGCAGAAGAAATGACGGTTGCAGAACAAGAACTTCGTTCACTTGAGAGTTGTGCTAGAAATTTCCATCATATTGAATTTTTATCGTCTCTAGACATACAATTGTAAGCGGCTCCCACCTACAGCAAGCCCCTCCTCTTACTTGCCATAACTTCTGACATAATTACACATATCTGCAACATCAATTTGCTTAGTCATAACTCTATTTCAAGATATCTTTAATTGCATTTTGACTAGGCAGAATGAAAGTTAAAGATATCTCCAATCAAAATTCATTTGAATATCTATGACTTGATAATAGATATCTACAATTAAAATTATGACTATCCATAATTCCAGTTTGAGATATCTACAATTTAATTCTGATTAGTCACAATTGAGTTCAAGATATCTATAACAACGTTTTCACTAGTTAAAACATAATTTAAGATATCTAAAAAAGACAATATAGATATCTTGAACTGGAATTATAACTAGTCAAGATTAAAGTGTAGAGATCTCAAACTGGAATTATGGATGGTCATAATTTAGTAGCAGATATCCAGATTTGACATTGTGGCTACCTACAACTGAATTAAGGATATCTGTAATGAAAAACCCCATTAACATGAATGGGAAAAGTGACGTAATTTGTCCAAAGAAGAATGTCATTGTGAATATCTGAAATGTTCTTTTTGATTAGAAAGAACTGAATTACATATATCTGTAATGCATATCCAGACTAGCCATTAAATGTCAAAATAATACCTCACAGCTTATGTCATAACCCGATAAAGCACTACAAAAAGTCATCCTTATTCAGTTTAAAAACATGCTTTTACTTTGTTCAAAAAATATTAAGCCTATTCAATAGGCTATACAATTGTCTAATAAATAAAAGCCAATATGTCTCAGAACATTAACTTAGTACCGAACTAAAGAATAATAGGATTTCAAGTCAGATACAAGTTGCGTTCATGTTAATTATGCCTCAGAACATGCAGTCCTACGTGTATTTGATATCTCTACTATCTCCTGCATTTTCAAAATAAATAAATAAAAAAATTCACTAAACACCTGTTGAGTGCTAGCACACTGAACAAGGTGGGAGGGGGGGACCACACTACATAGCACACAGTGCTTTCTCAGCCGCAGACACCACAGTATTAACCACAGGTGATCGGTGACTAGAAGCATTAATTACCACCTAACAATTATGTAGTTTTAATGAAAATTGGCCAATCATGATTGGGACTGATTGGGGCATCCCTATAAAATATTTTTTCCAATTCAAATTGTGCTACGCTTTTTAGATTTCAATGGCAAAATGGTGCTGCTCATACGATAGATTGATACTTTATTTATCCCCTAGGGGAAATTCATGTGTCCGTTGGCCCATTGTTGATAATAATAAATAAAAAATAAAAATTTAATTTGTCCACTTCCTCTGGCTGAGTTGTTGTATAGCCTGATGGCATTGGAACAAAGGATCTCCTGGACCTCTCTGTTCTGCAGTGCAGTGATATTGAGATTTGCTGCAGCTGTAGCTTTATTGATCTGGTACTTTAACGATACCCCTAACAGTTCTTAACGTCTCTTAAAAAGTCACAAAATGAAAATAAATATGAAGAACAGACTAATACTGCTTTATTTTTCATTGGTTTTATACGGTGGCCCTGACAGCTCAAAGCACTGCAACTTAAGAAGACAAACCCGCTGCTCACTCAGAAAACATCATCTATATGCAAACACATGCGCTGTAAAAAAAACACAAGTGGAAATGTTTCCCAGGGACACTAAAAAGTAATGAATCTAGCTGGGACTTGTTCAATGCCCAATTGAACAACAAATGAACAAGTGCAGGTCCATCACTCTTTTCTTTTCAAGTAATATTTTGCCTTAATTCCGATAGAGATAGATAGATAGTGAGAGAGAGAGAGAGAGAGAGAGAGAGAGAGAGAGAGAGAGAAGTCTGAGTGAAAGAGAGGCTGACGGACTGAGGAGAAGAAGAAGAGGAAATGAGTGGAGGACTACTTTGTCCTAATTGCTATCAGTTTTATTAAATGCCAGTTTATAAAAGTAATAGAGGTTTAAAAAAAAAAAAAAAAAAAAAAAATCAGAAGCTGAAGCCTCTCCTGTTTTCTGTTCCATCCTTGATGGCTGCTGCTGCTCAGCTCCGGGGCCCTGCATGCATCCCTTCTGATCATGGTTTACTTTTTATAAATGTGATCTCCAAAAATGTGTAAGGAGGACTGCAGAGGGTAATATCCTCGGAGGAAGGGGTTGTAAACTCCATAAAGCGGAGGGATAGTATTTGTTTGTTCACGTCAGGGATGCCAGGGTGAAATTGGTCAGAGGGCCAGATTTTTTTCAAGTGAGACCTCAGCGGGCCGAATTACACTTTCGAACTGAGTCAACATCACTGTTTGAAATTATTCATTAAGGCCTACACATCAAAAAGAAATTGCATTGGCACCACAATAGCCTCACAATGAGGCCTACAATTATATAGAAGCCTAAAGCAAGTTACAGTACACTCTGAAAATGTAACATTGTCCTATCCAGGGCTGTCAAAATTGCTCAAAAATGACGTTCGAATATTCCCTCTAAAAACACATATATTCAAACTATTTGAATATCTATTTGCGCATTATTCAATGACACGCATCACATCAATACCAGGACAAAGTAATACAACGAGACATAACTACTGTATAGGTAGGCTAGTTTATTTAAGTTCAAACATATTTGACAACATATTACCTACATAAAAATAACATGAACTAATGGCCAAGACCGCAGAGCTCACTCTAGCTCTCACACTTGCTCGCTCGCACTCTCTCTCTCGCCCGCCCCCTCACGCTCTCTGTGCATACTAGTTTAAACTAGAAAATTCCGGGGAAATTTTGAGTGCCACGGGGGCTACTGCCGGGATGAGTACATGATTTATTTCCAGTGTTCAAAAGTCACCCTGATCATACTCTGGTTTTGAGAAATGTCTTGATATCAAAGACTCTGATATAAAACAATGTCACATCCCTCCATCATGTATTATGTGGGAAATATCTCATATTCTGTCTTGTTTTTTTTAATAAAACAAGAGGCAACATGTCTTCAAACTGGCATTTAAAGGGTTAAAATCCCGAAAACTAATAAACATTTGGTAGGTTTGAGCAGAACTGAAGTGGTTTAAGAGATTTATGCAAAAAAAGCAGAAAAAAATATTGATATATGATGATTTTATAGCATTTTCTTTGTGTGTCCTTTTTTGGACGCGAGGAACCCCAGAGGGTACAAAATGTGTTACCAGTGTATAATAGACCTGTAACAGTAACTGACATTAGATTTTAAAAATATGTCAAAAAATACACTTTCTTGCAGAAATCCATACCTTCAGCTGTAACACAGCCAAAATGATCAGCAAATCAAAAAAGAAAAGTGAAGAAAATGTCCAAAAAAGGACAGAGGGACCCCTGACGGTTAATAAATCCCATGAACCGCTATTTAAATTACCACTATTATGTTTTTTTCTGTGCTAAATTTAACATTACTGGGGAGGAGAGCAACGCGACTAGAAGTGACAGCGAGAGAGGGCTAGTAGCTTCTCCTCTCCTCTGTCTCAGCGGAGACCGTCACAGCTTCATTCACTCTTTTAACAAAACAAAAAAAAACCAACGAAGGAAGCAGTAAATGGACTTACATATTTAAGACCTAACTAAATGTAATTTAAGACCTAACATGCAGCTAATGTAAAGATAGCGGAGCTTGGAGAGTTGGTTATCTGGTTGCTAGGCGCACGCACGCACACACACACACACACAGGTCAGGAGCTGCCGTTGCCATAGCAATGTGAAAATCTGCCCAGAATTTGGCTTCTACATGGCTTCAAACAACTGCAAATTATGAGAAAACCGTTACTTCTTTTCATAAACCGAAAAGACCGTGCCAGACACTGAAGCCAGAAGTTTCTACAGTCTCTATTTTATTCAGATATTCCTTAAAATAAGTGAGGAAGCTCAGTGCGTAGACAGAGTGAGATTCTTTTGGAAAAAAAAAGACGATTACATTAGGTGTCAATGAGAGTGAGACAGGTATTGCTGCCGGACTCGGCAGCAATCACATTTCTATCACATTTCTACGTGCAGGTATGAGAGAGCTGGGTGACTCAGAAAAAAGGTGCAATTTTGTCAAAAAAAAAAAAAAGGTGGGTTTCTAAAGAAAATTCCAATGCATTTCTAATGCATTATTTATTCCCAGTTTTTTGGGAATAACTTTGGGAAAAATTGGAATTTTAACACCAAAAGTCATAGCAACCCTTGCGGGATCAAGACACACGTTTTGATGTGTATATTACCGGGGTTTTCTCAAAGCTGCGGGACGAGTTACGTGCCGAAATTTGGCGGAAGAATAATAAACCAGAAACAGAAGATTAATAGATGCCTAAGGGCTCCGCGCCGAGGCACTCCTCTCAGCTATACTAGCTGTAGAGGAGTGCCTCGGAGCTGAGCACCCGTGGCACTAATGAACAACAACAATAAACAAATGCTGAGTGCTGATCAAAAGTTTTGTGCAAGCAATTTAAGCTTAGGGATGGGCGTTGTCTCCTTCACTGGTAGGCTATATCGTCCGCGCACGAGGGGAGGAGGGGGGCTCCATGCTCAAAGTCACACCAGGCAGCTCCGCAGGATTAATAAAGTATGTAACCTATTTTATTCGTTCATAACACATTTTTACCTAATGAAATTATCTGATTTAATTCACATTTTTGGTGTTTGTAAAAAATAAAACATTAAATTTAAAAAAAGAAAAAAAAAAAGCTCTCCCATATCAACCCACGGGCCGGATGTGATGTTCAATCGGGCCGTAACCATGGCATCCCTGGTTTACGTCCAAGCAGCAGAGAAATAAAAAGTGTTCTTTTTACAACATGCTCTTTGCGCAACTGGATGCTGTAAATGCCTCATCGTTGGCAGGTATTTAATTGTCATTTTCGCCCTGTTTTCCATACAAGCTGTAGTCCACCTTGTTTGAACTGATTGAGGGCTGGGGCCCATTTATATTGGGTTTCGATATCCATCACTACTGGCGGGGTTGTACTGGTGGCATGACTTTGCGGATTAAAAAAAAAAAAAAAGGAACAGCAACATGACCTCACCTGTCAAACATGGTGAGTTTCTGTTATGGCTTA
This sequence comes from Seriola aureovittata, assembly GCF_021018895.1. Taxonomy (NCBI): domain Eukaryota; kingdom Metazoa; phylum Chordata; class Actinopteri; order Carangiformes; family Carangidae; genus Seriola; species Seriola aureovittata. The sequence continues at coordinate 73,873 of NC_079380.1, read as the reverse complement.
GGCAGTGGAACTGGCACATTTGCATTTATTGATGATTTCACTGCTGACTGAAGCAACAACATGCTTCAACAATACAGGAGCACTCTGTCCACTCAGATTCAGCCAAATCAAAGCATCAGCTTTAAAACTCATTGGACAAAATTTTATCATTAGGGTGACGAGGTAGATTATCCTTGACTGGCCGTGTAAGTCGTCTGATCTCAGTCAGACCTAACATGTATTCCACTTGAAGACCAGACTCAAGTCAAAGAGATCCCAAAACAAGCAAAAGCTAATGGCAGCTGCAATGAAGGCCACAAGTACCCCTAGGGGAGATAGAAAGCACCTGGTGATGTCTATGGGTCGCAGACTTCAGCAAGTCCTTGACTGCAAAGGATTTTACAAGAAATGTTAAATATGATGATTCTGTTCGACTTCATGTGTATCCGTCCAATTACTTTAGAAGCCCTAAACTTTTGGCAGTATGAGTGGTAGGTCTAACCCTAACCCTCTGCACAGTTCTTTTTCTATCTATAGTATTAGTCAAAACAGTGCGCTCTGTAGGTGCGCTTGTGTGTTCAGCAATTGAAAAAATTTAGTGCCATAACAAAGTGCTGTTTTCACAAGAAGATAAACCGCTGAAAATATTCTACATGAAATGTACATTTCAATGGATATTGGATTGTTTCGTGGGTGTTTTAAAAGTGTCTAAAACACTTTTTTCTGCTGGCCCTGTGCACAGCAACACATATCTCTCTCTCGCACATCTTTCCTAACTGATATCATGCTGATCTGAATCTACTGACTATTCGTGACTACTTCATACAACCCCACATCAAATAACCCAAACTATTCCTTTAATAGATTTTTTTTTGACATCCCACTAGCCCACAGATGCGGTGGGATTTCTCCCTGTTCTCCCAATGGAAAGTCTGACTATGACATATGGTTCTGTTGTCAATGTGTTTGTGTGAGAGAGCGAGAGCAAGGGTCAAGAAGTGGGCACAGCTCTACAATGAAGCAACGATGCAAAATAGTAAGTTACAGATCTTTATAAAGATTTTAAGAAATGCTAAAATGGGTCACCAAATATACTTGGGTAGCCGTTAACATATATGGGCACCCAGCCCAAGTTTAAGTGAGGGAAACATTGCAATAATGTTGTCACAAGAAGTTTCTATGGGACTATTGTAGCATATAAGTTTGAACCAGGGTATACTGAAGAGGAAATGGTGCAGAGATGAATGAAGAGAAGGAGAGCAAAAAGAGGAGAGATGCCGATACATCATGATTGCTGAACCATAAAACGACAGCTCATGGTGTGGATGTAAAGACATTACAAATAGTGCAATCAGTTTTTTTTCTGCCATGAATAGGTCATTTTAGAGGCTCTGTTGGAAGAGTATTAGCAAGGCAGAAATACAGTGGAGAAACCTATCCGTCACTAAGCATCCTGGTTTCAGTGCTCTCTGGCAGCTACAAAGGAAAGCTGTTCCCATCTCCTAACTAGAATGGCTTCAGGTCTGAAGCCACCCCCCCCCCCCCATGTCCTGTCAATCTTACCCCAAAAGAAGCTAAATGCGGTGTGCTTCATGGAGCAGAGTCTGTCTATTACATGATTAAGAGTATTCACTTTCACAAAATTCTCCTGTCCTTACCACACACACACACACACACACACACACACACACACACACACACACACACACACACACTAAGATAAAAGGTGAAATAACAGAATCTAGCAAACTAGAATCACTGCCTCGTTGTTTGCCTTTAGCAACCAGCCAAATTGCAGGAAATATGGTCACAATCTCCCCTTCCTGTTACAGCATTGAGTAATGGCAAGAAGTGTTTTTGCAGAACATTATGATGTCACAGTCAAGTTGACCTTTGCGAATTTTTGGATATTAAACGTCATAATTTCATCATTTTATCCTATTTGACATTTGTCTTAAATTGTGTCATAATTAGCGTACAAGTGAGTTATGGCAAAAAGTGTGCCTCTTTGACAAATCATCTTTTGCCAGATCTAACGAAATTACCTCAAGGTGGTCTGGAGACATCACATTCAAGGGGCCAAAATTGTGTTCTGTGAGGTCACAGTGACCTTGACCTTAGACCACCAAAATCTAGTCAGCTCATCCTGGAATCCAAGTGAATGTCGCTAAATCTAAAGAAATTCCCTCAAGGCGTTACTGAGATGCCACGTAAATGAGATGTCGCGTTCATGAGAATGGGACGGAAGCCATCCTTCCTCAAAAGACGGTCTCATGTACAGTATACTCACTAACACCTCCAGGAAACCTCCTTGCTCGTCTGAACAAAAATAAGTTAATTAAGACAGCCAGAACAATGTATGGGTCACCTGAGGAGCCAGGAGACAAGGCAAATGAACAAGCATTCCATATCTACATGTACAACCTGAACTAGCCAGATTTCAGATTGTATCATGGATTTGTTTTTAGTGTTGTCTAGAACAATCTGTACTATCACATGCATATCTATGTGATGTCATTTCAGACAGGGCTGAGACCTGAACAGACTGGTTCTCTCTCTCTCTCTCTCTGTCGGAATGTGCCAGAGAAACATGCACAGGCTGTTTGACCACAGTTCACTGATATGTTTACAAAACACTGTTTACTATCCAACTTAAGAGGTCTGGCTGCAGTTTTTTCCGAATATGTTAAACAGGAGGGAAAAGTCAAGTGCTTCATGCAGTTTAAAACTGTAGCCTCCTGCAGTGAAGACAAGCAATGTAGCTGGTGATATGAATTCCCTCAGAGGCCAATAAAATGTATGTCAACAAAGGAGAGAGAATCAGAAGCACTCTTCAATGTCTACTTATTTATTTATTTTCTAATACCACCTAAACCACAGTTGTGTTGCATAATACTATGTTGTGGTGACACAGAGACAAAATGATTTATCATTTTACTTTACATCACTGACAACTATGAGGGCTATGTCTCAAATTACTCTATTCTGTTTTGGCACAGTCTGAACTGTTCCTGTAAAACTAATTACTATTATTTCATTGAGTCAATCATTTAGTGTGTACCATAAAAATTTAAAATGCTCATGAGATTTTTTAAGAGCCCAAGGTGATGTTCAAATGTCTTCTTTTGTCTGACCAACAGTCTAAAAGTCAAAGATGCTCAACTTCTTACTAGAAAACAAGCAAATCCTCTAAACTGAGATGCAGCTATCAGTAAATGTTTGGTATTTTCGCTTGTTAATTGCCTTACTGTGGATTTGTTATTTAAGGTCAGTTTGTCTAGAATAATCTGTACTATTACATAAAAAAACCCACGATCAGAATTGTTGTTGATCTCCTGTATGTCGATCAGTGAATCAATTGACAAACTGTTAAATCACAAGATCATTTAGTCCTGACTTCTTTGGAATTTTTTTATTTAGGAAATATTCTTTTTCAATCACTTGTTTTTAAACATGTGAAATTCAAGAATTTTGGCTTCTTTTGTTCAATGAAAAACATAATTTGAAGATTAGCAAGTATTTAACAATCAGAAATTTGCTATATTTGAGCAATCAAAAAAACGATTTTAGATATTGTATCTGTGCTAGTAACAAAACCTTTCAAACAAAAAATCCTACATGTGACAGGACACATACCTGTGAAATAGACACACCTTTGAGCATTGTGAATTATAAATGTAATTTCCAGGACTCACAGAGCAAAGCATCTGATTACCTGCATGGTTCCCAACATTATTTGAAAAATCCAGAGAGTTGTTAGCACAAGAAATCAAATCCAAACACTTCCTGTTGACCTCAAGTTAGTTCCATAAACCCCAAAGAGTATTTTAACCATCTGGATGAAAAAACACACCCCTGACTGACTTGACTGCTCAAAGGAAGATTTTTAACTTGCTTCCCAAGCTGGTAGAAGATGGTAGCCAGAAATGACATTTGTACAACATGAACCATAATTTTAAATCTTATCAGTTCCATATTGATGTTTGTTTCCAATATATTGTTTTTCCGTACACAAATGATGTACTAATTTTAGCATGTATGAAACAAAAAAAGCATATGCCATTTGTAGCTTGAGAAACGGGTTTAAAAATATTTTTATTTGACAAAGTCAAAGCAACACTTTGAGTGTTGATCCAGCAGCAAACTGCAGTGTTGAAATCTACCCAACAGGATAACACACCCTCCTGGCCTCTGGTTAAAAGAGGAGCAACACAGCGTGTATGGTTGGGAGCAGGTTTGGTTGAAGTGAAATGCTCAAAAACACCAGCATGGTGTGAGAAACACAATATGACACGCTTTAAATCTCCGACAAGGAGTTTTCTGAATTTTTTCGTAAAAAACTGCTACTTCGGTTTTAAATAAAATGTCGTTTAGTATCGTTTCTGTGACAGTCACATTTTTTCCAATGTTAAAAACAGAACCATTAACCAACCTATTTCACCTTGCAATGAAAAAGATCTGTTACAACACGACTGAACACAATGCCCCCGGGCCAAACCATACATAAAATGAGTTCTGTTTCTTTCCGTTTAGAAACTTTAACAGTAACGGACATTTAACTTGGCGTCAACTGTAAAGAAACATTTTTTCTTAACAAAAACTGACCTGTTAAGTTCTTAATGTGACGCTGAGTCTTGCTTGACTGAAGAGCACCTTCTGTACTGGTCATGTCCCTCAGCTTTCTACCGCGGCGCACTTTCTTTTCTTCTCTTCTTTTTTTTTCCTTTTTTTTTTTTTTTTTTTTTTCTTCTTCTTCTTCTTCTGAATTTCCGACAGGTTGTACACTAAAAAGCGTAATGCTGCCCTCCACAGACCAGGAATACCTGTTTGTCCTATATTTTTTAAATATAGGCAAGTTGAATGAAGAAATTCTAGACTGCTCTATACCAATACAACATGTTGGGCTGTCTCCAAATTTCCACACTGACAGAGACCTTCTGAATGTTTGCCCATTTCTTTCAAATAGCTAGCTAGATCACAGTGCCCCAGTCTCAGTCTAGTTAAGATAACATCATCCCTTCTACAAGAGTTTATCAACATTCGCTTTCTTTTAAAGGATGGCTGCAAAGAGAAATAATGTCAACCCCTTTTGTTCTTCTTCCCACTCTTTTTGCCACTGAAACTCTAATTTTTCCTTGTAAATGCTAAACCATTCATCATAATATATATTATCTCAAGGCACTTTACAGGTTGAGGTCGAGACCTTACTTGATCATAGAGAGAAACCCAAAAGGTTCCCACAAAGAGCAAGCACTTGGCGACAGAGGGGAGATTTACATTATTCCTGTGCAGAGAAAATTAATTTCCCTTAACTCCAGAGTGCCCAGGTGTCCACAGAAAGCGCCTACATGACATCCCAAGTTCTCTATCCTGAACACACAGCACAAAAACTCCTGGAGCAATAGAACTGAATAAATGAACTGGTGAAAAAAGTTGTTTTTTATTCAGAAGTAACAAATAGAGTTTGCAGAGAAAATTTTATTTTAGCTGAAAGGACAGAGCTTTTGCACCAGAGGTGTAATCAAGGTCTGACTCCGAACATAATTTTGCATGACCATTTATAGCAAATCACAACATGATAGCGTTTGAGAGAAGTGATCCATTCATCTATTGTGATGAGTTAAATTAAGAGATAGATGTGCTTGTTATGAGTTCATAGAAAACTGATATGCTTGTTCCCATTTTCAGTTTGTCGAAAACTGGTTTTAGATCGGTTTTCATCAAACCCTACACAGAAGCTAAACATGATATGTAAATTTAAAATTAAAAAAAGGAATGACTACATTATCCAATTTCAGGTCCTCATATAGTAGGAGTGGTGGAAAATTACATTGCATCTGTTGGAATAATTGTATATATATGGTTATCTCATATTTGATAATTGAACATTTCTGCCTTGCTGTTTAGATCATATATGTGGTTAGTCTTTACCTTGCCCTTAACATGAACTCGCTCTGCTGTATTGAAGTTAGACATGTCGTTAACATGTTTTACTACCCTAACCCATGTATGTAGTTGTTTTCAGAATGTAGTGTCTTAACAGGATGCAGATGGTGGAGAGGACCACAGGCGGACATGAGCGTTGTACAGAACAGACTGGGATCAGTCTGTTCTACTTCTATACCATGAAATAAACATTCATACCATGTAGCACAATCACACCCATATCATATTCATACATCATATTCATTCATTATGTTCGTTTATTATGATCACTCATTTTATTATGTTGTTCCTTGTATTACCTTTGACATGCTTTCACCTTTGACATCCTTTCACTCATTGTATTATGTTACCTTTGACATACTTTATGTTGTACTGGTATGACCTTCAGGCCTTTTGAGATAAAGTATGTCTTGCTGCTGGAGGAGTGTTTGGAGTCTTTGGGTGATAATAAAAAGAGAGGAGACGGTGGAGTTTGCTCAGAGCGGGTTTGGAGATTGTAACTGAGCAAATCTCTGTCCGTTCTCCTCGCGAGTAAGAAATAACGCCCTTGTCTTTCTCTTCTGTGTTTCAGTATTAAATGTCTTAGGTGGTGTAAACCTGACATTAACTTGGTCCTTCGAGCCGGATACCAATAGACCTGAGGTTCCCAGCGGGAGGGTGAACTCCAGGAAAGACTGTGGCCACAGCAGAGCTCCATAGTGGGAGCTCTTGAGATCCTTTTCCAGGACTGGACGTTTGCCCACCAGCTGGGATCTGATGGTTGACGGTATTCCAAGAGGGGAAGGACAACAGCGGTGAGTACAGTTTTGTTAAAAACAAGCGAGTGACTGAGGGTCATTGCGCGTTGTAAAAAACCCTGTGAATCCTAGGCTCTGACAGGTAAAAGAAGGGCGACGGAGTCCGAAAAAGTCCGTGATAATAATATTTGACGACGGATAGACAGAAATTCCGTGCGTGGTAACAATAATGGGCAGCGAAGTCCCGTAAAAGATCCGTGGAAAAAACAAACTGTGAATGAATGACAAAGCGGATGGAGATTGAAATACCACTAGGTGTTTAATCTCATATAAAGCAGTGGGAAGTGAACAGCAAACCTCTTGTGGATGCAAAGGCAAGAATTCTCCACTCGAAAGAGTTGAAGTGAGAATTACCACAACAGGGATTTGAAGTGCTGTCCTGCTGACGAAGAAATAAATCGGTCCTTAGAACACCCTAGGTGTTGACAGGACTGATCCAAATTTTTAAAAGAAGCAAGAAACAACTAAAAGCTCGAGTTAAGGATAAGGATAAGGTTAAAAAATAAATAAATGAAATAAAATTTTAGAGAATCAAGCTGAACTAAATTAAAGGTACCTAGGGAGATAAAAATAAGTAAAAAAAAAAAAGAAAGGAATAAATATATTAATAGATTAAACGATTCCAAGCAGCGAAGTATAACAGTAAAAAGGAAAAAGAATAATAAGTAAAGAAATAAAGAAATAAATATATATATTGATAAATAAATAAATAAATAAGCTAAAATAAATAAAAGGAATAAACTAAATAAGAAGTAAAATGGGAAAGGGAGGTAGCAAACTAACTCCAAAAGAACAGTTATCATGTAAAGATTGGAAATATGTTGAGAAACAGGATCCAAATAAAATAAAACACTTAGATAAATGGATAACAAAATATGGATTTGAGGGTCAACTAAACACCCGAAAACTAGCCGTACTAGAGACAGAGATAGTCATGAAAACAAAAAATGATCCCAAGAAAAGGGAGAAGGAAGGATACAGTGACATAGACTTGTGGAGGAAGATGGCAGTAAAAAGAGAGGAAGGAGAGAAAAAGGGAGAGAAAAAAGGAAAGCAGGGACATGCAGAGAAAAAAGGAGAAGATAAACAAGTCATGTATCAGAGGAAGGAAGATGATGAGACAGGGCCAGTTAAGAGAAAAGAGGAAAATAAGGAAGCAAATGAGGAAGAACAGGCTGAAGCTGCAGGACAAGCAAGACCAATACCAAATATATATCCTACACTGCCTAAAGAAAACCCACCCCAATACGCAGACACACAAACACGTAAAATAAGCACCAGAGCAGGAGGCAACCAGTATGAATGGTCAAAGACCATGGGAGAGGTATTTTCCCCGGTTGCATCTACTCCATCAATCACTGACATGTCACCTGATAGTGCTGAAGCTTATCCCATGATCCAAGTGGCTAACCCCAATACTGCGGGGGATCAGCCCCCCACCATTTTGGTGTATAGAACATGGACCATGAAGGATGTTAAAAGAGCAGTGGAAGGACTCGTTTCACACAAAGAGGATATAACTCAGTTTATCCAGGAAATGGACCAGATAAGGAGAACATATCATCTTAATGGACAGGAAGTGCAGCAAGTATGGATGGCAGCTTTAAACGCTGATTGGCATCACGTATGCGGAAACTGGAGTCCGTTGGACGGAGCAGTTCCACCTGCTGCCTTAGCTCACAATTCCGCTGAGCTTTTAATCAGGTTACGAGCACTAGAGGACAGAATCACTCTCAGGTTTAGACGAAGAGCAAACTATACAGAAATAGGGAAAGTCAGACAGAGAGATGAGGAGTCTTTTGAAGACTATACAGTCAGAATGACAAAAGCCTTCAAAATGCACAGTGGTTTGGAGGATGATGGACAACCAAACGGTGTTTTCCGCCAACAACTAAAAAACGCCCTCCATGCAGGGTCCAAAGATGCTATCCGCGGGTGGGTTGAGAGACATTACATAGCGTTCACTGCAGGAACCTTAGATGAATACACTACTCATGCCCTCCATGCAGAAAGGGTTATAAAAGAAAAGAAAAAGAAGGACATTGGAGCCTTTTATCAAGAGGGAGAGAGTGAGTTTTTCTACCACGGTGGTAGAGGAAAACGCGGTTTTAGAGGAAGAGGTAGAGGACAGAGAGGTAGAGGAGGAGGACGCGCAGATTACAGAAGGAGTCAGTCAGGCTGTTGGGGGTGTGGCAAAGAGGGACATCTCGTTCGAGATTGCCCAGAGAAAAAATCCTTCTCAGCATGACTAGATCCAGAAAACACTGAATCTGTGCCCCAGACAGCTGATCCAGTACAAATAAGTGACACAACAGCAGACGAAGTTCTCATTAATTTTCAAGACTTACTATCTTTTGATAGTGTTCGACCAGAAGTAGAGTTAATGGTAAATGGAACATCAGTCAGATTTCTATGTGACACTGGGGCGTGTCGGACCACATGTAAAGAATTTCTACCTAACGTCAGACTAAGCAATCAGTGTGTGAATGTGCGTTCTGCAAGTGGAAAGCTAACCCAAGTACCAGAATCAGAGCCAGTCTGGTTGAGGGACCCACTTGGACAATCTTGTCAGTTATCTATTCTGATGTTCCCAGAATGTCCAGTTAACCTTCTAGGTCGTGACGGCTTGTTGTTACTTGGATTAGCTCTGATTCCCACACCTCAAGGACAGATTGTAGTCAAAAGAAAGGCAGATTTGCAAAGTGGTGACGTTTTTGTTGTACAAGGGATAGGTCAGCCGAACTACTACTATTCCCTTGACATTCCCAACAGGCCTCCACATGAGGCCGCGACTGCACTGATGGCAGAGGGAAGAAATGCGATACAAAGACCACAAGATCAGATGGCAGAGGATGATCTGCATGTGACGCTTTGTTATCGGCGTTTCTCTGGACCAGACAAAGACTATGAAGCTAAACTGACCAGAATGACTCCTGCTAAAATCACTGTGACCTACATGTACTCAGATGCAGACAGCACCTCAGTTGCAGCAGTAGCACTGACTGATGAGACAAAGACTTTGTTCAAAATGTGGACCCCACCTCACATATCTTTGTACAAAAGAACAGACCAAGACTGGAAAGACTTGGGGAAAATGGTGCAACAGGCAGAGAATGCCAAAGACTGGATACAGACGTCAACTGTAAATTGGGGGAGTGAATCTACTGGTTTGACTAGAAAAGCTTTGTTCTGGACAATCACAGTACAGGGAGGTGTGCACTTACAATCAACAAAACACTGAGAAATATTGCTGACTGAAAAAGAGGAGCAATGGATAGCTCAGATTCCTGATAAATTGTGGTCAAAAGGATCTACTGACGTAGGATTGATAAAAGGAGCCCTTCCTGTGCAAATAAGATCAAAAACAGAATACAGACCTTGTGTACGACAGTACCCGTTAAAACCAGATGCATATGAAGGTATAAAACCAGTGATAGAAGACTTAATAACAGCAGGAGTAATAATTAAATGCAATGATTCACCGTGTAATACTCCAATTTTCCCGGTAAAGAAACAAGCACCATCTGTGGGTTGGCGGATGGTACAAGATCTACAAGCAGTAAATAATGCAGTAATTCAAAGGGCACCTTGTGTCCCAGATCCTTATACCCTGCTAAATTCTCTAAGGCCAGATGCAGCTGTATTTACTGTAGTAGATATCAGTAACGCATTCTTCTCAGTCCCAGTTGATAAAGACAGTCAGTTTTGGTTTGCATTTACTTTTGGAGGTCAACGCTACACATACACCAGATTGCCCCAAGGATATTGTGAAAGCCCTACTATCTACTCACAGGTTATGAGCGCTAGTGTGGCGAGATTTCAACCTCCAGGGGGCAGCCAGGTTTTGGTGTATGTAGATGACGTGCTATTGGCTTCCCCAGACATGGAGACATGTAAGAGGGATACTCTTGCACTTCTAAAACATCTCTCAGAAGAGGGCCATAAAGTAAGCAAAAACAAACTTCAGCTATGTAAAGAAACAGTAAAATATCTGGGTCACAATCTAAGTGCAGGAGGAAGAACTATTGTAGAGGATAGGAAGACAGCTATTCTCCAAGCACCTAAACCAGGAACAAAAAAGCAAATGATGTCCTTTTTGGGCCTAACAAATTATTGTAGGAGCTGGGTGCCTAATTATGCAGAAATAACAGCACCTTTGCAAAAATTAATGTATGCAGATAATCTAAAAATGACATCACCTTTGCACTGGACAGAAGAAGCTGAAAAAGCATTCTGTGACATAAAAAGAGTATTGGTTTCAAGCACTGCCTTAGCGTTGCCAGACTACAATAAACCTTTCATTCAAATGGTAGACTGCAAAGAACATTTTATGACCTCCGTGTTGGTTCAACAACATGGAGATAAAGTAAAACCTGTAGCATATTTTTCATCTAAACTAGACAGTGTGGCATGTGCTTTACCACACTGTGTAAGAGCTGTTATAGCAGCCTCAATGGCTGTAGAAATAAGTTCCACAATTGTACTGTTTCACCCTCTAATCCTAAAAGTGCCACATGCGGTCTCTGCTTTGTTGTTACAGACAAATATGGTATTTCTATCACCTGCAAGACATTTGTCTTGCATGGCCACGTTGCTGTCACAACCACATCTCACCATTGAAAGATGCACAACACTAAATCCTGCAACTTTATTACCACTCCCAGGGGAAGGAGTAAAACATGACTGTCAGGAATTAGCGGAACAGACAGCAAAGAGCAGGACTGACCTAAAAGATCAACCTTTAGGGGTAGGGGAAGTGTTATTTGTGGACGGGTCATCCAGAAAGAATGACCTAGGAAAAACTCTGACTGGATATGCAGTAGTGACTCAAAATAAGGTGCTAAAAGCTAAACAATTGCCTTCACATCTCTCAGCACAAGCTGCTGAACTCATAGCACTGACGGAAGCTTGCAAATTAATGAAAGATAAACATGCTACAATCTATACTGACAGCCAGTATGCGTTTGCTACAGTACATACTTTCGCACGATATTGGAAGAACAGGGGCATGGTAACCTCGACTGGGAAACCAGTCACACACGCCACCCTGTTGACAGAATTGTTACAGGCAGTTCAGCTTCCCAAAACATTGGCGGTATGTAAATGTGCAGCCCACACATCAGGGACAGATGAAGTTTCCCTGGGGAATGCTTTCGCTGATAAGAGCGCAAAAGCAGCTGCGGAAGGACAGTTCGAGGTTTTATCCTTGGAGGAAGATAAAAAACTAGATGCTGAGGTTCTGGTAGACATGCAACAACAAAGTCCACAGTCAGAAATAGACACTTGGATAAAAAATGGAGCGAAGCTAAACAAAGGTATATATGTATGACCTGCAAATAAACCCATCCTACCAAAAAACTTATACAAGTGGGCGGCTATATTGAGCCATGGTGTAACACATGTCTCAACAGGAGGGATGGTAGGACAGATACATCAATACTTTACTACCTATGGCTTTAACTCTTATTCAAAAAATTTTTGTAGAGCATGTTTAACTTGCGCAAAACATAACTCTCAAGGAAACCTAAGACCACGTAGAGGTCGTTTCCCTACAGCCCAATATCCGTTTCAAATAATCCACATGGACTTCATAGAATTAAACAAAAGTGAAGGAAAAAAGTATTGTCTAGTCATAGTGGATGCTTTTTCAAAATGGATTGAACTTTTTCCCACAAAACACCCTGATGCACTAACAGTGGCTAAAGCGCTATGCAAAGATATCATACCAAGGTATGGGATTCCTGAAAAAATATATAGTGATAATGGAACTCATTTTGTCAACCAGGTCATCAAAAGGGTTGGAACGATGTTCCATATCAACTTAAAACATCACTGTGCTTATCATCCACAGAGTGCAGGGTTAGTGGAGTGCACAAACGGAACGATCAAAAATAGGCTCAGAAAGTGCATTGAAGAAACAGGAAGGCCATGGACACAGTGTTTAGACTTAGTTAAACTATATATAAACATTACGTCCACCACAGGGTTAACTCCATACGAAACTTTGTTTGGAAGACCCTATAAAATACCCCAGTTTAAAAATCAATGGGAAACAGATGAGGAAGCTAATCTAGCAGATTACATGAGAAAAATATTAGAAAAACAGAAACAAAAACTAACTGATGAAAATCCTTCTGTCTCCCAACAGGTGATCCAATTAGTGGAACCAGGAGACTGGGTGCTAATAAAAAGTATAAAGAAGAAACACTGGCACTCACCTAAGTGGGAAGGACCCTATCAGGTGCTGATAACGACTCCCACTGCGGTAAAAATAGCAGAAAGATCAACTTGGATTCATCTTACTCATTGCAAAAAGGTCATTTCGGTTGAAAACTCCGATAGGGGAGGTGAGCTAAAGACTGATAATAGGGTGGATTCAGACGTGTAGAGTCTGGATAGACCTGAAAGTCAGTGAAGAATTTCTAAGACACCGAACCCAGTAGAGGAGGAAACTTTCAGCCATAATGACTCCAAATGGGATAAGGAACGCAATCCTAGGTTGGACAGTGACACTGTTTTTAATTCTAACATTTCTGTTCGTGTGGTATTTAGGCGGACCACCGAAGGAAAGACTAAATAGAAATGACACTCTTAGCCTAACTCAGCAAAATGCAACACACAAAAAGATCAAACGCAGTGCAGATTACGAGTGGGATGGCATTCCTTGGATAGCAAAATGGACACGAAAAAATGCCGTCCGTGTAACTGTAGCTCCCAACAATAGCACTGTTATATCCGTTCCTATAAAAAACCTCAAAGGATTTTGGGGTTCCCATCCACCGAGTCTAACTACAGGGGAAAGGTGGGATTCTCACTGGTGGTACTTAACTAGTAGCATTTCGGATTTCAGCTGGGATACTTTAATCACTGACGAAAATCAATATTGGACACCAGGATCAGAAACATCAGCAAAATACTTCCAGGATAAAATAACCTTAAAACATAATGGTGCAAATTTAGAGTTAACAGTATATGGTCCCTACACGGTTCCCTATATGATTGTTGATGATACATCATGTTTTGTATTGTTGTTGTGGGCCAGACATTCCAGTGCAGACCCATATTATCCTGTACAAATATGTGTAAATAACACCAGGAAACAGATTGATGCGACAAATATGGCCTCTGACGCTGAAAGGAAACATGTGGATGAATGGTTTAGGGTTACTACAGGAGTTTCAGGACAGAGCAACAATTGGTTACTTATGGTGAAGCAGGCTGCAAATATGTCTAAAAGAGACTGTGTGGTGTGTATGAGTCCTAGACCTATTCTGCAAGTTATTCCTGCAATAATTTCACAAGAGTGTGTAATTGAAGTTATGAATAAAACAAATCCTAACTCCACATGCAGTGGCTGGGATGCGATTTTTCCCATCGCCAGGACAACAGCAAAGAAACCTGTGTTCTCTAAAAAGGTGGCACCTGGTGATTTCACATGCGTTAACATAACCGGTAGTGGCAAATATCAAGGTAATCTCACTGAATCTGTGTGCACTGGAGGCATAATCACAACAGCTAATCTCAAGCCTGTGTCTAGAGGAGACATATGGTGGTGGTGTGGAGATGATAGGATATTTGACGGATTTCCTGTAAATGTGACAGGATTGTATGCATTAGTAACTTTACTGTTACCTGTGTCTATATATCCCATATCAGCAAAAGACTTAACAAAAAATCTAACTGCCGAAATGCCCAAACAGTGGCATCTAAAGAAAAGAGCAGCGACATGGCAATCAGACAATGATCCTACATACATTGATGCTATTGGGGTGCCAAGAGGGGTGCCAGACGAGTACAAATTGATTGATCAGGTGGCTGCTGGGTTTGAATCATCAATTTGTTGGTGGTGTACAATTAATAAAAACGTAGATAGAATAAACTATGTCCACTATAACGTTCAGAAATTGGGTAATTGGACAGAGGCCGGGTTCGAGGCGGTACATGGTCAACTAGCTGCAACGTCACTCATGACTTTTCAGAACAGGATAGCGGTTGACATGATCTTGGCTGAGAAAGGAGGAGTGTGTGCAATGTTTGGAGAACGATGCTGCACTTTCATTCCTAATAACACAGCTGCAGATGGCAGCCTCTCCAAGGCTATAGAGGGCCTTCGAACTCTAAACGGCAAAATGAAAGACCACTCAGGAGTAGATACCACGTTGTGGGATTCTTGGATGGATGCGTTTGGAAAATACAGAAACCTGGTATCCTCTGTGTTGGTCTCAATAGCAGTGTTTGCTGCAATCTTAACCTTATGTGGATGTTGTTGTATTCCTTGCATACGTTCATTGTTAAATTGTCTCATTACCACAGCCATCTCACCCCTGGGAAACCAAATAGCACAAATGTATCCACTATTAGGTAAGCCATCTGAGGAGGATACCGATAGTGAGGATGACGATGCTGACACAACGTACTATGGAGTACCTGACTTTTTTCCTGACCATGGAAACTGTGAGTAAAACATTCTCTCAGGAGACTCTCCGAGTGTAAACATATTTGTGTTCATAAAAATGATCTTACAACCGAAAATCTTTTGAAGTGGTTGTCTAAGTGATATGAGAATTTGAGCAAATATGTGATAAACAGGAGGGAAATGTTGGAATAATTGTATATATATGGTTATCTCATATTTGATAATTGAACATTTCTGCCTTGCTGTTTAGATCATATATGTGGTTAGTCTTTACCTTGCCCTTAACATGAACTCGCTCTGCTGTATTGAAGTTAGACATGTCGTTAACATGTTTTACTACCCTAACCCATGTAAAAAGGAGATATGGGTTCTCCAGGAAACTGGTTGTATAAGAGCGGCAAGGTAGGGATAATGTGTCTTGGTAAGAGAACACGGAGGCAGTCAGATTGTAGTATCCTTCATTTATTTTGCTGTGGTCTGCAACAATAATACAAACAAATAAACAATCATTTTACTATCATAGAAACAGTAAACTAGCTTAACACTGCACTAGCATAATATTATTTGTGCAAACAATAATATAATAATCATTAAACATAACCTAATAATCACACTCACCACTTCTCATTTACACACAGCGGGAAAACAGGGAATCAGGATAGCTAATGCTGCATGAGGTGAAGGAAAACTGTCTGCTCTTGACCGCATGGAAGAAAGGAGAACACTAACGGAGCAGAAGCATGCACACAGGTGGTGCATTCAGGAACGTCGGTAAAACTGAGACACATTCGATAAAGTGGGAAAAATAAGTTCTCTATGCAAACACACTATATAACACATAAATCTCACTTGAACAATGTGGGCTTTCGAACACAGCCGCCCCCGACTGTCAACATTGACAGTCGAATCCAAGGTAGAAAGGTCACTCAGGTAAGTAAGTCCTTGGTTTCCTCATCTTCTAGCTTGGGGAGTTGGACCAAGCGAGCTACTGGTCGAATGTATGTCCGATCCTTGACCTTCACAGCAGCGGTCCGAATACGCCCATCAGCTCCAGGATAAGTATCCGTCACCTTACCGACGGGCCATGAAGCTCTTGGGAGTTGGGGATCCACAATGAGCACCACTTGGTTTGGCATGAGGCATTTCCCATCCTTCTGCCACTTCTGTCGCTTCTGCAAAGTAGGCAAGTAGTGACTAATGAACTTGGACCAGAAGTGGTCAACAAGGAC
This sequence comes from Seriola aureovittata, assembly GCF_021018895.1. Lineage (NCBI taxonomy): Eukaryota > Metazoa > Chordata > Actinopteri > Carangiformes > Carangidae > Seriola > Seriola aureovittata. The sequence continues at coordinate 57,506 of NC_079380.1, read as the reverse complement.
TTGACTATGTCTCCATCTGCGATTTCCAAGGGTGTTGCTTAGGTCATAAACTGCTTGAGGGAGTGAGGCATCGTAGCGTCCCATCAGCAGGATGCTAGGTGTGATGGGATCCGGATCTGCTATGTCTGATGAAACATAACCAAGAGGCTTAGCATTCAAGATGCCTTCCACTTCCACTAGCACTGTCTGGAGCACAGTTTCAGATACAGTCTGGTCTTTAAGAACAACCTTGAGGGCAGTCTTCACAGACCTTACCTCTCTCTCCCATGCTCCACCAAAGTGGGGAGCACTGGGAGGATTGAAGCAGAAGGTGATCTGCTGTTCTGCCAGCTGTTCCTTTAGAGAAGGAGTCATCGCTTCAAAGGCTTCACGTAGCTCTCTAGCTCCACCAACAAAGTTTGTCCCATTGTCGGACAGGAGCTCAAAGGGTTTGCCTCTTCTGGCTATGAAACGACGCAATGACATCAAGAAAGCTTCAACATTGAGGCTGTCAAGGAGGTCCAAATGCACGCACCGGGTTGTCATGCACTTGAAGACTATGCCCCAGCGTTTCTCGGTTCGTCGTCCAATCTTCACCGTGAATGGTCCGAAGCAGTCGACGCCAGACGAATAAAAGGGTGGCTTATACAGCCGTAGACGAGCTGGTGGCAAATCCGCCATCTTAGGGACTGAAGGATTGGCTCGCCATGACTGACAATGCATACAGTTGTTTTGGTACCTCTTGACCACTTCCCTACCACGCAGAATCCAAAAGCGGCGACGCAGTTCAGCCAGGACTCTCTCTGGTCCAGGGTGCAGGAGCGTTTCGTCGAAGTCCTGGATGATGAGCTTAGTCAGAGGATGCTTTGGGTCTAGTAAGACCGGGTGGATTGCGTCTGTCTCTAGCTGTTCAGCTCTTCGGAGTCTTCCACCGACTCTAAGGAGTCCTGTCTCCTTATCGTACTCAGGAGATAGTGAGCCCAGCCGGCTATGGGATGGTAGGGGCCGGTCTGACATGAGAGCCTTAATCTCCTCTGGGAATGACATAGACTGGGCTTGCTTTAGATGGAGATTCTCCGCTTTGATGTAATCAGCTGCCTCAACGGACGAACCGGAGCCTGGATCAGCCGCCCCGTGTAGGGATCGCACTGTTGCTTGCATGAGGTCCTTCCATGTAGAGAACAAGCTGACATCAGGAAGCTGAAGAGAGGGGTCAACAGTCACATGTGCGCAGAAAGAGGATTTCTTCAGTTCACTATCCTCTGGCTCTGGATAGACTGATGGACTGATAGGCCAATGATCCTCAGAACATCGAAGGAAGTCAGGGCCTTGGTGCCAACGATGTGGTCGGGACAATTCCTTTAAGGTCTTGCCACGCGTGATGTCGTCAGCGGGGTTATTGGCACTATCCACGTACCTCCAGTTGCTCACATCAGTAAGGTTCTGGATCTCGGCCACACGAGTGCCCACAAAAACCTTGTAACTACAAGATTCTGACTGAATCCAGTGGAGGACTGTTGTGGAGTCCGACCAGAGTGTGACCTTCCTGATAGGTAAGGTGAGCTCCGTTTGGATAACACGAGCTAGTTGAGCACCAGTGAGCGCAGCACTCAGCTCCAACCGAGGGATGGATAGTTGCTTCTTTGGTGCCACACGGGATCTGGCTAGGATGAAAGCAACATGAATTTCCTTTTGATCATCCTCTGTTCGCAAGTAAGCAACAGACCCGTATGCTCTCTCAGAAGCGTCGCAGAAAATATGGAGATCTCGGATAGATGTAGGAGAGTCTGCGGAGGCTGGTGCATAGCATCTTGGGATTTCCATCTGAGTCAGGTCAGGAATTTCCTGTTCCCATGTTAACCATCTGTCTCGCAGGCTCTGTGGTTGAATTGGGTCGTCCCAACCGATTCTTTCCTTCCAAAGGTCCTGGACGAGAATCTTGGCTCTTGTTGTAAATGGAACAATGTACCCTAACGGGTCGTACTGACATGCAAGTACCTTGTAAACAGTCCTTAACGTGGGTTCTGTTCTCTCAGCTGGTCTGTGTTTGTACTTCAGTGAGTCGCGGAGGCAGTCCCATCGCAATCCAAGAGTTGGCTCCTGTAGGTCTGTACTGGATTGGGAGAGCCATAGCTCACTGCTCTCAGACCGTACATCAGTTGGGAGATGCTCAATGACAGCTGGAACGTTGCTAGCCCACTGGCGTATCTCAAAACCGCCGGAGTGGAGTAGCTGGCACAGCCTGTCTACCAGGTCCTTAGCTTCCTCTTTTGAGTGTGTACTGCGGAGACAGTTATCCACGTAGAATGACTGCTCGACACAGTCCGCGAGGTCGCTGTTGGTTTCCTGTACGTGCCGCTGCAGGGCGTAGATGGCACAACAAGGACTGCAAGTAGTGCCAAACGGTAGGACTTGCCATTCATAGATCTTTGGCTCCTCCGTCCTCTGCATCCCCCGCCAGATGAAACGCAGAACTGGTTTGTCGGTTGGCAACAAGCGTATCTGGTGAAACATACCCTTTATGTCTCCACTCACTGCCACTGGATACTGCCGGAACCGAATGAGGACTCCGAGCAACGATGGGCCTAAAGTAGGTCCGGGCAGGAGAAGGTTGTTGAGGGACTTCCTATCGTACTGGAAAGAACAGTTAAAGACTATTCTGTTCTTGTTGTTATGCCGCACCATATGGTGAGGGATGAACCAGGATTCGGGGGTTGACATAGCTGCCTCTGGTGGCACAACTGCTACATAGCCCATCTTCTCGAGCTTCTGGATTTCCTGGCAGTATACCTTGGCTAGTTCTGGGTCTTTGGCAAGTCTCCGCTCTGTACTTCGGAGGCTAGGTAACACTGCTTCCATAGGAGCCTGAAGGTTTGGAGAGTTGGCTCGACGAAGCAATGGCGTAGCGTATCTTTGTATCCCACCAACAGTGACCCTGGTGGTGGACGTCTGAAGAAGGTTCAGGGCTTGCTGGTCTTGCTTTGACCGAGTTGCTTGCTTCTCACTCATAAAGGGGAGAGTGTCGATCTGCCATAGCCGCTCTACGTTCTTTAGGAGCTCACAGGTAGGCGTGACCGTTGCAGTGAACAAGCATTGCTGTTCGGATGAAGCTATGTGCTCTGTGCTGGTGGGACCTTGGAGCGACCAACCAAGTTTGGTGTGGACTGCAATGGGTCCTCCTGGTGGGCCCAAGTGCACCGGCTCTATAGGTGCAAGAAGATGAGGCGTGTCAGATCCGATGAGCAACAGAGGTTGGACATGGTCGACGGGAGGCAGAGGTAAGTTGCGGAGGTGTTTATACCTCCGTTGGAGGATTGACACTGGATAAGAGTGTTCTGACAAACCTAGATTGTCAGATGTGAATGCTTGACGTATGTGATGCTTCTCAGCAGGTTTGATGGGGGAAGATACATGAAAAGTCACTGAAGCGCCGTGCAGCTGCACTACGTCCTGGTGAACAGTCCTGATGGTAAGCGTTTCAGGATGTGAAGTAAGGTTCAAATGTTGGACAGCTGATGGCAGGATGATGCTTCGCTCAGAGCCATCGTCCAGAACTGCATAAGTCTCTAAGACTCGGTTCCCATTGTGGAGTAGGACTTTCACGATTTTCAGCATCACCTTGGGGGATCTGTTTGGTCTATCTAAGTACACCTTTGTCGTGGGAGCAGTCACCATCAGCACACTCTTCTGTGTTTGCTGGACTGCATCGTGTAGTATTGTCAGATGCTGCTCCTTGCAGACATTGCAAGGTCGCTTGAGGGTACAAACGTCAGGCTTGTGAGGTCGTCCACACCTCCAGCACCGTTGCCCGTCCGTTAACCAATCCACCATCTGTGCTGTGGTCAACACCTTGAACTTGAGGCAACCGTTTAAGAAATGTTCTTGTTGTTGCAGTGTGGGCAGTATGGTTGAGGTTTGGATGAAGGCCTAGGCTGGGCAAGCCGTCCTTTGGAGCCTCGCTGATCACTAGCAGTCAGGAAGAATGCTGTGGGTTTCTCCTTTGGTCTACTGAGAGGACGTTGGTCCCCTTTGGTTGGCTTTGGAGCCTCATAGTGGTAGAGTGAAGCTGCTCTACCTGCGATGCGCTTGGCCTGAGATTTCATCTGTAGCCAGGAGCTCAGATCTGGTAAAGTATAGGTTTGGTCAGTTCCTGTCCGAAGAATGCCTTGGTTCAGACAATATTCTACGAATCCGTCGCGATAACTTGGCGGCATCTTACTCAGCAGTCGGTCAACGTGGGATCCACATCTTAGCTCGTAGCCGTTCTGTCCCTCCAGAGTCCTAAGCATGCCTACTAGTGACTGGATCGACAAGGCGAACTCATCAAAGGCTTCAGAGTCTCCAAACCTGATGGCTGGGGCGTTCAAGATTGCGCCTAATTCACTTTGGACAAGCTGGCGGGGTTGACCATACTTTTCCTGTAAAGCTTGCATAGCCATGGTGTACGGTTTAAGGTCATGCATGTATGCTTTAGCGAGTTGGAGTGCACTATGAAGTTTCAAGTGTCCCAGGAGCACCTGATACTTGTACTGCTCATTGAGGTGCTGATGGCTATTTAACAAGTTGTCAAGGGCCATCTTCAGTAGGGCAAAGTCACTTTCTTTACCACTCTCGAATATGGGGATCATCGGTTTCGGGATGCCATAGGACGAGGCGAGGATTGGGGAAACATTGGGCACTTGTGGACTGGGTTGAGTCAAAGCTGGAGTGGCGTATGACAGTGTTTGTACAGGGGGATTGAAGGCATTCGGCTGATGGTAATTTGCTGCCACCGAGCTAATAGGTAGGGTTGCAGGAGGATGAGCTAGTTGCAGCAAGGGAGATGAAGCCAGCATTATTGGAGGTGGAGCTACACGTTGAGTAGCAGGAGGCAGAGCTGTGTCTCGAACGGGAGGCGGAGCCACGCGTTGTGCTGGGAGAAGAGGCGGGGCCACCTGAAGCGGAGGCGTAGCTACGTGTTGCACTGGAGGTGGAGCCACGCGTTGCGCTGGGAGAAGAGGCGGGGCCACCTGAAGCGGAGGCGTAGCTACGTGTTGCACTGGAGGTGGAGTCACCTGGAGCGGAGGCGGAGCTACAGCACCCTCTGGCGGCGGATTCACGTGTGGCGAAGGCAGAGCCACAGGTGGCGCCAGAGGCTGAGCCACTTGAACCTCTGGAGGCAGAGCCGCCGTCGCTAGTGAATGAGTTGAATGGGCAGCAGAGGCTCTTGCACTATCTGGTTCTTGTGCTTTCTCTTTAAGAAGAGATGTAACCATCTTAGCTATTTCCAGATCGTTAGCTCTCTTCTTTATTTGTCGCCGTTGTTCAAGTTGCTTTGTTAATGATTCTCGGGTTCTAAGAACTTCCTCCTGTAGCCTTTGGGCCTCTCTGGCTTGAGCTTGAAGTCGCTGATACTCTGCTTGGACGAGTTGGTCCTCTTCCACCTGCTGCTGCAACTCCTCAAGCTCTATCTGCTTTACTCGCTCTTCAAGCTGGGCTGTCTCAAGGTCTGAGAGAGATGGGAATGTTCTTTGAGATGCACGTGAGTACCTTGTGAGTCTTGAATTGGAGGTCCGGGAAGAACGTGTTCGCTCACTGCGTGAATGTCTGGTGGAGGGAGCTGGCTGTGTGGCTTGGTTTTGTCCCTCTGGAGGGAGAGTTGCAACCACATAGTCGCTCAGGTATGATGGAGGGTGTCTTTCCCTCTGTGAAACACGTTGGGGTGCAGGTTCAGTCTGTGCATCCAAGTTTGCTGGTTCCATACCTTGATTGATGCTCTATCCGGCTCGAAGGACCATAAAAAGGAGATATGGGTTCTCCAGGAAACTGGTTGTATAAGAGCGGCAAGGTAGGGATAATGTGTCTTGGTAAGAGAACACGGAGGCAGTCAGATTGTAGTATCCTTCATTTATTTTGCTGTGGTCTGCAACAATAATACAAACAAATAAACAATCATTTTACTATCATAGAAACAGTAAACTAGCTTAACACTGCACTAGCATAATATTATTTGTGCAAACAATAATATAATAATCATTAAACATAACCTAATAATCACACTCACCACTTCTCATTTACACACAGCGGGAAAACAGGGAATCAGGATAGCTAATGCTGCATGAGGTGAAGGAAAACTGTCTGCTCTTGACCGCATGGAAGAAAGGAGAACACTAACGGAGCAGAAGCATGCACACAGGTGGTGCATTCAGGAACGTCGGTAAAACTGAGACACATTCGATAAAGTGGGAAAAATAAGTTCTCTATGCAAACACACTATATAACACATAAATCTCACTTGAACAATGTGGGCTTTCGAACACCATGTATGTAGTTGTTTTCAGAATGTAGTGTCTTAACAGGATGCAGATGGTGGAGAGGACCACAGGCGGACACGAGCGTTGTACAGAACAGACTGGGATCAGTCTGTTCTACTTCTATACCATGAAATAAACATTCATACCATGTAGCACAATCACACCCATATCATATTCATACATCATATTCATTCATTATGTTCGTTTATTATGATCACTCATTTTATTATGTTGTTCCTTGTATTACCTTTGACATGCTTTCACCTTTGACATCCTTTCACTCATTGTATTATGTTACCTTTGACATACTTTATGTTGTACTGGTATGACCTTCAGGCCTTTTGAGATAAAGTATGTCTTGCTGCTGGAGGAGTGTTTGGAGTCTTTGGGTGATAATAAAAAGAGAGGAGACGGTGGAGTTTGCTCAGAGCGGGTTTGGAGATTGTAACTGAGCAAATCTCTGTCCGTTCTCCTCGCGAGTAAGAAATAACGCCCTTGTCTTTCTCTTCTGTGTTTCAGTATTAAATGTCTTAGGTGGTGTAAACCTGACAGCATCTGAATTACAGTGCATTTAACTAATTTACCCCTTGGTATCAATAAAGTATTCTGATCAGTGTACACAGCTTAATGATTAAATACTTTCTTACACAACAAGGCAGCCAAAGAATCTGAATAGATGACACTTTTAGGGGATTTGAGCTGCTTTATCCACCACATAGGCCATAAAATTACCAGTAAGTCAGTTGAAAAAACAGATATATTGTTGGATGTGCAGACTGCAGATTAGCCACATACTGTACACCCCAAACCCAGTTTTCATATATACTCTTTGTAGCGTTAACGCCATAATTTAGAATTTGCTCTCGTTGAAATGGGGCACCAGTCCTCTGGGAGGACAACAATGAATTACTTAATTGATACATTTATCAATCTCATATCAGAAGCAATGACTTCTCAGTTCAATGGATTTCCAGTCTGGATCACCAGAGGCAAGGATCAACACAAATGAGATTTGATGATTAAATATTACTATATTTCGACATCAACCCAGTCATGAGCAGAGTGTTAGTATCGGCCTACTGTGAGTTGCGCTGTAGCTGAGGACCCTTGGCTGGAACCCAGGTGGCTGTGGTTGCCATGGTAATCCTGGAGAGGTGGGATCTAGGTGAATTCTCCTGGAGGCCGTGTCCCATTATCATGGTGACGTATTCTGCTGGTGTCTCAGTGATTCAGCTCTGGTGGAGTTTGCCAGGGGACTTTCTGTCTCGGGCTCTCTTGAATTCTGGTAGGCTTGCCTGCAGGCGGTCGTGCAGATGTGCTGGCGTCTCTTGCGGGTTGATGTGAAATAAACTCTAAGGCACTTTGGCTGGATAACTTCTAGATAAAATCTTCAAAAAGGAAAACTTGATGATAATTAAAAGTTACTAATTTACTGTGAGGCACTTCTGTTGTTTTGGTTCAGTTGGTCTTGACTTGGCTTTAAAAATAAAAGATTGTGCATGTAAACAAAAAGAATGTTACTTGAAGCACATAGCAAAGAAAGAATAAAGGACGTGGACAAAACGATCAAGTGCAAAAATGGCTAAGAGCCATGAGTTTGTGGCTAGCAGCTTAGAGCTAAGAGTTTACAAAGCTTAAGAGCCGGGCTTTGAGCCGGGACTTTGAGGTTTGCTTTGAGCAAAGTTTTCAGCTTGGAGCAATGTGTGAATTGATCACGACTGTTTTATCCCCTGGGGGCTTTTCAGGGGCATCGCCTGCCTTGTACACTCAAAAAAATGAATCATGGCATAATTTATTATTAAGTATTTGCATCTATTTCATTTTATTCAAATAAGCATATTTTTTAGTTAAAACGTATGTACATGGTTTAAATATGGCCAGCTGTGGAACAAGTAAGATTCAATCAGTTAAAATGTATGAGATTGGTTTACATATAAATTTTGTGAAATGGAATCGTTTAGAAGAGGAAATGACGTCAGAGTTCTCCCCGCCATCTCAGAGTAGTGCTGGGTTGTGACCGGTAAGTTACAGCTACACTCATCCTATTTAATCTGCCAGTTATCAGTGTGCATGTATGTTTTATTAGTGCAGTTGATATCATATTACACTAATTAGTGCCACGGGTGCTCAGCTCCGAGGCACTCCTCTACAGCTAGAATAGCTGAGAGGAGTGCCTCGGCGCGGAGCCCTTAGGCATCTATTAATCTTCTGTTTCGGGTTTATTATTCTTCCGCCAAATTTCGGCACGTAACTCGTCCCGCAGCTTTGAGAAAACCCCGGTAATATACACATCAAAACGTGTGTCTTGATCCCGCAAGGGGTGCTATGACTTTTGGTGTTAAAATTCCAATTTTTCCCAAAGTTATTCCCAAAAAACTGGGAATAAATAATGCATTAGGAATGCATTGGAATTTTCTTTAGAAACCCACCTTTTTTCTACAAAATTGCACCTTTTTGCTGATTCACCCAGCTCTCTCATACCTGCACGTAGAAATGTGATTCAAACTATAAAACGGAGGAAAACTTCTGCTCTCTCAAAAAGATAGGAACTGTTTTTACATAACATGTAAACTTTTCAAACTGTGAGCACTCAAAGGAGGAGTGCAAATCACTTTTTCTTCAAAGTTAGAGTGAAAGCGTCAGTTGGCTAGAGTGCGTGAAGCAGTAAAAAATAACCTTTATTTTTATTTTTAACTCGAGCTCGCGGCCAAACCGTAAAAAGGAGACAAATAATTCTTTCTGAAAATGTAGACATAGTTGTTGGGATTCATAAAATGTAACTTTGACAGGCAGGGTCTGCACAAAATTAAACGGGGGTGCCAAGTCCGGCAGCAATACCTGTCTCACTCTCATTGACACCTAATGTAATCGTCTTTTTTTTTCAAAAGAATCTCACTCTGTCTTCGCACTGAGCTTACGCACTCATTTTAAGGAATATCTGAATAAAATAGAGACTGTAGAAACTTCTGGCTTCAGTGTCTGGCACGGTCTTTTCGGTTTATGAAAAGAAGTAACGGTTTCCTCATAATTTGCAGTTGTTTTGAAGCCATGTAGAAGCCAAATTCTGGGCAGATTTTCACATTGCCATGGCAACGGCAGCTCCTGACCTGTGTGCGTGCCTGCGTGCGCCTAGCAACCAGATAACCAACTCTCCAAGCTCTGCTAGCTTTACATTAGCCGTTTTCTTTACTTTCCTTTTTTGATTTGCTGATCATTTTGGCTGTGTTACAGCTGAAGGCATGGATTTCTGCAAGAAAGTGTCTTTTTTTACATATTTTTAAAATCTAATGTCAGTTACTGTTACAGGTCTATTATACACTGCTAACACATTTTGTACCCTCTGGGGTTCCTCGCGTCCAAAAAAGGACACACAAAGAAAATGCTATAAAATCATCATATATCAATATTTTTTTCTGCTTTTTTTGCATAAATCTCTTAAACCACTTCAGTTCTGCTCAAACCTACCAAATGTTTATTAGTTTTCAGGATTTTAACCCTTTAAATGCCAGTTTGAAGACATGTTGCCTCTTGTTTTATAAAAAAAAACAAGACAGAATATGAGATATTTCCCACATAATACATGATGGAGGGATGTGACATTGTTTTATATCAGAGTCTTTTATATCAAGACATTTCTCAAAACCAGAATATGATCAGAGTGACTTTTGAACACTGGAAATAAATCATGTACTCATCCCGGCAGTAGCCCCCGTGGCACTCAAAATTTCCCTGGAATTTTCTAGTATCAATATATTGATTATCAAATCCAATCATTGCAGACATTTTCGTTTAGCCCACTAGCTAACTCCCGCACGGTGCTAATAAATATCAGCTTACTTTTAACTTTACATTTCCCTACAGTTACTATTATTAAATTATGCTTAGCCCATTTTATTTATTTTATTGCATGCAGGTTCATTATTAATAATTTAAAGAACTGATGGCGGAGTTATTCGGCGTTCTGTAGCGTCGCGCGCGCGTGCGTGCGTACACACACACACACACACACACACACACACACACAGACACACACACAGCAGAGCTGAGAAGGCAGAGCACGGAGGACAGAATGAAAACTGTTCGATATGGGGTTGGGGAGGGGGTAAAATGCTGCTTCCCGCACTTTTCCATGATTAGGAGAACGGATTTTAGTGAGAAAACTGTGGTTAATCTTGATTCATATTCTGTAGTATCATATCATAGTGATCTCAAACTATGTGTGCATATGGTAGTTCTCATAGATTGTATAATATATTGCATGGAGATCACTGGCTCACAATTTAGCGCAGGCTTATAGTGTAATTAGGCATGATAGTTTTGAATTATGCAATAAAAATATGGGCAACTGTAGTTGAAAAAAACAAAATGTCAATAGTTTGCAAATGTTAATTACACTAAAAGAGTGGTGCAGACTTTTTCTGTTCAAAGGTTGAATTGAGTGATTGTTTTTCTGTCAACTATAAATTTGATTTATTGTGTGACATGTGACACATTTGAAATTTGATCAAAAGCATAGCTACTGGTGTCAGTATATAATGAACAAAATTTTGCTCTGAAGGATGACTCAGTACTATTCAAAAAACTCTGTAAAAAATAATACTGGCTTTGTGATTTCATAAGCAAAATAATGTCACACAATTATAGAATTACATGTTAAATGCATTTTGTTTCTAACTAGAACCATTTTTCTTTTACAGGTACCTAATTCATTGAAGCATCTTTTCTCACATCCAACTGTATGCCAGGGCAACCTCTTAGATCTGTAAGTATGTAAAATTAAAATATTAAGACACTGATTTAGAATACACAGAAAATTCAATACATCAGATGATGAACAATGAAACTCATTATGAAGTTCAGATGAATAAACATAAAAAGCATAAGCATAACATGCCTAATGCATAGTTCAAAACATTTTTGCAGTGTTTACCTGCATATCAAAGATATAGAACAGTGTACTATAAATCATATTTGTGTTTTTCCCAAAAAAAAAAGCTGTTTGTAAGTGTTTTTAATGTTTAAAGACAGCACTTGCTAATGACCCCACAACTGATAGGTTGTTGTTCTTCTTTGTTCACAGATACCATATGTGAATGTGGCCATGTAAAGTGTGTGACATTTCATTATCTACCAGGTATGAGTTGCTAAAACATTTTAGGCTGAAACATATCCACTATGGCCGCAAATGTCGGTATCCATGTGTATATGCAGATTGTGCATGTACATTCAGAAGTTGGAAGAACCTTTTGAGTCACACATATCAAACACACAGGAAGCTAGAAACAGCACATGTTCAGTTAACTACATTCTCATGTCAGACATGTGGATGTGAGGAACTTTCAACTGAGAAGGAATACTTACTCATATAAATTTACATCTTAGGCAGTATGAAACCATAACTTGTATGTTTGAAGGATGTGTATTTCAGACAAACATATATGGTACATTTAACTCACATAAAAATCGGAAACATAATCCAGATTTTAAGGCAGGCGTTGTTAAACTCACTGCTCAATCTAACAAATCTGGTAGTCCTGTAGATGATGGCCTCTCACCTTCTGCAGACATAGATTTTGGTACTCTGTCAGATGCAGATAGTGATGTTGATACTTCAGAGGACCTTCCAAAAGCAGTAGAACAAAAAATAGCCTCAATTTGGAGGAGAGGGAAAACATTTTTCATGTTCCATCTACAGCAATTGATGAATTGCTATAGAACTACACTACCTGTTAAGTACTGTGTCTTTGCCTGTAACGTGTAGCAGTCTTTCTGAATTATTCAAAAACAAAAACATGTGATTGATGGTTGATAGCTTAATTATTAAGGAACTAGCTGATATACTGTGTAAATCTAATCCTTTTCTTTTCTCCTCTTTCAGATCAACTTGGAGTTCATGCGTATTACAACTGTTCCTCTGATATCAAAATTTATTGGACAACTGGACAGATACACTGATGACCTGATGAAGGTTTTCCGTGCCAAAAGAGGAACTGCAGGCAAGAAAATCCGCACCATAATGGCACTGACAGCTAATGTAAATGTGTTTTTATGTATCTTTTTGTCAAGCAACAAGCTGCTGGAATTCTTCTTCCTCCTCTCCTCTCTTTTTCTAAAAGTTAAACAGATTTGCAGACCTACAGTAATTTCATGTAGCAGAAATGGGGTTGTGAATTCTGATTCTGATTCTTTGAGACCTTCAGTCATCTTTGTATTAAAGGAGCTTAATACACACATACGACGTACAATTCAGAAAATGTACATCATATTATACATTATATTTGAGATAATATGAGTGACTATATCAAAGTCCTTAGGACATGTCTAGGGAGGGGTCCAGCAAGTACAGCCCTGGCTTCTCTAAACTTAAAATATTACTTAATAAACTTAAAATTCAGCATTACTTAAACTGAAAATCAATGCATTGACTAATGTAATTTTCTTTGGGATCTTGTTGGTATGCTTGTTTCAGAATGAAGACATAAACATTAAGCATGACTGTCCTGAGGAGTCTAAGTGTCTACCTTAATGAAGACATGGGGACACTCGTCAAAGAATACGGGGTAAGTGTATGTCAGCTTACTCTCTTTATAGTATAAATGTGTTATGGATGTATTTGCATTGGTAGTTATGTTAATTGTCTCATAGGCATCACAGTCTAGCTTTGCCCATGTGTGGTTAGTGTGCACTGAAAGATTAAACTATGCAGCTATCAGTGTGGAGCATGATTGAGCCAAATGAGAAACTTGTCAGCTGTAAATGACACTGGTAAAGGATAAAACAGTTTGCAGTACCAGGGTTTTTTCTGGCTTAATATGAGGTGGTGGTGGTGGTGGTGCCTGATCGTGGGCTCACACTCGCATCTGTACTTTGCCGTCAACTGGCTCAAGCAAATGTTTTACTAGCAGTCTATTTATTATGGAGTTATAATTAAATGATTGAAACAAGTATTATTTTAAAGTACCAAGGTTAGGACAGAGCTCCTGTTATCTGGGAGTAAAGATGCGGTAGTTAGTAAGGTGGTTCCAAACCCAATCAAGGGGAGAAAGTGGAATCCAAGAATGGCAGTGCAGGAGGCGGAAGCAACGCTCAGGCATACAGAGATTGTGGGTATTGTCCAAATAGGCCGGGGAGGCTTGGGGCTTGGCCCAGGCAAACCGATGTGGAGTAGAGCAGGTCCCAAGGAGAAGAGAAAGCTAATCGTGGAGCAGGTTCGTAGACAGGAGGAAATATTAAGGGGTGCAAAGGCAGTGGCCCAGGCTAAGCAGGGACAGTGGGTGAATTGGGAAGGTGTAGACAAGAAAAACCTTAGCTGGAAAGAGCTGTGGAGTATGGAGGAAAGTAGTATTAGATTTTTGATAGGGGCAACTTATAATGTATTGCCAACTCCCCAGAACCTAAAACTCTAGGTAAATGGAGACCCACTATGTTCATTGTGTTCAGGTACGGCAACTCTAAAGCACATTCTGTCAGTCTATCGCAAGGCAGGTATACGTGCCAACATAACCAGGTTTTAAAAAGCTTAGCTGCAGGAATTGAATAGTTACGGAGGCAGGCAAATTCAGGAGGGCCTAAAATGAAGAGAGTTGCAATCAAGTTTGTTCATGAGGGAGAGAAAGTTGGTAAGACAACAAGAAGGCAAGGCAGCTTAAAGGGTGCTTGTGATTGGGAAATACAGGTAGATTTAGGAGGAAAGCTTGTTGTTCCCCAGGAAATAGCCAGTACAAAGCTAAGGCCTGACATAGTCTTCTGGTCTAGGAGTAGAATGAAAGTATATTTCATAGAGCTGACTGTTCTGTGGGAGGCTTTAGTTGAAGAAGCATATGATAGGAAAAAGCTCAGGTATGCAGAGCTAGGGGCAGAAGCAGAGCAGCGAGGATGGAGAGTTAGGATTTGTCCAGTGGAAGTAGGATGTAGAGGATTTGTAGCAAGGTCTGTTGTCTCTTTGGTAAGGGAGTTAGGAGCAAGTGCACAGAGTGTGAGGAAAATAGTAAAGGACATGTCAGATGAGGCAGCAAGATCCAGTCAGTGGATTTGGATGAGAAGGAGTAATGGTAGCTGGGGGCCCAGCAGGTGGAGCACTTAGGATAGACAGACTCTTAGGAGAAGCAAGGAAGAAATCCAGGAAGAGGAAGTGTTTTTAAGTGGGGGGTGTGGCCTGTGTGAGCCTCTTTGAGACCATGCGGTTAGTCCAGGTGAGGTGGCCTGTATTGTCTGCTTGTATTGAATTGGTTTGTAGTGTGTCTTTGGCTGTTTAGGTGAGTTTGTTTGTTTTAGGTTAGTTGCATGGTGTGGTGTTGGAGAGTGGTGGGGGGAGGGGTAGAGCACAGCCTAATCCGGCAGGGGAGAGTTTAGCTCAAAAAGGCATCTCTCCTTGACTCTGCCTCCCTCATTCAAAATGGCCGCCACTTTCTCCAACTGTTTAGGGGAGTTTGTTTGCTGAATCTGCTAGTGTGTTTTGTCAGAGTTGATAATGGTGTTGTTTGTGGTAGCATAGGCAAGATAAAGAAAATAATCGTGGTGTGTGGAACAGTGATGGCTGGCATTAGAGGAGTGACTCTGGGAGCCAGTGATCACTGTCTAGCCTCCTGGAGGTGTCGTGGGACCAACTAGACGAAACACTGGTGAAAGGAGGTTCCCACCTGATGACCCCAAAGACATGTTAGTTATCACTGCTCATTAGTCTTCATAATTAATAGTTATCATAGGACATATTAAGCTTAGGGAGCTATTCACTGATTCTGGTCCATTTTCTGTAGCACAAGTTTCTTGTGTTTACCTTAAATTTAAAGCATATTCATTTATTTTTTTAAAGTGCTTTGTTCAACATCTTGGAACAATAACTAACAGAGATCCCTGGACCTCTCATTCTCTTACTTTAAAATAATGTTAACATTGTTTACACTCCCCCTTTGGCGCCTGAATGAATACCCACTGCTTGACTCGCTGTCCTGCAATCGGACCCTCGTCATCCGCTTCTGGCTCAACTGTGTGGCTTTCACATCTGACAAATTTACTACATCTCATCAAAATATGCGCTTAACTTTCACTTCACCATATCTGCAAACCTGATAACGTTAACTCATAACGTTAATTAGACATGGCTGGCTCCACTTCTGGCGGTTGCGGGCAACTGCAGCTACAAATGACTGAAATGACAGATCCTGACAGGAAACGATTGATGGAATTTAAAAACATTGAGCCGTGAGTTGGTGGCGGTAACAAATTTGGTAGTGGCGGCTGCCACCAAATACTCTATGCACGGAAAACCCTGAGTACAATGTATGTAAATATGAATCAGAATCATGAAAAACTCAAAACATTATGCTGATCTCATATTTGTAACTTTTGAATTTATTTTGCACTTGAATGATTCTACATATCTGTAACGTCAGAGTTTGCAAAACAGTGTTCTTTAAAAAATTCTGAATATCACAATGTGACCGGCATTGGGACACAGCTCATTATTCTCTTTTTTCATCCTCCAGGACAGTGAATTTAGAGAGGCTGAGCCGAAGGTTGAACAAATAACGATGGGCATCTACGTCATTCGCGCGGAGGGTGCCCGCCCTAGAGATGAGCCTTTTGCAGATGTTGGCGTTATACTTGAAGGCGTGGAAGTTCTGCTAAACCTAAAAAGTGTCACCCTTGGATGTGTGATGCTTTTAGGACTGATTTATGCACTTAACTTAAGCTACCCTAAGGACCTCAAGTGCACATTTGAAGTGTTTCAGAAAGTCTTGATGGAACTGGACACAGCCAAGCTTTCACCAAAAGTCCAAGCACTGAAAATTAAGATGCTCCAGTGATTTAGCAATTGGCCAGATACACTGATATTTCGATCTGGAAAATATATATCAGTGGTTGACTTGCTGCAAAATTCGGTACTTGTTTGAGTGAACTTTGTCTATGTAGAATGTTCAACTGGTGTTTTTCACTTTTCTTGATTGTTATATTTTTGCTGCAGAATATGCCTTTTTATATTCCTGCTCCTGTAATTAAACATGCTTGATAGTGTGGTGGTGCAAAGCCACTCAACCACTGAGCCTTATGGCAATGTGGTGGATTGTTAAGGATTCCTTGAAATGTTAGTCTACTGTAAGCATTACAGTTATAATGATTGATTTACCTGTCTACCTCAAGTAACAATTGTTAGGCACAGTTCTTGAGGTCTGTTTACAGTATATATTGTGTCATGTAACAAGTAGCAAAGTGTTAAAGCCAATGAGGCATGGCTGTTCACCTGAGCCTTGTGATTAATATTTTTGATCTTAATTTCAAAATCGATTCAGAGTGCAGAAGTCCAGAGTTCCCTTAAATGAGCTTTTAAAATGTTTGCATTTCTTAGACCAAAAAGGTTGATTGTGGCAAAACAAGTAAATGTTTGACAATCGAGCACTTTCTTAACCTTAAGAGGTTATTTTCTTTTTTAAATTTTTTTTTTCTTTTAACAATATTTTTATTTAAATTTTCCAAGAGGGCATTATCTCTTTTATGATTTGTTTGTTTTTTGCACACAACACATGTGTATGAGCACTGGTACTGTGTACAAGTATGCTTGCTGGCTCTACTTTTTGTGGCTGCCGTTAGGTCAGTGTATCATGCTGTTGAATGGAAGTGTCCTTTTTGCAATGCCCAAACTTGCCACTTTGAGAAGCGTTAATAAATTGTTCAAATGTGAAACAAGGAGGTCTGACTTTTTAGGTATTGTAGTTACATATTGTCGTAGGTATTGGGTGAACCGAAAGAAAGAATTAACAATTGGAAATATCTGATTATAAATGAATTATTAAATTATTCAAATACATTGAGTTTATTTATAAACAGTACATAGATTTGATGCATTTTGAGTGAATTGGGCTTATTGCATAAGCCTAGTTATTATGAATTCAAAATGGATAGGCTTTATTAATATTGAATACATAAACTCGGTTCTTATGAAATTAAAACAAATTGGATTTATTGATGATAAATAAGTAAACCTGGTTATTGTGTATTTAAATCACATTGGGTTTATTAGTACTATTACATAAATCTCATTCTTGTTTCATTTATGTTTGACTGACAAATATGCATCACATTAAGTTTATTAGTTTGTTTATATTAAAACTAATCCAAATGGATGGAAATTTTATATGCAATTAAAATACATAAATCTTAAATATTAGGCCTAAATATTTTGAGTGTAATGTGTTTCAACTTGGAGAAGAGAGTAAGTTTCCACTGAACTTTTAAATAGTTTAATTCCAGAGTTTTCTTATGAACTCACACATCCGTCTTCCACCATGGCCATAAAACATTACATGAAATAATATATAAACCTAATGATACTAATAATGACAGACATGAGTAATTTGAGTAGAGATTTTGCCTATGTTTTCCAGTTTTCCTGGTGTCCATTCATTGATCCTGTGGAGCTGACTCTTTGACCCTTAGTCTGATTCTGTGTTCCTCTAGTATGCTAAAAGCATGGTCTGTTTGTGAGAGAGGGGTCTTTTGTCTCTGTTTCCTATCAATTTGATAGTTTGATGGTGGGAAGAGTAACAAAGTGTCAATTTTGGGTCCATAACTCTGCATGTCCTTACAATCAACTTCTTTAATGGCTTGTGACTGATGCCAGGCCTGGTATGTATGCTACATATTTCTGAAATTGATTTACATATTTGCAAACATGACTACAAGGAATTTTATTATGTGTCTGATTAAGCAAAGATAAATGCACCTCAGGAGACCTGACAGACCCAATCACACTATCTTCTCAAATCCAATGTTTTCTGCAAGCTGTTTTATGGACTGAAATTTGACTTACCTACCTATGAATTCCCAGTAATCTTCTATCAGAGATGTGCTGCCGAACTATATTTAAAGACACTTAATTTAACTCAGTAATGTAGTCCAAGTTTGTTTCTCCTGATTGCTAAAGAGGATTCTCCCATTTCCACAAGTAAGGCTAGACAGGTGTTGTTCTAAAAGCTCCACAAAAGATCCTTAGGGCCTTTGCCTGGACCTGATCAGGTTTGCTAAGAGTAGTCTTAGCAGCTGACCCAAACACAACACAAACCTTGTCAAATGTAGATCTTATCATGGCTTGATGAATAAAAAGCAAGGTGTCCCTCTCAGCCCCCCAATCACTTCCAGCTGAACTACTGTACGAAGAATGTTATTTACTTTGTCACACTTACAAATTATTTTATATACATGAGTAATCCATGTTAACTTTTAATCCATCCACACTCCCAGAAATTTGAAAACCTTGACTCTTTCTAAGGGACACTCATACATAGAAAGATTTAAAGCAGGAGTTTGCCTGATGTGGAAATCCTAAATCCCCACTGATTTGTTGACTGGACAACCTGATCTAAGGCCTTTTGGTTTTGATGGAACAAATTATCAATATTTTTCTCTCTGTTCCAGATGGCACCATCATCTGCAAACAAACACTTTACAAAACCTTGCAGAACTTTTTGAAATATGTTGTTTATCATTACATTAAAGAGGAAGTTAAAGAAGTTTTAGAAAAATATTCCCCGAACTCTCACCTGAATTGATTTATGATTGAGAAAGTCCTTTATCCAATAAAACATTTTGCCATTAATACCTGTTCTGGCTCCGTTCCTGTTCCTCCTGTATATGGCAGACTATACATACATCTCTGAGTCTTGCCACATCCAGAAATACTTGGATGACACAGCTATTGTGGCGTGTACCAAGAATGGACAGGAAGAGCCGTACAGGGACCTGATAATGACCTTCAGTGAATGGAGCAACAAGAATTACCTCCTTCTGAGCACCTTAGGACAAAGGAGATGGTCATCGACTTTTGGAGGCCTACCCTTCAGCCAGTCAACATTCGAGGGAAGGACATTGAGGTGGTGTACACTTATACATACCAAGGCGTGCACCTGGACAGGATGGATTATCTATCTATCTATCTATCTATCTATCTATCTATCTATCTATCTATCTATCTATCTATCTATCTATCTATCTATCTTTCTTTCTTTCTTTCTTTCTTTCTTTCTAGGTATATGCTGCAGTCACTTTGTAGATGCTGCATTCTATTTTAAGCAAACAGAGAAATTCATTTTAGGGGGTTGCCTAGCCCTTTAATGGTATTTCAAGAGGTCAAAAATAACCCTCATTGATGAAATTAAATAATTTTGAGGTAGAAAACACTTTTCAGTATGAAAGATGTTGCAGTCACTTTTTGGTAGGCGAAAAAGTGCATTTTATTTATTGTATTAATCTTTTAAAGGTATTTCAACAGATGAAATGGTCTGGGTGAGATATAATCTCTCACATATAACCCTCATAGATGAAATCAAATCATTTTGAACAAGATAACATCTTTCAGTATGAAGGTAGATGTTGAAATCAGTGTTTGACGAGCTGAAAAGTGCATTTTATGTTATGTATTAGCCCTTTAAAGGTATTTCAAAAGGTGAAATGGACTGGGTGAGGTTTAATCTGTCAAATATAACCCTCATTGATGAAATCAAATCATTTTGACGCAGAAAACACCTTCCAGTATGAAGGTAGATGCTACAATCCAAATCAATAGAGAGGTGAATGGAAATTATGAGACAGAGAAAGGAAAAATTACAACACAGGTCCCAGCCTGGGGATGTTGGGATCACAGTATGTGATGTCTTTATCACCAGGCCACAGCCTTTCTAATGTATGCCAGTATATAATTTAACATCTTCTAATTTCTAACATTTCTTTGACGTGTCATTGTCCACTACACAATAGCAAATACAGATGTACATATTTCTTAAACATACCATTTTGTGTAAGTCTAAGAGTCTAGTGTCCGCTTCAGGGTTTTTATTGCAGGGGAATATAAATAGAGTCAGTTTCCTCACAATAAAAACATGAGTTCAGACTTGTCTTACACAGAAACATACGTACAGTACAGAAGCAGGACAGAAAGTTAGAAAGAAAGGCAAAATGAAAAGAGGCAGAGATGATATTTAATGATGTTAATGCTGTGTATGACTCAAAATGAACTGCTTGTGGCAGGAGAAGCATTCAGATGAGTGCTTTAACTTTTTTCTTACAGACTGACATAATATTACAGACAAATCTGTACAACTAGTACAAACAACATACTGAGGCTTTCCTGTTAAAAAAGACAGGCAAAGTGAAAAAAGGTGTGAGTGATATGTAATGATGTTAACGCTGTGTATGACTCCGAATGGACTGTAAACATTGTATTGCGCCAAATAGACTGCTGTTGGCACTACAGATGCTCAGATAAGCACGTTAACTTTTTCGGTACAAACTGACATAATATTACAGACAAGTCTGTTTCACTTCATATTCATCCTATTTGTAACTAGTGCAAACAGGAAACACCATACTGAGGCTTTCCTATTAAAAAAAGATATCTTAATGCTGTGTATAACACCGAATGGACCACTGTTGATAGGAGAAGACTAATAAACTGCTGTTTGCGCTCAGGACGCTCAGATCAACACTTTGACCTTATCTGTCCATACTGACATAATATGACAATAGATTCTGTTTTAACTTCATATTCATCCTCTTTGCCACACGTACACATGGGAAACAGCATGCTGAGGCTTTCCTCAAACAAAAGAAGGGGGAAGTGAAAAAAGGCACCAGACTGCATTTTAACAATGTTAACAGTGTGTATAAGTCCTGTTGGAGTCCGAATACTATATTTCTCTGAATGATCTTTAAACATTGTATTAAGCCTAATAGACTGCTAATGACACTCGGGACACTCACTTTGACCTTATCTGTCCATACTGACATAATATTACAGTAGAATCTGTTTTAACTTCATATTCGTCCTTTTTTTGCCACACGTACTCATGGGAAACAGCATGCTGAGGCTTCCCTAAGAGATAGGACAGGTGACCTGAAAAAAGGCACAAGACTGCCTTTTAAAGATGTTAACAGTGTGTATGAGGCCGGCTGGAATCTGAACACTATATTTCTTTGAATGAATTGTAAATACTGTATTAAGCCTAATAGACTGCTGTTCACACTCGGGACGCTCAGATCAACACTTTGACCTTATCTGTCCATACTGACATAATATTCAATAGAGTCTGTTTTAACTTCATATTCATTATATTTGCCACATGTACACAGCGTTGACATCATTCAGTATCACTCTCCGCCTTTTTTCACTTCGCCTGTATTTTTTAACAGAAAAGCCTCAGTATGGTGTTTACTGTTTGTATTAGTTGCAAATCAACACTTTAACATTTTCAGCACAAACTGACATAATATTACAGACAAGTCTGTTTCACTTCATATTCATCCTATTTGCAACTAATACAAACAGTAAACACCATACTGTGGCTTTCCTGATAAGAAAGACAGTCGAGTATGACCTCTCAGGTCAAATTTGAAAATACGTGTTGAGTGGGAGTGCTGCTGCTGGGTGTCTGCACTCTGCACTGCTACTCAGTAGTCTGTTACCTGGATTATTTTATATCTGCCAAATTCATGTTTTGAGCGAATTTTAGTTGTAGGATGTTAATGGAAACTGGAATATTATGAAATGTTGGATGGAATCTGTTTGGTCACCTAAGAGAAAAGAGAAAGAGAGAAAGAGAAGATTTACTCTTATTTACTTACTTATTTTTGTGACGTTATTTGTGTTCATGTCGTTTATTTTGGATTAAATAATGCTATACACAGATAAAAAAATTTCATTAACTATGTATGTTTATACTGAATTATTAACGTGTGTTAAAGCAGAATCAAGCGCGCAGAGCGCTTAGACAGTACAATTGAAGTATGATGCATTCTCAGGTGTAACTGATAACTTTATGACATTTAAGCATGAAATCCATCATATTCGTCATGAGTGCTACTAAAATACTAAAATAGCAAACCTCATCCTAAGGGGTTCTGTACAGAAAGAACAGTGAGTGTGAAAAACTGAGTTTGCATACACATAGACAGCTTCTAACGAGGATTAAGGCAGATTTAAATGCTCAGGGCGATTACACAGCGCTATTTAACAGTGATGCATTCTCAGGTGTAACTGATAACTTTATGACATTTAAGCATGACATCCATCATATTCGTCATGAGTGCTACTAAAGTAGACAGCAGACCTCATCCTGAGGTGTTCTGTATAGAAATCACACTTAATTTGAAAGCTCAGTCTGAATGACACAGAGACAGCTTCTGACGATAATTGAAGCAGAATCAAGCCATCAGAGCGCTGAGACAGTAATATTGTAATATGATGCATTCTCAGGTGTAACTGATAACTTTATGACATTTAAGGATGAAATCCATCATATCCGTCATGAGTGCTACTAAAATAGACAGCAGACCTCATCCTGAGATGTTCCGTATGGAAATCACACTTAATGTGAATTACATTCAATAGCGCTGTCTAATCGCTTGCTTGATTCTGCTTTAATTATTGTCGGAAGCTGTTTCTGTGTCATTCAGCTGAGCTTTCACATTAAGTGTGATTTCTGCACAGCATACCTCAGGAACTACATTTAAGCATGAAATCCATCATATTCATCATGAGTGCTACTCAAAGTCTGAATGACACAGAGACAGCTTCGGAAGATAATTAAAGCAGAATCAAGCGCTCAGAGTGCTTAGACAGTATTTTTGAAGTATGATGCATTCTCAGGTGTAACTGATAACTTTATGACATTTAAGCATGAAATCCATCATATTCGTCATGAGTGCTGTTCAAATAGACAGGAGACCTCATCCCGAGGTGTGCTGTACAGAAATCACACTTAACAGCTTCTGACAATAATTAAAGCAGAATCAAGCGCTCAGATTGATTAGACAGCGCTATTTAACAGTGATGTATTCTCAGGTGTAACTGATAACTTTATGACATTTAAAGTGAAAAGCTAACCACGATCAGCACACTAGCCATAACAGCATTTTTTTCAATGTAGAAGTAGGTAATTATACTGTGTTGCTAGTATGTGTTAATATTGTCAGCTGGTTTAAAGCTTAAAAGAACTGGGCATGAGAGGTAAATGAGTGAAGTGAATGAGTAAAGTGACTGAGAAAACCGTACACACTTGTACACTTAGACAGTCAGGACCAGGAAACACATTGAGGAGCAGAAGTCTCCAGCGCAGCTGTCGCTTGATCTGGACTGTTGTCTCCAGCCCTCCACTTATGGTTCCTATTGCTGGGCATCACCCAGTTCCTCATTGTTTACCCATATTCCAGATGACAACTCAAGGATTTGTGATTAATAACTAACATGCTATTTTGTTTGTAGCTCCGGATAGCGAGCGGAGCTATGTGTCGATGGCATGACAGCAGACATTGCTGAAGTTGTAATAAACATCACATTCCGATATTCTGAAGCTACAAAACCACAACACTCTTATGTACAAGTAAATTTGTTGGTCCAAGACACACACACTGAGCAAGGGAGAGAGAGAGAGAGAGAGAGAAAGAGAAGCCAGCGCTAACTGCAAAAGTAACTAATCAGTAGTAACTAAGCTAAAGTAACAATCAGTTCTGAATAGCATGTAAATAAATGCTGAATCACTAAAATTCGCTATAGGCAGCAGAGAACTGTGAACCAAGAGCAGAACTGATAAGTTTAAATGTACAGCAGGTAGTTAGTCACTGTAATGAAGAAAAACAACATTAACTGTGTTCAGTTAGAGCAGCAATAAACTCTACCAGTAAAAGAAATTCCAGAGAATGGCGATGAGACACTACAGTCAGCATGTAAACTGTCACTCACTGTTGTTAACGAAAGGTAATGTACTCATTTTTAAAAGGGGATTTAAAAGGGGAAGAGGAGGGGTCCAACGTCTTATATGGTGATGATAATAATAATATATGATAAAAGTATTAAACATCTTTAGTCTGCCAGGGAGCCAGTATCAGTTCCAAGTTGAAAACAGCACCAAAAGAAATCAATTAATTCCAGTCAGGCTCTTTGCTGCCTGTGCATAAAGCTGATCATTATTAATGTACACTCAGTCGACAATTTATTAGAAACATCTGGCTAAAACTGAGTGACTAGTCTAATTGCAGGACTGTTGTAGTCCTGCAATAAATCGTCCTTCATGAAGATTATATTGTTTATACAGCTGTGTTTCTGTTATTTAGCCTATCTTCTTTGATATAAATGAGTTGGACAAAATAACAGAAAATAATAGAAACTTGAAAGCCATGGCAAGTGTCTTTATGTAGCAGTATTTTTTGGTTGGCATTGGTTCCCAATATTTCTGTCTCTTTGATTACTAATAATTAGAATCAGTCCTGGAAAAAAAAACATATCAGTTGATCCCTATTGCTGTTAGTCAATTTAGGCTAATTCTGGCAAGTTAATACAAGCAATACACCATGAATGAATTACTACTTATCTACTTGGTTCTATACAGTAAATAATATATACAGTTCATCATACTATTTGCCATTTTAAAAAAAAATTCTAATAAGTAACATACTGTTCTGATCATAGGTACTATCTTCATCTATAATGTGGTGTTCCTTAACTAGTTAGGAAATAACAAACAATAAAGTATTTTGATAAACATGACGTACTCTGTCTGCAGTCTGCTGAGATCAAGAACTGCCGGGCGAGATGCTGTGATGCATTGTGGGGATTATAGTATGAACAACTTCAGGCCTTCCTTCAGCCTTGCAGGTAGCACTCTTCCAAACACACATATTTACACATGATATAAACAGATTTATTTACTCACTGGTGTTTAATATCTTTGGTTTGATCTGAAGTTAATGTAAACATTGATGTGTGTAGGGTAGATGGCAGTCACTGTACTAAAACCCTCCCCAAGAAGTATGGTGTGCAGTTACTGATGTCAACAGCATGGAAGTTATTAGTAAGAAGCATATCAAATATTCAAAGGTAACAGCTCTGAGATGTAACTGAATATTTTTTGGTGTGTCCAATTGTATTTAACACAGCCAAGGACCCACAGCAGTACATCACCTGTGAGATCATGAAAATGCTGAAGAACCAGGAGTGACCATATATCACTAGATGGTGCGGTACAGAGTCTTTCTGGTTTAAGAGCACCATCCTCCAGCATTTAAGAAATGGAAGGTCTTTAGTTTCGTTTTAAAAGATCACATTGATGGGGCAAGTCTACGATCAGCAGGTAAGCTGTTTTAGGTGCATAGATACTAAAAGCCATCTCACTACACTTTGAAAATGCTCTAGGCACATGGAGAATTCCAACTTGGGATCTGCTGGGATTGTAAAGTAACAGCATGTCTGAGATGTACTGTGAAGCCAGACCAGCAAGTGCTTTGTAGACCAAGAGGAGGATTGTTTAAATTGTACTCTGAAAACAAGTAGCCAGGGAAGGTTTCAGAGAAGAGAGGTATGTGGCCAGATTTTTGGCTGGACCACAGTCCTACTGACGCTGACTGACTGCCTGACTGACCTTAAACCTTTGGTCAGCTGAATACTACGTGACGTTAGTCATGAAGTTACACCATTGGTCTGTTGACTTGTTTTTACTGATCTGGAATCCAGATATTCACAGATCAGCGGTCTCTGTTGCTGTTTTCTCCATGTTCAGCTGAATAAAGTTTTCTGTCATCTAGTGGTTATCTGCGTCCACAGCCTGATGGCTATGGAGAAATTACAATGAGTCCATGGGAAACACATCTGAGAGACAGATTCATCCAAGGGTTGTTACTTGGCATTCAAGAACATGTCAAAGAACACTGTGCTGGTTATGAAACAGCGAGACTATTGGATGAGGAGAAACATGCTGCACATGCTGAAAAGATGGTGAAAGATCAAGAGAAAAAGAGAGAGAAAAAGAAAGAAGAAATCAGCAATGAACTTGTGATGGCTCAGCTTCAAGTTTATGAGGGATGGCAGCGAGGCAGAGGTAGAGGACGTGGCAGAGGTCACGGAAGAGGAACGAGAGGCAGAGGTAGAGGATGCAGTGAGGGTTGCTACAATTGTGGAGCATATGATCATTGGATCAAAGCCTGTCCTCGCCAGCAGATGAAGCACGAGGGTTCTGACTGACTGGTGGTGGAGCTGAGGACAAGCGATCATCCGCTTACAAAGTCGTCAACATGTGAGAACATCATAAGACAAACACAAACACAAAGCATACAGGATCAGAAGCTAAGGCTAAATGACACTGTTATTCATTTAGAAGGAAAATGTCAGAACAAATCTCAGGGTACATTTGTGATGTTGATGCATGATGCATACAAAGTGATGCCTAAGCTAACATTAAAGATCACAGGTCAACCAATCTCCTTTTTGGTAGATTCAGGGGCAACAGAATCAGTAATAATGGAAAAGGAACTGACTACAAAACCAAAAATGAGTGGGAGATTCATGAGAGCAATTGGAGCAACTGGGGATACCTGTAGGAAAAATATACAGTTCCACTAAAAGTTGAAGAAGATGTAGATTAGATTAGATTAACTTTATTAATCCCACAACTGGGAAATTTATTTACCACAGCAGAAATATAAACATCTATAGAATACAGCGAGGATGTAAAAGTCTGCTGCTGAAGAAGCTACTCAGAGACCCTACAGTGTCATGCAGAGGGTGAGAGTTATTGTTCATAAGGAATGTCAACTTAGCTAACATCCTCCTGTCACCTACTTCCTCAATGGAGGCTAGGGGGCAGCCTAGGACAGATCTCGCTTTCCGGATCAGTTTGTTGAGCCTCTGCCTATCCCAGTCAGTGCTGCCCCCTCTCCAGCAGACCACAGCGAAGTAGATGGCTGAGGCCACCACAGAGTCGTAGAAGGTCCTGAGGAGAGCCCAACACACGCCAAAGGACCTCAGTCTCCTTTGCAGGTGATGGCGACTCTGACCCTTCTTGTAGAGAGCGTGGGTGTTGGTGGACCAGTCCAGTTTGTTGTTTGGGTGAACCCCCAGGAACTTGTAGTTCTCCACCACCTCGATGTCCAGTCCCTGGATGTTCACTGGTGTGAAGTGGGATTTCTTCCACCTGGGGTTCACAATCATCTCCTTTGTTTTGCTGATGTGGCGATGCGAGGGCTCAAAATATTATACTACAGTTATGAAAGTTGAAACAAAGACACCAACAACGCCAGCCAGGGAGTTGCACCCAGGGAATTGTAAATAAATATAACTATAAAGGAAGGCACACAGGTAAGTAATACAAGGAAGGGCAGGAGACGTGGTTCACGGTAGCAAAAATAATTAACACGTTTATTGGAAGTTGGTCACACAAGCTAAAAATGGTAGTTCACGACAGAACTAACAATTAACACCCTACTCCAGTAGCTGAGGCTTACCAACGGTGAAGGACAATGTGGGGGTAGGGAGTCCAAAACAAAGAAAAGGCACCCCACTCTCACGTGACACACACACACACAGGTGAAGTGCAAAACAACCAAATCCAGAATCACAGCACACGAAGAGGAGCCACCACCCAGGACACCGCCACCACCGTCAGCTCGCAGCAACTATGGAGGGAAGGGAGAACACAATCAACACAAGATACATAAACACAAATCCCTTATAACAATGTAAACAAAACAATATTAACAGTCTAGGACTGAAACTCAATGAAACAAGAAAACAATCATTAGACCATTAGCTTAATGACAACTTAGCAAACAAACCAAACAAACAAACAAACAAACAAACAAAAAGAAAGAAATAAAGTAAGTAACCAATGGACACAATCATTCAATAAAAATAAACTAAATGATAAATGACCAACCAATTAACTCAAAACAATACATTCAAAGAAAACATAGATATACCTGGTCCCATCTAACCCCTGCACACGCTCACTCATGCACACAGCCAGTCAGTGAATATGACCATTCATCCCTTCACAACCAAACACAACAGCGCACACACACACACACACACACAGTCCTGACGGAGCAGCTCTCGCTATGCCCGCCGCCCAGAAGGGGAGCCGGACACCGGCGACCGGGGGGACCGAGCAGCAGCCTGCAGAAAACCGTCACCGTAGCAGCAGTAGCAGCGGCAGCAAGCGAAGCAAAAAGCAAGCGAAGCAGAAAAGATGCACAACCGACAGTCTATTTAGCGGGGCAACAGAGCCATCCACAGCATCCAGCCACCACAAACTGCGGGTCGGCGAAGCAGCAGTGTTCCTGGACCTTACTTAATATCCACCGTTAGCCACGGGTCCCGAACAGCAGGAACCCTTCCGAGGAGGACAGTGACGAGGAGGCTCGGCACCGCTCCGTATTTAACTGGAGCGCCTGTGGTGCGCCGGTGATGCGCTCGGGATCAGCTATAAAAAATGG
This sequence comes from Seriola aureovittata, assembly GCF_021018895.1. Lineage (NCBI taxonomy): Eukaryota > Metazoa > Chordata > Actinopteri > Carangiformes > Carangidae > Seriola > Seriola aureovittata. The sequence goes on along the minus strand of NC_079380.1, from coordinate 28,983 downwards.
ACAGGTGAGGAGTTTAGCACCTTGGCTAATGGCTATAGTTGGAACTAAACATAAATGCTAAGGTGTCCATACCTTGTCCTTTTAATGTCTTTGGCCACCATCCCCTTAACCACAATGGACCACTACGCACACAAAGTTAAACAGTTCAATGCAGAGGCTAATAAAAGCTAAAAGAAACAACCTGAAAACAATGCAGCCGTGCACCTACCCGTCTCGAGTGCAAAGGAGGAAGCGGAAGGCCGGGAAGCAGGAGGCCCTTCGAGCCAGGAAGTGAGAGGACGAGAGAGGGACACAGCCCCCTTTTATTCCCTCGCCGTCTGCGTTGATAGGCTACGGCGCCAGGTAAAGTGCAGAGCAGCAGACTTGAATGCAATCAGCCCCAGCAGCATATCATATTGCTACAATCCACTCCCCCCTTTTTCATCGTCGACCCGACGATGCGCTGGAAAGATATAAGGGTCAATGCCAGGGTCTGAAGAAAACAGACACAGCATTGGACTGGGCGGGTGGAGGCCTCGCCTGAGCCATTTCATTGGCAGGCCTGGGAAGACGATGGGGGTTGGGATGATGGCCAGCCGTGGATCGGGCTGTCCGCCGCATGGCAGTTTCATTAATCCCTGGGGGAGTGACTGCCAGAGGGGCAGAATGGGGAGGGGGCACAGGTGACTGCAGCAGCAGGGAGTGCCAATGCAGGTGCTGTTTGGGTTTCTCTGGCCACCCGGCCAGCAGATGGGGGAGGGGTTTCCCTCACGAAAACCAACAAATCATCATCGGATGATTTGTCTTGCATCACCAGCTGGCCCGGGGGAGTAGAAGGAGAATCAGAAGTGCTGCCCGGAGAAGCGACCCCAACAACGGCCTTAAGCAACGTTCGATGCACCTGCTTGACCTTGGTGAGGTAATCTGATGGTGCCACAGTATACACAAGACCTTCTCCAGGGGGAGCCTTAATCACCCTATGCACAACTGAATTCCACTTATCCTGAATCTTGCAACGACCTCTCCTGCCAAAATCTCTCACCAACACCATCTGGCCCTCCACCAGGGGCTGTGACCGAACAGTCTGATCATGGTTCCCTTTCCGGCGCTCAGCTGCGACTTTTAACCTTTCTCGAACACCTTCAAAAGCCAGGTGCAACCAGGTCTGGTGCTCTTGCACCCAGTCATTTACTGCCCCGCCAACAGGATCCTGCACTCTCCCCAACAAGAAGTAAACTGGGAGCCTTGCCTCACGACCAAACATGAGGAAAAAGGGCGACTCCCCAGTCGATTGGTGGGGGGTGGTGTTATAAGCATACATTACCTGTGGTAGACAAGAATGCCAATTGCTTTTGTGAGAGGCTGGAAGGGTGCGCAACAAGTTGTGAAGCGTGCAGTTCAACCGCTCGTATTGCCCATTGGATGGTAAGGAGTGGTTCGGGACTTCTCAATCCCGTAAAGTCCACATAGCTGCTGAATAAGGGCACTTTCAAAATTCCAACCCTGATCGGAATGAATTCGCACTGGGACACCGAACTTTGAAAACCACTCATTGACAAGCACCTGGGCCACAGTAAAGGCTCTTTGATCCCGAGTGGGGATAGCAAGAGTGTATTTGCTGAAAACATCGGTCAGCACAAGGACATTCTCAAGCCCATTGCTGGTTGGTTCCAGCATGATATAATCCATTGCCAAAAGTTTAATTTGGCTCAGAGGCCAACAAATGCCCCATGAAGCTCCGGGCCGGTGGCCCAGAATCCTTGGCCACCTGGCACCGCTCACAGGTTTGACACACATCAGACCTCACATCAGAGGTCATCCCCGGCCAATAGCAGCGCTGCCTGAGCAATTCCAAGGTCCGAACCGCTTCCCCACCATCGGAGCGCAAAACCTGCCTGTAAACCACTCCAGCCTGTTCAGTCAGCCGATCCCACTGTTTGAGGAGCACCAAAGCTAGCTGGGATAGCTGTCTGCGCTTCTCACGATCAGGGTATTGCTTCTGCCGCCAAAATGCACACACCTCCATGATCACAGAGTCCGCCTGCTGAAATGCAGCAATGTCAGCAGGTGGATGCTGGGGCAAAGCTTGGACAGCAGCCTGACAGGCTTCAGGCCATTGAGCTTGCAAAGTTTGCTTCAAGGGCGGTGGAATTGATGTACCAGAGACTATTGTGTCAAAGTCTACTACTACAGGTGGGTGCATGCGGGACAGGGCATCTGCATTAGCGTTATCCTTACCGGGACGGTAGCGAACCACAAAATCAAAGGCTGCAAGCTGGGCTGCCCAGCGCTGCTCCAGAGCACCAAGTTTAGCTGACGACAGGTGGCTAAGAGGATTATTGTCCGTAAAAACAATGCACTTGTGGCCAAGCAGATATTCACGGAACTTTTTCGTCATAGCCCACTTTAACACCAAAAACTCCAGCTTCATGGAGCTATAATTAACTGGATTGCGCTGTGTCAACCTCAAGCCTCTGCTTGCAAGGGCTATGGGCCGGATCTTTCCTTCCTGCTCTTGTGAGAGCACTGCGCCCAAGCCTCCATGACCTGCATCCACCTCCAAGATGAACGGGAGGGCAAAGTCGGCGTATGCAAGCACGGAACCATTGGTAAGCTTGGACTTTAAGGCCTCAAAGCTCTGCTGGTGTTCTGCTGTCCACTTTTCTGAAACCCGGCGTTCAGACCGCTTGGACTTTGATCCCTCGAGCTCAGCCACCAGGCAATGTAGAGGGGCAGCCAACTTGGCAAAACCCTCCACAAAGCGGCGATAGTAGCTAGCGAACCCGAGAAAGGACCGCAGCTCCAGGATGGAAGTGTGGGGCTGCCAGTTTGCTACCACCTCCACTTTACCTGGATCCGTGGAAACACCGTTGGCAGAAATAACATGCCCTTGGTAGCTCACCTCTTGTTGAACGAATGAGCACTTTGACATCTTGGCCTTCAGGCCCTCTTTTTGCAACCGCTACAGCACCACCTCCAGCCGCTCTAGATGTTGTTGGAAGGTGGAGGAAAAAACCACAATATCATCGAGATACAACAGCAAGGACTGACACTGCTGGTCCCCAAAGATCCTCTGCATGAGCCGCTGGAAGGTGCTAGGCGCGTTACACAACCCAAAGGGCATGCGGTTCCACTCAAACAACCTGAATGGAGTGCAAAAAGCTGTCTTGGGTCGATCGACCTCCGCAACCGGAACCTGATTGTACCCGCTGGCTAGATCCATAGTGGAGAACCAGCGGGCTCCGGTCAGGGCATCCAGCGACTCCTCAATACGCGGCAGGGGGAAGGCGTCCTTCCTGGTCCTGCTGTTAAGGTGTCGGTAGTCTACGCATAAGCGCAGACTGCCATCCTTTTTCTTAACAAGCACAATTGGGGAGGCAAAAGGGCTACTGCTTTCTCTTATAACCTGCGCACCCAACAGCTGGTTAATGTGCTCTTTGACCACCTCATATTCTGATGGTGGAATCCGCCGGTAGCGCTGACGGATAGGAGTGTTATCCAAAAGTGGGATTTCATGGGAAATCAAGTTAGTACAATCCAAGTCACCATCATGTGACGAAAAGACTGAGGCGTGTTTCCGCAGAAGACCTCGCGCCTCCTCCTGCTCTTCAGCTGACAAGAACAACAGGTCGACTGCATCCACCTGGTCTTGAAGCGGGGGGACCACAACCTGGGATGCTACGGTGGCTATTTGAGATGGAATCTCTTCAACACAAGGGGGCAAGCTCACCACACGAACCTCATTCAAGGTTCCTACCACTGTTCGAGGGTAGAGCAGCACATCCGAAGAACCCACGTTCACAATGGGGATGTATGCGGTACCACTCTCAACTCGAACCAGTGCTGGGGAAGCCAGAAGACCAGCAGGAAGTCCCTGATCTGAGGGTTCAAAGAGCACCGTAGCGCCAGAGCAATGTGCAGAACAGGTAGCTAAAACCACCTGCATGGTGCCACCAGGGATGCGGCAAGCCTTCTTGCCTCGCACCTTGACTTTACCAGCGGCTTCAGAGGGAGGATCCTCGGATGCCTGATGGCATCTATGTAGTGCTTGCACAACAGATTTTGGTGCTTCAATAACAATGGGTAGACCAAACAGAGCGAGACCATGTTGCCCAAACAGCATCCTGTAACACCTTTGCAAAATATTCATCCCCAACACACCAGGTGCGGGAGGAGATTCATCAGCTGGGGGGTCCTTGACCACCAGTAACCCACACTCCGGCAACAACCTGCCACAAAGCTCGACCTCAAGCTCCAGATAGCCCAGGTAGGGAATGGGCAACCCGTTAGCTGCTCGAAGTCACAGCCAATGGCAGGACCGAAGCCTCTCTTGGCCCCAAGCCTCAAAGTGCTGCCGGAAGAAGCTCTCCGTAATGGTTGACACCATAGACCCCGTGTCCACCAGACAAGGAACCACTACTCCTCCCATGACCACATCTACGTGTGGACAAGCGGCAACTAGCTTAGCTTCTTCCCCAGCCCCTGAAGAAACTGTTGAGCCGGTGGTGGCTCCCCCCGAACTTTGGCTCCGCAGTTCGGCAGGCGCTAGTTTCCCAGATGCTGAACTGAATTATGTTGCATGCCCAGCTGAGATGAAGCAGGTGCTAAAGGTCGCGGATGGGGAAGAGCATGCCTTCCTTCGCACTCCCTGGCAAAATGGCCAGGTTGCTGACACCGTCTGCAGATTACTGGACCACGGTAAGTGGAATGATTATGCTGCTGATTGGTCTGCAGCTGAGCAAGACTATCAGTGAGCCTGTTAAGCTGTTCCTGCTGGCGCTTTAACATTTCTTTCACCTCCAGCAGCTCACCAGCCTGAGGTCGATTAGCCACCGGAGGGGCACTCTGAACACCATACTGTAAACCCAGAACTAAGGGAACCGAGTGGCTCCGGCCCCGCACACCTCCTGGCAACCCCTCTCGCTCCCACCTAATTGCCTCTGTCCTTGCCTCTCGGCGAAGGGAACCGTCAATAACGCTCTCGACAAACTGATCTCGCAATAAAACCTCTGCATTTAACATGTCACTCGGTGCACTTTGTCTCACAGAAGCCATCAGACTCATCAGCGCAAGGGAGAATTCCTGAAGCGTTTCCCCCTCTTGCTGGTGTCTAGAGAAAAAGGCTTCCTGCAAGGCAACATAAGAGTCTGTACAACCATACAGCTCCCGCAGAACGGCAATAATTCTAGCCGGGTCACTTCTCTCCGCGCTAGAACGGTATTTTATTTCTTCCCGCGGCTCTCTCTCCAAGTGGTCAAAAAGAAAAAATGCCTGATCAGATAGGGAAAGGTGGCGAGCTCTCATACAGGCCTGAACCTCTTCTATCCACCCTTCTAGCCCTAGGCCTGTCCTACCCCTTGAGGAAGAATATACACAGATTTCAGTGTATTCAGTGTAGACTTGCTGACACCTATAAACAACCCTATAACCCACTGAGTTGACTCCTTGATCGTTGATCAAGGAGGTACTACTTACCTTAAACAAGTACCCTTCCCTGTTTATTATCAACCACCGTCTGTCTCCCCCTTACATCACCAACACTTCATTGTCTTAACAACATCTTACTTAACAACATCTTACCTGTAATGTTAATTCAGTCTAGGGGCCCTGCCTGCCCTATCCATACATATGCTGATCTAGTCTAAGGGCCCTTCCTGCCCCACCAGTGGATATGCTTATCCAGCCCAAGACCCCCTCCTACCCCCTGATAACTTGAACCTAGGTACTACACTACAAGACCTCCTGATAAACATACCTTTTGTTGTAACTTCCTTCCCTGTCTGACCAAATGTCTGTAACCCCAGGTATATGCAAATACAGATGTCCATCCCATTGTCTTGAACTGTATAACTGTTCCCCTGCCCTACACTCTGGGTCAGTCTACTGCCTCAGACCCGCTCTGTGTCAGTTGGCTCACCGTATCCTTGGATACCATTAAACTTACTTCTCTACAGCAAACTTCAAACTAAGGACTTGAGTGAATTTTCTTCAACACCCTAAAGACTGGACACTTCCTATCTCGGGGGACCAGGACCAGCCTCTCTGTTACAGGAGCGCTAGAGGTGGAAGGTGCTAGAAGAGGCTCGGTGGAGATGGGAGGTGCAGCGCTAGGACCAGGTACGGCCGCAGCCTGCTCCCGCTGCAACCTATCATTTTACGCCCTCAACTGTGCCACCAAATCCATCAATTCTTGCAGTTCCCCCTCCATTACTTTACTGTTACCACTAAACCCTGGACGCTAGTCTTACAACACTAAACAGGAAACCCACTGCTGCTTCGCCTCAAACTCAATGCATCCACTCACACGCAAATCACAATCCAGAAGATGGGCATATCAGGAACAAAAAAAAGAAAACAAAACTACAGAGAACACACGTGTCCGCCTTCACTAAGTATATCCTGCCGACAATGACAAGTTGTGGCGATGCGAGGGCTCAAAATATTATACTACAGTTATGAAAGTTGAAACAAAGAAACCAACAACGCCACCCTGGGAGTTGCACCCAGGGAATTGTAAATAAATATAACTATAAAGGAAGGCACACAGGTAAGTAATACAAGGAAGGGCAGGAGACGTGGTTCACGGTAGCAAAAATAATTAACACGTTTATTGGAAGTTGGTCACACAAGCTAAAAATGGTAGTTCACGACAGAACTAATAATTACCACCCTACTCCAGTAGCTGAGGCTTACCAACGGTGAAGGACAATGAAACAAAGAAAAGGCACCCCACTCTCACGTGACACACACACACAAAGGTGAAGTGCAAAACAACCAAATCCAGAATCGCAGCACAAGGAGAGGAGCCACCACCTAGGACACCGCCACCACCGTCAGCTCGCAGCAACTATGGAGGGAAGGGAGAACACAATCAACACAAGACACATAAACACATATCTCTTATAAAAATGTAAACTAACACTTGTCCAAAAACAAAACAAAACAATATTAACAGTCTAGGACTGAAACTCAATGAAACAAGAAAACAATCATTAGACCATTAGCTTAACGACAACTTAGCAAACAAACCAAACAAACAAACAAACAAACAAAAAGAAAGAAAGAAAGAAAGAAAGTAATCAATGGACACAATCATTCAATAAAAATAGACTAAATGATAAATGAACAACCAATTACCTCAAAACAATACATTCAAAGAAAACATAGAAATACCTGGTCCCATCCAACCCCTGCACACGCTCACTCGTGCACACAGCCAGTCAGTGAATATGACCATTCATCCCTTCACAAACAAACACAACCGCGCACACACACACACACACACACACACACACAGTCCTGTCGGGGCAGCTCTCGCTAAGCCCGCCACCCAGAAGGGGAGCCGGACACCGGCGACCGGGGGGACCAAGCAGCAGCCTGCAGAAAACCGTCACCGTAGCAGCGGCAGCAAGCGAAGCAAAAAGCAAGCAATCAGAAAAGATGCACAACCGACAGTCTATTTAGCGGGGTAACAGAGCCATCCACAGCATCCAGCCACCACAAACTGCGGGTCAGCGAAGCAGCAGTGTTCCTGGACCTTACTTAATATCCACCGTTAGCCACGGGTCCCGAACAGCAGGAACCCTTCCGAGGAAGACAGTGACGAGGAGGCTCGGCACCGCTCCGTATTTGACTGGAGCGTCTGTGGTGCGCCGGTGATGCGCTCGGGATCAGCTATAAAAAATGGACAGGTGAGGAGTTTAGCACCTTGGCTAACGGCTATAGTTGGAACTAAACATAAATGCTAAGGTGTCCATACCTTGTCCTTTTAATGTCTATGGCAAACAGGGAGAATCGCCACCATCCCCTTAACCACAATGGACCACTACGCACACAAAGTTAAACAGTTCACTGCAGAGGCTAATAAAAGCTAAAAGAAACAACCTGCAAACAATGTGTAGTCGGTCTGAAATAGCCACATATAGTTCATTATGTTAACAGACATCGCCTCTTTTTCATTTTAATATTTGAACCTTTACTTGAACCCTGACGAACACAGTTTTGCAGAAAGCATTACATCGTTGCACCAGTAGAGGGTGCTCTAACACCAGTGGGTCCAGCATACAGTCTCTGCTCTGCTTTGCTCTGCACATGTGCAGAGAATAAACCTGCCGAGCAGTAGTCGCATGAGCTAACAGCTCTCGTGTCGTGTGTTTGGATCCACAGGTATGGAAAATGTATTGATTGTACAATTTTGTTCAGTTAAACAACATTAGGCGAAGCCATGAAGTGGAGCTAAGCATTGTAGGATGTTGAAATATGTACTTTATTGTTGTAGTTCATTATCAGGCGTTCCCGCCCGCGAAAGGTCGGTTAAACAAGAATGAGTGTATATGTGTGTGTGAGCAGTTCCGACCATAAAAGTGGCTGGCTAGAGTTATTATTGTTGTTAATACTACTCTGAAAGTAGTTGGTACGTGTTTACAATGTTGTATATCGGAAATGTGAACATTAAGCGCATGTGCAGAGAATAAACCTGCCGAGCAGTAGTCGCATGAGCTAACAGCTCTCGTGTCGTGTGTTTGGATCCACAGATACACAGTTACACTGTAGCTCAGTGCCCACCGCCTGAGTGGCTCATGCTGCCGGACCAGAGACCCCTTGCTCTGGCGCTAGTAACAAATGCAGCCGTGCACCTACCCGTCTCGAGTGCAAAGGAGGAAGCGGAAGGCCGGGAAGCAGGAGGGCCTTCGAGCCAGGAAGTGAGAGGACGAGAGAGGGACACGGCCCCCTTTTATTCCCTCGCCCTCTGCGTTGATAGGCTACGGCGCCAGGTAAAGTGCAGAGCGGCAGACTTGAATGCAATCAGCCCCAGCAGCATATCATACTGCTACACTGGCATTAAGCTGAAGCTGGTTGATCTTGCAACAGCTGACAAAGTCCCTGATGAATGTCCTATATTCCAGTTCATTTCCCTCCGAAACACACCCAACAATGGCTGTGTCATCAGAGAACTTCTGGATGTGGCAGTGTGTGGTGTTGTGTGTGAAGTCCGAGGTATACGGGGTGAAGAGAAAAGGGGAGAGCACCGTACACAGTACCTTTAAACATTAATTTCTACTCTCATCTTGTTGTCCAATAAATTTATTAGGTTGTGACCTTATGTGTGTATTAGGACTCACTTTGGCTGCTGGTGAAGCAGGTGTAGAACTGTTAAGGCAGGAAAAAGAGAATCTGCAATTAGTGCAGTATAAGTCAGAAGAATTGTTGTATGTGTATCATTGGCAGCTTGTGTCTACAGGACCAGGTTCTATAGATAAACATTTAGTACAGAAGGCTCAGAAACACACATAACAACAGAAGGCTGACATATATACACAGACTTTAATGGTAGAACCTACTCTTCACTGTATGGCATATGTTTCATCATGGCCAGATGCGGAGTATGAGTTACTGTGGCTTAAAAAAAAGTCAAGGAAGTGATGTTTTGTGACTGGATTTATTGGAATAATGATATGTGTGTTGTAGGGGTAATACTGACAGATGAATTACAAGAGACAATCTTCCGACTTCAGGATTCAAGTTTACATATTTTACTAAGTAAAGCTCAAAATGTACAGTGGTGGGTCCAGGGACTGTGGGTAAAACAGTGTAGAGAAGACCACCGGTGGCAGATAACAAAAGCAAAAGGGTTTTTTTTATCATCCAGACCTCAATGTTTATAAATGTAGTTGTCCAACGCGTTTACATGTGCAAAGGAGTGTGCAAATATTGCCCGAAGAACAAGTTAACATCTTTGTACAAACATGTCTTACTCCAGAGTTAGGGGACATTCCATATACTCTATGGGCAAAAGAGTAAATATGATGTGGGATTAATAAAAGGAGTGGCACCTGTAGAGTTGATGCCAAAATCTTCTTTTCACCCCTGCAAGGAACAATATCCTTTGAAGCCAGAAGCAGTGCAAGCAATAACACCATTGTTTGAATCATTGCTAAAGGCTGAAATTATTGTCCCATGTGAGACATCACTGGTGTGAACACCTATATTTCCTGTTAGGAAAATTAGAGATGCTGGCCAGCTGGAGGAGTGGAGATTCGTACAAGACCTGCAGGCAGTAAATTAAGCAGTACATGCACGAGTACCAAATGTGCCTAATCCACATACTATTTTATCGCAAGTTCCGCCAGTGAGTAAATGGTTTTCTGTTGTTGATTTGGCAAATGCTTTCTTTAGCATTCCAGTGCATAAAGATTCGCAATATTGGTTTGCATTTTCCTTTAAAGGGAAAACTTGGACTTGAACTCGATTACCTATGGGTTTTTGAACAGTATTGCATTCTCGGGTGTAACTGATAACTTTATGACATGAAATCCATCATATTCTAATAGACAGGAAAACTTATCCTGAAGTGTTCTGTACAGACAGGACAACGAGTGAGAAAAACTGAGTTTGCTGAGAAAGAGAAAGCTTCTAACGAGGAAAAGAGCTGATCCAAGTGCTGGAACCGTTTAAACAGCGCTATTGAACAGTATTGCATTCTCAGGTGCAACTGATAACTCTATGACATGTAAACATGAAATCCATCATATTCTTCATGAATGCTACTCAAATAGACAGGAAAACTTATCCTGAAGTGTTCTTTGCAGACAGAACAACGAGTGAGAAAAACTCAGTTTGCAGAGAAAGAGTGTGGTATCTTGAGGTGCTGATGTGAAGAAGTGATCACCGCTGACACGTCTTTACTTGCAATCAAAAAGAAGTTTATTTACAAGAAAGAAACAGTGTCAAAAATGCAGAATCCTGGAGCACCTCTGCCAATGTGAGATCTCCCCCCTTACTGTCTCACAAACCCCTCTATTTATCCGTCTCAACCCTCCTTTGGGAATTGCCCTTCTTTCAATAGAGGAGCCTTTACCCAGAGGTTGACCACATCTGGTCTCAGGCCTCTGGTCTTTGACCTTTAACCTTTTGGGCCAGCAAAGACCCCCATATCCTGAGTCTCTCGTATCATGTTTAACAGAAAACTCATGTGTGAACAGTTTTACCCCTTAATGCACGTTCCTTAACCTCAACTTATAATGGATGGTTCAAGGAAACCTTCAACAACATCTTAGTTGACACCCTTCTTGAACTTATCAATAAAACTCACATAAAAGAACAAACAACAATAAAACCCTCATGATTAAAATAATGAAAGAATCCTGAATGGCACCACGATCTGCCCACAGCTGTTTGTCGATTTCAGAAACTGCTTCCTGCATCAGAATCACATCAGCAAGTGTAATTTTGTCTTCTAAGTCAACTTCATGTGTGACTAAAAGAACTTTACCCAAGTTGTTCGCGCCCGTCACTGCTTTTGCAGCATCATCAGCCGCTTTATTACCCCGAGTGACTCTGGACGTGTCCAATTTATGTGCTGCACATTTTGCTATCGCTATTTCTTTTGGTTTCATCATAGTGTGCAAAAGTTCCATGATCTGAGCATAATGTTGTATTGGAGAACCATCAGTTTTCTTAAACCCTCGATTCTTCCACACTGCTCTAAACAGATTACACACATTATGAGCATATGCAGAATCTGTGAAGATTGTCACAAGCTTTCCTTCAGCTAACAAGCATGCTTCAGTCAATCCTAAAAGTTCAGCAAGCTGTGCTGACGCAGGTTGTGGTACCATTCCAGTTTTCTCTACTACAAACCTATACCCTAGGCTTTCACTACAGCATAACCTGCACTCAATTTATCCCCTACACGGTAACAAGAACCATCAGTCCAATATTCTAGATCTGCCTCACGCAGTGGGAGGGCTTGCAAATCTGACCTCAACCTTGGATATTTTTCTGCTTCCTTAATACAATCATGTGGTTCTCCATCCTCTGCAGTTGGCAAATTCTCAGCTGGGTTTACTGTAACACATCTTGCCACCGTAACATCTTCCTGCTCTAATAGCCTTTGATAATCCCTAAGCCTAGGCATCGTTAATGTATACTTGCCATAGTTTAAAAGATTTCTGGGGCTGTGGTAAGTAAGAATTGTTACTGGGTATCCCATCGTAACAGATGATGCTTTATCATACATCAGAGAAACTGCCACCATTGCTCTGTAGCACAGGGGCAGTCCTAGCTCTACTTCAGAATAAGCAGTGGAGTAGTATGAAATGGGTTGAGGACTCATTCCTGTACCTGTTGGCTGACAAAGAACTGCGCATGCATATTTACCCCCAGTCGAGGTAGACACATACAACAGAAAATTCTTAGAGTAATCTGGAAGTACTAGTGCTGGAGCCTCCTGTAATCTTTGTTTAATCGTTTCAAAGGCCAAAAGGCCTTCCTGTGTCCATCTTAGCACTACAAATTACCTCGTGCCCTTTGAACAGCTTAAGGTTGCCCATATCCTTGAGCAGAAATCATAATTCTAAGAAATCACTGATCTTCACTCCTCCAAATAGATAGATTTTCATCTATTGGCACAAACAGCTTTCCTTGCTTTCACCATCATTTCTCCTATATGCTTCTGCTCATATTCTTCAGACACATACAAAGTCACATGTGGCAAACTCTCTCTGATTTCATATTCTCTACTCACATAATCATTTATGTCAACCCTCATGGCTGCTCCTTGTGGCCCCAGGATTATGCAACTTGAGGTGAGTTCAACTTTCTTTGGTTGATGATTCAACCAATCTGCAGAATTTGATTGGGTGGCATTCTTAAAATATTTTAATGTATAATGCAACGGATATTCTGGAAACTTTGCATCAGGCATGTTTGCCACAATGAACTTCTCCCACTACTTGACAGGTTCTAAAAATTCAGCACTAAGGTTTCCAATCCAAAACACTGAAGAGGCTTCAACTTCTGTTGTCATCAATAACTGCTGAGCAGTATCATTTGTCATTTCTATCAAACAACCATCTGATGTACACTTTATTGTACAATTTAGTTTACATAAAGCATCTCTTCCCAAAAATGCAATTGGTGTGTGCTCTGATACAAGTATAAGCATTGTAGTTTTTTGATCTTTGTAACGTAGCTCGATTGGTTCTGTAAGAGGTACCAGCTGTTTTATTCCCTCAAACCCGATTGTCCGTGTTAGTTGACCGGACATGGGGAGGTGCATATCATCTTCAGGCCGAACACAAGTGAAAGCTGCTCCGCTATCTACCATCACTTCCAATGGTCGATAATTGACTTTCACTACTATTGTTGGATCTTGCTCCGGCCCTGATACTACCAGCTGACACCCCCATTTCAGGTTTTCTGGGCACCCCTAGAATCCCGGCTCCGGACCCCTAAAAGGATTCGCCGGTCCCCTAGCTATCATTGGCTGACCTCTAAATCCTCCTCTTGGATTCCCTCTGAAGTTTCCTCTTAATCTGTCACATTCACGAGCAAAATGGCCAGGCTGCTCACATTTATAACATACTTCTAAATTTTGTTGAAAGTTCGGATAAAAATTTCCTCTTGACCTTCCAAAATTTCCCCTTCCCCTTCCTCTCCATGCTTGCTGTTGTCTGTAGACTGGCTGTGGGTTGAATGCCACAGGAACTGCTAAACCAGGCTGCTGTACTTGAAATTGATTCGGCTGTAGTTGTGGCTGTAGTTGTGGTGCAAATTGATTTGATTCAATCTGATTCTATATGAGTAGAGCTTGTTTTCTTCTCTTTCTTTTTGTTATCTATCAGTTAAATTTGGTTAAGTTTTTGAGGGTCTCCTAATCTTGTTCCCTCTGGTCATGTTCCTTTTTTCTATATAGCTCAACTTGATGAGCTATATGGTCAGTGTAAACCCCCTTTGTCATACTGCCAAGACCAACTACTTCTGCCAGCTTGCTCCTCACTGGGAGGGGTAGCCCCTTCTGTATTTTACCTCGCAGAATTGCCACCATGTGCTCTGTTTTGGAGAATAAGTAATTTGGTTGTCGTCATCTCTAATACTATACCTACCTTCCTGACTTATCAGTGGAAGCTGAGGATAAAGTTCCTTAAGCTCCACCTCCTTCTCATAAGGTGGGGGTTTTTGTATTGGAGCAATTTCTGCCCACAACATTTCTGTTTTCTCTTCAGCTTTCCCTTTCTGTTCCTTCTTAGCCTCCCGCCATTTCTGTCCCTCTTGTTCCAACAACTGGAGCATAGCAAGTTCCATTTGTTTCTTTCCCTTACATTTCTCCCCCTTTTTCCCTTTTTGCCCTGTTACATGATATGTAGACACGAGCACCTGCATTGTTTTAATCACGTCTGGATTAAAGGTCCCTACCACTGGCCATGGTGGATCGATTGACCAGCGCTTACACCATTTTTAGACATCTCTGCTACACCTTTAATTAGAGGATTGTTCTTCTGAACAACCTCAACGGGAGTGATGACTGTTAGAGTATCTGTTTTTTGACATTGTGATATTTTTATATATTTTCTTTTTTTTTTTTTTTTCCAAACCACAGCCAACAAAATCAGATGAATGAAGTTACCACCCTCAAAAGAGCCAAAGACAGTAGTATAGGTAGATATCTACAACACCAAGTCCTCACACAAGATTATCAAATGATCAGTCAGCTGCCAAGCTCCCTCCAACTATAACACATATATGTAAACAGATATGGTAGACAAATGTACTATCAAATATAGATGTATGCACAAAAGTACAGATACATTTGTCAGCAAGAGTTTGTGGATAAAATCGTACTGGCCTTATTTCCACTGGATTCAGATGCAGGCGTTGCAGGCTCAATCCATGTGATGCAGACCAGATGTCCGCTTGACTCCAGACTCACCCCTTGACCTTTTGGTTCCTCCCCACAGCGCACACTCGGAAGAAAGCAAACATTTTATTTCCAGAGGGCTAGTAAATACTACTGGTCACTAGTATTTGACTAATATATTTTCTAGACCCTGGTCTAGTATTCTATCATTTCAATCTAACAAACCCTAAGTCTCCCTTCTTCTGTCTTAGAGAATCATTATTATATAGATTTATCATTTAATGAACACTTTCTCAGATTTTATCAAAGAATCTCTCACATATCTAGTCTTTCTGGGGCTCATTCTATTAACAAATTTATTTTTCAAAGTCTCTCAAACAGGAACTCATAGAATTTTACAAAAAAGTCCCCAAGAAAGCTCATATATTTATCAAAAAGTCCTTTTCTTTAAGGCTCATGGAATTATAAAACGTCCTTAAACAGGCTCGTGAAGTTATAAAACGTCCTTACAAAGAAGGTTCATGAATTGAGAGAAAGGGTATTTACACTTTCTTATATACTTAATACACTAATGTTCACAAACAAGTTTTTATCATTATCATGTAGCTTAATCTTCTGTTAATCATATTCTATTATCTCTTATACTTTAGTTGACATCATATCTATCACAAATTAGTGGCTTCCTTAACGCTTATTCTTTTCCTTATTCTTTTCTTTTTCGACAGACTTATTCCTTTAGCCTGCCTTTTTCTCTAACTTAGTAGGTATATTCATTTTTCCTTTTTCAACAGACTTTTTCCCTTATAGCCTGCCTTATCCTCTAACTCAGTAGGTATTTTCTTTTTCCTTTTCAGCAGACTTTTCCTTATAGCCTACCTTATCCCCTAACTTAGTAGGTATTTTCTTTTCCGTTTTCAGCAGACTTATTTCTTTAGCAGACTTATTTTAGCAGACTTATTTAGAACAAACTTATTTCCTTTAGTCTGCCCTTTTCCTTTACTTCCCCCTTTTTGCGTTCCCAGCAACGCAAATAACCCCCCCCCCCCTAAAATTTAGAATAATTTAGAACGGTAGACGACTACTAATACCAGCACTACAAAAACCCCACAAATATTCTTTTAAACGGTGTAGCCTATCAGCGACCCTACAGCAGCAGCTCTAATCTAGCAAGCCAGCGCACGATATTGTGAAAAACTCACCCTTTAAAGAAGCTTCGATTGGTGCAGGAGTTGGTCCGATGGAGCCGCCTGCTGACGCTGAGAAGGCCACAAACACGTCCAAGTTTGTGACGCCAAAATTGTGGTATCTTGAGGTGCTGATGTGAAGAAGTGATCACCGCTGACACGTCTTTACTTGCAATCAAAAAGAAGTTTATTTACAAGAAAGAATCCTGAATGCCGAATCCTGGAGCATCTCTGCCAATGTGAGATCTCCCCCCTTACTGTCTCACCAACCTCTCTATTTATCCGTCTCAACCCTCCTTTGGGAATTGCCCTTCTTTCAATAGAAGAGCCTTTACCCAGAGGTTGACCATATCTGGTCTAAGGCCTCTGGTCTTTGACCTTTAACCTTTTGGGCCAGCAAAGACCCCCACATCCTGAGTCTCTCGTATCATGTTTAACAGAAAACTGATGTGTGAACAGTTTTACCCCTTAATGCCATCCTGAACCTCAACTTATAATGGATGGTTCAAGGAAACCCTCAACAACATCTTAGTTGACATCCTTCTTGAACTTATCAATGAAACTTACATAAAATAAGAACATACAACAGTTTAGAATGTTTAAGTGAAAGAAATAAAGTGGATAATACAATACAAGAGAAAGCTTCTAACGAGGGAAAGAGCCGATCCAAGTGCTGGAAGCATTAAACAGCGCTATTGAACAGTATTGCATTCTCCGGTGTAACTGATAACTTTATGACATGTAAACATGAAATCCATCATATTCTTCATGAATGCTACTCAAATAGACAGGGAAACTTATCCTGAAGGGTTCTGTGTAGAAATCCCACTAAATGTGAATGCTGAGATTTTGGAGACACAGAGACAGCTTTAACGAGGGAAAGAGCCGATCTAGGGGCTGGAAACGTTAAAACAACGATATTGAACAGTATTACATTCTCAGGTGTAACTGATAACTTTATCACATGTAAAAATGAAATCCATCATATTCTTCATGAATGCTACTCAGATAGAAAGGAAAACTTATCCTGAAGTGTTCTGTAAAGACAGGACAACGATTGAGAAAAAGTCGGTTCTCAGACACAGAGACAGCTTCTAAGGAGGAATTAGAGCCGATCCTGACGCTTAACAGCGCTATTGCATTCTCAGGTGTAACTGATAAGTTTATGACATGTAAACATGAAATCCATCATATTCTTCATGAATGCTACTCAAATAGACAGGAAAACTTATCCTGAAGTTTTCTGTGTAGAAATCCCACTAAATGTGAATGCTCAGATTTTGGATACACACAGACAGCTTTAACGAGGGAAAGAGCCGATTTAGAAGCTGGAAACGTGGAAACAGCGCTTTTCAACAGTATCGCATTCTAAGGTGTAGCTGATAACTTATGACATGTAAACATGAAATCCATCATATTCTTCATGAATGCTACTCAAATACACAGGAAAACTTATCCTGAAGTGTTCTGTATAGACAGGACAATTAGTGACAAAAACTCAGTTCTCAGACACAGATAAAGCTTCTGACGAGGACTTAGAGCAGATCCTGTTAACAGCGCTTTTCAACAGTATCACATTCTAAGGTGTAGCTGATAACTTTATGTCATGTAAACATGAAATCCATCATATTCTTCATGAATGCTACTCAAATAGACAGGAAAACTTATCCTGAAGTTTTCTGTGTAGAAATCCCACTAAATGTGAATGCTCAGATTTTGGATACACACAGACAGCTTTAACGAGGGAAAGAGCCGATTTAGAAGCTGGAAACGTGGAAACAGCGCTTTTCAACAGTATTGCATTCTAAGGTGTAGCTGATAACTTTATGACATGTAAACATGAAATCCATCATATTCTTCATGAATGCTACTCAAATAGACAGGAAAACTTATCCTGAAGTGTTCTGTGTAGAAATCCCACTAAATGTGAATGCTCAGATTTTGGATACACACAGACAGCTTTAACGAGGAAAAGAGCCGATTTAGACGCTGGAAACGTGGAAACAGCACTTTTCAACAGTATTGCATTCTCAGGTGTAACTGATAACTTTATGACATGTAAATATGAAATCCATCATATTCTTCATGAATGCTACTCAAATAGACAGGAAAACCTATCCTGAAGTGTTCTGTATAGACAGGACAATGAGTGACAAAAACTCAGTTCTCAGACACAGAGAAAGCTTCTGACGAGGACTTAGAGCAGATCCTGACGCTTAAAAGCGCTTTTCAACAGTATCGCATTCTAAGGTGTAGCTGATAACTTTATGACATGTAAACATGAAATCCATCATATTCTTCATGAATGCTACTCAAATAGATAGGAAAACTTATGCTGAAGTGTTCTGTGTAGAAATCTCACTTAATGTGAATGCTCAGATTTTGGATACACACAGACAGCTTTAAGGAGGGAAAGAGCCGCTTTAGACGCTGGAAACGTGGAAACAGCGCTTTTCAACAGTATCGCATTCTAAGGTGTAGCTGATAACTTTATGACATGTAAACATGAAATCCATCATATTCTTCATGAATGCTACTCAAATAGACAGGAAAACTTATCCTGAAGTGTTCTGTATAGACAGGACAATGAGTGACAAAAACTCAGTTCTCAGACACAGATAAAGCTTCTGACGAGGACTTAGAGCAGATCCTGTTAACAGCGCTTTTCAACAGTATCGCATTCTAAGGTGTAGCTGATAACTTTATGTCATGTAAACATGAAATCCATCATATTCTTCATGAATGCTACTCAAATAGACAGGAAAACTTATCCTGAAGTTTTCTGTGTAGAAATCCCACTAAATGTGAATGCTCAGATTTTGGATACACACAGACAGCTTTAACGAGGGAAAGAGCCGATTTAGAAGCTGGAAACGTGGAAACAGCGCTTTTCAACAGTATTGCATTCTAAGGTGTAGCTGATAACTTTATGACATGTAAACATGAAATCCATCATATTCTTCATGAATGCTACTCAAATAGACAGGAAATCTTATCCTGAAGTGTTCTGTATAGACAGGACAATGAGTGACAAAAACTCAGTTCTCAGACACAGAGAACGCTTCTGACGAGGACTTAGAGCAGATCCTGACGCTTAACAGAGCGTTACAACAGTATCGCATTCTCAGGTGCAGCTGATAACTTTATGACATGTAAACATGAAATCCATCATATTCTTCATGAATGCTACTCAAATAGACAGGAAAACTTATCCTGAAGTGTTCTGTGTAGAAATCCCACTAAATGTGAATGCTCAGATTTTGGATACACACAGACAGCTTTAACGAGGGAAAGAGCCGATTTAGACGCTGGAAACGTGGAAACAGCGCTTTTCAACAGTATCGCATTCTAAGGTGTAGCTGATAACTTTATGACATGTAAACATGAAATCCATCATATTCTTCATGAATGCTACTCAAATAGACAGGAAAACTTATCCTGAAGTTTTCTGTGTAGAAATCCCACTAAATGTGAATGCTCAGATTTTGGATACACACAGATAGCTTTAACGAGGGAAAGAGGCGATTTAGAAGCTGGAAACGTCGAAACAGCGCTTTTCAACAGTATCGCATTCTAAGGTGTAGCTGATAACTTTATGACATGTAAACATGAAATCCATCATATTCTTCATGAATGCTACTCAAATAGACAGGAAAACTTATCCTGAAGTGTTCTGTATAGACAGGACAATGAGTGACAAAAACTCAGTTCTCAGACACAGATAAAGCTTCTGACGAGGACTTAGAGCAGATCCTGTTAACAGCGCTTTTCAACAGTATCGCATTCTAAGGTGTAGCTGATAACTTTATGTCATGTAAACATGAAATCCATCATATTCTTCATGAATGCTACTCAAATAGACAGGAAAACTTATCCTGAAGTGTTCTGTGTAGAAATCCCACTAAATGTGAATGCTCAGATTTTGGATACACACAGACAGCTTTAACGAGGAAAAGAGCCGATTTAGACGCTGGAAACGTGGAAACAGCACTTTTCAACAGTATTGCATTCTCAGGTGTAACTGATAACTTTATGACATGTAAACATGAAATCCATCATATTCTTCATGAATGCTACTCAAATAGACAGGAAAACCTATCCTGAAGTGTTCTGTATAGACAGGACAATGAGTGACAAAAACTCAGTTCTCAGACACAGAGAAAGCTTCTGACGAGGACTTAGAGCAGATCCTGTTAACAGCGCTTTTCAACAGTATCGCATTCTAAGGTGTAGCTGATAACTTTATGTCATGTAAACATGAAATCCATCATATTCTTCATGAATGCTACTCAAATAGACAGGAAAACTTATGCTGAAGTGTTCTGTGTAGAAATCTCACTTAATGTGAATGCTCAGATTTTGGATACACACAGACAGCTTTAAGGAGGGAAAGAGCCGCTTTAGACGCTGGAAACGTGGAAACAGCGCTTTACAACAGTATCGCATTCTCAGGTGTAGCTGATAACTTTATGACATGTAAACATGAAATCCATCATATTCTTCATGAATGCTACTCAAATAAACAGGAAATCTTATCCTGAAGTGTTCTGTATAGACAGGACAATGAGTGACAAAAACTCAGTTTTCAGACACAGATAAAGCTTCTGACGAGGACTTAGAGCAGATCCTGTTAACAGCGCTTTTCAACAGTATCACATTCTAAGGTGTAGCTGATAACTTTATGTCATGTAAACATGAAATCCATCATATTCTTCATGAATGCTAGTCAAATAGACAGGAAAACTTATCCTGAAGTGTTCTGTATAGACAGGACAATGAGTGACAAAAACTCAGTTCTCAGACACAGAGAAAGCTTCTGACGAGGACTTAGAGGAGATCCTGACGCTTAAAAGCGCTTTTCAACAGTATCGCATTCTAAGGTGTAGCTGATAACTTTATGACATGTAAACATGAAATACATCATATTCTTCATGAATGCTACTCAAATAGACAGGAAAACTTATCCTGAAGTGTTCTGTGTAGAAATCCCACTAAATGTGAATGCTCAGATTTTGGATACACACAGACAGCTTTAACGAGGAAAAGAGCCGATTTAGACGCTGGAAACGTGGAAACAGCGCTTTTCAACAGTATCGCATTCTCAGGTGTAGCTGATAACTTTATGACATGTAAACATGAAATCCATCATATTCTTCATGAATGCTACTCAAATAGACAGGAAAACCTATCCTGAAGTGTTCTGTATAGACAGGACAATGAGTGACAAAAACTCAGTTCTCAGACACAGAGAAAGCTTCTGACGAGGACTTAGAGCAGATCCTGATGCTTAAAAGCGCTTTTCAACAGTATCGCATTCTAAGGTGTAGCTGATAACTTTATGACATGTAAACATGAAATCCATCATATTCTTCATGAATGCTACTCAAATAGACAGGAAAACTTATGCTGAAGTGTTCTGTATAGACAGGACAATGAGTGACAAAAACTCAGTTCTCAGACACAGAGAAAGCTTCTGACGAGGACTTAGAGGAGATCCTGACGCTTAAAAGCGCTTTTCAACAGTATCGCATTCTAAGGTGTAGCTGATAACTTTATGACATGTAAACATGAAATACATCATATTCTTCATGAATGCTACTCAAATAGACAGGAAAACTTATCCTGAAGTGTTCTGTGTAGAAATCCCACTAAATGTGAATGCTCAGATTTTGGATACACACAGACAGCTTTAACGAGGGAAAGATCTGATTTAGACGCTGGAAACGTGGAAACAGCACTTTTCAACAGTATTGCATTCTCAGGTGTAGCTGATAACTTTATGACATGTAAACATGAAATCCATCATATTCTTCATGAATGCTACTCAAATAGACAGGAAAACCTATCCTGAAGTGTTCTGTATAGACAGGACAATGAGTGACAAAAACTCAGTTTTCAGACACAGAGAAAGCTTCTGACGAGGACTTAGAGCAGATCCTGTTAACAGCGCTTTTCAACAGTATCGCATTCTAAGGTGTAGCTGATAACTTTATGTCATGTAAACATGAAATCCATCATATTCTTCATGAATGCTACTCAAATAGACAGGAAAACTTATGCTGAAGTGTTCTGTGTAGAAATCTCACTTAATGTGAATGCTCAGATTTTGGATACACACAGACAGCTTTAAGGAGGGAAAGAGCCGCTTTAGACGCTGGAAACGTGGAAACAGCGCTTTACAACAGTATCGCATTCTCAGGTGTAGCTGATAACTTTATGACATGTAAACATGAAATCCATCATATTCTTCATGAATGCTACTCAAATACACAGGAAATCTTATCCTGAAGTGTTCTGTATAGACAGGACAATGAGTGACAAAAACTCAGTTTTCAGACACAGATAAAGCTTCTGACGAGGACTTAGAGCAGATCCTGTTAACAGCGCTTTTCAACAGTATCACATTCTAAGGTGTAGCTGATAACTTTATGTCATGTAAACATGAAATCCATCATATTCTTCATGAATGCTAGTCAAATAGACAGGAAAACTTATCCTGAAGTGTTCTGTATAGACAGGACAATGAGTGACAAAAACTCAGTTCTCAGACACAGAGAAAGCTTCTGACGAGGACTTAGAGGAGATCCTGATGCTTAAAAGCGCTTTTCAACAGTATCGCATTCTAAGGTGTAGCTGATAACTTTATGACATGTAAACATGAAATACATCATATTCTTCATGAATGCTACTCAAATAGACAGGAAAACTTATCCTGAAGTGTTCTGTGTAGAAATCCCACTAAATGTGAATGCTCAGATTTTGGATACACACAGACAGCTTTAACGAGGGAAAGAGCCGCTTTAGACGCTGGAAACGTGGAAACAGCGCTTTACAACAGTATCGCATTCTCAGGTGTAGCTGATAACTTTATGACATGTAAACATGAAATCCATCATATTCTTCATGAATGCTACTCAAATAGACAGGAAATCTTATCCTGAAGTGTTCTGTATAGACAGGACAATGAGTGACAAAAACTCAGTTCTCAGACACAGAGAACGCTTCTGACGAGGACTTAAAGCAGATCCTGACGCTTAACAGAGCGTTACAACAGTGTCGCATTCTCAGGTGCAGCTGATAACTTTATGACATGTAAACATGAAATCCATCATATTCTTCATGAATGCTACTCAAATAGACAGGGAAACTTATCCTGAAGTGTTCTGTGTAGAAATCCCACTAAATGTGAATGCTCAGATTTTGGATACACACAGACAGCTTTAACGAGGGAAAGATCTGATTTAGACGCTGGAAACGTGGAAACAGCACTTTTCAACAGTATTGCATTCTCAGGTGTAACTGATAACTTTATGACATGTAAACATGAAATCCATCATATTCTTCATGAATGCTACTCAAATAGACAGGAAAACCTATCCTGAAGTGTTCTGTATAGACAGGACAATGAGTGACAAAAACTCAGTTTTCAGACACAGAGAAAGCTTCTGACGAGGACTTAGAGCAGATCCTGTTAACAGCGCTTTTCAACAGTATCGCATTCTAAGGTGTAGCTGATAACTTTATGTCATGTAAACATGAAATCCATCATATTCTTCATGAATGCTACTCAAATAGACAGGAAAACTTATGCTGAAGTGTTCTGTGTAGAAATCTCACTTAATGTGAATGCTCAGATTTTGGATACACACAGACAGCTTTAAGGAGGGAAAGAGCCGCTTTAGACGCTGGAAACGTGGAAACAGCGCTTTACAACAGTATCGCATTCTCAGGTGTAGCTGATAACTTTATGACATGTAAACATGAAATCCATCATATTCTTCATGAATGCTACTCAAATACACAGGAAAACTTATCCTGAAGTGTTCTGTGTAGAAATCCCACTAAATGTGAATGCTCAGATTTTGGATACACACAGACAGCTTTAACGAGGGAAAGAGCCGATTTAGACGCTGGAAACGTGGAAACAGCGCTTTTCAACAGTATCGCATTCTAAGGTGTAGCTGATAACTTTATGACATGTAAACATGAAATCCATCATATTCTTCATGAATGCTACTCAAATACACAGGAAAACTTATCCTGAAGTGTTCTGTATAGACAGGACAATGAGTGACAAAAATTCAGTTTTCAGACACAGAGAAAGCTTCTGACGAGGACTTAGAGCAGATCCTGTTAACAGCGCTTTTCAACAGTATCGCATTCTAAGGTGTAGCTGATAACTTTATGACATGTAAACATGAAATCCATCATATTCTTCATGAATGCTACTCAAATAGACAGGAAAACTTATGCTGAAGTGTTCTGTGTAGAAATCTCACTTAATGTGAATGCTCAGATTTTGGATACACACAGACAGCTTTAAGGAGGGAAAGAGCCGCTTTAGACGCTGGAAACGTGGAAACAGCGCTTTTCAACAGTATCGCATTCTCAGGTGTAGCTGATAACTTTATGACATGTAAACATGAAATCCATCATATTCTTCATGAATGCTACTCAAATACACAGGAAATCTTATCCTGAAGTGTTCTGTATAGACAGGACAATGAGTGACAAAAACTCAGTTCTCAGACACAGAGAACGCTTCTGACGAGGACTTAGAGCAGATCCTGACGCTTAACAGAGCGTTACAACAGTGTCGCATTCTCAGGTGCAGCTGATAACTTTATGACATGTAAACATGAAATCCATCATATTCTTCATGAATGCTACTCAAATAGACAGGAAAACTTATCCTGAAGTGTTCTGTGTAGAAATCTCACTTAATGTGAATGCTCAGATTTTGGATACACACAGACAGCTTTAAGGAGGGAAAGAGCCGCTTTAGACGCTGGAAACGTGGAAACAGCGCTTTACAACAGTATCGCATTCTCAGGTGTAGCTGATAACTTTATGACATGTAAACATGAAATCCATCATATTCTTCATGAATGCTACTCAAATACACAGGAAAACTTATCCTGAAGTGTTCTGTATAGACAGGACAATGAGTGACAAAAACTCAGTTCTCAGACACAGAGAACGCTTCTGACGAGGACTTAAAGCAGATCCTGACGCTTAACAGAGCGTTACAACAGTGTCGCATTCTCAGGTGCAGCTGATAACTTTATGACATGTAAACATGAAATCCATCATATTCTTCATGAATGCTACTCAAATAGACAGGAAAACTTATCCTGAAGTGTTCTGTGTAGAAATCTCACTTAATGTGAATGCTCAGATTTTGGATACACACAGACAGCTTTAAGGAGGGAAAGAGCCGCTTTAGACGCTGGAAACGTGGAAACAGCGCTTTACAACAGTATCGCATTCTCAGGTGTAGCTGATAACTTTATGACATGTAAACATGAAATCCATCATATTCTTCATGAATGCTACTCAAATAGACAGGAAAACTTATGCTGAAGTGTTCTGTGTAGAAATCTCACTTAATGTGAATGCTCAGATTTTGGATACACACAGACAGCTTTAAGGAGGGAAAGAGCCGCTTTAGACGCTGGAAACGTGGAAACAGCGCTTTACAACAGTATCGCATTCTCAGGTGTAGCTGATAACTTTATGACATGTAAACATGAAATCCATCATATTCTTCATGAATGCTACTCAAATACACAGGAAATCTTATCCTGAAGTGTTATGTATAGACAGGACAATGAGTGACAAAAACTAGAATATGATGGATTTCATTTACATAAAATGATTTCATGTTTACATGTCATAAAGTTATCAGCTACACCTGAGAATGCGATACTGTTGTAAAGCGCTGTTTCCACGTTTCCAGCGTCTAAAGCGGCTCTTTCCCTCCTTAAAGCTGTCTGTGTCTGAGAACTGAGTTTTTGTCACTCATTGTCCTGTCTATACAGAACACTTCAGGATAAGTTTTCCTGTCTATTTGAGTAGCATTCATGAAGAATATGATGGATTTCATGTTTACATGTCATAAAGTTATCAGCTACACCTGAGAATGCGATACTGTTGAAAAGCGCTGTTTCCACGTTTCCAGCGTCTAAAGCGGCTCTAATTCCTCCTTAGAAGCTGTCTGTGTCTGAGAACTGAGTTTTTGTCACTCATTGTCCTGTCTATAGGGGAGACCGCGGATTTTTGTAACACTTTTTGACTCACCTCCTATAACTTGCAGAATGTTTGCGGTAGGGTACTCAGATTTTGATACAAAGTACCCTCATTTGTCTACTACAAATAGCAATGTTTTTAACTTCTCCAACTATATTACAGAATTCATTATTTGATGTCAAATGCAAGGAGTGCCATTGTTACAACCTACCCCACTACCAGGGTATGTTGTAACACAACCTGGGGTAAATTGTAACAGCAAGATTGAAGAACTAAAAACTGAGACTACACCACAAAATATGCATCTATATAAGTTTATTGTGCATGTTCCAACACTAAAGCATCTTCCTGTGCTTCACTAAGAACAAAAATAACTCATCACTGATGGCTAAATGAAGAACAGTGTCAGTGTTAACATTAAAAGAGCTTTTTTAAAGAACATATCCTGATAATACCATGAATGTTACACATACAAATGGAAACCTTCAGCAGGAGGTCAGAAGTAACTCATAATCCATGTAAAATTACAGGAAGACGTTTGACAATTAGTAAAACAACAAACATGCATACTGTGTCTGTCTTAAATGATAAAACATGAACTTGAGTGTGTGTATCTGTATGTGTTATCCATCTAATCAGAGTGATCAGAGTCACAGTGGTGACAGATGTATGTGGGTTTTCCAGGGGTGCAGTTTTCGTGGGCCCAGAACTTGCAATTACACATCTGATCCACTTTTCTTTGGGTTTGGAATTTCCAAAGGGCTCCATGCACACAATTCAAAAATCATCTTCATCTGGGGTGTCCTCACCCTTATCCTTGTTCTTCTTGGATCTCTTTTTGGCTGTCTTTCTCTCTGCATTATTTTTTTTGCGTTTCCTCTTTCCAAATATGGCATTTTCACATTCTTCTTACTACTCTTTTCTTCTTCCTCCAAGGCCTGCTTGTATCTGTGTAGATGTCTGACTTTCTCCTTGTCGTACCAGTGGTCTTTCTTGGCCCTGCTTTGGGAAATGGTCTTACAGTAGAGGGACTACTGTGCATTGAAGACTTTTTGACTGCTGTGATAGCCCACAAAGGGCAGCTTTCTTGAACCCTGTTCACATGGCAGATGGAGTAGTCTTTGGTGACTGACCTCACTGCTTTTCCCTGCCTCACTTCATCTGATGCAACTTTAAGTACATGTGCAGGCACACCCCTATTTGTTTTGCTCACCCACTGTCTTGGCATACTGAAAAAAAGGAGTAGGATAGAGAAAATATGTGAATTGTGATTATGGGGATGGTTGTAACATTTTCTTATATGGTGTTACAACTATCCCCACCCCTGTCAGCCAATGTTTACCTAGCTGTATCAGCATGGTGGTTTGAAATTAGCATGGATGAAATGACTCACATTTTACGTAAGAACCTACTCTCTTACCCGATACAAGTTACCTAATTCAAACTTCAACAGCATCAGTACTAATCAAAATATAGACTTGGTCCCAAAAATTACTCTCTTACCTGAAAATTGATGTTTTGACTGTAAAATCTGCACAATTCCTCTCACAGCCATCCAAATTCACATGCAAGATCAGGGAGGAAGTGGATATACATGAAATTGATCACATGACTCTTATGTTATCCCTTATTGGTGAAAGTGATGCTGTTAAAACTATCCCTTTATTACAACCATCCCCGGTCTCCCCTACAGAACACTTCAGGATAGGTTTTTCTGTCTATTTGAGTAGCATTCATGAAGAATATGATGGATTTCATTTACATGAAATGATTTCATGTTTACATGTCATAAAGTTATCAGTTACACCTGAGAATGCAATACTGTTCAATATCGTTGTTTTAACGTTTCCAGCCCCTAGATCGGCTCTTTACCTCGTTAAAGCTGTCTGTGTCTCTCCAAAATCTGAGAATTCACATTTAGTGGAGTTTCTACACAGAACACTTCAGGATAAGTTTTCCTGTCTATTTGAGTAGCATCCATGAAGAATATGATGGATTTCATTTTTACATGTCATAAAGTAATTAGTTACACCTGAAAAAACAATACTGTTCAACAGAATGCAATACAACTTGTCTTCATCATGGCCACTTTTGGCCAATTGAAACCCATGAAAACTACCTTTTTTAAATACTTGTTATTTACAGTATTAAATCATAAAATTTAGTTAAAATTGTTTTCATATTGGCGTGACATGTAGCGTAGTGGTTTAAGCAGGCGCCCCATGTGTAGAGGCTACAGTCCTCGCCCCGGTTCGAATCCCGCATCGGGTAAAGTAAGGCATAAAAATGACAAAAAACGTCATAGTATAGTTAGGCAAAAAAATGTCAAAAACGTCATAGTATAATATGGCATAAAATGTAAAAAAAAAACATCATGTTATATTAATGTATAAAAGGTCATAAAAACATCATAGTATGGTAAGGCATCAAATAAAATTGTATTGTAGGGCATAAAAATGACAAAAAACGTCATAGTATAGTATGGCATAAAATGTCAAAAAAACATCATGTTATATTAATGTATAAAAGGTCATAAAAACATCATAATATGGTAAAACATCAAATGAAATTGTATTGTAGGGCATAAAAATGACAAAAAACGTCATAGTATGGTATGGCATAAAAATGACAAAAAACGTCATAGTATAGTATGGCATAAAATGTCAAAAAAAACATCATGTTATATTAAGGTACAAAAGCTCATAAAAACGGCATATTAATGTAAAGCATCAAATAAAATTCTATTGTAAAGCACAAAAATGACAAAAAATGTAATATTTTATCAAAGCATAAAAGTGTCACACACATAAGGTATTCCTGAATGAGACTTGAACCATCGAGCCTTGGAACGTAAGGCAACACTTCTAACCACTGTACTACATTTAACTGTAGCATTGCAACATATTAAAGTAAACGTTATAAACGTTAGAATATAGAGGAAATGTCAAAAAACGTCATAGTATAGTATGGCAAAGAAATGGCAAAAACGTCATAGTACAATATGGCATAAAATGTCAAAAAAACATCATGTTATATTAAGGTATAAAAGGTCATAAAAACGTCATAGTATTTTAAGGCATCAAATAAAATTGTAGTGTGAGGCATAAAAATGACAAAAAAAACATCATAATATAGTATGGCAAAGAAATGTCA